>NW_026294469.1:23688588-24292755 GCF_007827085.1 Peromyscus californicus insignis | reverse complement strand
TGCCTGGCGAGATATTCTTGAAACATCTGTCCCTGTACTTACTCAGGAACAAGATAATCAAAACGAAGTAAACTTAAAAAGGTCAACAAGATTCAGTGAGCTAGAGAAGTTGGCCACAGTTCAGACTGCAAACCTCTTCCCACTATACACTCAGACAATTATGTGATATGTACAGCAACAAAGTGAGACAGCTGAAGTTACCTCTGCCCTACACAGAGACTTATGGACAAAGAATGATGTAAAAAGATGATAAAACAATGAGACGTCAGGACCTCCCTTTCTTAAAAAAGTTAGCTCATACAGAGTCACTGTGATGCTAAATGACCACCATCAACAACAAAATGCCAGGATTTGACATATAAATAAATTCTATAAATATATAAAATGTAAACATTGTGTTATGCCAGAATTTGAATAATAACTACAGCAGCTTTGGCCTGAGAATTTTTCTTGGGCACTCTGACCATTAAGAGTTAATAATACACTGCTTGGGACATGATAATCTGCCTGGATTGGGCTGGAGATTTTGTTTTGGTATAGCATCCTTGAAGCCACAAAGGCTACTATGCTGAGAACAGGCTGTCATATGCCTCTGGATTCTTAAAAATTGGGATGTGAGCCGGGTGGTGGTGGCACACGCCTTTAATACCAGCACTCGGGAGGCAGAGGCAGGCAGATCTCTGTGAGCTCGAGGCCAGCCTGGTCTACAAAGTGAGTTCCAGGAAAGGCGCAAAGCTACACAGAGAAACCCTGTCTCGAAAAAACAAACAAACAAAAAAAAACAAAAAAAAATGGGATGTGGGGGTTGATGAATAAAAATTATTATAAAAGGTAACTTTATCAATGATGATTAAACTTGAGGGAAAATGATTGTAAAAGAGAATTCTGTTCTGTCAATGACCAAAAGATATGCAAGAGGAAGTGTAACACAGGTCCAAAGCCAAAAATGGTATGACCTATGTTTTGGAACAACATGTATCTATCCCTGCTTACCAAATTCTGTATATATAAAGAAACACTCTGGCTGCTAGTCAGTCAGGCTCCAAGATTCTGGCTCACTCCTTCCCTCACCAACTCCTTCCCTCCTCTCAGGACCTGCCAACTGCTGGCGCTGGCCCCCAGCAGCTCAGTAGGGAGGGGACATGGCAGAACACACAATCCACCGGCCTTATCAGAAGAGGAGAAAATCAACATCGCACGTACAAGTGCAATAAGACAGGGGACTTTGGACCTCTGGGCACCATCCGTAGATGGTAAGGCCGCCCAAGGCTGGATTTGTGTCTTAATCACTCTGCACTAGCTAATGGTGTGTATACAGCCAATCTTAAGAAGACACTGAATAATGCCATCTTTGTAGACATGACTGCTCATTGGTCACTACCTACAAGTTTCCCAAGGGCAATGCCACATACTTCGCAGGTGTTGGCCTTCTGAGGCCATGGCTGGCGGAAGAGTATGCTGGGGGCTGTCAATACTGGTCTTGGAGTCATATTCACTTGCTGGGGTTTCCTCCACCCTCCCTAACCTTAGTTACCAGTCCTCATTAAAGTTCAGGGATGGTAAATTCAGACAGAAATAATGCCTCAGACACCACACCTCCTTGGCCATCATAAAAGGCTGGTCTCTTTCAGGTGAAAGTGGGCAGCTCTAGTTGCTCTAGTTAATCTGTCTGACCTTGTTCCTGCATCTATCTATCTATCTATCATCTATCTATCTATCTATCTATCTATCTATCTATCTATCTATCTATCTATCTATTTGGTTTTTCAAGACAGGGTTTCTGCATTTATTTTAAAAGCTAGATCTCTCACTCTGTAGACCAGGCTGGCATTAAACTCACAGATATTCACCTGTCTCTGCCTGCTGAGTGCTGGGATTAAAGGTGTGTGCCACCATGCCAGACAGTCCCCAAATTCTTGGTCATTCTGTGGGAACAGTATTGGAAAGATACTTTTGGTCCTCTTCTTCAATGACTGGACATAGTTTGGTTCCTGGAGAAGTGGGGGGGTACCCTTTGGCCACCCCACATCTTTGTGAGTTCTTGGAACTTGGTCCATTCCTAAGCATCCTGAGCACCTGAAAATCATTTCCTTTTGCTCTGTAAATCACTTTTGAAACTCCTTTAAGAATGAAGTGGGAAGCCGGTCGGTGGTGGCGCACGCCTTTAATCCCAGCACTTGGGAGGCAGAGCCAGGCGGATCTCTGTGAGTTCGAGGCCAGCCTGGTCTACAGAGCGAGATCCAGGAAAGGCGCAAATCTACACAGAGAAACCCTGTCTCGAAAAACCAAAAAAAAAAAAAAAAAAAAAAGAATGAAGTGGGAAGCTGAGGCCGTCAGCTAGCTCCCCAGATGCAGGCTTCCTGATGTCACTGGAGGGAGGCTTGGGTACTTAGGGATGGGGGTGGAGTTGGGAGCAAACAGGCCCTGTACAATAGCTGGGTAGCCAGATGTTCACTTTCACAGCTCTCCTGTAAAACTGGCAGGGCAGATATAGATTAAAACGCAGCACAAACTCCATTTAAAGTGCATTACAGATCAGGAGCCAGCTCCCCCCTGGGCAGGAGAAGGGAGGGAAGGGCACAGAGACCACATCAGTCCTCTTCTTATCTGGGGCCACATGTCTCTCTTCTAGCTTTGTGAAGGGTGATTTACACCCTGGCTGGAATGACTCTCTTTCTGAGCTGATTACATCTGCAAATGCCCCCCAGAGGCCACAGCAGGATGGCCATATTCAGACGAAGCAGCCAATAAATCTCCAAGGTTTATATTGTACTTCACGGTGCCTTCCCTCTTGGCCCTCTGCCAGTCGGGCTGTGGAAGGTGGGGGTGCTCCACTTGGAGAGTTAGGAGACAAAACCCTCCTCTTTCATCACCCATTACTCTTGTCCTTCTGGCCTCTGGTACTTCTAGTTTTTCCGAGTCAGTTTTGACTCTGGAAACTGGAGGGAATCAAGCCCAGGCCAGACAAGTCTCCTTGTTCTCACAGGTGACGCGCAGCCTTCTGGACACTGCAGTTGCTAGCTGGTTTAACCCTGGGACAGCGGCTTGCTCACACACTCTCATCATCTGAAAATGGGCTCGTAAGTGGTGTCTCCAGTCACTCTCTCCAGTGACTTGGCAGGAGCTGAGGGTGGTTGAGGGCAAGGTCTCCAGTCCAGACTGGTTTGCCTTTGAACTTCTGGTTCTCCTGCTCCCTCCATCTTGGAGTGTTTAGCAGGGACTGAACCCAGAGCCTCACTCCAACCACGTTATGTCTTAGTTCTGTTTAGCAGGGACTGGGGGATCTAGGGGTCGGAGTGGGAGGGATATCCTTTTGACTGCTCTCATAGGTCAAAGGGGCTTAATTTTGGAGCAGCTCGGTTTATTAAAGCTCCTGAGACCTGCCTGGGGACCATTTTTTCAGAACCTTACCCCTGGAAACACTTAAGAACAAATGAGATAATAATATGCAAATTCACACACATGCGCACACACACACACACACACACACACACACACACATGAAATCAAGATACCTTTATGATGGTTCAAGATTTCTTGATTTGGTTTGGCTTTGAATTTGTTTGGGCTTTGTTGTTGTTTTGTTTTGTTTTTCGAGACAGGGTTTCTCTGTGTAACAGCCCTGGCTGGCCTGGAACTAGCTCTGTAGACCAGGCTGGCCTCGAACTCACAGACATCTGCCTGCCTCTGCCTTCCAAATTCTGCCTTTAAGGCGTGTGAGACACGGTGTCACTCCGTAGCCCACACAGGTCTGGAACTCACTGTGTAGGTCAGGCTAGAACCAACTCACAGCAATCCTCCTGCTTCCGCCTCTGCGGTTTTCAGGAGCGAGCCCACACCTGGTTGATTCCCGTTGTTGTTACAAGCTTTCATTTGTGGTGGTTATTGTTCCTGGATGGGGAGAGGGGTTCGGAAAGGGAAAAGGTGCTTTGTTTTTGACAAATACTTAGCGGCAGCAGGGCAATTGGCGGCAGAGAGATCATAGGCTGGCAGACTCCAGCGGCTCACGCTGTTGACTCCAAGCGGCCCTAAGGTCTTGTCGCACTCTGGGTCCGGGAGAAACAGCCGCCCGACGCAGCCTGGCGCTTCAGAGTTGGAGGAGGGCGGTGCCCGGGACCCTAGTGGGAGAGTGGCGGCGCCTGGAGGAGGGGCGGGAGGCGGGGTGGGAGGTGCCGGCCGCGGGAGCCCTGCGGGCCGAGTCCCGCGCACCGAGGCAGGGGAACGCTGCGCCCTGCGCAGGCGGAGCTCCGGGAGAGCGGACACCCGGCGTCCACGACCCGCCATGGGACGCTCCCGGAGCCCACGACTGCCGCCGCTGGGGGTCCTGCTGCTGGTGCTGTCGCCGTGGCTGGCACTTGGAGCAGGTAAGTGTCGCCCTCGCATTCCCTCAGCCAGAACCCTCTAGGGCTGTAGGGCAGGTGGAGCCTGGAGTGTTGGTAGGGCTCAGCTAGCTGCCTGGTGTTCTCGCTCTTCTGTCCCTCGAGTCGGGGGGGAACCGGAGTAGGCAGCCCAGAGGGGACCGAAAGGGGCTCGTTTCCAAGCTTGTACAAGAGTATGGACTCGTGTAGATGGAGCCCTAGCGAATCCTGGCCACCCGAGCAACTCCTCGACCCTGGTTCTACTTCGTGCCTCTTTTGAGGTGCATTTAAATCAGTTGTGGGGCAACCCGAAGCCAGGGCACTGCCAAGTCAGCATCCCCAGGAGGAGAGAATCTGATCAGAGGCTGCCATTGGCTCTCAGTGGTCTCCAACTCTTCCTACCGCTTAAAGGGAGTAGAAACTAAAGAATTTGCGTAGACTTGACACAGAATAGACTTGGAAACTGCTTGGAATTTGCTAACCTCATCACCTGATTGTGTTGTTGAGAATGTTACCACCAACATGCTCTCTTCCTATATGGGGAATGTGCTTTTTATTTATTTATTTATATTTTATTGTTTTGGTTTTCGAGATAGGGTTTCTCTGTGTAGTCCTGGCTGACCTGGAATTTGCTCTGTAGAGCAGGCTGGCCTCGAACTCACAGAGATCCGCCTGCCTCTGTCTTCTGAGTGCTGGGACTTTAGGCGTGCAGCACACCCCCCCCCCCCCCGGCTTTTTATTTTAAACAGTCTCATGTAGTAGCCTTGTTCTGGGACTGGCTATGCATAAGAAGATGACCTTGAATTTCTTATCCTGCTCCCACCTCCCATGTGCTGGGGTTACAGATGTGTGCCACCGCAGCTGGAGTTATCTCCAGTCCTGCCGGGGGCCCACAGCTGCTCAGACCCAAGCAAACACACACAGAGATTTATATTACTTATAAACAGTTCTTATATCTTAAATTAACTCATTTCTATTAATCTGTAAGTTGCCACGTGGCTTGTGGCTTACCGGTACTTTTACATCTCGCTTCCGCTGTGTCTGGCTGGAGACTCCTGACTCAGCCTTCCTATTCCCAGAATTCTCCTCTCTGCTTGTCCCGCCTATACTATACTTCCTGCCTGGCTACTGGCCGATCGCCGTTTTATTTATCAAATCAATCAGAGCAACACTTTGCAGTTTAGAGAAAGACCTCCCCAGCATGCCGCCACCCTCCTGTTTTATGATGCCTGCTAGCGGAGCACACAGCTCTGCTACAACCCCCAATCTCAGTGGATGTAGGGCGTTGTTGTTGTTTGTTTGTGGGTTTTTTTTTCTTGTTTGTATTTTTTCTTAGACAAGGTCTCCATATGTTGCCCTAGCTGACCTGGAACTCTATATAAATCAGGCTGGCCTCAAACTCACAGAAATCCACCTGCCTCTGCCTCCCAAGTCCTGAGATTAAGTCTTTTCTTTTTTTTAGATCCACTTGCTTGATACATTTTTTAATTGAAAATAGATTTTTCTCTTGAAAGAGTTAAACATGAGAAAGAGGCCCCCAAACCGTCAGCCTCAGCAGAACATTCTTGTGATATTTCTTGTGGCATCCTGTAGCCTCAGCAGAATAATCTTGTGATATTATCTGGGTCTAGCAGAACATCTTGTGGCTATTCTAGGAGGAAAGGCAGCCCCCATGGAAGGTCCCCATAGCTGTATCCCCCCTCCCCGGTGCCGATCTTCAAACTAGCCAATTATGTATTACCCCAAATGCTATGCTAATTTTGTGGGTTTTGCCTTTAAAAGATGCCTGCTATTGCTGTTCGGGGCTCCTCTCACTGAATAGTACAGGGAGCCCGTTTGAGCAAACGATCAATAAAAGCCTCATGCTGATTGCATCAACTGGTCTGGAGTCTGGGTTTCTGGGGTGCCCACCAGAGAGGGTAGTACCCTGAGTCTGGGGTCTATCACTCTCATACTCTGCATCCCAATGACAGTTTCCCCTCCCTCCACTCCTCCCAGCCTCACCTACCTTTCCCCTCCCCCAGACCCACTCCCCCTCTGTTTCACTTCAGAAAAGAGCAGGCCTCTGAGAGACAACCACCAAGGAGGACAGAACAGCACACAATAAGACAAAGCAAAACCCTGACATGGAAGCTGGACAAGGCAACCCAGTCAGAGGAAAAGGGGCCCAAGAGCAGGCGAGAGCCAGAGACACACCCACTCCCGCTGTTGGGGTCCGACGGAACTGGTGTAGTGACTCCCTGTCAGGCCATATGGCTTTCCCCCAACAAGGTGCCCAGTACAGTGCCTTCCCCAGAGGATAACTGATCCACAGTAAGTTTTGTGGAGTTCTATAACTCAGGGCTGATTTAGAGCCGTGTCCTTCTACCCCAAGGAAGAGAATCCTAAGGACGGAAGTCCTAAAGAATGATGACGACCTTAGGAAAGAGGGGAGACAACAAACACACACACAAACACAGCCTAGCCTGAGCTGAAGGACTCCTGAGTGAGAGACCACACACCACAGAGGTGGCGCTACAGAAATACAGTGGAGCGGGGCCTGGTGCTGGAATTCCAGCACTCTCCAGGATCTTGAGTTTGAAGCCAGCCTGGGCTCCATACACAGCAATACCCTGTCTCCAAACAAGGTGCAGGTGTGGGGGAGGAAGGGGAGCAGTGTGTGTCTGGGGAGACGGCTCACATAGGTGCCATGCTTTTTGTGTAAGCTTGAGGGCCTGCGTTCCAGATCTCCGGGACTTATATGAAAGCTGGGAGCAGTGGCTCACATCTGTAACACCTGCAGCAGGGTGGGGTGAAGGGGGGTGGAGACCGAGCCTTGCTGGCCAGCCAGTTCTAGCCAAAATGGTGAGCTCCAGATCTGGTGAGAAAACCTGTCTCAAAAAGTGGAGGTGGAGAGCGATAAAGGAAGACACCTACCGTGGATCCCTGGCCTCCACAGGCACGTGATGCGCAAACACATTCATGGGCACTCACACGCACACATGCATCTATGCGCATACAACACACATACAAGGAACAAATAGATGAGAAAGGAAAAAAGGGAGGGACTCATCTGTGCAGCGTGTCTCCATCCGTAAATCTGGGCAGTGAGAACTCATCAGTCTGACTTGGCTGCCCACCAGGAAATTCTACTAGTCCCAGCATATGTCTGCCTGTTAGGGTCAGAGACAAGCATTAAACACCTTCCTCATTAATTGGTGAAGCGGAGTGACAGACAGGTCCATTCCACAGTAACACTCGCAATATTTTCTGCTCAGGTGGCCGTACCAGGGCCTAGGATGTGAGTGTACTTGCCTTGCATCATTCCTAAGGCCCTAGGGTTTAATCCCAGCACTACAGCGCACACACACACACACA
This sequence comes from Peromyscus californicus insignis, assembly GCF_007827085.1. Lineage (NCBI taxonomy): Eukaryota > Metazoa > Chordata > Mammalia > Rodentia > Cricetidae > Peromyscus > Peromyscus californicus. Next base: position 24,285,040 of record NW_026294469.1, on the reverse strand, counting down.
CACACACACACACACACACACACACACACACCTCACTGCTGCCCAGGAGCTGCCAAGTGCTGCTGCTGAGCTAACACTAACAGGGAGTTTTTAATAGTTGAGCAGAGAATACCACTGCTCACCCCAAGCCAAACACAAAGGGGACTTTTCCACTCTCAGGGAAGTGGCATCATGGCCTAAAAATCCTTCTAAACTGCACAGAAAACATGAGCTCTAGGTTCTCACTTAGAGCTAGACTGGGCTGGCGACATTCCTGATGCTTGCTCTTTTTCTTGGCTCATTCGTCCACCAGCGGGTGTCCATGCAAGGAACCACTGGAGGGAGACAAGCGAGGCTCTTGTGCCCCCCCAAAGGCTGACAATTAGTCCTTCTCTGATGAACCCAGTTAGAACCGGTTAGAAAAGGCACAACGTGCTTAAATGGGGCTGCCGCTACTCAGCTCTGGATGTAAGATTACAGGCACGGGAGCCTGAGTGTGCCCACTCTTCTAAGAGAAAGTTTTCTTCTTGAGCCTGGGTCTTACTATATAGCCATCACTGGCCTTGAGGTCACAGAGGACACTTGCCTCTACTGCCTGAGTGCCGGGAAAAGGTATGCACCTCCATGCTGTGGAGCACCGTGCTTTTTTGTTTTGTTTTGTTTGGAGTTTTGGCTTTTTGAGACAGTCCTGGCTGTTCTGGAACTCACTAGGTAGACCAGGCTGGCCTCAAACTTACAGAGATCCACCTGCCTCTGCCTCCTGAGTTCTGGGATTAAAGGCGTGCATCACCATGCCCAGCTTGTCTGGCTTTTAAATAGCCACTCATTACATCTCTAAAAGATTTTCTTTTTTAAGGTCAAAGTAGGTAAAGGAAAGTTGGTGTGGTGTAATCTTAGCACTCGTCAGTCTGACTGGGCTGTCCACCGGGAAGCTCCACTCCTCCTAACCTGCGGCTGCATGTTAGGGTCAGAGGTAAACATTAAACACCTTCCTCATTAGCTAGTAAAGTAGAATGAACGACAGGTCTATTTGACAAGGACAGCCTGATTTCCGTGGTGAGTTCTAGAGCAGTTGGACTACATGGCAAGCTCTAACCAGTCCTGGCTACCGAGGAAGACTCTGTTTCAAAAATAAGTAATATTAAAAATGAAAGACAAGAATATAGATCTGTGGTAGCACTTGCCTGACATTCAGTCTCTAATTGTCAGTGCAGAACCTTAGATAAGAAGAAAGAAAAGAAAAAGAACTCAGGACATATCTGGGTACGGGACCTCTTGCCTAACATGAGCTAGATTCAGTTTCCTAACACCAGCCAACAAGAAAAGAAAATATGTGAGTTAATTAAAGCAAACATCTGTGCCTTGTACCAGTTTATGAGCTTGCCCTGAATTAAGCCCCTGTTTCACAATCCAGGAAGCAACCTCTACCTTTTTTTCCTCTTGAACCTTACATTTGAATCCCTCCAAGTTCATTGTGGCCTGAGAGGCCCTTGGATCCACCAGGCTCAGGCTCCGTCAGCTACCAGCAAAGAGAAGTATTTGTTTTTGGTTTTGGTTTTTCGAGACAGGGTTTCTCCGCTTAGCTTGGTGCCTTTCCTGGAACTCACTCTGTAGTCCAGGCGGGCCTCGAAAGCGAACGTTTTCTTCGGAACTGGTTAGGACTCAACCTTTGGTTTAGTTAAGTGTTTGTTTACTTCCGCGCTGCGATGGGACTGAAACCTGGGGCATTTCTCTCAGTCAACCACTAACCCATACTTATTTGTAATAAGCATCTCTTTACACTTTCTAGAATTCCTCAGTGGGTTTAAATCCACGCCCCTCATTGGTAAAGGTCTTTTCTTTCTTTCTTTTTTCTCTTTGAGACGGTAGTGTGCCGTAATGTGGTTGCTGGGAATTGAGTACAGGTCCTCTGCAAGAGTAGCCGGGGCTCTTAATCTCTGAGTCAACTCTCTAGCCCCCTTTTTCTTTTCTTAAAAAAAAATTTCATTATTTATGTGTATTATTTGTGTATCTCTCTCTTGCTGTGTGAGTGCAAGTGCCAATGGAGGCCAGAAAAGGGTGTTGAATACCTTGGAACTGAAGTTGCAGGCGGTTGTGAGCTGCCTGGTGTGGGTGCTGGGAAATGAACTCAGGTCCCCCCGGAAGAGCATAATTCTCTCTTAAGAGCTGAATCGTCTCTACAGTGCTCTCCTCCTCCTCCTCCTCCTCCTCCTCCTCCTCCTCCCCCCTTCTTCCTCCTCTTCCTCCTCCTCCTCCTCTTCCTCTTCCTCCTCCTCCTCTTCCTCCTCTTCCTCCTCCTCCCCTTCTTCTTCCTCTTCCCTTCCTCCTCCTCTTCTTCTTCCTCCCCTCCTCCTCCTCCCTTCCTCCTCCTCTTCCTCCTTCTTTGTCTTCATCTTTTACATTTGTTTACTTATTTGGGGTGATTGGAGGGCACATATGTGGAGGTCAAAGAACAACCTGCAGTATTTTCTCAGGCTCGGTAGAAAAGGTCATCTTGCCAGCTCAGACAAGGCTTCTAAACTGGGCATGGTGGTGCATGCCTGTAATCCCAGTTTTGGGGTGGTAGAGACAGGAGTATCAGAGGTTCAAGGTCATCCTCCACTACATAGAGAGTCTGAGGCAAATCTTGACTACCTACGGCCCTAGTTCAAAAATCAAACATGAACTTTTAAATGGTCATGTTGGCTCACACCTGAGGGGATTGTCTCCAGGCCATTCTGTGCTCGGCTACAGAATAAGACTCTAGCCTGCTGTGGCTTCTGCATGTGTGTGCATAGGCACAGATACTGCACACAGGCAATACCCACACAAACAGATAAATAAACACACACATAACATACACACATACATGAATACATACTTGGCAAGATGTAAAAAAAGCACATATTAAGTGATTGAAAATAAAACTGATCTCTGATGTTAGAAATAAGATATTGAGCTGGGCAGTGGTGGCACACTTCAGAGACATGGTTTCTGTGAGTTTGAGAACAGCCTGGTCTACAGAGCAAGTGCCAGGACAGCCAGGGCTACAGAGAAACCATGTCTTGAAAAAACAAACAAACAAACAAAAAACCAAACCAAAACAACAACAACAACAACAAAACACTGGTGCAGGTGGTGGTGGCACACGTCTTTAATCCCAGCACTCGGGAGGCAGAGGCAGGCACACCTCTGTGAGTTCGAGGCCAGCCTGGGCTACAGAGTGAGTTCCAGGACAGGTTCCAAAGCTACACAAAGAAACCCTGTCTCAAAAAACCAAAAACCACTGGTTTTCTTGTAGAAAACTGAAAAAGGACTTCTGGGCCATAGGTAATGTTCAGTTTTACTACTCAGTTGCTGGTTACATAGATGTATTCAGTTTGTGAAATTCATTTATCTATACATCTTTCATTCATGGACTTTTCCTGAATCTTATTCTTTGGCTTATTACTGAGATGGAAAATAGCAAGACTTGGTAGGTCTGAGGAGAAACTAGAATCTTTGCAGGTTGGTTGTAGAAATCTAAAAAATGTAGCTTCTGTGAAAAACAATTTGGTAGTTTCCCCCATGAAAGTTAAGCATAGCAGGGCTGGAGATTTGACTCAGTAGCTAAGGGCATTTTGCTGCTCTGGCAGAGGACCCAATTTTGGTGCTCCTCACCCACAAGGAGGTTCCTAACTTTGTCAAACTCTGGTTCCAGGATATCCAACTCCCTCTTCTGGCCTCCATGGGCACCAGACACACATATGATGTACATATGTACATGAGGGCAAACATACACATAAAATAAATAAGAAGGTGAATCTGAGGTCTGGCAGGGTGGCTCAGTGGGTAAAGGCACTTACCATCAAGACTGACAACCTGAGATCAATTCCTGGGACCTACATGGTGGAAGGAGAGGCCCAACTCCTATTGATTATCATCTGACTTTCACATCTGTGCTATGCATACATGCCCTTCATAAATAAATAAAAAAATAGAATAAAAAAATTTTAAAGGAAGGTAAATTTTGTGTTGTGTGGATTTTACCTTAATAAAAAGTTTCTAGCTTACAAAAGGGGTTCACTAACAAAGATATCCAGAAGATATGAGAGAATGGCTTTGGAGGGTACAACTATGGAGACCTGAAAGGAGACCTGGCCAAGGAAAATGAGGAATAGATTGTGGGAAGTTGTTGAGGCACCAGGGCTTATTGAACGTACATATCTTAGGGTTTCCATTACTGTGAAGAGACACCATGACCATGGCAAGTCTTATAAAGGAAAACATTTAATTGGGCCTAGCTTACAGTTTCAGAGGTTTAGTGCATTGCCATCATGACATCATGCAGGCAGACATGGTGCTGGAGAAGGAGTGGAGTTCTACATCTTGATCCACAGGGAGCAGAAGCAACTCTGAACCACACTGGGTATAGCTTGAGCATAGGAGACCTCAAAAGTCTGCCCTCACAGTGACACATTTCCTCCACTCCTCATAGTGCCAGTCCCTAGGGGGGCCATTTTCTTTCAAACCACCACAGGTCAGAACATCTAATTTTTAGATTTATTTATTTTATTGTTTTATGTATATGAGTGTTTTGCCTGCATGTATGTCTGTGCACCACGTGCATGTCTGGTGTTGGAGGAAGTCAGAACAGTGTTGGATCCCTTAGAACTAGAGTTACAGATGGTTGTGTGTAGTGATATCTTGTTTGTGCTTTAACAAATAAAGCTTGCCTGAAGATCAGAGGGTAAAGCTAGCCATTAGTTAACCATAGAGGTCTGGAGGTCTGTATAGACAGATAGGAAATGAATTGGCTGGGCAGAAAGAGAGGAAGCGATAAGTTGGGGAGGGGACATAAGCTCCTTTTCAGCTGAGGCTTTAATAGAGGTAAGAACTAGTGGCTGGCTGCTCTCTGATCTTTCAGCTTTCACCCCCTAATATCTGACTCTGGGTTTTTATTATTAAGACCAATTAGAATTCACACTTCATCTGGCGCCCAATGTGGGGTGCAGGGTGGCTACCCACCAACCCCACAGTTCCCCAGAGTTTTCTTGAGTGAGAGCAGCAGGAAATATTAGATAAAAGAATTTAGAGTGTGGAGATAAACAGAAAATACAAGATAGCCTCGAGAGGGCCTGGAACCTATTCCAATGGACCCTGACTGTCTCTGCCCTAGGGTATTCATTGAAACACCAAAGGGTGGAGCAAAAGACCTCCCCCCAGCACAGCCAAGTGCAGACCATCTCAGACACCTGCACTCAGGCCTGTGGTCCAATCATCCTCTCTATGCAGACCTGCTAGGTAAAGCCACGAGGAACCTGAAAATGGGCTCCCACAGTGGGACATCCATTTTTGGCCTACGACCAGAATGTCTGACAGACTTTCCTGTGAAGCAGGGGATTTTGGAGGACTGTCCTACCTTGTCTTGACAAAGTTTGGTAGTTGCCTTTCTTGTGTTCTGCTGGTCCAGTTTGGACAGTAATTGTCAGTAATTGAGGCAAGGGCAGTTTCTTGTAGCCCCTTCATCAACCGAGAGATGCCAATGTCGGTCAGGGTAACCGAGGGATCCCAATGTCGGTCAGGGTAACCATGTGTCTGATTTATTTTTCTTCCCAATTGAGTTATGATCAACTTTATAATTCAGAACCCTCTCCAGGCTTATCGTCTGTGTCGGGATAGGAGAAAAAGTTGCATCTCTTAATCCTGTAAATCCTAAAATTCCTAATCTGTTGTTGTTTTGTTTGTTTGTTTTTGTTTTGAGACAGGGTTTCTCCGTGTAGCTTTGGCTGTCCTGGAACTCACTCTGTAGACCAGGCTGGACTCGAACACAGAGATCCACATGCCTCTGCCTCCTGAGTGCTGGAATTAAAGGCGTGCGCCACCACCGCCGAGCTAAAGTGTATATATTTTAAAGAAGCACAACAACTCAGGAACAGCTCTCTGATAGGCGTCGCTGGAGTGTGTGTGTGTGTGTGTATGCACACTTGCACACACACATATAAGACTTATTTAAATTTATTTATATCAGTGTTTTGCTTCCGTGTATGTCTGTGCACCATATGTGCCTGGAACTGGAATTACAGACAGTTGTAAACTGTCATGTGAGTGCTGGGACTTGAACCTGGGTCCTCTGGAAGGGCAGCCAGTGCTCTTAACTGCTAAGTCATCTCTCCAGCACCTTCCATATTTCTTATTTTTTTGAATAATTTTTTTTTAATGTGCGTTGGTGTTTTGCCTACATATGTCTGTGTGAGAGTGCTGGATCCCCTGGAACTGGAGTTACAGACACTTGTAAGGTGCCATGTGGGTGCTGGGAATTGAACCCAGGTCCTCTGAAAGAGCAGCCAGTGCTCTTAACTGCTGTGCCATCTCTCCAGCCCTCCACACTTTTTCTTAAAGCGCTTTGTGATGTCCTAAGATTTTCTCATAATTTCATCGGAATCTGCCCTACCTTACCTCCTGATTCAGTATTCCCTGGCAGATCTTGTGGCCTCACTTGGTTGCTGTCTTTGCAGGAGACTCCCTTCCCACAGAGAGCAGGTTTGTGAACAGCTGTATCCAGGCCAGAAAGAAATGCCAGGCTGATCCCGATTGCAAGGCTGCCTACCATCAGCTGGAGTCCTGCACCTCCAGTCTAAGCACCGAATTACCCTTGGAGGAGTCTTCCATGTCTGCAGACTGCCTGGAGGCAGCGCAACAACTTAGGAACAGCTCTCTGCTGGGCTGCACGTGCCACCGGCGCATGAAGCACCAAGCTACCTGTCTGAACATTTACTGGACCGTTCACCCTGCCCGCAGCCTTGGTAAGGCCACTCTCCTGGACCGGACTAAGCTGGGAAGGTGGGTTTGGGGAAGTCACTTCTCTTTGGTGTAAGACAGGCCATTTAGTTGATTTTGGTGGGGATGTATGAAGTTCTACGTATGACATCAGTGAGAGATGCAGGGAAAATTTGGCATTATCTTCTTAGGTAAAACTTCAAACTTTGCCCTCTCCTCTACCTATTTCTAACTTTCTTTTAAAAATATTTTCAGCCTTTTTTTGAGTTCGAGGCCAGCCTGGTCCACAGAGCTTGTTCCAGAACAGTCAGGGCTACACAAGGAAACCCCGTCTCAAAAAACACATAAAAAAATATGCCGAGCGGCGGTGGCGCTCACCTTTAATCCCAGTACTCGGGAGGCAGAGGCAGGAGGATCTCTGTGAGTTCGAGGCCAGCCTGGGCTACAGAGTGAGTTCCAGGAAAGGCACAAAGCTACACAGAGAAACCCTGTCTCGAAAAACCAAAAAACCAAAAAAACCCAAAAAACAACAACTTAGGTTCTCCCTCTGCGCCCGCTCTGTCTCTGTCTCTGCGTCTCTTTGTCTCTCTCTCTCTCTCTCTCTCTCTCTCTCTCTCTCTCTCTCTCTCTCTCTCTCTCTCCTCTCCTAATAAAGCTCTAAAAGGTAAAAAAAAATTATTTATTCACGTGTGCAGATATGTGTTTATATGCATGCCAGTGTTCGAGTGTGGAGGTCAGAGGACAATTTTTTTGTTTGTTTGTTTGTTTGTTTGTTTCGGAACAGGGTTTCTCTGTGTAGCCTTGGCTGTCCTGGAACTCACTCTGTAGACCAGGTTGGCGTTGAACTCACAGAGATCCACCTGCCTCTGCCTCCCAAGTGCTGGGATCAAAAGCGTGCGCCACCTCCGCCCAGCTCAGAGAACAATTTTGTGGAGTTGCTTCTCTTCTTCTACCATGTGGATTCTGGGAATCAAACTCGGGCTGGCAGGCTTGGTGGCAAGCACTTTTAACCACTGAGCCATCTTGCTGGCCCCTTACGTCCACTTTTCTTACCTATATCTTCCTCTTCACAAAGTTCTAAGTCAGGGAGAGTCCCAGCCTGAGGAGTTCCTGAAATAGGATATTGAGAGAAAGTGAGGAAAAGGCCTCAACCCACAACAGGTTCGGAACACCACGGGATCTCCTGATTCAGAGAGGGTAGGAAGCTTGTAACAGAAAGGTTTTCATTAACCAGACTGGACACAGCAAGAGAGAAGGCTCAAAGGGAGCCATGCGCAAGATCCACATCGGTCTCTTGGCATAGGCCCCCGCCTCTACTCATCAGCTTGAATTAATTAATTAACTAACTAATTTTGGGTTTTTTGAGACAGGCTTCGCTGTGTGGCCTTGGCTGTCCTGGAACTCGCTCTGTAGACCAGGCTGGCCTCGAACTCAGAGATTCGTCTGCCTCTGTCTCCCAAGTGCTGGGACTACTTTGTGATAACAAAAAAGACTTCCATAGGGTAAGCATGGAGGCTTGTAATACCAGCACTGGAGAGACTGAGGTATGAGGATCCCCACAAATTTGAGGATAGCCTAGGCTAGTGAGACCCTGTCTCAAACAACAAAACAAAAACCCAAAACTTTAAAAAAAAAAGGGGGGGGGGGTTGGGGGGGGTCAAAAAGTGCCAGGGAGGTGGCTCAGTCAACCTTGCAAACATAAAGACCTAAGTTTGAGCTCAGAATCCACATTAAAACAAATGGGCATGTGACATTTGTAATTCCAGTGCCGGGGAAACAGAAAGATGGAGCCCTGGGGTGTGCTGGCCAGACAGCTGAGCCTGCTTGGTGAGTCCGAGGCCAGTAAGAAGCCTTGTCTCAAAAACAAACAAACAGACAAACAAAACAAACCGGGGTGGCGTAGGGAGGGGCTGGAGAGTGGTGTCAGTGGTTAAGAGCACTGGTTGCTTTCCCAGAAGACCTGAGTTCAGTTCCCAGCGCCCAGGAGGCGGCTCATGACCATCTCTAACTCCAGTTCCCAGGCATCTGACACCCTCTTCTGGTACTTGGACACTTGATTTTTGCTCAGGCGACTTACTATGAAGCACAAGAATGGCCTCAGACCTGTGTCTTCCTGCCCTCAACCTTTGAGTGTAGAGAACATGGGCATATGTCCTGGCTCATGGAATTTTCTCTGCTGGGTCTGGATCTGGTTCCTCTTGATCTGGAAACCCATTAGTTGAAAAGACAAGTCCTATGCCTTCTGTACATACGCAGAGCAGAGGCACAAGTCAAAGACACAAATAACCTCAGATGGGGGAGGCTGGGGGGCACAGGGCACCCTGACTCACAGCTGGTGTTGAAAGGCCCTCTCCCCTAGGAAGAGGGATGTCCCCTGTGCTTTAAGGATGCAGTTCTCTGTGCATTGTTCTGTAGGACTCTTGGCCCAGCCCTCTGCCAGGTTCTGGCCTTTCTGTTATTCTCTTTGGCCATGTTTAAAATGGGCACTGCAGCCTCCTTGGGGACTGAGCGGTATTCTCAGTCTGCTTCCTGCCTGAAGGATGTTGGGGATTTTAAGTCTCATAGTCTCTTTTAATATGGGCTGGTAGCTCTTGGCTGCCCAGCACATAATTGCTTTTTATATCTTTGATTTCTGTCATCTCGTGAGCCCAGCAGCCTTTTCCACAACTTAAGACACGTGCTCCCTTCTAGACCTAATTAAAAGGCCCTTGTCAGGCCTCCATGGGAGTCACTGCTTTAATCTATTTTTTTTCTCCTGAGTATATTTGTCCAATGGCAGGCTTTACTGCTTACCCCCTTCGTCCAGCGAGAGATGCCAATGTCGGTCAGGGTAACCGAGAGATGCCAATGTCGGTCAGGGTAACCGAGGGATCCCAATGTCGGTCAGGGTAACCGAGAGATGCCAATGTCGGTCAGGGTAACCATGTGTCTGATTTATTTTTCTTCCCAATTGAGTTATGACCAACTTTATAATTCAGAACCCTCTCCAGGCTTATCGTCTGTGTCGGGATAGGAGAAAAAGTTTCATCTCTTAATCCTGTAAATCCTAAAATTCCTAATCTGTTGTTGTTTTGTTTGTTTGTTTTTGTTTTGAGACAGGATTTCTCTGTGTAGCTTTGGCTGTCCTGGAACTCACTCTGTAGACCAGGCTGGCCTCAAACTCAGAGATCCACCAGCCTCTGCTGTTTTGAAAAAACAGAAAGAGAGAGAGAGAGAGAAAGGAAAGAAAGGAAGGAAGGAAGAAGAAAGGAAGGAAGAAAGAGAAAGAAAGAAAGAAGGAAGGAAGGAAGGAAGGAAGGAAAGAAAGAAAGAAAGAAAGAACGAATGCCGGGCAGTGGTGGCACACACCTTTAATCCCAGCACTCGGGAGGCAGAGGCAGGTGGATCTCTGTGAGTTCGAGGCCAGCCTGGTCTACAGAGTGAGTTCCAGGAAAGGCGCAAAGCTACACAGAGAAACCCTGTCTCGAAAAACCAAAAAAAACAAAAAAGAAAAAGAAAGAAAGAAGGAAAAGAACTTGCTAGGTTAAACTGCAGTTACAACAAGCCCTCCTCCCACTGGCTTTTCAAAAGGGAAATGTATTTCTTTTCTTTTCTTTCTTTCTTTTTTTTTTTTTTTTTTTCAAGACCAGGTTTCTCTGTGTAGCCCTGGCTGTCCTGGATTTCACTCTGTAGACCAGGCTGGCCTCAAACTCACAGGGATCCACCTGGCTCTGCCTCCCGAGTGCTGGGATTAAAGGCGTGTGCCACCACTGCCTGGCTGAAAAATGTATTTCTTGCCCATGTTTTACATCTGATGCCAGCTTCCATCAGCTGACTTTGTTCTACCTTTCATCTCCATGGGTGGATCCAGGCTGGTAGAGAGAAAGGAGGAGCAGCAGAACCATGTGATGGTTCTAAAACTTCTGCTCAGATGTGAGTGACATCATTTTAGCCTAAACTCCATAGGCTGAAGCAAGTCACATGGCCAAACATGACACCAGTGGGCTGAGCATGTGTCTTCCTCTCACAGGGGACATGGAAGTCGCATGGCAACAGGTGCGAGGTGTAACCCTCCCACAGGAGTGGGTGATGGGGCAGTAACGAAGTGGTGATACCGTCTACAACATTCTTTGTTCTGCTTTCCAATCATCATCCTAATCATTTCTCTTTCTGATCTTCCCCAGAGACATCTTCTGGGACTCTCCCACTTCCCTCTAGGAACTCCCAGGTCTTCCTTTCTTAAAGCCCGTCCTCTTCTGTTTGTCTGACATCCATGCTCCTGCAGTCTTCAAGATGCATTTACAAAGGCCGATTGGGTGCTTACCTCTTTCTTCCGTGACTGATTTAGAGACAGGGTCTCATCTACCCAAGCTAGCTTCTAACCTGCCATGTCGCCAAAGAGGACCATGAACTCTTTTTGTTAAAATAATTTATTGATTCTTATTTTATGTACATTGGTGTTTTGCCTGCATATATGTCTGGATAGGGGTGTCAGATCTTGGAGGTACAGAGAGCTGTGAGCTGCCATGTGGGTGCTGGGAATCGAACCCAGGTCCTCTGGAACAGCCGTCAGTGCTCTTAACTGCTGAACCATCTCTCCAGCCCCAACCACGAACTCTTGATCTGCCTAGCTCCACTTCCCGAATGCTGGTATTACAGGCAGGAGCCACTGTGTTGGTGTTGGTGTTGGGGGTTGAACCCAGGGCTTTGCACATGCCAGGCAAGCATTCTAACTACTGAGCTGCGTCCCAGCCCCCAACAACATTTACCAATTAGTATTTATTGAACACCGCCATGCTTATAACCCAGCAAGTGCCCTCCAGATGCCCACAGCCCCATAGGATGACTGGGGGAGATGTGTTGGTTGTGGGGTCCTTCTGTCTTTCCGTCCTCTGGTTCTCTCATTCTGGTCCAGCTCCGTACCTAGCGTCACTTCCCTTTCTGTGTGGTATCATGTGCCTCCACAGCCAGTGGTCAAGCCTAGAGCACAGTCCATTTCTGTCCCTTCCCTAATGGCAAGAGAAAGTGAGAAGGCGTCTCCTTGTTTGAGTGTGTGCCCACAGGCAATGTCTATACTTGGGAGCAGAAATTCTGGAATCTGTAGATTTTTATATCCCGCCCCACCTCCCACCCCTTTATTTGAGACAAGGTCTCACTGTGTAGCTCTGGCTGGCATGAAACGAAACTCGCTACATAGGCCAGGCTGGCCTCTAATTCATAGCGATCTGGCTGCCTTGTCCCAGAGTGCTGTGAGGAAAGGTGTGTACCATCATGCCTAGCCCAGTTCCCCTTCTTAGTAAGCTAATGTGAATTTAAGCAGTCATAGTCACTCAACCTCTCATCCTCAGTTTCTTCTTACCTACTCAGACTTCTAGGAGGGATGAAGTGAGGTGTGTTTGCGTGTGTGAGCGTGCGTGCGTGCGTGCGTGTGTGTGTGTGTGTGTGTGTGTGTGATGCCCGGGATCCCATGTGCTTAACAAATGATAGCTCTTAATTATTTTCATGTGTTTATTCATTGGGGCTAACCTGTACCTTCATGGCTCTGAATTATTCTCATCTACACAGCTTGCCGCTCCCCAGGTACCAGGCTACGTCTTTTCTTTTGCTCACAAGCCCTTGCAGCCTAACCCAGCATCTTCAGCCCTCCCTGCTCCCCTTCGCCAGTGCTTGCCCTTGACATTCACATACTTACTCCCTGTCCTCTCCAGGTGACTACGAGTTAGATGTCTCCCCCTATGAAGACACAGTGACCAGCAAACCCTGGAAAATGAATCTCAACAAGCTGAGCATGCTCAAACCAGGTGTGGAGGACAAGCCTGGGGAAAGGGAGGCTGGGCCTGGGCTCTGAGGGGAGCGTGGCTGAGGGGCGCATAAACTAGGGGGCTTTGGGGGAAGGGTTTCTGCCTGCTGTGTCAGGATGGAAGTCTGAGCTGTGGTGCAGAGTCTAAGTTCACAGAAGTCATTAAAAAGCAACAGTTACTAGGGAAACCTCCAGAGCCCATTAGGGCCACTGGTCCTCAGGAAGAGTGTGTGGGAGCAGCAGCAGGCCGCAGAAAACATGCTGAAATGGAGTATTTATCCACATTTAAGGTGGCCAGGAAAGTAGTTTTTTCAGAACTCCCCAAGGACTAGGAAATTGCTTGTTATCAACCATTCTAATGGGGTGGGTGAGAAGTTGGGCAGAAAAAAGTAGAAAGCATCTCATTCCCCACAGGGGTCACTCAGGGTGGGAACTATCAGTCCAAAAGGGCTGTAAAGTGCATTTTTTCCCCAGGACAATGAAGCTGTGAACTGGTTGAGAAAGAATACAGAAATGCATGGCACTAATCCAAGCTCTTGAGAAGTAGAGGCAGGATGATCAGGAGTTCAAGGTCATCCTCAGCTACAAAATGAGTTCTGAGCCAGCCTAGGCTGCCTATCAAAACAAAAACAAAAACAAAAAAACAAGCCAAACAAACAAAAATCAAAGAATAAGTTCAGGCACTAGTTTTTAAAATACAAGAAAGATTTATTTTATAGTTGGTTCTTATTTTTAAAATTAGGATTTTTCTTGTTTTGCTATGCAGCCCAGACTAGCCTTGAGGTTCTGCTCTTTATTTTTCTGCTCCAAGTGCTAGAATTATATGAGTACACTCCTATGCCTGGAAGAATATATATATATTCTTTTATATTTATATTTATATATATGTTTTGTTATTGCTTTTGTTTTTGTTTTGAGGCAGGATCTCACTATGTAGTCCCGGCTGGCCTGGAAATCACTATGCAAATCACTGGGGAGGCAGAGGCAGGTGAATTTCTGTGAGTTTGAGGCCAGCCTGATTTCCAGGCCATCGGGGACTACATAGTGAGATCCTGCCTCAAACAACTCCCCAGAGTTGTCCTCCGGCTCCCACGCATGCTCCACAGCATCTCTCTCTCTCTCTCTCTCTCTCTCACACACACACACACACACACACACACACACACACTTAAAAAGAAAAAAAAAATACCCCCTCAAAACAAACCAGCAAAACCCTAACAGAATAGAAAGGCCACAATCAAACCTAAGCAGAGTTTGGTTGCACCATCCTAACGGGTTGGGAAGTTCTCTGGGGTGTTGCAGAGCTTCTGATTGGTGATTCCCACCGTCATTGCCTAGGATCAAGAAACCCCTTCTGTTTATTTGAGTTGTTTCCTGCTCGGGATAGATAAATGAGTGGGTGTTAGATGTATGTGGGTGGTGGTGGTGGTGGTGGTGGAGGTGGTGGTGGTGGTGGTGGTGGTGGTGGTGGTGGTGGTGGTGGTGGTGGTGATGGTGATGATGATGATGACAGTGATGATGATGACGGTGATGATGATGATGACGACGATGACGACCATTTAACCAGACCAGACGAGGGCAGAGAACGAGATAGAGTTTCTGAGAGAAGAGTCAGGAGTGGATTAATTCAGGACATTTCCTTTCTTTCTGGCACCTCAACTACTTGTCACCTCGGGATTTCCTGGGCTTCCTAGTGAGACTCAGCCTGGTGACTTGGTGCTGCTCTCCCCACAGACTCGGACCTCTGCCTCAAATTTGCTATGATCTGTACTCTTAACGACAAGTGTGACCGCCTGCGCAAGGCCTACGGGGAGGCGTGCTCAGGGTTCCGCTGCCAGCGCCACCTCTGCCTGGCACAGCTGCGCTCCTTCTTCGAGAAGGCGGCGGAGTCCCATGCCCAGGCCCTGCTGCTGTGCCCCTGCAGGCCCGAGGATGTGGGCTGTGGGGAGCGCCGGCGGAACACCATCGCCCCCAGCTGCGCCCTCCCTTCTGAGGTCCCCAACTGCCTGGATCTTCGGAGCTTCTGCCGTGCGGACCCTCTGTGCAGGTGCCCTGTGAGGGTGGGCGGGATGGGCAGGGACGTGGCACTCGGTCTGGCTCTCCTTCCGCAAAAGCCGCATTTGATGTCCCAGGACACCGAGAGCCACTGGCTGTTTTACCTTGGACATTTTGTGAAACCCTCCCTCCTGCCCTTCCTTCCGTAGCCCAGGCTGTCCACTACATTATGTAACCTAAGCTTCCCCCTTGATTTCCTGGGTGCAGGGGATTATAAAGACACCCCCACCGCTCCTGGCCATAACACTTTTTTTTTTTATTTTTTCAGACAAGGTCTCATACAGCCCTGAACTCTTGATCATCCTTTCTCTTCCTCCTAAATGCCTGGTCAACTTAGTTCCAGACCAGCCAGGGTCACAAATTGAGACCCTGCCTAAAAAAAACAAAAAAACAAACAAACCCCCTACGTTTATTTATTCATTTATTTAGTGAGGTTGAGGTATGTGGGGTAGTCCTGCAACCTCCAGAGTCAGAATACACTTGTGGAGGTCAAAGGTCAACTCTCCTTCCACTAAGTAGGTTGTGGATAGAGAGGGAGGAAACTCAGGTCCTCAGGCTTGGTAGGAAGTGATTTTATCTCACTAGCTCCAGAAAACCTTTTTCTTTTCCTTCCTTCCTTCCTTCCTTCCTTCCTTCCTCGTTCTTTCTCCCTCCCTTCCTCCCTCTCTCTCGTCTTTCTTTCTCTTTCTTTCTTTCTTTCTTTCTTTCTTTCTTTCTTTCTTTCTTTCTTTCTTTCTCTCTTTCTCTCTTTCTCTCTCTCTCTCTCTCTCTCTCTCCCTCCCTCCCTCCCTCCCTCTCCTTCCTTCCTTCCTTCCTTCCTTCCTTCCTTCCTTCCTTTCTCGTTCTTTCTCTCTCCCTCCCTCCCTCCCTTCCTCCCTCTCTCTCTCTCTTTTCTTTCTTTCTTTCTTTCTTTCTTTCTTTCTTTCTTTCTTTCTTTCTTTCTTTCTTTCTTTCTTTCTTTCTTTCTTTCTTTCTTTCTTTCTTCTTGTTTTTGTGAAACAGGGTCTCTCTACATAGTCCTGGCTACCCTGGAACTCACTAGGTAAACCAGGCTGGCCTTGAACTCAGAGATCTGCCTGCCTCTGCCTCCCGAGTGCTGGGAGGCACTGGGATATGGTGGTTTGCCGCTGCATCCCCGAACTCCTGGGGTGGGGAGGCAGAGGAGGAGTGCTGTGGGATAGTCTGTATGTCAAATGTGTTGCTGATTGGTCAATAAATAAATCACTGATTGGTCAGTGGCCAGGCAGGAAGTATAGGTGGGACAAGGAGGAGAAAAAACTGGGAAGTAGAAGGCTGAGTCAGAGAGACACTGCCAGCCGCCATGATGAGAAACAGCATGTGAAGATGCTGGTAAGCCACGAGCCATGTGGCAAGGTATAGATTAATGGAAATGGATTAATTTAAGCTATAAGAACAGTTAGCAAGAAGCCTGCCACAGCCATACAGTTTGTAAGCAATATAAGTCTCTGTGTTTACTTGGTCAGGTCTGAGAGGCTGTGGGACTGGCGGGTGAGAGAGATTTGTCCTGACTGAGGGCCAGGCAGGAAAACTTTAGCTACAGAGGAGGACCTCCAAAGCCTCTGGACCAGGCAGAAGTAGGCCGCTGCAGAACCAAGAAAGACTGCGTCTCAGCCAATGGAAGGTGATGAGAAGTGACTCCGGAAGGGTGCCTTCTCATCCTCATTCACAGACTATGGCTCCCTAGCCACTCCCTATATAAACAAGGAAAGTATGTTTCATTAAAAATTAAAAAAGAAATAAAATTCCAAGCCAGGATAGTGGCTCACATCTGAACTCTCAGCATTTGGAGGCCAAGGGAGAGAGAGCAGAAATGTAAGAACATCCTCATATACATCCTGAACTTAAGGCCAGCATGGGCTATGTGAGACCTTGTCTTAAAAAAGCAATAATAGCCGGGCGGTGGTGGCGCACGCCTTTAATCCCAGCACTCGGGAGGCAGAGCCAGGCGGATCTCTGTGAGTTCGAGGCCAGCCTGGTCTCCAAAGTGAGTTCCAGGAAAAGCGCAAAGCTACACAGAGAAACCCTGTCTTGAAAAACCAAAAAAAAAAAAAAAAAGCAATAATAGAAATAACTCAAAATCAAGTTCTTAAGGAGCACTAGCATTCACTTGCTCTTCCGCAGAAGGCCAAGCACTCCAATTGAGTTAACTCTGACCAGAATCCCCTGAGATCTGTAGTGTTAGCCTAGTTTTTACAGAACACTAGATAGAACCTTAGGAGCCTGAGGCAGGAGGATGCTTGAATCCAGGAGTTTAAGACCACCTTGAAAAACACAGTAAGACAATTTCAAAAGACGAAAATTAAAAACGTAATAAGAATGTCTTTACAAAGCCCATTATTATGCATAATTAATATATGCTAATAAAAATAAGTTAAAGCATCACTCAATATTCTGTCACTATTCTGGAGAGCATTCCCTGCCAGACATTTTTCTATATAGACAACAAAAATAGGCACATCTGTGTCTTGAGTGATTTCCTGTGGAGCAAGGTGGGCATGAGTAAGATGTTTCAAAGTCAGACAGATCTAAACTTAACACGTAAACACTAGTTTATGTGTCTCAGCTGTAAAGAGCACTTGAGGCTGTTGTAGAGGACCTGAATTCAGTTCCCACATGATGGCTCCAATCGTCGGTAACTCCAGTTCCAGGGGATCCAACTCCATCTTCTGGCCTCCATGAACACCAGGCACACACATGGTGCACATACATCCATGCAGGCAAACACGCATACATATAAAATGAAAATAAGTGCATCTTTTTTTTTTTTTTAAAGCTTGTACTTGGAACTCTGAGTAATAATACTAACATTTCCAGCCACTTCTTACAAACTTGATGCTGCTTTAAATACTTAGTATTTACTGGTCTAAGCTTCGGGGAAAAAAACAAACCTATAAGATGGTTGCTATTACTATTTTGTATCATCCTCCGTTTACAAATGAGCAAATCATAGTAGAAAGAAGTGAAATAACACACACAGGGGCTATAGGGAGAAAGTCTGGTTTCTTTTTTTTTTTCTTTTTCTTATTCTTTTCTTTGTATTGAGATAGGAGCTTTTTAGGTAGGCTTGGCTTGTCAGGAACTTCCTAGGTAGACCAGGCTAGCCTCAAACTCTCAGAGATTTGCCTGCCTCTGCCTCCTGGGATTAAAGGTGTGTACTACCATGTCAGGTGGGAGTCAGTTTCTAAGTTGGCTTTGGAGGGCAGGCATGTGACTTAGTCTTTAACCATTCTGTGCACCTGTGGTCACAGTTCTAGTAGCCATTACTATCATCTCACACACTTTAAAATGAGGAAAATACTGGCCTTTAAGGGGTTCCTAGTTGGGAGAAGTAATAGAAAAGTAAACAATTCACCTAGTACAAGGCAAAATGTAACACAACAGGTACAGGACATACTCAATTTTAGCACCTAAAGAAAACTGGTGTGCTAAGTGGTTTTTTTTTTTTTTTTAAGATTTACTTATTTTGATTTTATATGTATTTTGTCTATCTGCATGTATGTATGTGTACCGTGTACATGCTTGGTACCCTGGGAGCCAGAAAAGGGCATCTAGTTCTCTAGGATGGAAGTTACAGATGGTTGTGAGCCACCATGTGGGTGTTAAGAATCGAACCCCTGTCCTCTAGAAAAGCAGCCAATGCTCTTGAGTGCTGAGCCATCTATCCAGCTCTGGGGATTACATTTAATTACAGTAATTGATGTGGGAGAACCCACCATTGTGAGTGATGCCGTTCCCTGGTCTTTGGATACTGGACTGAATAAAGAGGAGAAAGTGAGCTAAATACAAGCATGCATCATCCATTCTCTCCTCCCCTGCTCTGTGGGCGTGACTGGCCACTATGCATACATCATCCATTCTCTCCTCCCCTGCTCTGTGGGCGTGACTGGCCACTATGCATACATCATCCATTCTCTCCTCCCCTGCTCTGTGGGCATGACTAGCCACTATGCATCATCCATTCTCTCCTCCCCTGCTCTGTGGGCGTGACTGGCCACTATGCATGCATGCATCCATTCTCTCCCTCCTCTGCACTGTGGGCGTGACTCCCCACTATGCATCATCCATCCATTCTCTCCTCCCCTGCTCTGTGGGCGTGACTGGCCACTATGCATGCATGCATCCATTCTCTCCCTCCCCTGCACTGTGGGTGTGACTGGCCACTATGCATCATCCATCCATTCTTTCCTCCCCTGCACTGTGGGCGTGACTAGCCACTTTAAGCTCCTGCTGCCATGGCTTCCTTGCTCTGTTGGATTGTAACCTGGAACTGTGAGCTAAAATAAAATCCCCAAATTTTATCGCAGCAACAGAAAGAGAGACTAAGATGACCATCTCACCTAATGTAGGACGAATGTTAATAATCGATGAGTATCTGGCATTCGCTAAACCCATAACGTGTGCCCGGTACTATGCCAAATGAAATATATGCCTTCTCCTGTTTCATCCTCGTGATGGTTATGCTTTTGTCCTCTCTGTTTTATGGTCAAGGAAACTTGAAGGAAGCTGTAACTGATCATATGACTAGGGACTATGGAGCTCACATTCATAGTGATGGGCTGTGGGACTTTGGGAGTGGTAACTGAATTGTGATGGATGTAGTCCTGAAGGCCGAAGAGGAGGGGGCATGAGGGCAGGCGTGGCCAGCTGGAGGACAGTGAGGGTGAAGTCTAGATCTGTAACAGGCTTTTTCTTTTGGGCCACCAACCAGCTCCCAAATCATGACACAGAGACTTATTGTTAGTTTTGAATGCTCAGCCTTAGCTTAGGCTCGTTTCTGGCTAGGTTTTTTTTTTTCTTTAACTTAAATTAACCTGTTTCTCTTTGTCTACCTTTTGCTTTTTACTTTTCTTCTGTATCTCTTACTTTCACTGCTTCTTGTGTCTGTCTGTCTGTCTGTCTTCTGGCCCTGGGCGTGTCCCTCTCTTTCTCCTCATTCTCTTCTTTCTTCTTGCTTCTCTCTCTTCCTTCTCCTATTTATTCGCTCTGCCCACCAGCCCCGCCTATCTCTCTCCTGCCTGGCTATTGGCTGTTCAGCTCTTTCGTTTTTTTTTTTTTTTTTTAGGCAGGCAAGGCGAAACAAACGCAACACATCTTTACATAATCAAACAAATGCAGCAAAAACAAAAGTAACACATCTTTACATAATCAAACAAATGCAGCATAAACAAAAGTAACAGGCCTTTACACAGTTAAAGTCATATTCCACCGCATGAGCAAAGGTAACACGTCTTTACATAGTTAAAATAATATTCCACAACTCGGATCCTCAGTGGGGACCCTGGAAACTTCCTTTCTTCCAGATCACGCCTGATGGACTTCCAGACCCACTGCCATCCTATGGACATCCTGGGGACTTGTACAACTGAGCAGTCCAGATGTCTGCGGGCGTACATGGGGCTGATTGGTGAGGCTGGGGCATGTGTAGGAATCCTTAGCGCGGTCAGCTCTGAGGTGTAAGTGCACTGGAGACAGCACCCAGGCTGGTGCTGAGGTCCTGAGACAGGCGGAAGAAGATGGAGGCCGGAGTTGGAATTTGTCTAGCCCCTGACAACCCCTTCCTCTCTTCACCCACCAGGGACTGCCATGACCCCAAACTTCATCAGCAAGGTCAATGCTAGCGTTGCCTTAAGCTGCACCTGCCGAGGCAGTGGCAACCTGCAGGATGAGTGTGAACAGCTGGAAAGGTCGTTCTCCCAGAACCCCTGCCTCAGTGCGTATGTTCCTCTTACACCCAGCCCCTGGAGCCAGGTCAGACTGGCAGAGAGAGGAAGGGTCAGCTGTGTGGCCCACTCGGGTCCTGTCTATCCTTTTAGTCAGAGCTTCCCTCTTCTGGGCTTCGCCCTCTAGCCTTCCAACAAAGCCGTTCTTCCTCCTCCCACTCCTCCTCCCGTTCCCAGAATGACCTCCATGCTGCCTGTTCAACCTGCCTAGGCCCCAAGATCTTGAACTAGCAAGCAGAATGAGTCAGAATTCACTCCCACTTCCTACCCACCTGTCCACTGTATTCCAGGGACCCATGGCATTCCTCTTCTTGCTTGGGGAGTCAGGGAAACTCCCTGGCACCTTGCTCCAACCTCCTTTTTCTCCTGTACTTAGCGGAGGCCATTGCAGCTAAGATGCGTTTCCACAGACAACTCTTCTCCCAGGACTGGGACGACTCTACCTTTTCTGTGGTGCAGGAGGTAGGACTTCCTCGGTCATGTAGGTCAAGATCATACTGCACTAGTCGGAGGAAATGCAGACCAGGCAGACAAAGGGACAAGGTGGGAGAGACGCCATCAACAATACAGACCTGTGGTGCACAGGTCCTGGGAAGGGGAAGGACTGAGGCTTAGGCGATGAAGGGAGATGTCCTCTGGGCTGACTCTATTCCATTTCTTCTACAGAACCGTAGCCCGGCTCCGAGACCACAGCCCAGGCTGCCTGTGCTTTCTTTCTTCGTCCTTACTCTGGTTCTGCTCCAACCCCTCTGGTAGCTGGGCTTCCTCAGGGACTTGCAGCCTGTTATGGGTGTGAAAATGACAGCCTCCGGAAGAAGATGCAGCAGTGTGCGACACCGCGACCCTGGGCCCAAGCAGGCATCCCACCTGGCACGTCCTGTCTGCTCCAGAGGAGGGCTTGGGAGAAGCCAGGGGCTATCACCTTCAGATCCCGACTGGCTGGTTTTCAAACCTCCCTTACCCCTTCCTTCTTCTGTCTCCAGCCGTCCCTCCTTAGGACGTTGTCACCCCAGTTTGGCCATATATTCTGGTGGTGATTTGCTTCCCCACCCCCCACCCTTCTTCCTGTTTCCCAGGATCGCCCAGAGCCTAACCCATCAGTCATTCCCTGTTGCATTCTCCAGGAAGGCAGGGCTGAGGGTTCCGAGGCAGCTGAGGAAGACATTCCCTTTGTGAGGAAGGCTTGTGTTCCCGTCCCCTCCCCCCTCTGAATGGAAGGTGAGAGCCCGCTGTCTACACTGCCCTGCCCTGCAATCCTGAACATTGGGGCATCAGGAGCTGAAGCCTTTGGGTCTTGCTTAACGCCTACTACTGTCCCCAAGTCCCCCAGCCCCTTGGATCATGATTAAACATTTTGACCTAAAACTCTGATCTTTTCCCATTTTCTTAAATTGGAAGTTTATATAAGATTAGCGGTATGGCTCGTACGAGAGGGCACTGATAGGGTGATGAGACACAGGAGCCCTGCCACAGAGATGGAAGGAAAATAGTATGAATACAAGGTGGTACCCATCCCAACTCTGGGTGATTCTAGGATCCTGCCTCAGACTCTACCACTGCTGCTGAGGCCCTCAGTCAGCCACAGCATTTATTGAACCCTCGTGACACTGATCTGTTCCAGATCATAACAGGCCCAGCAGAAAGCAGAGGCTGGTCCTTGCTCTCAGAGAATTTAATCCTCCTGGAGTAAGGAAACATCTTCCCAAGCAGAGTTGGAAGAATGTATTTATAGAGCTGTATTTGCTCATTCATTCATTCATTCTTTCAAAGGCCGTCTATCTGTAAGACACTGTGGTGGGTGGAAGATGTTCTGAGGTAGTGAGAATCAGACACTGTTCTCAGTCCTTTCACATGCCAGAGTAGAGACACAGAGCAGACAGTCAAGAAAAGAACAGGGGGATAAATGCAGCAAAACATTATAACAACCCGCCTTTATTGAGTTTATCCCATATGCCAAATACTATTTAATAGGGACTGTCTTCAAGAACACACGTTGATTCATTTAAGCCTCTGTTGTAGTTTAAAATTATTTTTTAGATTTATTTTTTATTTTATGTTTGTGAGTGTTATGTATCACATGCATGACCACAGAGGTCAGAAAGGGGCACCCCGGACAGGAGTTACAGATTCTCCTGCTTCAACCTCCTGAGTGCCAGGGTTACAGGTGCTGGTCGCCATACTTAGCTTCCTTCCTTCCTTCCTTCCTTCCTTCCTTCCTCCCTTCCTTCCTCCCTTCCTCCCTCCCTCCCACCCTTCCTTCCTTTCTTTTTATGGTGAAGCTTGGAATCAAACTCGGGCCTGAACACACTAGGCCAAGAACTCCCCCAGTTAGGTATTTGTCAAGGTTCTACCCCAACCTTCTTTAGGGAAACAGGGACTTGCTGTAGCACGAAGTGCTGCCTGTCCCTTGCTATGTAGCCCAGGCTGACCTCAAGCTTGTGGAGATCCTCCACCTCAGTTGTTTCCTGTAGAACTTTTCAGAGGCGGGGCTTAACGGGATGAAGTCCATCCCTACAGCAGGCCTCCAGGTAGACACTTTCCATCTCTGCTCATGCTCCTGCCAACATGGCTACAAGCTCTGACTAGCCCCATGGATTTCCATCCCTTCAAACTGAGCCAAAAGAAATTCTTCTTCCCCGAGCTGGTTGTCAAGTATTCTGCCACGGCAATGAGAGAAGAAACTGATACATTCTCGACCAGTCTTGACTTTGTCAGTCAAGAGCTGTGCAGCCTTGGTCTGAGCCTCTCTGAGATTTACTAACCACATCTGTAACATGCCAAAACAGTGGCTGCACCTCACAAGGAATGAGGTACATCACGTCAAGCATCGTCTCCGGCACATAGTAAAAATGAGCAATTGTGGTGTATGCTGTAGGAAGCAGTCCGGACAAAACAGACAGTTCTAAAGAAGAAAGGAGAATCTGTTAGTCATCTCTCTCAAACTTCCAGAATGTTCCATGCACGTCTGTAACACGAGAGTTGGGGTTATGTTTTGATATGTGTGTGGGGCTGCACATCGAAGTGAAAATCACAAATGTATTGTAGCATTTGTGAATGGAGCTTGAGCTGAGCCTACTACTCTTCACCGTACACATGGTCTTGTATGGTGTACATTCGTATGCATAGCTTGTTTAACCAGTTCTGAACCCGTGGATATTTGGTTATGTTTTTAATTTTTTTTTTTTTATGTGTGTGAGCAAATAGGCACGCTAGGGTGCATGTGTGGAGGTCAGAGGACAATTTGAAGGAGACACTTCTCACCTTTCATGTGGGTCCCAGAGTTCAAATTCAGGTGGTCAGGGTTGGTGCAAGCACCTCCACCCAATGAGCTATGTGTTTGTTTGGTTTTTGAGACAGGGTTTCCTGTAGCCAACTCAATGTGTGTGTGTGTGTGTGTGTGTGTGTGTGTGTGTGTGTGTGTGTGTTATGATGAAGATGAAACCGAGGGCCTTACACATGTTAGGTAAATGCTCTGCCACTGGACTATGTCCCCAGCCACTGTTCTTGTTGTTTGTTTTTTTACTTAAAAGTTTATTTCATATGTCTGAGTGTTTTGCCTACATGTATGTATGTGCATCACATGCATGCCTGGTGCCCACTGAGGTTGAAGAGGGCATTGGATTCCCTGGAACTAGAGTTTCAAGCAGTTGTGGGCTACCATGTGAGGGAACCAAGCCCCAGTCCTCTGAAGAGTAGATGGCTCACTGGGCAAAGGTACATCCTGGTAAGCCTGATGACCTGAACTTGACCCCTGGGACCCACCTGGTAGGATTTGAGAACCAATTCCTGTAAGATATCCTCTGATCTGAGTGGACAAGTGTTCCTGCACACACACACACACACACACACACACACACACACACACACACACACACACACACCACTGTCAGAGTGGTGGGCGGAATAGGCAAGCCTCTCCCTGCGTATTCTTGTATCCTCAGAGCCTGCCCAGCCCAGGAAATACTCAGCCAAGCTGCCTCCCAGTAAACTCCAGTGGGGGCACAGGGTCTGCTCGCCTTCCTTCTTTCTCTCCTCCCGGGGAGATTTCTGAGCAGTCAAGGCCTCTCCATTTGCTTTGGCTCCATTAGCCTGGGCCTGGGGGTGTGAATGGTACAGTCATTCCTTGCTAAGTGCTTGAATTAGACTAATAGGTCATCTGTGCTTTTCTCTGAAGAAGATCCAAATTCCTGGTAAACAACCAGATACTCTCCCAGCCCACAGCCCACAGCCCAGAGCCAAGATCAGGTGGAGGCACAGTGGCTGGGCTGGAGCTCCTAATGGTGTCATGGAGAGCTGGGTTGGTTAATGCCATTAGACTAGTCTCTGTGAAGCCGACGTGAAGGGCTTCTGGTAGCAGTGCAGAATCTTGGGACAGCATATTTTGGCCTTATTTGTTTGTTCACTTTGTTTTGTTTTCAGACAGGGTCTCACTATATAGCTCAGGCTGGCCTTGAACTTACAGAGATCCACCTGCCTCTGGAGTGCCAGGATAAAGGTATGTGCCACCATGCCTGGCTTCCATCTGATTTTTTGAGATAGAGTCTCTTACTGGACCTAGAGCTCACTGATTTGCCAAGACTACCTAGCCAGCAAGCTTCAGGGATCCTCTTGGCTCCAACCACTCATGGCTAGATACTGACATGCCTAGTTTTTTTTTTTTTTTTTAATGTGGACAGTGGATATCCGAATCCAGGTCCTTATGTGTGTGCAGTGAATTCTTCACCAATGGATCCATCTCCTCAGCACCCCAACGAGGTTGTTCTGAAGGCTGGAAATTATTACACTACTTACATAGTGCCTCATCCAGGCTGAGCACTGAGTAACTGACAGTCATTGTTATTGTGGCTTCTGGGGGAGACCTCTAGGGGCTCCATGGATTCTGTTCTATGCCCTGGAACAGCACTAAGACTGTTGGCTCTTCCACCGATTATGCCCAGAGTCTGTGTGGAGCTGCCTTAGGACATCTTCTCCAGAGCTAAGCTCCAGGATGGAATCCAGAACTCTGACTCTAGCTCAGAGCCCAAGGGACCTTGGACAAGTCGTGAGAACAGAGACAGTGTCTTTGTCAACAATCCTATAAGTGCAAGTAACAGACTCACTTGAGTTACTTAGTACAAGGGAATCTAACCACTATACAGTGCAGTCCCAGGAAGTTCAAACAGGTCTCAGGGAAGCTGGACCAGTGAGTCAGGAGCCAGGAGCATCTTCAACTATTTACCACTTTCTGCATACTAACTTTCTCTACACGAGAAAATCCGGGTTCATGGTCAAGACTGGTTTTTCTGGACAGGGATACTATTAGGCACAGGAAACAGAGAGATTGCTGCCAGCTTGCTAGATTTCTGGTCTTGGCTGTTGATGAGTAGGGCAATGTTACCATAAACTAAGAGGTTTTTTTTTTATGGTAAAATAGTAAGAGTCTCTCTCTCTCTCTCTCTCTCTCTCTCTTTCTCTTTCTCTTTCTCTTTCTCTCTTTTTCTTTGCTTGCTTGTTTGCTTGTTTGGGGGGGGGCAGGGTTTCTTTTCGGAGCCCTGGCTGTCCTGGAACTACCCTGTAGACCAGGCTGGCCTCGAACTCACAGAGATCCACCTGTCTCTCCTCCCGAGTGCTGGGATTAAAGGTGTGCGCCACCACCTCTATCTTTATCTCTCAGCAGCAAGGCATAGATTTCCAGTCGACGAAGGCACCTTCCCTGTGGCAGAGAAGAGCCTCTCTTTTCCCCTGGAGGTTTTTGAAACAAGGTCTCTTGTAGATCAGGCTGTCCTCAGACTTGCTGTGTAGTGGAGAATGATCTGGAACTCCAGTTCTTCTGCCTCCACCTCCCAAGTGCTGGTATCATAGATGTGTATTACCAGGATCAACTACTTACTTCCCTCCCTCCCTCCCTCCCTCCCTCCCTCCCTCCCTCTCTCCCTCCCTCCTTCTCCCTCCCTCCCTCCCTTCCATTCTTCCTGACAGTGTTTCCAGTGTTAGCCAGGCTGGTCTCAAACTTTCAGGCTCAGGCAATCATGTCTCAGGCCCCCAGATAACTGGGACTTCCGATGCTCACCCCTACACCTACTCTTTTTGTTTGCTTGTTTGATTTGTTGTTTGCTTTTCAAGACAAGGTTTCTCTGGGCAGCCCTGGCTGTCCTAAAAACTCACTCTCTAGACCAGACTGGCCTCGAACTCAGAGATCCCTATGCCTCTGCCTCTCCAGTGCTGGGATATGTGCACTACCACCGCCCGGCGAGAAAAGCTGCTTTTAAAATTTTTAAAGATTTTTTAAATGTTTATTTTATGTGTATGAGTGCTATGCCTGCATCCATGTCTATGCACCACATACATGCCTGGTGCCCGAGGAGGTCAGAAGATCCCTTGGAACTGGAGTTAAGGATGGTTGTGAACCACAGTGTGGGTGCTGGAAACTGAACCTGGGTCTTCTGCAATAGCAGCTAGTGCTCTTAAGCACTGAGTCATCATCTGTCTAGCCCCGGAAAAGCTATTCTTATTATCCAAAGGACTTATCACCACGCTGCATTTGCAGAAATAGATCTTACTGAAGAAGCTTCCCGTACATGTTTACTAGTCACTTCTCTACCATCCATTGTTCAAACCTCTTCCTTTCGTCAACGGGGACATAGACTCTCCAAAGTCTCTTCCTTTCTTTTTCACATCTTTTCTATGAACTCCTGTACAATACTGACAAAAATCCTGTTAATCTCTGTTGTCCCTGTGACCAGATGTCCTACACTCAACACTCACAACACCACGTCTTCCTTTCCACAGTAGACTCTGCTTTCAAACCACGAGCCAGAATACATCCTTTCATCCCTTAAAAAAGCAAATCTGAGGCCAGGTGTGGTGGTGCACTCCTTTAATCTCAGCACGGGGGAGGCAGAGGCAGGAGGATCTCTGCGAGTTCGAGGCCAGCCTGGTCTACATAAGAGTTTCAGGCCAGCCCAAGCTGTAGTGAGATCATCCTGTCTCAAACAAGAATAAAAACAAACAAACGCCCTGTGCTGGTTAGTTTGATTTCTAAGCCTCCAGATACTTTCCTCGGCTGGTGAGCACTCGGGTTTTTTCTCCATAGCACCCTTTAAGGTAGTCTTACCCTCCGACATGAGACCTTTCTTGGGGTCTCTGGTTCTTAGCCATGTTCTCAACAGAGCTGTTTCTCGCTGGAGGAAGGTTTCATGTCTGGAATCTAAGAGATTAGTTCCAATAAAATTATGCCTTCAGAGAAAAAAAAAATTCTGCCTTCAGATACTGAAAAACGGTCAAGGCCTTATCTGAATCCTGGGGATGGGATGGGAGTGGAGGAGAAGCAGAAACAAGGATAATGGCTAACATTTATTGTGAGTTTAATGTGCATAAGGCACCACGCTAATGGCCTAATGAGCATTATCTCATTTAATTTTCATAATTATCCTATTTTATTTTCTCAATTTTACAAGGAGGCTCAGTGCCGCCAAACAACTTAGCCAAGGCTCCCGAGCTGACAGGTGACTGGTCTAAGCAATCAAAACTCCACCCGCCTGGCTCCCCCCACATCTGATGTCCAGTGCTGAGCTGAGATCCCGTGGCCTAAATTACAAGAAGTGGTAGGATCTGGACACGGGCTCAGACAGGGAGCTCTTTCCAGGGTGCGGGACGGCTTCCTGGAAGGGCCAGGCTTGAACAACGAACAGGATTTGTTCTGTAGAGATGAGGAAAGGGCAGCCCAGAGATCAGAAGGGCAAAGGCAGAGGCTAGCGAGGTTCAAGTGTTGAGGGGATGACGGAGCGGTTGGCTGTGACTGGGGTTCTGAGAGCAAGCTCTTCCCCCATGTCCCTTCCCTCCCTGCGGAAGGGTGCACTGCATGGCGGGGCTGCTAGCACACAAGCTAGGCCTTGTGGAAGGGCCAGGGGTCTTGCAGGGCTGGTATGTACAGAGCTGGTCTGGCATGCTTGGTATTCCTGGCCATGGGGAGATCCATGACCCCTCACCCTTCCAGTGACATCCCAGAGCAGAGGTCGCTGATGAAATGAGCCTGTGTCTGGGCTAGAACAGTGCCAAGAATGAGGAGCCCATCCCCCACAGAAGGATGTCTATAAACAGACTGTCGGGAGTCTCTGGTGAACTGAAGTGAGAGGCGGTATTTTTCCCAGGACCCCGGGCTGCCCATGCTTTTGTTGGCTTTGGATCTTCTCCTGCTAAGTACCTGCTGTGGGCTGGGGAAGGCGGGCAGTAGGGTGGCCTAGAGATAAAGCCATTTTTGTGGTGGAGACAGACAGTCAAACAGTAGTGAGAGATGCTATTCCTTGTGAGCGCAGTGTCCAGCACTGCTCTAGCTTTACCTGGGTAGTAAAGCCGGGCCGCCTCGTCGTTTGTTTCTTCTTAGTATCGATCTCATACCTATCAATTTTGACGGAAAACTTCCATATGGATTGCATACTCTTTGAAAGATAGTGGCGTCAAAACTTAAACTCTGGGGCTGCAGAGATGCTCAGGGGTTAAGAGCACTGGCTGTTCTTGCAGAGGACCTGGGTCTGGTTCTTAGAAGCCACATGTTGGCTCACAACCACCTGGAACTCCAATGCTCTCTTCTGGCCCCCATGAGCACCAGGTGTATACATGGTGTACATACATACGTTCACACATATACACATGCAGGCAAAACACACATACACATAAAATAAAGTAAATGTTTATTTAGGGCAGGTACTATTATCTTATTTTATTTTATTGTTGTTTTTTTTTCAAGGCAGGAGCCCTCGAACTCAGAGATTCCCCTGCCTCTGTCTCCCAAGTGCTGGGATTAAAGGTGTGTGCCACCATGCCCAGCCTATTATTCCATTTTTAAATCTGTCACCATCTCTTACGGGTGTTTTTTGCTTGAAGAGGCCAGAGGGGATATCAGTTCTGCTCTGCCACTGTCCACCTTATTCCTTTGAGACAGGCTCTCTTGCTGCCCGGAGCTGGGCAGGCAGGCAGCAAACCCCCTCAACACTGCTTTCTCTGCCTCCACAGTGCTAGCTTATAGACACAAACAGCGGCACTGGGGTTAACCAATTACTATACTGAGTTTATTTATTTGCATGTGTATGGATGTTGGTGCCTGTGTGGAGGAGGCCAGGGGACAACTTGCAGGAGTCGGTACTTTCCTTACAATTTCTGGGTCCTGAGGCTAGAACTCAAGTCATCAGCCTTGGTGGCAAGCGCTGGGCCATCTTAACGGCCGTCCACTGGTTTCTATTTGTGTTGCTGTTTGTTTGTTAACATTGATACTGGGATCCAAACTCAGGCTTGTGCTCTTCTCTGCTGAGCCGTTTCTCCAGCCTCCTAGTAGTCCATTTGTTTTGTTGTTGTTTGTTTGTTTGTTTGTTTGTTTGTTTTTTGAGACAGGGTTTCTCTGTGTAGTTTTGGAGCCTGTTCTGGATCTCACTCTGTAGACCAGGCTGGTCTCGAACTCACAGAGATCCACCTGGTTCTGCCTCCCGAGTGCTGGGATTAAAGGCATGCGCCGCCACCACCCAGCCAATTATCCCATTTTACAGGAAAGAGAAACAGGTGTCTGGAG
Source organism: Peromyscus californicus insignis (assembly GCF_007827085.1). NCBI lineage: Eukaryota > Metazoa > Chordata > Mammalia > Rodentia > Cricetidae > Peromyscus > Peromyscus californicus. Next base: position 24,255,207 of record NW_026294469.1, on the reverse strand, counting down.
GTTAACTCAGGCCAGAGCCATAACACTAACCACTGGGAAGTGGGTTGGAAGCATGATCTTTCCTTACTGGGAAAGTACATGAGCTCTGAAGACCCTCAGAGGCATGAGGAGGGTCAGGAATTCAGCATGCTACAATCATTGAGGCTTTATGAAGGAGGAAACTTGAAGGGCATCAGTGGGCTGAATGAACCAAGGACCGAGTGTTCCTTAGGAAGGGAGGCCTTGGGGACAAGCATATCAGATAAGTTAGGAAGGGAGTAATTTCACCCCTCTCCCTCGAGGAGAGTGAGCCTGGCACTTAGACGACTTGTCTGTTTCCCAACTTTGCCCCAGGCAGAGCCTGTTTGTGCCCTCTTAACACAAAAGACCCCTTGTAGTCCCTGAAAGAGACCATCTGACTCAAGCCTGCTCCCCACCGTGGGGAAAAGAGGGAGATCTGTAGTGAAGGGATGAAATGAATTCCCAAACCAAGTACTCAATTCCTCAGAAATGACATCTTGACTGTCAGCACAGGCCTTCAGTGGCTTAAAGAACTCATAGTGTGGTGGAAAGGGCGCAGTGCAAAGTAGATCCGGCTTGATCTGGATTTGAGACTCAGCACCACTAATCAGCTGAGGGGATTCGGGCAAATGGCTTAAACTTGTTGCTCTTCAGTCTCCATCCAAAGAACGATGGGGTAGACGTATCAAAGATGAAGAAATATTGGCTGGTAGATATAGTGATTCTAATAGTTACTTCAGGGTTGGATGTTAAAGAGTTGTCAAATCCAGGTGTCTCCCTCAGGAAAGATTCCTAGACCATGGAGGGAAAAGACTGAGCGCGGATGAGCACAGAGGGCTTCTGGTCTTGCAGTTTCTTCACCGTACTAGAGCAATCCCACCGAGCTCTTTTTTTTTTTTTTTTTTTTTTTCCGAAACAGGGTTTCTCTGTGTGGCTTTGGAGCCTGTCCTGGAATTCACTCTGTAGCCCAGGCTGGCCTCGAACTCACAGAGATCCGCCTGCCTCTGCCTACCGAATGCTGGGATTAAAGCGTGCACCACCACCGCCCGGCTCCCATCAACCTCTTTAAACCTGTTTCTTCACGTTCACGAGCCTCTTCAATTTAAGGAATACGGGATACTCTGGAAGGCCAGTTCATCTTTCATTTTTTTTTTTTCCAGAGCTGAGGACAGAACCCAGGGCCTTGCGCTTGCTAGGCAAGTGCTCTACCACTGAGCTAAATCCCCAACCCCATCTTTCATTTTTAAGACAGATTTTTTTTTTTATTTATTTTTATACAGCATGTATGACCAGAAGAGGGCACCAGATCTCATTACAGATGGTTGTGAGCCACCATGTGGTTGCTAGGAATTGAACTCAGGCCCTCTGGAAGAGCAGCCAGTGCTCTTAACCTCTGAGCCATCTCTCCAGCCCCTCCAGTCCCACCAAGACAGATTCTTTTACATTTATTTCAAATCGTGTGAACGAGTGTTTTTCCTGTTTGTATGGATGTGCACTCCATGCATCCTGGTGCCCGAGGAGATCAAAAGCAGCATCAGATTTTCTGGAACTGGAGTTATAGATGATTGTGAGCCACTACGTGCTGCTGGGAACCCAATCCGGGTCCTCTGCAAGAGCAGCCAGTGCCCTGAACTGTTGAGTCATCTCTCCAGCTCCAAGATACACACACACACACACACACACACACACACACACTCACACACACATATATGTATGTATGTATATATATATATTTACATTTTAGGACTGAAAATACAGTACTGGGGAGGTTGAGGTAGGGAGGTCAGAAGTTCAAGACTAGCCCAGGCTACTTGAGACTCTCAAAAAATAACCACACAGACAGACAGACAGACGGGGAGATATCGATCATAAAGTATACAAAATTTGGGACCCCTGTATTTGTGTTTGGCAAGAGAAGACAATTTCCTGTTTTCTCTGCCACCCAAGGAATTCCAAAACATGACCACTTTCTGGGTGTGTTGGCACAGATCTGTAATCTCAGCACCCCAGAGACTGAGGCAGGAGGATGGAAAGTTGGAGGCCAACTACACAGGAGACCTTAACTCAAAATCAGAACCGGGGCCAACCTGAGAGCACACCGGGTAAAGGCGCCTGCTGCCAAGCCTCATGACCCACGTGGTGCAAGGAGAGAACCGGCTCCTGCAAGTTATTCTCACCCCTGCGCACAGGCACATAAAATAAATAAAATGGTAAAAATTTAAAACAAGGGGCAGGGCTGGAGAGACGGCTCAGTGGTTAAGAGCATATGCTGTTCTTCCAGAGGACCTGGGTTCAATTCCCAGCACCCACATGGCAGCTCACAACTGTCTGTGACTCCAAGATCTGACACCCTCACACAGACATATAGACAAAACACCAGTGCACATGCATGGTGGAAGGTGAGAACCAAACTCTGGCAAGTTGTCCTCTGACTTGCACACATGCTGTGGCACACCCACAACCTCCCTCCCAATACAAAATAAATACATTGTAATTAAATAATTGAAAACAAAGCAACGCGAAAACTTGACCACTTCAGAGAAATGAACATCCAGGCAAGGAAAAGCAAAAGAGAAAAAGAATACGAATTGGAGTTTCAGGATTCACATTGCTGAACGAATGCTCAGTTACCTGTCTGCTGTTCTGCCGAGCTTCGCGCCTGTAAATCCCTTAGCATAGTGTTGGGGATTACCTAGGGGTACAGCACAAACTTGGGAGTCCACCTGGTTGGTGAAGGGGGCAGGGAGCCCCGCCTTCACAGGGACTTGCTCCACATCTGTGGTTCCTGCGTTTTCCCTCCTCCTACCAGCCCCAATTTCCACTTTGTGTCTCCAGAGTCATTATAATGAATCATAAGCTAAAGTATGTTAAGTGCTCTGCTCAGTGTTGGAACACAGTAAACAACAACACGAATAACCGCGATTGAGCTGATGCAAGGTGGCTTAGTCTTGAAACAATATTCCGCCTCCATCTATCCCGGGCTGGGACCCGGGTCCAGTTAGCGCAGCAGGTCCCTCAGCTGACCGCACTGAGGCGGCGCGCGGGAGGTGGGGGCTGGAGGGTGGAGGGAGCTGCGGGCCGCGAGCAGGAGGCCGCTAATGCAGTCGTCAGTTAATTAGAGGAGAAGGTTATGTCATTAACGGCGGGATCGATGCAAAGGGAATTAGGAGGCTCTGGCCGCGCCACCGCTGCACATTCTACGCGGGCCAATTCAACGAAAATTCGATACGCATTAGTGCGCAGGATCAGCAGCGGCCCAGGGCGGGGAATGCGGGCCTGGGACCTGCGGCGTGGACCTGACCCGGTGCCCTGGTGTGACGCCGCCCGGTCTTTCCTAGAGGTCCCTGCCGGCTGCACCTTCGCTGGGCAGCGCTAAACCTGCCAGCTGCCCCTATGCTGCTCACCGGAGCGCTCTGCTGGCATCCTCCCCAGGTCGCAGGGAAGATGCTCTGACCTCCCTAGACTAGACCAGGCCCCCTCAACCTCCCTCACAGCACTTGGCTTTTTGTGGCGTTGATCAATGCCACTCTATGGTCGCCCATGTAACAATTGTATGGCTTTCTTCCCTCTAGACTGTTAGCTCCAGGAGAGTGAGGACTGTCTGTCTTATTTACCTGCAGAGTGACTGGAATGCAGCAGGTACTCAGTAGCAGAAAGAGTGAATGTCCTTAGCAATCCAAAGAATTGAAAGGGATTTTTTTTTTTTTTTTTTTTAAGCTGAGGACGGAACCCAGGGCCTTGAGCTTGCTAGGCAAGTGCTCTACCACTGAGCTAAATCCCCAACCCCTTGAAAGGAGAATTAAGGCTGAAGGAAAGGAATTGACTTCCTCAGGATTACGCTGCTCTCCCAGATGCCCAACCTCTTTGCTGGAACAAATCTATCAATCTACCTGAATCTTGGTTTTCCCAGCTTGGAAAAAAAATGAGCTAGAGCGGCCTCCATTGTTAGGTGCCAGGGATTGTGCTAACCTGTTCTGATTATTTGTCCCCTGAATTAAAGTCATTTAATGAGGCAGGAACTTGACACTAGTGTGCCCCCCCCTCACATCTGCGCTTCTTTGGCTACCATGTAACAGGGACCCGCCTATCCTCTACACCTGTCCCACACCTGGCCAGCCTGCATTTTCCAGGCTCCCTTGCCAGTTGGCTCTGGCTCAGATTGGCCAATGGGAGCTGCTGGTACAAGATGAAAAGGTTCTGGTTTGAACCTGAGCGGTCGGTCCCTCACAAATCTACCTTTTCCTTTCTTGCTTCCCTGCTTCCTTCCTTCCTCCTTTCTTTCTTATTTGTTTATTTTTATTTTTATTTTTTTCAAGACAGGGTTTCTCTGTGTAGTTTTGCGCCTTTCCTGGAACTCCCTCTGTAGTCCAGGCTGGCCTCGAACTCACAGAGATCCGCCTGGCTCTGCCTCCTGAGTGCTGGGATTAAAGGTGTGCGCCACCACCACCTGGCTCTTGTTAATTTATTTTAATTTTATGTGTATGAATGTTTAGTCTGCAAGTATGTATATGCACCATGTGCATGGCTGTTGGATCTCCTGGAACTGGAATTGTGGATGATTATGAGCCACCAAGTAGGTGCTGGGAACGGAACCAGGTCCTCTCCAACAGCAACAAGTGCTCTTAACCACTGAGACATCTCTCCAGCCCTCAGGCTCATGTTTTGAATGTTAGGCCCCCAGCTTGTGGCCTATTTCAGGAGGCCCAGAACCCTTTAGGAGGTGAAACCTAGTTGGTCATAGTAAGCCTCTAGGAGTGGGTTCTTGGTTCCTGCCTGACTCTGTTTCCTGACCCTCCTCTCTGCTTCCTGGGCCTTGGTGCTCCTGCTGCTGTTGACTGAGCTGCTCTGCCATGCCTGCCCCTCCAGGATGCATGAGCCCTCTGCCATGCCTGCCCCTCCAGGATGCATGAGCCCTCTGCCATGCCTGCCCCTCCAGGATGCATGAGACCTCTGCCATGCCTGCCCCTCCAGGATGCATGAGACCTCTGCCATGCCTGCCCCTCCAGGATGCATGAGACCTCTGCCATGTCTGCCTCCCTTTAAGTTGTTTCTGTCAGCTACTGTGGTCACAGTGACATGAAGTTAACTGATGCAGAGGACAGCGGGGACAGAGGAAGGAACACTCTTCCCCTTGGTGTTTTCTGACCCTGCCTAGAATGTCTGGTTTGCTTTACTTTCTCATCGACTCAGTGCCGGCTTCTGCATCACACAAGCTGCCACAGTGTTAATCCCCTTGTCTTAAGTACTCTGCTTGAAATATTTAGAGTGAGGCCATTTTCATGATTACTCTAAGAGCCATAATTTGAATCCAGGTCTTTCTAACCACAAACCTCACTTACTTAAAATGTCTCATAAAAGATGACTGTGGGACAGAATAAAAAAATGATAACGGCTTAACCGTCCTACCCAGAGGGTTTGTCCCAATAATCTCTGAGAGAAACTAGTTGTTTTTGAGACAAGGTCTCCATATATAGCCCTGACTGGCCTGGAACACGCTATGTAAACCAGGCCGCCAGAGATCCATCTGCCTCTGCCTCCTGAGTGCTATGATTACAGAGGTGAGCCACCATGCCCAGCATAAGAGAGAAACTAGTTTTGAAGATAATGATGCACCCATGGCACTTATTCATAAGTGCTTACTGTGTTTTAAAAACTCTGCTTTTGACAGGCAGTGGTGACACATGCCTTTAATTTTAGCACTTGGGAGGCAGAGGCAGACAGATCTCTGAGTTTGAGTTCAGCCCGGTCTGCAGAGCGAGTGCTAGGATTGCCAGGACTACATAAAGAAGCCCTGTCTCAAAAGAACCAAAACCAAACAAACAAACTAAAATCCCTCTCCTTTCCATAGCTGAATATTATTTACGTCTGTAAACACAGGTGGTAACAGCATCTACCCTACCTGGCTGTGATGGGTTTTGTTTATTTGTTTTTTTTGTCAACTTGACCCAGGCCAGGGTCGTCTGGGAAGAGGGAATCTCAATGGGGGCAAGTGTCCCCATCAAATTGGCCAGTAGGCAAGCCTGTGGGCAGCAGCATCTCAGGAGGTGGTCCTGGTTTACAGAAGAAAGACCTCTGAGCCTGAGAGCAAGCCAGTGAGGCACTTTCCTCATGGTTCCTGCCTGTTCCTGCCCCGACTTCCTTCAACGATGGGCTGTGATAGGGAGGTGTAAGTCAAATAAATCCTTTCATTCCTGTAGCTAGAGTTTCCCTGCCTGGCCCACAGTCAGGACAAATCTCTCTCACCCGCCAGTCCCACAGCCGCTCAGATCCGACCAAGTAAACACAGAGACTTATATTGCTTACAAACTGTATGGCCGTGGCAGGCTTCTTGCTAACTGTTCTTACAGCTTAAATTAATCCATTTCTATTAATCTATACCTTGCCACATGGCTCGTGGCTTACCGGCATCTTCACATGCTGTTTCTCATCGTGGTGGCTGGCAGTGTCTCTCTGACTCAGCCTTCCACTTCCCAGCTTTATTCTCCTCCTTGTCCCACCTATACTTCCTGCCTAGCCAATGGCCAATCAGTGATTTATTTATTGACCAATCAGCAACACATTTGACATACAGACCATCCCACAGCACACCCCCCCCTCCCCCCCCCCCCCCCCCCCCCCCCCCGAGTTGGTTTTGTTCAGTGCTTTGTCACGGTAACAGAAAGCAAACTAGAACACTGGTAAAGCTGAGCCGACGAAATGGACTAGTATATGCCAAGGACCTGTACCCGCCACTTGCTCAATGGTTGTCCTCTTACCAACTCTTTCAAATCCCGAGGATTTTTTTGCGCATTTGGTCTTCTCCGCGAGGTCTGCCCACCCTGCAATGGGAGGGCATCGGCCCTCTCTATCACACGGTGGAGCCATCTTGCCCATTGGAACAGGGACTGTGAACTTGCAACCAGACGGCTGGCCTGGCAGCTATAATACACAGAAGATGTGTGCAGTGAACATTAGGTCTGACTGGATGCTCCCGAATCAATTGGACCACCCCCTGAGACTTGGCTGGCAATGAACGAGAGTGTGAGGTACTTTGGACACATGTATTCAGGCCCGATTTGAGCTAAGATGTCTGTTCAATGGTCCCCAGGGCAATTTTCTCCTGATTGAATCGCAACTTTCGATCTTAATGGAAAAGAGGCCAAGTGTAAAAGGCAGCTTTCTCCAGAACCAGAAATCCTGGTTATGTTTTTCTTTCTGAACTTGCGGGGTACAAACTCCTGTCATCTGTAAAGGGGCTTCAGGATGGTAGTTTTCTGGGGGCAGGACACAGGTTGAAGTGGAAATTGGGGAGAGAAGTTTTTTCTTTTTTCTTTTTTCTTTTTTTTTTTTTTTTTTGAGGGCGGGCTGAGTCTTACTATGTAGCCTTAGTTGGCCTGGAACTTACTATGTAGACCAGGCTGGCCTTGAAAAGTATAGACATCTACCTGCCTCTGTCTCTCGAGTGCTGGGATTGAAAGTGTGTGTTATTATGCCCAAGTCCTTTTTAAAATATGTATTTATTTTAAATAGAGGGTTTCACTATGTAGTCCTGGTTTGGCTGGAACTCACAAAGATCCACTTGCCTCTGCCTCCCCAATGTTGAGGTTAAAGATTTGTGCCACATGCCCAGGGAGAGAAACTTTCTGACTACCCAGGTCTCCAAAGCTCTCAGAGAGACCCGGGGTCCTGGATAGTCTGTGAAGGTCAAGAGTCTGTGTAGTATGGTGGAACAGCCACAGATCAGGTCTTCAGCCCCAACAGCCTAGAGCTCAAACTAGATTCAAGCAGTATCTCAGGACCAGGCACTTAATTTGAGCCAGCCCTTACTACCTCACAGGTTATGTGGGCTCCTATGAACCACTGACATGAATATATCCTGAGGAAGTAGGCAGACTTTACAAATGTATCTGAGGTCATGGTCTAAAGCTAATTTAGCGGCTGAAAACCGCTTTTTACCACAATGGCATAAACCTCCCATCTCTAGAGTTCAAGAACGCAGCTTTGCAGCAAACAGTCCAAGCTTCTGGGACTTTAATTCTCACATCCTGAAGTTCCTCATTTGTAAGACAAGAATATAGTAAAGGAGCTGGAAGGATAGCTCATTAGTTAAGAGAATTAGCTGTTCTTTTAGAGGAACTGAATTGGGTTCCCAGCACCCACAACTGCCAATAACATCAGTTCCAGGGGATTTGACCCCATCTTCTGGCTTCCTTGGGTACACACAGGACACATGCATTGATACATACTAAAAGTAAAAATCAAATATTTAAGGTAGACATAGTGGCATATACCTTTAGTCCCATCATTCAGGAGGCTGAGGCAGGTGGATCTCTAAGAGTTCAAGTTCAGCCAGGGCTACATAGTGAGACCCTGTCTTAACAAAGATGATTATACCTGGTACACCTGGTGTACCTGGTAGGTTGTGTGGAGACTGCCAGATGCCAGGATGAGAGCTTAGGAAATGATTCGCTATTATTAAAATTGTTCCAAGTAGCTGGGCTGTGGGAGCCCGTTCTCGGGTTCCTCATGGCTTTACCCAGCAGGTCCGCATAGAGGATGATTAGGACCACGGGCCTGAGCGCAGGTGTCTGAGATGGTCTGCACTTGGCTGTGCTGGGGGAGGAGGTCTTTTGCTCCACCCCTTGGCGTCCTGGGGCAGAGACAGTCGGGGCCTGTTGGAATAGGTTCCAGGCCCTCTCGAGGCTATCCTTTATTTCCTATCTGTTTATCTCCTCAAGATTCTCCGCAATAAATCCTTCTATCTAATATTTCCTGCTGCTCGCACTCAAGAAAACTCTGGGAAACTGTGGGGGTGGTTGGGTAAACGCCCCACACTGGGCAGTGGTGGTGCATGCCTTTAATCACAGCACTCAGGAAGCAGAGGCAGGTGGATCTCTGTGAGTTCAAGGCCAGCCTGGTCTACAGAGTGAGTTCCAGGACAGCCAGGGCTACACAGAGAAACCCTGTCTTGAGAAAAAAAAAAAATTGTTCCAAGTGGTTTGTCCCTGTGTGGGCGTTATGTGTCTGTTTCCTCTGGACTGGATATGAATGGAGTGGCCTTGAACTAGGGTCGAACAGACGACCCTCCCTAGATCAACCCATTAACATTCTCTTGGAGGCCTGGTGATGGCACTTAGGAGACCTGACAGAAGATCAGAAATTCAAGGCTGTCCTTACAGAGCAAGTTCAAGGCCAGCTTGGGTTACTTGAGACTGTCTGGAAAACAAGCGAATGCTCCCTTGTGGATGGATGGGAAGCCCGAGGGACTTTGGGAGAGTCTCGCAAGCTTTACTCCTTCCCAGTTATGTGAGAAGCAAACAATTCCAGGGGAATCTTCTGTGATGCAGGTCATCTCTGGTGAGGTTGGTATTCTTCAGTGGTGTGGCTGCCCAGGAGGCCTTCCTGCCTTCCTTGTATGTATATCCACCTGTGAGTCATGCCTACTCCTGTAAGTAATTCCACCACGCCGGGGTTTGACAGGCTTCTTTCTTCAGTCTGTGCGTACTCTCCCAATTTGGAGTAAATAGATGTGTCCTCAGGAAAAGTCATTTAACAATGAGGTAAGAAGGGTCCTTTAAAAAGTCATCATCAGGGCTGGAGAGATGGCTCAGTGGTTAAGAGCACCGACCGACCTTCCAGAGGTACTGAGTTCAATTCCCAGCAACCACATGGTGGCTCACAACCACTTATAATGAGATCTGGTGCCCTCTTCTGGCCTGCAGGGACACATGCAGGCAAAATACTATATACATAATAAATAAATAAATCTTTAAAAAAAATAAAAATAAAAAATAAAAACTCATCATCAGAGCTGGTGGCACATGCCTTTAATCCCAGAGGCAGAAGCAGTAGATGTCTGCGAGTGTGAGGCCAACCTGGGCTACACAATGAGTTCTAAGCAGGCCTGGGCTTCGGAGTGAGTGCCTGCCTCGACAGTGGACGGTGGTGGCACAGATGCCCCATTAGGGTAGAACATTCAACAGTCCACCTTTTCTCACACTTCGACCAGCTAGAAGTCTCTGCGTTGACTGCTGCCCACCGTGGAAAGGAGGTTTTCTAGCCAAGGTTAAGTGCAGCACTTGTCTATGGTTATACACACTAATATTAAAAAGGAAGTCTGACAAGATGACCATCTAGCCAAACAATAGCAGCAGAATACACACACACGCACACCCCACACCCCACCCCCAGGATCTATGACATCCCAAGCCATGGTACTTTTGAAAGGTTAACAATCAGGAATAAATTCCCCTCCTGTGGAGCAGATCCCAAATCCGATCAGAGAGTGGTTGGTTGCCCCATAACCTTCATGCCACTATTACAGCAGGGGGCCTATCTCACCCACAAGTCAGTAGTGGAGTGGTCAGGGTTCACCACGAGATAACTAATACCACTGATGACCTTTTGCCCTCAGTGACCTGCATCGAATCTTCCAGTACTGTGAAGGCAAGCCAGCCTGGAGGAAGTTATCAGGTCTGATCCGGCTTGATTTCTCTACGCCCTGCAACCGAAGTGTGTTGTATCTTCAGCAAGCAATTCTGGGCAACCAAGAACCATGGCGGTGGCGGCGGCGGCGGCGGCGGCGGCGGCGGCGGCGGCGGCGGCGGCGGCGGCGGCGGCGGCCTGGGAACTTAACATTTACCTTTTTTTTTTTTGGTTTTTCGAGACAGGGTTTCTCTGTGTAGCTTTGCGCCTTTCCTGGAACTCACTTGGTAGCCCAGGCTGGCCTCAAACTCAGAAAGATCCTCCTGCCTCTGCCTCCCGAGTGCTGGGATTAAAGGTGTGCGCCACCACCACCCGGCCAACATTTACTTTTTATAGATGAAACTGATATTCAGAGAATTAGTTTATCTGTCAGTGCACGGTAGATGGTGATGGAGCTGGCCTCAGGCTTCTCCGAACGAGTCTAGAGTCTGTATTCTTTGTTAACATGCCCTTTGGCTCCTGTTAGGGTTCGGGCCTAACACGCGAAGTTCACGAAATACTGGCTCCCTCCTCTTGTCTGACTTGGTCTCTTGTGATAGATGTAAAAGCTTTCATTCACTCTGCCTGCATTTTCCAGCTCAGGATGAAAGAGAAGGACCGGCTCCGTAAGTGTTAGCTATTATTAATATTGCATTGTACCGGTTCTTTCTGGCAGCCAGGGAGGTGATTCCCCAGGCCATTGCTAACAAGGAGTACTTAGAAGTGTTCCTGGATGAAGGAGACCAGGGGGTTGGGAGTCTGGAAAGTAAAGTTGATCTAGGAAAAACTGGAAAGGGAGAGTGGGGAGGCTGGGGAAGAGCCGTGGGGCAGAGGCAGCAGTTGGCAGGATGCCAGACTCCACTTTGCCTTTGGTGCGGCCGCCCCTGGGGGGATTGGGAGGTGGTGTGTGGGGGGGGGTAAGCCCCTCTGCTCCTGATTGGTCAGATCACCTTGCTTTCGGCTTCATTTCTTCCCTTTCAGGGCTATGGGGAGATTGAAGCTTGTGGTTACACAGAGCCTCCTGGAATTCTTCCAGGAAGAGGGGAAGCGTGTGAGAGCCCTGAAAAACCGAGATTCGAGTCCTATGTGAGTCAGTGGCTGTGCCCCGCCGGTCACACCGTGCTTACGCTGGAGAGCTTCCAAGTCAGCCAGATGTAGGTGTGCATCTGTCTCAGCATCCCCACTCTTGCGTCTGTGTGACTTTGGGCAGGTGATGCATGTGTCCTGTCCTGAATTCCCGTTCAATAAAGATGATAAGTAGCACCTACTGCCCAGGTGTTTTTGTGAAGGCTTTGTGGGCTAATGCATTTGAAGGCTTAGCATGGTACCTAATAAATAGCCTTATTATTGTTCTTGTTGTTATTAAGTGTGGTTAGAATTTGATGTCCTGCCCTCGGGAGGCAGAGGCAGGCGGATCTCTGTGAGTTTGAGGCCAGCCTGGTCTACAGAGCGAGTTCCAGGACAGGCTCCAAAGCTACATAGAGAAACCCTGTCTTGAAAAACAAAAACAAAAAACTAAACAAACAAAAGAAAAAGAATTTGATGTCCTGTCTGCCTGAGCTGATGAATTCTCCAACCTCTTCCTCTTCCTCCTGTCTCTCCAGTCCTGGAGAATATGGGTCAAATGCACTCAACATCTCTAAATACCTTGACTAGCAATGAGACCGCCCTTCTGGTACCTCTGGGCAGCCCCAGGACAATAGCGAGTGTCCCTCCATGATTCTAGAATGACCTGTTTGTCCCACATCCCAGGAAAGACTGATAAAAGCTTTATCTGAGTCACATTCCATTATGGGATTAAATCAGACCTGCTCTAGCTGCTGGGTTCCCAGCAACAGTTATTGCCTTTGGCCCAATCTGAGGTCATCACACTTCTCTGCACCCAAGGGACCCACCCTGCCTCAGGCGGTGGAGGAGAGGTCCAGGCAGCCACTGGGATTTCAATTAGCAAGCCCCGCCTAAATGTAGATACCTACAGACAGATACCTACCTACACCCCCCGGCTTGTTTTGTTTTCTTGAGACAGGATCTTCTGTAGCCCAGACTGACTTCAAGCTTGTTACAATGACCTTAAATTTTGGATTCTCCTACCTCCCAAGTGCTGGACTTACATGCATATTCATGCAGTGTTGGGAATTGGACGCATCAACAGGCATTCTGTCAACAGAGCTACATTCCCTGCCTGAGGTTTTGGAAATAAGTGTAGGTGGGTGGTTGGGTTTAGATCTTGGCTTGGCCACATCCTGACTTTTTTTTTATTAAAAAAAAAAAAACAGAGTCTAATTAAATAGCCCAGGTTGGAACCCACCATCCTTCTGCCTCTATTTTCTGAGTGTTGAGATTACAGATGTGCCAGGCTAAACCAGGTTTGCCCACTGGCTTTGTGCCATTGTTCTTATTTTTCCAAGCTTCAGTGTCCTGTGCATTAGAAGGAGAAAACATCATCACCCTCCACGGGTTGTTGGAAGGATTAGAAAAAAAACTAGACATAGGATATAGTTAGTACTTGCACGCATGTGCATACAAACCCCAAATGATGCCCAATAAAATAATTCATTTTCCCTTTTCCTTAAGGTGGCAGAGAGGAGTGACTCTTTACTACCGACTGACCAATAAAGCCACCTCCTGTGTGATATTATTATAGAGATGTGTTTATATCACAGGCACCTCAAAACGGCTTGGCTGGGTCAGCAGCCGGCTCAGTGGGTAAAGTAAGGGACTAGGACCTAGCCAGAACCCTGGCATGTAGTCAGACAGGGAAAGGAGCCACAGATAGGGATAGACAATAAAGATAGCATCTCCCAGCTTCTTCTTTACCGTTTTTGTCAGGTCCCAAGGAAACTCCAGTTCCCCACACTCCAAAAGGCAGTCCAAGGGCCTCCTCAACCTGCACTGTAGGAGGGTTTCTGGAGATTAAACCCAGCGTTCCTCAGGAATTTGGGAAACTGGTTCTCATCTACAAATGGACTCATTTCCTTATGGCTGGCAGAAGGGACATCTGACTGACGACCTGTGGTGTCTATTAGCATATCAAAGCTCATATTGGCCTCTAGGCTCCCTCAGTATCACAAGTACTGTTACCGCCGGGCGGTGGTGGCGCACGCCTTTAATCCCAGCACTCGGGAGGCAGAGCCAGGCGGATCTCTGTGAGTTCGAGGCCAGGCTGGGCTACCAAGTGAGTCCCAGGAAAGGCGCAAAGCTACACAGAGAAACCCTGTCTCGAAAAACAAAAAACAAAACAAAACAAAACAAAACAAACAAACAAAAAAAGTACTGTTACCATTTCAAAGTCCACGCTATTGTCTTAGTCTCTCTCACCTCTTTCCCTACCCTAAAACTCTCTCCAGCTCAGCTCATAGGCTTCCATCCCCAGCTACTCATTCTCCTTATAACTCTGCTGGTCTTCATATGTTTCTCTCTCTCTCTCTCTCTCTCTCTCTCTCTCTCTCTCTCTCTCTCTCTCTCTCTCTCCTCTGCCCCTGCTTCTCTCATTGTATTTTCTCTGTTCTCTATCCCCTGTTATTCTCCCCTCTCACAGATAGCCCTGGTCAGGTCCTGTCTGCTGGCCATATCCAGTCTACTTCTTTCTCCCTCTGCTCTGGACTCCTCCAGATGCCTCTGGCTGTTCTCTCCCTCACATCTACAATAAAAAAAAAAAAAACTTCCTTTAACCATATCAAAGAGTGGTCACGTCATCAGTTTATACAGTCTTGACTTGAGTCAAAGACCTGGCAGGCCTTTTCTCCTGCCTGTAGGACCCATCAGCAGATCCAGGCTAGTAAGATGTGTTCAAGGATGGGCTGGAGAGATGGCTCAGAGGTTAAGAGCACTGACTGCTCTTCCAGAGGTCCTGAGTTCAATTCCCAGCACCCACGTGATGGCTCACAACCATCTATAATGAGATCTGGTGCCCTCTTCTTGTAGTGGGTAGCTGTTCCAGCTTTGACCAGGAAGTACCACCCCTAGTGAGGCTTCTAGTAACTGCCATGCCTACCTATGACCTGCCTCTGGGGCGGGGCAGAGACAGGAGCCCTTAAGACCCGAGATCTGGATGTACCAGGCCTCTTGGTTCCTCGTGATCGTAGATGCTGGATGGAAGTCAGAATGCTCCAGAGAACATGCTGGACCTCTTCCGGATCCTGGAACCAATCCCTTTACTGGCTGTAAGTTACCCCAAAATAAACCTCCTTTCTAACTAAAAAAAAAAAAAAATTTTAAAAACCTTTAAAAAAGGTTTACGTGGTAAACCAACCAGCGTGCAGGCAGACATGGAGGCACAACACTATACATAATAAATAAATATTTTTTTAAAAAGGCCTCTAGATGTAACAAAAGCATTTGCCTTCAAGCCTGATGACCTGAGTTTATTCCCTGAAAGTCCACAGAGAGAAAACTGACTCCTGCAAATTGTCCTCTGACCGCTACACAGCTGCTGCATAGAAAGTGTGTGTTTGTGTAAAAATGTAATAAAACAGCTTCCTTGCAGCTGGAGAGGCACCTCAGCGGGTAAAGGCATTTTTTGCTCTTGCAGAGGACCTGAGTTTTGTTCTTAGCATCTGCATGATGGCTAACAACAACCTTAACTCTAGCTCCAGAGCCTACACCTCCCTCTTCTGGCCTTTCAGGGTACTGAACACATGTGGTGCACATATATACACACAAGCAAGATACTATACAGATAAAATAAAAATTAAAAAAAAAAAAACAGTTAAAAACCTTCTTTGCTGAAAGTTACTTCCTCCTCACTTAGGTCCACAAGGTACCAAAAAAGAGCAGACATGCTGCTGTTATTTTATGTCTTTCTCTTTGACTTTGGATTTTTGCTCTTGTTTAGTGTACTCAGGGAGTTAACCACTCAGGGAGTGTCTGTCTACCTAACCTAGCTCATCCTCTTCAGTGCTGAAGGCACAGAGATAAGTCATTGTCCCGTGCCTGTATAGGAAGTAAAGCCTGGTGGCACCGGGAGCCAAACATCACCCAGCTAAGGGTAACCTTCCATAACATCAATTGTGCACCACACAGCGAAAGTTACTCCCCACCAAGTGATGCTGTTTGTTTTTTACCCTTTTGCTCTTTTGGGGGGTCCGCTACCCAGCTCCCAAATAAATCACACACTGAGGCTTTTTCTTTCTTATGAATGCCCGGCCTTAGCTTGGCTTGTTTCTTGCCAGCTTTTCTTAAATTATCCCATCCTTTTTTTTTTTTTTTTTTTTTTTGGTTTTTCGAGATAGGGTTTCTCTGTGTAGCTTTGTGCCTTTCCTGGATCTCTCTCTGTAGCCCAGGCTGGCCTCGAACTCACAGAGATCCACCAGGCTCTGCCTCCCAAGTGCTGGGAATAAAGGTGTGCGCCACCACTGCCCGGCTAAATTATCCCATCTTTTGCTTCTGGGTTTTTATCTTTCTCTATTTCTGTATACCTTTTCTTTACTTCTTTCTCCGTGGTTTACTGTGTAGCTAGGTGGTTGGCCCCTGGAATCTTCCTCTTCTCCTTTTCTTGCTCCTTCTTGACCTTTTCTTCCCAAATTTCTCCTTCTATTTATTCTCTCTGCCTGCCAGCCCTGCCTATCCTTTCTCCTGCCTTGCTATTGGCTGTTCACTTCTTTATTAGACCAATCAGGTATTTTAGACAGGCAACGTAACACAGCTTCACAGAGTTAAACAAATGCAACATAAACAAATGCAACACATCTTTGCATCATTAAACAAATGTTCCACAGCATAAATAAATGTAACACATCTTAAAACAATATTCTACAACACCCCAGCAAACAGCTTGCCTCCTTAAGCCGTCTGTATGGCTTCTTCTGCCTACTTTGCCAAGGTGGGACAAGGGTGAGGGAAAGTACACTGTGCCCAGGATTGTGTAAGTATGCACACTTCTCACCCCCTACCCTGTTTTTGTTTTGTTTGAACCTGAAGCTCCTGTCCATATGCTGAAGACAAATTTGGGGCCATGGGGTCCAGTTTAGTCCCTTTATCTCTTCTCAATGTGAAGATGCTCGTTAAATTCCACTTTTCGGTTTTTGACCTAGTAGCCCTCTGGTCCAGATGAAGATGCTCTCGACCATTGAAGGTACGGCTGAAGGAGGAATCCGACTGAAGATGGTCAGACTTAGTGACTTTTCTCTCTGACTCCGGATAAAGAGCATCATTCGTGTCTGCCTGCCTGCCTAGACTTGCAGACCTTGGGAAGTGGGGGAGCTTTGTCATCTTCTCAGGGAGGCCCCACAAGCCCACGAAGGCCATTATGGCTTTCAGTGAATGCTTGGAGTGTCCTCTGCCATTTCCTTCAGGGGTCAGGAATTACTCAGTGGGAAACTGAAGTCCCCAGAAAAAAAATGGCTTTTCCTGTGTTAAACACCCTGCAGGGCTGATTGAATGATGAGAACTTCCGCGATTGTGGAGACCTGGGATGTTATAGGTTCAGAGCCAAATTATCTAGGGCAATCTTTAGCTTCCTAAATAGCCACTATTGTCTACTAGTGTGTGTGATCTTACATCCTTGTTACTAAGTGGTAAATCCTTTTGGAATGTACTAACAGACCACTAACTTCCACCAACTCAAAGGTTAAGAATGTCATCAGATAATCCCTGAGGCTTCCAACAGATATTTCTGCTTTCCTACGACTGTAACACTCCCTGTTTCCTCCAGTATGTTTTTTTCTTTCTTTTCTTTTCTTTTTTTTTTTTTTTTGAGACAGGGTTTCTCTGTATAGCTTTGGAGCCTTTCCTGGAACTCACTCTGTAGACCAGGCTGGCCTCGAACTCACAGAGATTGGCCTGGCTCTGCCTCCCGAGTGCTGAGATTAAAGGCATGTGCCACCACCTTCTGGCTCCTCCAATATATTTTTAAAGTACCTTGATTTATAATTCTCTTCATTCTGCTACTATAAACATTCTACAAATTGGGCTGGGTGTAGTATAGTAGCACATGCCTTTAATCCCAGCATTCTGGAAGTTAGAGGCAGGCAGATCTCCCTGTGAGTTTGTGGCCATCTCGGTCCATGTAGCCAATTCCAGGCCAGCCAAGGCTACATGGTAAGACCCTGTCTAAAAAACAAAACAAAACCCCCAAACCACAACAAAACCTTTATGAAACCGTCACCACACTGGCAAATGGTATTTGGGGTAACCTAAATCTGTCCCCTAGCCACGGTCACTCATACTTGGCTACAGAATAAGCTATCTCTTACTTCCTTTGAGGCAAGAGCTGTTTTCATGTGGGTAGCACCAAGGTTGGGGAGGTGGTGTGCTGGGAATAAGATTGTTCCATCTGTATAAGCTGATGACATGACCACTCCATTGTAAGGCTATGGGGGCGGAGTTTATTGTAGAGATGAGAGGAAAAACCAGGCAGAGGCATCTGGAAGAGTCCAGAGCAGAGAGAGAAAGAAGTAGACTGGACCTGCTGTGAGAGAAGCAGAAGCAGAACAGAAGAGAGGGAGGGAGGGAGGGAGAGAGAGAGAGAAACATAAAGAGGAGAGCATGGTGGGCAGAGGGAGGGAAGGAGGGAGACACACACATACACACACACACACACACACACACACACACACACACAGAGGAGAGGATGGTGGGCAGAGGGAGGGAAGGAGGGAGACACACACACACACACACACACACACACACACACAGAGGAGAGCATGGTGGGCAGAGAGAGGGAGACACAGAGAGAAAGAGGGTAGGGAGATAGAGGCAGAGAGAAGCCTAGCCAGAATAGCAGGGTTATAAGGAGAAAGAGTAGCTGGGGGAGGGGAGCCCATGAGCTGTGGGAGTTTAGGGTAGGGGTGGAGGTGGGAAGAGCTAGATGCTAGCACACACTCTGAAATGCCTCACAGGGCCTTGTGACACTGAGGGTGCCTAGTGGCCATTGTGAGCTTTGATAGGCTAATAGGCACCGTGGGTAGCCCTTTGCCCCTTTTGCCTTTTGGAATTTTGGTAAATGGAGTTTCCTTTGGACCTGACACCATCTAAAGGGAAGCTTAAATGTCCTTGAGAATGAGAGCAAAATAAAACAAGCTGGGGGAGGCAACAGGTTACTCTGAGTGGGTCCAATAGGTATGCTCGCTGCTGTAGTGGTGACTAGGGACAAAGGGCCTGGAAGTCCCATGCAGATGAGGTTCAGTGCCATTTCGGCTACAAAGTGAGACCTTCCCTGGGGAAAGACAAGCATGACTGGAGATCTAACTTATTGGTAGAGTGCATCTCCAAGTACCTGAGTTTGAGCCTCATCTCAACACAAATTAATTTTTTAAAGCAGAAGAAAACACAGAAGCAATATACCATAAAGGTCTATCAGGCAAACTAATAAAAACATTATGAAAATCTCCTAATTTTGCTTTTTAATTCTGTGCATTGAACCCAGGGCCTTGCACAAGGTAGCAGGTGTTCTAGCTCTGAGCTGTATCCCCAGTCCCTCTAATTTTGTAGTGCTTGTGATATTTGTCGGTCTTTTGACAAACTATAGGATTCGTGTTGTTTTGTTTTTCTTTTTGAGATAGTTTAACGTAGCCTACTCTCATCATGAGGCATTCAAGAATGACCTTAAACTTCTGATCCTTCTGCCTCCAAATTATAGTTTCCTTCCTTCCTTTCTCTTTCCTTCCTTCCTTCCTTCCTTCCTTCCTTCCTTCCTTCCTTCCTTCCTTCCTTCTTTCCTTCCTCCCTCCCTCCCTCTCCCCCGCTCTTTCTTTCTTTTTTCTTTTTGAGACAGGGTCTCTCTATGTAGCTCTGACTGTCCTGGAATTTGCTCTGTAGACCAGACTAGCCTCGAACTCACAGAGATCTGCCTGCCTCTGCCCCCCAACTGCTGGGATTAAATAAAGGCATGTGTCACCATCACTCCCTGGCCAAATTAGAGTTTCTTATGACTCATTTTATTTTCGAGTCAGGGTCTTACTAGGCAGCCCTGGCTGTCCTGGAACTTGCTATATAGACCAGGCTGGCCTCGAACTCACAGAGATCTGCCTACGTTTGCCCCATAGAGTGCTGGGGTCAAAGGCATGCACCACTACACCTGACCACTCATTTTATTATTGCAAGTAAATGTTCCATTTAATGCTTAAAATAATACAAATCCCCCTGTCTACCACAGGGGATAGCAGTAGCAGGATAAAGATGAATGCAGAGCCAGGTGGTGGTGGCACACGCCTTTAATCTCAGCACTTGGGAGTCAGAAGCAGGTGGATCTCTGTGAGTTCGAGGCCAGCCTGGGCTACAGAGTGAGTTCTAGGACAGTCAAGGCTACATAGAGAAACCCTGTCTCAAAAAATAAAAATTAAAAAAAGATGAATGCAGAACAGTTTAACAGGGAGGGGTCTGGCCTATTCTCCCTTTGCCTTGCTTTTTAAAAGGAATTTCAAAAAATATTGTGTGTGTGTGTGTGTGTGTGTGTGTGTGTGTGTGTGTGCCTGAATGTATATATGTGTACCACATGCTGACGGGAGCCATAAGCCTAAGTGACCCTTGACACACAGGCCGCCATATTTGGGCTGCTCTCCTCTTTTCCTAGATCTAGGCCTTGCTTAAGTCTCCATAGCACCAGAACCTCTTCTCACAGATCCCAGAACCTCTTCTCAGAAATCAGGTGACCGAGCTGCAGTTAGGCAGTTAGGCAAGAATAGATAATCCTCATTACAACATTCCCTGCTGGCTGAACAACCCATGATTAAAGTCCCCTCCCTGCTTGCACCCCTCTTTGCCCCCTCCCCCATATATGCCTTGAGAGGAAAATAAAATCTTGGAGCTTGATCAGACATCCTGTCTTGCTCTCATTCTTTGTGTCTCCTGTCCCTCTCCTTCGCCGGCCCTCCCTTCGGGTCCCCGTTGAAGACCCCGCTGGCCGGGGTGACAGATGATGGTGAGTTGCCACGTGGTTGCTGGGACCTGAACCCCATCCCTCGGCAGAGCAACCAGTGCCCTTAACTACAGAGCCGCCTCTCCAACCGCCTTTCTCCCCTCGCGATACCTGGGTGCAGGCTTTTCCTGTCTGCCTGACAGGAAGCTAGCTTTCTGCGATACAAGCTCCGCTTGCTGCCCCTGCAAGGGAGTTCCCCCTGGATCATCTTCCTTAGACAGAGGAAAGAGCTGCTCCCTCCACAAGTGACGTCAGCTCAATCGATGCCCCCTCTTATAGTTCTTAGCAGTGACCTGGGAGGCGAGGCATCCTTCAGGGGAGCCTTATTAATAGGGATGAGAGACACTGGGAAGTGGGGAAGGTACACAGGCTGGGAGCCCCATGAGCAGAACTGACAAGGAGGCATCCAATTACATGCTGGGGTTATTACCTTGGGGAGACGGAATTGGACAAGCCTGCCTTTCCATTATGCAAAGAAAGGGCTTTTCAAGTAAATTTCCATTTAAGTATGAGTTTAGACCAGTGAAGATGGGGCCATAATAGCTCTGATGGTCACCACAGCTATTAAAAAGACATTTTTCCTGTGCTCAGGCTGCCTCGCCATCGCCTTACCATTTATCCCCAGAAGACGGTGACTTAGCCCCGCCCAAGCATCTGGGAAGCAGGTCACTGTTGATCTCCATTTTCCACTTTCAAATTCTTCAACATACACAGTGGGTGAAATTCGCATGGTTGACACATCCCATTGATGTTCCAGAATGTGATAAAACCTAAAGGCTGGGTTGGGGAAGGAGGTACACAGTGGGTGGAAAGTCATTGTTGGGCTCAGATCTCCCCTCACACCGTCTTGGGCTGCACAGTCTCCATGTGGGTCCTCAGACATACTTGATCCGTTTTTAGCTCAAGGCACTCAAGCTGTTGGTTCTGCTGCCTGGATGCTTCCCCCATGCTACCAGGCGGACTCCTACCTATCCTTCAGGTTTCTGTTTGAACCTGATTTCTTTAGCAAAGCCTTCTTGATGTACTTCCCTGGGCCAAGTTAGGGCCTCGTGTCTTTTTTATACTGCCGCCTAATAATCTGCTCCAACCGTGTTTTCAGAATTCTTCACTTTTCGATGGACTCGGCCTTGCCTAGAGTCACTTTTGTGGTTCAGTCAGTTGTCCTGCTGCTGGCACGCTGGCAGACCTTGCAGAGCCTCAGCCAGAACGGTGGGGGAAGCGGGGACGGAGAGATGTGCGGCCAAGCTAAGAAGCTAACCTGGTGCCTGCTTATGTAGGGTCCACAGGGCAGCAAGAGGGCAAAGGTCAAAGCTGCATGGTCTCTTATGGCTGAGGCTCACAAGTGACATCACTCCCTGCCAGTGTAGTCTCTTGGTTAGAGCAAGTCACAGAGTTAATGGAGATTCAAAGGCAGTAATACAGACTCACCCCTTGATACAAAGTCACACCATAAAGGAGCATGTAACCAAGAACAGGAGGACTTGTGACCACTTTGCTCCCAGCCTTGCACTGGTCTCCCTTGTAGCTTTCCCCCAAAACATTTCCCTCCATGCATCTGTTATAGCTGGTTTTGGTTTTGGTTATTGTTTTGGAAGACCTTAAACTCCTGCCCCCACACCCTAAGTGCCAGGATTACAATCACATGTCACCACATCTGGCTTCTTCTTGAGACAGGGTCTCACTCTGTATCCCAGGCTCATCTGGAACTCACCGTAGAACCCAGGCTAGCCTCCAGTTCACGGCCTGCTTCAGCTTCCCAAATGTTGGGAGTGTAGACAAGAGTCATCATTCTCGGCCTGTAACTTATTACTAAAGTGTTCTTTATGTGACTGTTTATTGTCTTTCTCCCTCATAATTCAGAAGTGTCCATAAATGCAGATTCATCTTGCTCATCTATCCCCAGAGCTGCTTGAGTAGTAGGTAAGTAGTTATTGAATAAATAGACAATACACACACACACACACACACACACACACACACACACACACACACACACACTCCAAAGAATTAAGCAGCCCAAATGTCACTGATGGTGACACTGAGAGCTGACTTGCTGGGAACTGACTGTTCTTTCTTTCCTTATGGAGTTTAGATTTAGTGAGTTCTTCCGGTAGCAGCCAGCTTCCACTGTACGTTGGTCTCAGGCGTCTTTGCCCAGGCATCTTTCGAGCTAAAGCATTTCTAATCCAGCAGGCTAAAAAGCAGGAGGGATGAAGGGAAGCGCTCCACCTGCTGGCCAGAGCCAGGATTACAGCAGAAGACAGCACTGGAGTTTTGCTCAGGATCTCAGGTGCCATCAACCTGACAGCCGAGGCAAACAGCTGAGGAATGTTTAGTGAAGCTATACTTGACTTGAAAAAGCTGGAACACAATGTGAAAAGCTTGGGATGGACCTGGAGTGAGCGGCCATGTAGCTGCTGGGAACCAAACCAGGTCCTCTGCAAGAACACCAAGCACTCTGGCCATTATCCAGCCCGTGTCCTTCTTACCCCCACGCTATTCCCATTGCCTTTCTCTCTCTTTTTCATTTGTTCTTTGTTCCACTCTGTTCCTTTTAAAGAATTTTTGTTACTGTATTTGTCATTTTATAGGCATAAATTTAGAAGTCATTTTTAATTCTTCCTTTTCTTCCTTTCTTTGAACTCATTTTTAATTCTTCTCTCTCTCTCTCTCTCTCTCTGTCTCTCTCTCTGTGTCTCTCCCCCTCCCCCGTTCCTTCCTTCCTTTCTTTTTTCTTTTTGGTTTTTCGAGACAGGGTTTCTCTGTGTAGCTTTGTGCCTTTCCTGGAACTCACTCGGTAACCCAGGCTGGCCTCGAACTCACAGAGATCCGCCTGGCTCTGCCTCCCGAGTGCTGGGATTAAAGGCGTGCGCCACCACCGCCCGGCCTTTTTTTTTTTTTTAAAGACAGGTTCTCCCTTTGAATTCCTGACTGACCTTGAACTCCTGTTGTGCACCAGACTGGCCTCTACTCACGGAAATCCATGGCCTCTGCCTGCTGAGTGCTGGGACTAAAGGTGTGCACCACCACATCCTGCCTTCATATTTAGTTCTTACTGATCCCAATATCCTTCCCTGTCTGCTCATTCATCCAGAAGGAGGAGAGATCAGTTACTACTGCACTTTGTGTTCAGTCCAATCACTCACCATGCTACAAAAATAACCAGCTGCTAGGATACCTTTTCTTTAATTTCTTAATATTTTGTGTTTTGAGACAGGGTCTCATGTAGCTCAGGCTGGGCTGCAACTTGCTTTGTAATGAAGGATGACCTTGAACTCCTGGTCCTCCTGCCTCTACTTCCAATACTTCCAAGTTCTGGAATGGCAGACATATGGTAGCATTCATTTACTGTTAAGAAACCAAAAAGAGGAAGTCATTGTCACCCCCTACCACCAATTTTCAGAGGCAAACTGGGCTCCAGTCTGCAATTGGGGCTTAACAGAGATGGAAGGAATATGACGTCACCTTGGTTAGCGCTGTCCCTTTACACCAGAAAGACTGAGGCCCTGGGAGGAGAGAGTTTTTTGAAGATGTATTTAGATCATGGCCAATTTCACTTCTTCTGGACCCTATCATGGGCTACTTCTAGAAGTGCTAGCTATATGAGGAGAGGCTTGAACATCCAGTCCTGGTTTCTTTATCTCAGAATGACTGGACAGTTCCCAAATCATGGCAGCCTGTTTCCTTACAGAAACTCCAAGATCTCCGGCGTGTACACCTCTCTCATTGTCACGGCGAATCTATAAAATGGGCTTTTTAGCATCTGAAAAAGAGCACAAGGGCTCAATAACATTAAACAATTTGTAAATGGCAACATATATAAATAAGAAGAAATAGTATTGGCCAGCAAGTTGGCTCAGTGAGTAACGGTGCTTTTCAAAAACCAAATGGTCTGAGCTTGGTCCCCAAGCCCCACGTGGTGGAAGGAGAGAGCTGCCTCCTAAAGGCTGCCCTCTGACCTCCACAAGTGTGCCACAGCACGCACATGCCCACACATGGACCCACAAACACACACAATCAATTAAACATCTAATAAAAATTTAAAAATAGGGGCTGTAGAGTTGGCTCAGTGGTTAAGAGCACTGGTTGCTCTTCTAGAGGACCCGAGTTCAATTCCCAGCACCCACATGGCAGCTTATAACCATCTGTAACTCCAGTTCCAAGGGATCCAACACCCTCATACAGGCAAAACCAATGGATATGAAATGAAAAAAAAATCATTTAAAAAAAATTTTAAAAATAATACTAGCCAGGTAATGGTGGCCCACGCCTTTAATCCCAGCACTCGGGAGACAGCGCCAAATGGATCTCTGTGAGTTTGAGGCCAGCCTGGTGTACAGAGTAGATCCAGGACAGGCTCCAAAACAAACAGAGAAACCCTGTCTCCAAAAAAAAAGAAAAAAAAAAAAGAAAGAAAAAGTACAATGGAAGAATATGGACACTAGGTACATAGGCCTTGAGGTCACCTCACCTAAATTGTCATCAGAGGTTGTTCTCAACTGTGTCACTGTGTCATATGGAGATAATGATACTTGTTTTGCAGGAGGCCAAGAGGATTAGTGATCACATATGTCCAGATCTTCTGCAATGGTGCCTGAGCCTTAGGTGCAGGATTGTGTGATAGATGGATCAGCCGGGACCGGGTACCACCAGAGCTCTTCTCCTCTGCCTTTTGATTGGTTGTGGTTTTCCTTAATAATCTCTATCTGCTGCAAAGAGAAAGTTCTTTTTTTTTTTTTTTTTTTTTTTTTGGAGCTGAGGACTGAACCCAGGGCCTTGCTCTTGCTAGGCAAGAGCTCTACCACTGAGCTAAATCCCCAACCCTGAGAAGTTTCTTTAAAATTATTTCAAAGAGAGGCAGGAAACCAGTAGAGATGGTTCAGTGAGTTAAGGTACTTCTTGCCACGACTAACAACCCGAGGTCAACCCCATGACCTACATGGTGGAAGAAGAGGAACCACAAGTTGTCCTCAGAGCTCCACATTCACACACACACACACACACACACACACACACACACACACACACACACACACACAGAGTAAATAAATAAATATATAAATAAATGTAATAAAAAATTTTAAAGCCAAGTATGGTGGCATATATCTATAATTGCAGCACTTGGGAGGTAGAGGCAGGAAGATTGGGAGTTCAAAGTTGTTCTTGGCTACTTTGGGAGTTCAAAACCATACTGTGCAACATAAGACTTTTGTCTAAAAAAAAAAAAAAGGCTAGAAAATGATTTTAGGTAAAGTATGTTATTGTGTGGTGGCCTACAGAGGCTTCCTAGCATATCTTACTCAAGGTCAGAGAATCTGAGCTTGCTTTACCCAGCAGGGCTGACAATGGGGTGATTTGGCCACGGCGTGTTACCAGGTGTTTGGAAGGGTCTACATTATGTTGTGATTTGATCCTGAAAAAGGGAGGTCTTTTGCCTCACCCCTTGACATTATATAAATTGCCCTTTGGAATAAACCTCAAGGCAACTAGGTATTGACCCAGGGCCCTCCCAGTCTCTTACTGTCTCTTTCTTTTATCATTTCCTCATTACTCTGGCAGACTCCCACATTATTGTAAATTTTTAATTTATTTTATTTTTGTTTTTTGTTTTTTGGGACAGGGTTTCTCTGTGTAGTTTTGGTGCCTGTCCTGGATCTCGCTCTGTAGACCAGGCTGGCCTTGAACTCACAGAGACACAGAGATCCGCCTGGCTCTGCCTTACGAGTGCTGGGACTAAAGGTGTGCGCCACCACCACCCGCCTACTATATACATTCCCCCCCCCTTTTCAAATGTATTTAATATACTAAAAAGGAACATAGTATAAATCCTGTGGTATGGGCTGGAGAGATGGCTCAGAGGTTAAGAACACTCCCTGGCTGCTCTTCCAGAGGTCCTGAGTTCAATTCCCAGCAACCACAGGATAGCTCACAACCATCTATTATGAGATCTAGTGCCCTCTTCTGGCATGTAGACATACATGCAGGCAGAACATTGTACATAATAAATAAAAAATGATTTTAACAAACAAACAAATAAATAAATGCTATGGTATAAAGAGTATCCACATTTCTCACAGAATAAATTCTTTTCTTTTTCATTCTTTTGGAAGTGGTCATGAACATATGCCAATATTTGTACAATGTATTTAAGAACCAAACTGCAGGTTACATTTTTTCGTTTGTTTATTTTTGTTTTTGTTTTTTCGAGGCAGGGTTTCTCTGTGTAGTTTTGGTGCTTATCCTGGATCTTGCTTTGTAGACCAGGCTGGCCTCTAACTCACAGAGATCTGCCTGCCTCTGCCTCCCAAGGGCTGGGATTAAAGGCATGTGCCACCACCACCCGGCCAGAATAAATTCTTAAAAATGATTTGCAGTCAACGAGCAACATGGAAGTTTTGTTAAACAAAATTTCAAAATTATAATCCTTGCAGTGAAACATTTTGCCATTTTATCTATGTATTAGCTTCGTTGTTCCTCTAAAAAGAACTTTCATCAACACTGTCTTTTTTTTTTTTTTGGTTTTTCGAAACAGGGTTTCTCTGTGTAGCTTTGCGCCTTTCCTGGAACTCGCTTTGGAGACCAGGCTGGCCTCGAACTCACAGAGATCCGCCTGGCTCTGCCTCCCAAGTGCTGGGATTAAAGGCGTGCGCCACCACCGCCCGGCCTAACACTGTCTTTTTATGTAAAAATATACATGTAGATATTTAACTTCCTGAGTGACTAGTCATACATCAAATATAATTTAATGAAAGAATTTTAAAGTTCTTAGAATGAACTAGTATAGATTTTTAATGTATGTTCAATTGTGATAAAATTCAAGAGCACATCACAGAATTTGTACTTAAATTCTGAGTTAGAAAATATGATTTATCACCAAACAAAACCAATAAACTGTTTTAAATAAATTGTTAATAAGATGGGTTACTGAGAAGTCCTATTTTCTCATTTATTAATAAAATGCAGATAGCCATTTCAGACTACCAACATGGATGTTTCCTATTATATACACCAAAATGATTTCATTACCAAGAAATTTCTTGCAACACAAAAGGGTGAGATAATTAAAATGTTTGCTTTATAATCAACCAATCTATACAGTTCGTCTTTCCTGGGCTGAAATGACTGGAATGGTGGCCATTCTCTTGTGTGAAATCCTTCTCTTCTGAAACCCCGAGGGGAGGTAACTGAAGTAACAAACGTGGAGCTACAGTTCCCAGTTCTCTACGAAACTGCTGCTGGGTTAAAAAAAATTATTATTTTTTTAATCAAAGACAGGTGGAAAATTGTGGGGCTACTCTGTACACTTTTTTAGAAATTCTTCCAGAACAACTTAAAAGGGCCTAAAATGAGCTGGGCAGTGGTGGCGCACGCCTTTAATCCCAGCACTCGGGAGGCAGAGCCAGACGGATCTCTGTGAGTTCGAGGCCAGCCTGATCTACAGAGCGAGATCCAGGACAGGCGCCAAAGCTACACAGAGAAACCCTGTCTCGAAAAACCAAAAAAAAAAAAAAAGAGGAGGGGGGGCTAAAATGGCCCCTGTAAACATGTCCTTGGCATGCTTGTTAGTGTCGAGATGAGGGCCATTTCCCACCTCTACCACTGTCCCTTCTGTTATCACAGTCATGGCTCCAGCCATTATGATTCCTGTCGTCATAGTAGAAACCCTCTCGGGCTCCTCTGTAATGATAGTCAGACCCATGGTCAGAGGAGCGCTACTCACGGCAGTAGTGTCTATCTCCTACGTAGGGGTGAGAATTCTGTCTTTTACGCTGTAACGACCGTGCATCTTGGCGCCACTGGGAGCTGGAAGACGGGTTAAAGGTATGAGCGTGTGATTGACCTGAGGGTGAAAATCCCGACTGATTTGCATGTGGAGAACCAAATTTCCCAACATACGACATCTGTCTGAAAACACTGTTCATCACTGCTTGCCGCTGATAATCTTCTGGAGAAGAGAAGGACCTCTGGACCATCTGCGCTGACGGAATTACGTTACCCACCGTCCTTTCATAGCTGTTCGGAGATGTGGAGGTAGGGCTTAAATTTCCAACATGATGCTGGGGATATGACGCACTGGCATCCTGGGAGGCGTGACTACTTCCTGATGCAATCTGAATTTTGATAGGCCTCCCGAAAACTTTGATTCCATTGAGAAGATTCATGGCGTAAGGAACAGACACTTTGTGTTTGAAATTTGCAAACTGCTTCAGTTTGCCATCTTTATCTTTTGGGATTTTCACCTTTATTACTGGCCCAGCCTGGTGGAACAGCTCCAAGAGGGGCTCCTCAGTCATCTTCATCTCCAGGTTGCCCACAAACAGTGCGGTCGGCCTCAGTGGCCGCTGCCCCAATCTCCGCGTCGCTCCCAGTCTCGGGCCTAGTCTGACTCTACTATGTACATTAAAAAAACAAAACAAAACAAAAAATCTCCAGTCTATGTTCCCCAGGCTAGTCTAGAACTTCTGGGCTTGTTCAATCCTCCTTCCTCAACTTCCCGATCTGGCTATATGAAATACTCTTAGGTTTAAAAAAAAAACGTCATTGGTGCTTAGCAGTACACATCTGTAATATCAGCATAGTAGGTGAAGGCACAAAGATTAGGAGTTCAAGGCCAGCATGAGCTTCATGAGAACCTATCCCCACAAATCAATCAAACAACAAATAACTGTTAACTATCATGTAATTTTGGGGGTGGGTGCTAAGGATTAAACCCAGGGCAAGAGTTACACACCTACAGCACTCTACATGTGATATTTAAGAGCACTGGGCTTCAGAGTCACATATAGTTTATAATTTAAATTTTTTTCTTGGGCCTGAGATTGTTTTCTTATCTATAAAACTGTGGTGATAAAATGATAGGAATATCATAGTTCTGGTTTTAGAATTAAATCAGATGACATTTGTAAAAGTGCGCAACACTTTTTTCAATCAATATTGGCTGTTTTCCCCGTTTGGGCAAAGCGGAGGGTGATAAAGAGGAATGATTTCCCACGGGAGGTAGTGCATCTTAATGTACTGCAAGGAAAAATCCCAGGGGAATCTGCGAATTCTTTCCAGAATGCATCCATCATTGCTATCCCCTAGCAAAGAATCTTCCCATAAACCACACCCCTTTCTGTCTCTCGTTCCACGCATTACCACTAAGGTGCATGGCTTTCTCTCTTCTCCATCTTCTCTTGCTACGATCCCTCAGTCCCCCACCCATCAAATTCTTTATGCATCTCCCTCCCCTTCACTTCTCGTTCTAATTTACCTCCCTCGGTATCTCTTGCCAATCAGAGTGTAATTGTCTCTTTTTCCCTTCCATCGCCTTTTCTGCACATTACAGAGAAGGTTTGTGATTGGTCGATCCGGAGCAAGGCTAGGCCAATGAGAGACAGACTTTTCCGGTTCGGCCGAGGAAGTATCGTCGCCGCTGATTGGCCGGAGCAGCCGAGGGAGGAAAATGGCTGCGAGTTCCTCGGTAGTCTCGGTGGCCGCGGCCGCCGCCGCGGTACCAGGCGTGTCCACTAGCGCGGATTTCTCAGACTTGCGGGAAATTAAGAAGCAGCTGCTGCTCATCGCGGGCCTCACTCGGGAGCGGGGCCTGCTCCACAGCAGCAAATGGTGAGAGGTCGGGGTCGGCAGGGGCGGCGCTGGATCTCGGCCTCGGGGGCTCGCGTGGCTGATGCAGTTTGTGTGGTGTTCCAGGTCCGCGGAGTTGGCCTTCTCTCTGCCCGCCTTGCCTTTGTCCGAGCTGCAGCCGCCGCCGCCTCTTACAGAGGTAAGGACGTCGGTACAGTGACGTTCCTTAGCCACAGGGGGATGTGGCCCCAGAGGTCTTCAGCGCCCTGTCACTGGAGGAGAGCCAGCTGCTCGGGGCGTTTGAGCTGGGCCTTGCAAGAGAATTCATGTGTGGGGGTTGCTTGCGCCTTGGAAGATGTGGTCTCTGCTGTTAACTCAAGCTGGAGAGAGTTGGTGAACAGTTATTGTTTGAGATTTCAGCCTTGATGGGGTTGAAGGGATGGCTCAGTGGTTAAGAAACCCGTTCGATTTCCAGCACCCTCAGCAGGCGTCCCAAAATCACTTGTAACTCCAACTTCAGGGCATCCAATACCGTCTGTTCTCCACGGGCACACACACACACATACGTGGTACACAAATACACATGCATACACATAAAGAAAAATAGATCTTTTAAAAAAAGTCATCCTTGGGCTGGAGAGATGGCTCATCAGTCAGCAGCTTTTCTAGAAGAACTGGGTTTGATTCCTAGTATCCACAGAGTTAGCTAACAGTTGCTTGTAACAAAGTTCCAGGGAGATCCGAGGCCGTCTTCTGGCCTTGGAGGGCATCACATATGTATGTGATACACAGACATATTCAGGTAAACCACTCATACACAGGAAATAAAGACAAAAGCAAACCCCTGAAGCCTTTTAGGTTTTGAAGCCAACCTGGACAGTACTAATAGGAAACATGAAGTTTTTGCAACAGAGTGAAATCATTCTTCTATACCGTTGTTCTTCGTTGCAAATTGATTAAGAGTATGGGTTTGGGCTGGGCTATGGCACATACTTTTAATCCCACTCAGGAGGCAGACGTAGGCAGATCTCTGAGTTTGAGGCCAGCCTAGGCTACAGAGGGAGTTCCAAGACAGCCAAGGCTACACAGAGAAATCCTGTCTTGAAAAGCCCTGCCCCTACTCATCCCCCAACCCCCCCAAAAAGTACCAGGCACATAGGATTCAGTAAAATTAACCATTCTTATTAACAGCAGGAGTTGGAGTGCATGGGTCTTGCAAGTAGATTTTCATCTGTTTGTCAGGCTTGTTCTCTACTAACACCATCCGTGTTGGCGGGTGAATTAGAAGTGGCAAGCTTTCTGCTGCTGGGTGTGGTGGCTCATGCCTGTAATCTCAACACTTAGGATGCTGAGGCAGGGGGATTGCCAGTTGCTTGAGGCCAGCCTATTGAGTGAGCACCCACTTCAACCCTCCAACCCTCTCCCAAATGTGACAGCCTTTCCACTTATAGATAATATTAATAAATTTCCAGTTTCCAAGAAGATTAAGTAAGGCAAGGAGGGTGAAATGAAGCATGTATTATTTTATATGAGTTTAAAATCCTTGTGATTTGCATCTGCCTTATTACCTTGTACGTCTCTGGGCTGACTGTCCCAGTGCCTCGGCACATTGATGTCCTTAGTAGGATAACGCTTTGTTGAATGAGTAAAGAATGAACAATATCAACTGAGAGAAGAGCTTCAGTAAATATCCCCCTCTTGAGAATTCATGTCATGAGGGCCAGATATGAGGCTGCCAACTTGAGTTTGGATTCCTGGACCACACAAAGTGGAGGAAGAGAATTGACTTCTGAAAGTTGTTCTCTGGCCTCTACAGGCTTACTGTGGTGTACGCATGTACACACACACACACACACACACACACACACACACACAAAGTAAGTGGAAACTACATAAATAATTTTTGAGAACTCATGTAATACTTGGGTTTTATAGACATTATAAGTGTTATCTATCAGTGAGGTTAATAGCTTTCACGTGGCTATGAGATGTATTGACTTAGCCCCTTTGCTAATTTGTTGAGCACTTATTGTTTTTATTTTATTTTTTTCTCTAAGGACTGTCATGGAAGAAATTTAAATCTAATTTAGCCTTGATCTAAAATTTATAGAGTAAACATTAAAAAACTTCAGGTGTTTGGTTTGGTTTTCTTTTAGGTACTGAACCTAGGACCTGTGCTAAGCAAGCACTCTAACACTGAGCTATATTTTATATTGGCAGCTCTCTTCTTACTAAAAAAAAAAAAAAAAAAAAGATTTGTTTTCATTTTCTGTGTATGGGTGTGTGTCTGCATGTGTGCATGTGCAGCACATTTGTGCCTGGTGCTTATGGAAGCCAGCAGATGGTGTCAGATTCCCTGTATGCTGCCTTGTGGGTGCTAGGAACCAGACCCAGGTCCTCTGCAAGAGTAGCCAGTCCGCTTAACTATTGAGCCATCTCTCCAGCCCTACTCTTCGTTTTGAGATGGGAGTCTCACTCAGGGACCCAGGCAGGGCTTAAATTTGCCATCTTCCTGCTTCACCTTTCTGAGTAGCTCAAATTAAAGGCCTATGCCATGAGGCCTGGATGAAACTTTCATTTTAAAACCAAATACCTCTGAATTACATTGTCTCTAACTTTGAGCAGAACATTCTGGGTGTTTACTTTTACTTATTTATTTTTTGAGACAGGGTCTCATTATGTAGCCTTGTGTGCTGGATAGTTTTATGTCAACTTGACACAAGCTAGAGTTATCTGAAAGGAGGGAACCTCAGTTGAGAAAATGCCTCCATAAGATCCAACTGTAAGGCATTTTTCTCCCTCCCTCCCTCCCTCCCTCCCTCCCTTCCTTCCTTTCTTTTCTTTTCTTCTTTTTCTTTTTCTTTCTTTCTTTTTTTTTTTCAGAGACAGGGTTTCTCTTTGAAGACCAGGCTGGCCTCGAATTCAGAGAGAGCCACCTGCCTCTGCCTCTGCCTCCCAAGTGCTGGGACTAAAGGCGTGCGCCACCACCTCCAGGCCTCCCTCCTTGCTTGTAATGTATTTTCTTAATTAGTGATTGATGTGAGAGCCCAGTCGATTGTGGGTGGGACCAACTCTGGGCTGGTGGTTTGGGTTTTATAAGGAAGCATGATGAGCAAGCCATGAGGAACAAGACAGTAAGCAGCACCCCTCCATGGCCTCTACATCAGCTCCTGCCTCCAAGTTCCTGCCCTGTGTGAGTTCCTGCCCTCACTGCTTTTGATG
Organism: Peromyscus californicus insignis; assembly: GCF_007827085.1. Lineage (NCBI taxonomy): Eukaryota > Metazoa > Chordata > Mammalia > Rodentia > Cricetidae > Peromyscus > Peromyscus californicus. The sequence goes on along the minus strand of NW_026294469.1, from coordinate 24,222,122 downwards.
ATGATACGGAACTGTGAGTGAAATAAACCTTTTCTTTCCCAAGTTGCTTTGGTCATGGTGTTTCATTATAGCAACAGTAACCCTAAGACACCCTGGCTGGCCTGAACTTGTTATGTAGACCAGGCTGGCCTTAAGCTCACAGAGCTCTGCCTGCCTCTGCCTTTTGAGTGCTGGGATCAAAGGTGTGCACTACCATGCCATGTGGTGATCAGAAGATGACTTTTGGGAGTTAGTTTTCTCCTCCTACCATGTGGGTCCTGGGTATCAAATTCAGATTTTCAGGCTTGGTGACATTGAGTCATTGCTGACTCCAAAAAATACAAATTTAAAGGCTGTATAGTCCCAAGTAGTAAAACTTTCTGAGTTACACAGGTGCATGAAGAGTTAGGAATATTATCTTATATGTGTATGTTTATGCAGTTTTACATAATTTTTTGGTAGTGTTTGCTAGTCTCAGACTTAGTGTGTACACCAGATTGGCCTTGGGTTTTTAAAGATCCCCTTTCCTCTGCCTACTGAGTGCTGAGATTATAGGCACCATACCTGTCCTGGATGAATTTCATCACAATTCACGTAAAATTTTATTTACTTACTGTATATGTATGTGTGTGCATGCATGCCATGGCACATATGTTGAGGTCAGAAGATAGCCTGCAGGTGTAGATGGAGTTTTCCTGTCCCACTCTCTCAAATAATCACTCAGAGGCTTAATACAAATTGTAAATGCTCTGTCAATAGCTCAGGCTTGTTACTAACTAGCACTTACAACTTAACCCATTTCTGTTAATCCATGTGCTGTCCTGAGGCTTGTGACTTTTTTTTTTTTTTTTTTTTTTTTTTTTTTTTTTTTTTTTTTTTTTGGTTTTTCGAGACAGGGTTTCTCTGTGTAGCTTTGCGCCTTTCCTGGAACTCACTTGGTAGTCCAGGCTGGCCTCGAACTCACAGAGATCCGCCTGGCTCTGCCTCCCGAGTGCTGGGATTAAAGGCGTGCGCCACCACCGCCCGGCGGCTTGTGACTTTTATCTCTGTCCTATTTTGTGTGTCCAACTTGTTCTTCATCTGGCTGGCGACTCCTCTGACTCCACCCTTCCTCATCCCATCATTCTCAGTTTGGCTTTCCCACTTAACTTTATCCTGTCATTGGCCAGTCAGGTTATTTATTAAGCCAATCATAGCGACATATATTCACACAGTGTACAGAAGGATTATTCCACAGTATGCCGGAGATCGTTCTCCTTCTGCTATATGGGTCCTGGGAATTGACTCAGGTTTTCGGGCTTGGTGGCAAGTGTTCTTAATCTTCTGAGTCACCTTGCTGGCCCCAGCAAACCAGACTTGTGTATGACAGGCAGGGATATTCAACACTATAGTAATGAGGATGACCTTTTCTTCTCCGTTCAAGATGCCATCTTCTCTCTCTGCCTTTCCCCTTTCTTTTTTCCCCTTCTGACTCTCCTCCCCTCTTCTCTTTCTTTTGACACAGGACCGCTTGGTGCCCAGGCTGGTTTCAGACTTGCTGTAAAGCTGAGGATAGCCTTGACTTCATCCTCCTGCTTCTACCCCCAAGTGTTGGGATTGTAGGCATGCACCGGGGTTCCCATGTAGGCTGCTGTATCTAGTTTTTATGTGGGGGTGGCAGGCACTTTACTCGTTGAACCATCTCCCCAGACCCCAGCTTTGTTTTGTTTTGTATTTGAGACAGAGTCTCATTATATAGCACTGGCTGCCCTGAGTCTTACTCTGTAGCCCAGGCTTCGTTTGAACTCACAGAGATCTGCCTGCCTTTGCCTCCCAATGGCTGGGATCAAGGGTGTGTAGCACCATGCCAGGCCCCACTTTTTATTTTGAAAAAAAAAAAAAAAGAAACTTTAGAAAAAAAATTCTTTGGCTTTACAAGTGATACATTTATTAAAAAATACTACATAAATGCATGTATTTACACATTTGGGGGAAGGAGAAATAATTATTTTCCTGTATCTTGAAATTAATGAATATGCTTTTCATGGTAAACTTTGGCTGTCTTAGTCCTAACCACTCACATAACCTTGTTTCTTGTAGGAGGATGCCCAGGATGTGGACGCTTACACCCTGGCTAAGGCCTACTTTGATGTTAAAGAGTATGATCGGGCAGCACATTTCCTGCATGGCTGCAATAGCAAGAAAGCCTATTTCCTGTATATGTATTCCAGATACCTGGTAAGGTCACTTTAAGATGTTACTCTGCCTTCATTGAAGTGTCTGTATTTGGAACCAAGAGGAAATTTTTGTTTGTTTGTTTGTTTGTTTTTCGAGACAGGGTTTTTCTATGTAGCTTTTGGAGCCTATCCTGGAACTTGCTTTGTAGACCAGGCTGGCCTCGAACTCACAGAGATCCGCCTGGCTCTGCCTCTCCTGAGTGCTGGGATTAAAGGTGTGCGCCACCACCGCCTGGCAGGAGGAAAATTTTTAATTAAAAAGAAATTATATATGTGAATGTTTTACCTGCATGTGTGTATGTGTATCATGGGTGGGCCTGGTACCAGCAGAGACCTGAAGAGGGCATTGGATTTCCTGAAGCAGGAGTTACAGATGGTCATGAGCTGCTTTGTGGGTACTGGGATTTGATCTGGGCCATCTGGAAGAGCAGTCATTGCTCTTGACTGCTGAATCATTTCTGCAGCCTTGAAAACGTTCAATAGCTAGGTAGTGGGTCACCAAGTGAATGTACTTAATAATAACTCTATTGCAGTAATGATAATAAAAAAAATGATGCCAGGCCTGGTAGTGCAGGCCTTTAATTCTAGCACTCAGGAGGCAGAACCAGGTGGATCTTTGTGAATTCAAGGCTAGCCTGGCCTACATAGTGAATTTCTAGCAGACTAGGGCTACACAAAGTCTTAAAAAAAAAAAAAGAAAGAAAGAAAAAAGAGGAGTGTAGCAAAATTTAAAGAAATGGCAACATAAGAAAATGTAGGTAGGATGATTAACAACAGGATGACTCTTTTTTTGGGTTATGGAAGGATCTGTATGAATTGCTACTGATATAAGAATTGGCAGCATGTGGTGGTGTCTATAATCTCCATACTGTAGATGCAGAGAGTTAAGGATCCCAGCAGGTTTGAGGCCATCTTGGTCTGCACAGTGACATAGTGAGTTCCAGGCCAGGTAGTGGTAGAGGTCCTAACTCAACAAAGGCCTGGAAGCGGGACATGGTGATGTACACTTAGAATCCAAATGCTTGGGATGCCAAGGCAGAAGGAGTAAGAGTTTGAAACTAGTTGGGTCTGCATAGTATAGTCCTGTCTCAATAAATAAATAAACAAGCCAACAAACAGATAAATAAATAAAATAAAGGAAACCCTCTCCCCACCCCCCAAAAAAACCAGAATTGAGTTAAAAAGTCTCAGTTGATTTAAGGTTTTATGAACTCATTTATCACTTATTTGTAGTGTATTTATTACTTTGTTTCATGGCTGTTAACAGTTTTTAATATAAAGGACAGTGCAGCCTTGTATGGCAGCATACACCTGTAATCCTAGCACTCAAAAGGCAGAGGCAGGAGAATTTCTTCTAGTTTAAAGACTGCCTGGTCTGTATTGACAGTTTTAGGTCAGCTATGGCTATAATAGAACCTTTCTCAGAAAGCCTAAATAAATAAGTGACAATGTGAGTAAAATTAATATTGTGTTTATAACTCTGTTTTGGATACTGTCTTACTATGTACCCTAGCCCAGGCTGCCCTGGAACCATTGTCCTCCTGTGGATAGATCTGCAGAGTGCCAGGGTTACAGGCATGCACTACCACATGTGGCTTTTCTTGAGTTCTTTCTTTCTTTCTTTTTCCATTCCAAGACTGGGTTTCTCTGTGTGTCCTTGGTCATCTTGGAACTCTCTCTGTAGACCAGGCCTGCCTCTGTCTCCCAAATGCTGAGAATGAAGGCATGCACCACCATGCTCAGTTTGACTCCTTTTTAAAAAACAGAACATTTGCCAGGTGGTGGTGGTGGTGCACCGGCCTTTAATGCTGGCACTCAGGAGGCAGAGGCAGGCAGATCTCTGTGAGTTCAAGGCCAGCCTGGTCCACATAGGGAGTTCCAGAATAGCCAGAGCTACACCGAGAAACTCTGTCTCGAAAAACCAAAAAACCAACCAAACAAACAAAATCTTCCTATGGCATGTCTGATGTGTCTTACCCATTTTTTGTTCTGTTATCCATACACCGACCAGCATACTAAGCTGCTACATTCATGGTGGGCAGACACTCTTAACAGAGCTACAGCTTCAGCCCCAATGTCCGTTGCTGATTTTCCCCTAAAACAGACTTTTTCCTGCCCAAAACACCTTTCCCTGATAATTTGAAATTGTTGTTTCCACTCTAGCATTCTTTGCACACTAATCCACACAAGGCATTGTGCTTCCGGTGGAGCCGCCATCCCCTTCCACATTTATTTCTCTGCTTAGCATCAACATGGACTCACAGATTCTCATATTTTTAGCGATCTATGATTCATTACTATATTTAAGTCTTCGGTGCTCAGTGTACCCCATATTTAGCCAGTGGGAACACCTGAATGATGGTTGTTTAGAAGGTGGGTGTTATTTTGCGTAGACTTTAGTTAGCCCTGTAGATAGAATCAGGCTGCTGAGTTTAGGAAGCATTTTAGAATAAGCTGAAAAAAAAAAAAACCCATTTGTTAATTTTTTTCCCTCCTCTCTTACAGTCTGGAGAGAAAAAGAAGGATGACGAAACAGTTGATAGCCTAGGTATGTTTTTTTTTTTTTTTTCTGTCCAACTTTTTGTCCTAAAAAGCAGGTCTGCACACTTAGATGCATACAGGCCATACAGGTACCATAAGTAGACTGCATGACCCATGAAGAATGGAGAGCTCATGGCTTATCTCAGCTTCCTGGGTGTCCACCCAGCTCCACCTCAGGGTTGCTGTGGGAATCGATCTGGTGGCTTCTTTGGTTCCCTTAACCCATGCTTGTTTTCTGCAACCTCCGGTGGGCAATTCCGTTGTAATTGAAACTTGTGATTGGTAAACATTGATAACCTAGGGCTGCACACCAGCATCATCGAGAGTAAATGGATGGTAGGAGGGGTTGCAGCTAGAATTTTGTTTGCTGATAACAGAAATATGTGTGTGTGTCTGAGGATGACAACGAGCGTCTTTTCTCTCCTAGGACCCCTAGAAAAAGGACAGGTGAAGAACGAAGCCCTCAGAGAGCTGAGAGTGGAGCTCAGCAGGAAACACCAGGCCCGGGGACTCGATGGGTTTGGCCTTTACCTGTGAGTGTTCCTGGGGTTTGACGCTTTCCACAGCACCTCTGCCCCCTTGCGTAGAGGGGACGTTCTCAGGCACTAACCTCCCTGGTGGCTGTGACTTTCTTTCCCAGGTACGGGGTGGTGCTTCGGAAACTGGACTTGGTGAAGGAGGCCATTGATGTGTTTGTAGAGGCTACTCACGTTTTGCCTTTGCACTGGGGAGCCTGGTTGGAGCTGTGTAACCTCATCACAGACAAAGAGATGGTAAATGGACATAGGCTCCGTGGGAGCTTTGCAATCTGCGGTGGTCTGTCTCGTGGGGGCGCTCCACTGTCCGCTTGGTTTGTAGCCGGCTCCTTGCTGCGTCCCCAGCCCTTTCACTGTTTTGTTTCGGAGCTGGCGAGGTGGCCTAGGCTTTATTTAACCTGTGCGTCTTCTGCCTCCTCGTATCCTCGTACTGCCCTCCCTGGGAGTATAGGTGTGTACTGTCATGCCTGGCTTTTGTTTGTTTGAGAAAGAGGCTCTCTATGTAGCCCTGGCTATCCTGAAACTCTGTGTAGACCAGGCTGCCTCTGTCTCCCAAGTGCTAGAAATTAAAGGTATGTGCCATTAGGATCTGCCCTGAGATCTTTTTTTTTTTTTTGGTTTTTTGAGACAGGGTTTCTCTGTGTAGCTTTGCGCCTTTCCTGGAACTCACTTTGTAGCCTAGGCTGGCCTCGAACTCACAGAGATCCTCCTGGCTCTGCCTCCCGAGTGCTGGGATTAAAGGCGTGCGCCACCACTGCCCGGCCTTTTTTTTTTTTTTTTTAAATTTTTAAATTTTTAAATTCAAAAGACTTATTTAGTTTTATGTGTACAAGTGTTTGCCTGTATGAATGTATGTGCACCATATGTGTGCATGGTGCCCAAGGAAGTCAAAAGAAGGCATCAGAATCTCTGGAATTACAGGCAGTTATGAGCCACACTGTGGGTACTGGGGATTGAACCCAGGTCTGCTGCAAGAGCATCCACCCCCCACCCCCACCCCCCACCAGAGTGATCTCTTTATGTTGTCGTTGCTGACCTGGAACTCTCCATGTAGAACAGACTATCACAGAGATCCTCTTGCCTTACCTCCCAAGGAGGAGACAGGGTGTTTCTGTAGGTCTGGGTCCTGGAACTTGATGTGTAGTCCAGGCTGGCTTTGAACTCACAAAGATCCTCCTGCCTCTGCCTCCCGACTGCTGGGATTAAAAATGTGCACCACCATGCATAGCTCTTTTTTATTTTTTTTGAAAGATGTCCTCTCTGTGACGACCAGACTGATATCAACTTCATGGCCATCTTTCTGTCTCAGCCTCCTGAGTGCTGGGATTACATGAAGGAACCGTCTTAAAACACTTTGGTGGCAGAAATTTTTTGTTTTTTGTTTTTTGAGACAGGGTTTCTCTGTATAATTCGGTGCCTGTCCTGGATCTTGCTCTGTAGACCAGGCTGGCCTTGAACTCAGAGATCCACTAGTTCCGCCTCCTGAGTGCTGGGACTAAAGGCATGCGCCACCACCGCCCGGCCTGGTGGCAGAAATTCGCAGTTGTTTCTGACCGTATCTTGTTTTCTGGTGTGTGATGGGATCCACTTTTTTGACACAAAGCTGGTTTTCTTGTTTTCCACACTGTACCTTCATTATTGCCCTTTCCTGGAATGCTGGCTTTTTTCTCTTCTCTCTGCTCTACTTAGATTCCACTTAGTCTGAAGTTTTGTGCCTTTTATTTGTTTTGTGTTTTGTTTTTTTTAAAGTCTATCCTACTGGGCCATTCTCTCCTAATTATGCTTATAAATCAAATTCAGTGATACTACCCTGTATTCATTTGTAGGTGTTCTAATAAAATTTTAGTGATGAATCCTTTTAGAAAGTAATGCTCTTTTTTTGGTGTTGTTTTGGGAGAAAGACCAGATTATACTAAATGTGTCCCTCTCTCTGGGTGCTAGCTGAAGTTCCTGTCTTTACCCGACACCTGGATGAAAGAATTCTTCCTGGCTCATATATACACAGAATTGCAGCTGATAGAGGAGGCCCTGCAGAAGTATCAGCATCTCATTGATGTGGGCTTTTCCAAGAGCTCATACATCGTTTCCCAGATCGCAGTTGCCTATCACAATATCAGAGGTGGGTGAATAAGATGCTGGAATGCTGGCAGACTTGGGGTGCAGTTAGTTGAGGTTTGAACTCTGCTTTCTTTTTGCAGATATCGACAAAGCCCTTTCTATTTTTAATGAGCTGAGGAAACAAGATCCTTACAGGATTGAAAATATGGACACATTCTCCAATCTTCTTTATGTCCGGGTAATTTGTTTCTCTTGATTGATCTGGATGAAGCTCCTGGATTAGATATCATGTTATTAGCTAAAGAAAAAACAACTTCGGGGTGCTTTATTGGACTCATGTGGTCTTCCTCTTTTTTCTCCCCAGAGCATGAAGTCTGAATTGAGTTATCTGGCCCATAACCTCTGTGAAATTGATAAATACCGAGTAGAAACATGCTGTGTAATTGGTGAGAGTTAGCCACTTTTGTTTCTTTTAATCTATCTCTTTTCTGTAGATGAACAGTCTTATTAAATAAGAAACACAGAGCCAAATGCAGAGTTAAAAGCCCAAGAGGTCAGAGCAGTAGTAAGAGCTGAGACTTAAAACCGCCTTCTTACCCTTCCTGCCGCTGTCCTTCCCCTCAGCAAGAGACCTACTTCCTGTGTATCTGTCTTTTTATTGACTTTCTGTTCTGCCTTCTCATTGGTTGTATACCCAACCACATGACCTCCTCGTCACTGCCTGTCTGTACAGACCTCCAGGTCTTCTATGGTTGGTATTGAGATTAAAGGCGTGTGTCTCCATGCTGGCTGTATTCTTTACACACAGAGATCTGCCTGTCATGTGATCTGGATTAAAGGTGTGCACCACCACTGCCCAGCTTCTGCTATGGCTTGCTATTAGCTCTGACCCCCAGGCAACTTTATTTATTAACATACAAATAAAATCACATTTCAGTACCAATGAAATATCACCATACTTTTCTTTTTGAGACAAAGTCTCTATATATAGCTCTGGAACTTGCTGTGTAGACCAGGCTGGTCTTGAACTCACAAAGATAGCCTGTATTTATTTTCTTCCTGGATGTTGGGATTAAAGGTCAAGACAGAGCTACCACACTTGGCTCTACCTTGATTTTTTTGAGATAGGATCTGTTTCTGAACCTAAGCTCAAACAGTTATATAGACTATCTGGTTAAAACTCATCTCGCTAGGCCTATTTTTATGATTACTTTTACTGTATTTCTTCATTTATTTGTGTGTGTGTGTGTCTGTGTGTGCATGCATGTATGTACCAAGATGTGCGTGCCAAGGTGCACATGTGGAGTGGTCTGAGGACAACTTGAAGAAGTTGTACCATGTGGGTCCCAGGGATCGCGTGCAGGTTCTCAGGCCTGGTAGCAAGTTCCTTTAACCTCTGAGCCATCTTAGAGGATTTTTTCTTTTTTTTTTTTTTTTGGTTTTTCAAGATGAGGTTTCTCTGTGTAGCCCTGGCTGTCCTGGATCTTGCTCTATAAACAGGGCTGCCTTGAACTCACAGAGATCCACCTGCCTCTGCCTCCCAAGTGCTGGGATTAAAGGCGTGCGCCACCAACACCTGGCTGTTTTGTTTTGTTTTTTCTTTTTTCTGTTTTTAATTTTAAATTTTATGTGTGTATTTGCTTGCGTGTATGTCTGTGTACTGTGTGTATACCTGGTGTTCCTGGAGGCCAGAAAAGAGCTTGGTCCCCTGGAACTGGAGTTACAGGTAGTTGTGAGCAGCCATATGGGTGCTGGAAAATGAACCCTGGTCCTTTGGAACAGTAGCCCATGCTCTGAACTGATGAGCTACACTCAGACCCATCTTAGAGATATTTTGAGAGAGTGTCTCACCCTAGCCCAGAATGACCTAGAGCCCTTTAGGCCCTCCTGGCTTCTAACTCATGGTGGTTCTTCTGCTCTAGACTCCCAAGTATTAGGTTATTGATATGAGCTTCCATGGCTGACTTGCTTTTGACGTTTTTTTTTTCTTTTTCAAGACAGGGTTTCTCTGTGTAACAGTCCTGGCTGTTCAGAACTTGCTCTGTAGACCAGGTTGGCCTCAAACTCACTGATATCCGCCTGCCTCTGCCTTCCAAGTGCTGGGATTAAAGGCATGTGTCACCATTGTCCACCTTAAATTTTTATTTTAAAAACTTGTTTGTGCTTACACCTTGGCCTGTGAGTACAGGTGCCCACAGAGGCTAGAGGTGTCAGATCCCTCTGGGGTCTCATGACACAGGAGCCAAGAATCAAACCCAGCTCCCCTGCAAGGGCAGTATACACCCTTAGCTGCTGAGGCACCTTTCCAACTCTGTTCAGCTTGCTTCTGTGTTTTTGAGACACTTCTCTCAGTTTTCAGCTTGAAATGTAACCAATGGAGGATGACCTTGAACTGCTGATTCTTCCATCACCTCCCAAAGGCCAAGACTGCAGTCTGGTGCTACCCCACCCAGCCAGTATTTTGGTTTGTTGTTTTTGAGACGTGATCTCATATCTACAATTCACGCTGTGGCTGAGGGTGACCTTAGCCTCCTGCTGCTCTCAAGCATTGAGATTGCAGGTGCAGGTGCACTCTTTGTTCTGTTTTGTTTCTTTCTTTTCTTTTTTTTTTTTTTCCTCTGAGACAGGGTTTCTCTGTGTAGCTTTGGTGCCTGTCCTAGAACTCACTTTGTAGCCCAGGCTGGCCTCGAACTCACAGAGATCCACCTGCCTCTGCCTCCCGAGTGCTGGGATTAAAGGTGTGCGCCACCACTGCCCGGCTCTGTTTTGTTTCTTAAATGACATAGTCTATCTCCAAAGCCCCCACTTTCCTGGAACTGACTACGTAGACCAGGCTGACCTAGAACTCATACCTATCCTCCTGCCTCTGCCTCCTAAGTACCGGGATTAAAGGCGTGAGCCATCTTGCCTAGGGCAAAGATATTTTTGTAGAGCAACCCTGTTGCTTTCTTCAAGGTGAACATGAAGTTGAGTTTGAACTTAAATAACAGACATAGAGTACAAACGGTGAATATAATTGATTTCTCATAAAATAAACTAAAACTATTTTAAAAACATATGGGAAATTTTTGTTACTGTTTGTTGTTTTACCAAAATGAAATCTTCTATGTAATTACTTCAGATTTTCATTATCTTACTTAACAGTATCTCATGTTCTCTGAAAATTAGTATAATACATACTGCAGTGTATGTTTTGGCTGACTTATTTGTGTATGTATAATTTATACCTAAGGGAAATTTTATTTTGATTTTTGAGGTAACGTTTCAACCTATAGCCTAGGCTGGAATGGAACTCACTGTGTCTCCCAGAGTATGTTCTCATTCCATATAAAACAGTGGTTCTCGGCCTTTCTAGTGCTGTGACCCTTTAATACAGTTCCTCATGTTGGGGTGACCCCAACCCTAAAATTATTATTATTTTTTTTTTTTTTTTTTGGTTTTTCGAGACAGGGTTTCTCTGTGTAGCTTTGCGCCTTTCCTGGAACTCATTTGGTAGTCCAGGCTGGCCTCGAACTCACAGATCTGCCTGGCTCTGCCTCCCGAGTGCTGGGATTAAAGGCGTGCGCCACCACCGCCCGGCTAAAATTATTTTTGTTGCTACTTCATAACTATAATTTTGCTACTGTCATGAATTGTAATGTAAATGTTTGTGTTTTCCGATGGTCCTAGGCGACCCCTGTGAAAAGATCATTTGAACCCCAAGGGCCCACAACCCACAGGTCGACAATCGCTGATATAAAAATATACACGCGTCAGATGTGATGGTTATTTGCTTTGTAAAAGTAGTCCAGATGATATTCTCACCTGTGCCTTTTATTTTTCTCATTCAGCTGTATGTTATGAAAGCCCTTCGGGGGGGACTGGAGGGTCAACGGTAGAGTGCTTGCCTAGGCCCCAAATTCATTCTCCAGCACAGATAAATGAAAAAATAAATACAGTTAAAAAAAGAAAAGACAAGCCGGGCGGTGGTGGCGCACGCCTTTAATCCCAGCACTCGGGAGGCAGAGCCAGGCGGATCTCTGTGAGTTCGAGGCCAGCCTGGTCTCCAAAGCGAGTTCCAGGAAAGGCGCAAAGCTACACAGAGAAACCCTGTCTCGAAAAACCAAAAAAAAAAAAAAAAAAAAAAAGAAAAGACAGCCCTTCAAGTCTCAGGACAGCTCTAGGTGTTCTTTAAGAGAAGAAAACCTTTGTTGGAAAGGTTAACAAGCCACAGGATGTACCTGCTTTTTTTTTTTTTTTTTTTTTTTTTTTTTTTTGACTGTATGTATTTGTGAGGGTGTTGGATCCTGGAGTTACAGAGAGTTGTGAGCTGCCATGTGGGTGCTGGGAATTGAACTCAGGACCTCTGGAAGAGCAGTCATTGCTCTTAACTGCTGAGCCATCTCTCCAGCCCCGGATTTACCTGCTTTAATCTGCCAGCAACATTACACTCTGACTCCATTAGCACAAGAGTTTTTATTTGTTTTCAGTCAATACCTTTCCCTGCCCCAGGCCACTGGTTATCTGTCTAGTTCATAATTTTGCCTCTTATAGGAATTTTATGTAAATGAATACTATTTAATGCTAATGAAATCTTATTGCTTGATTTCTTTTAGCATTTTTCTCTGTTCCTCCCTCCCTCCCTCTTTCCTTCCTTCTTTCTTTCTTCCTTCTTTCCTTTCTTTTTTCTTTTGGCTGCCTAGAGCTTACTCTGTAGACCAGAGTGGCCTCAAACTCAGAGCTCTGCCTGCCTTTCCCTTCCAAACGCTAGGATTTAAGGCATTTGCCACCCATTCATCCTGCACGCTTTTAAGACTTACAAATGTAGGGCTGGAGAGATGACTCAGAGTTTAAGAGCACCGACTGCTCTTCCAGAGGTCCTGAGTTCAATTCCCAGCACCCACATGGTGGCTCACAACCATCTGTAAAGAGATCTGGCGCCCTCTTCTGTATACATAATAAATAAATAAACCTTAAAAAAAAAAAAAAAAAAAAAAAAGACTTACAAATGGAGCTGGGCAGTGGTGCACGCCTTTAATTCCAGCACTCTGGGAGGCAGAGCCAGGCGGATCTCTGTGAGTTCGAGGCCAGCCTGGTCTACAGAGCAAAATCTAGGACAGGCACCAAAGCTACACAGAGAAACCCTGTCTAGAAAAACCAAAAAAAAAAAAAAGACTTACAAATGTAGCATCTAAAGTAGTTCTTTTTCTTCCTGGATTGGGTCCCATTGTTTGGATCTAAAATATTTAAATATGTTTGTTTGTTTCTTTCTTTTGATTTTTTTTTTTTTTTTTTTTTTTTTTTGGTTTTTTGAGACAGGGTTTCTCTGTGTAGCTTTGTGCCTTTTCCTGGATCTCGCTCTGTAGACCAGGCTGGCCTCGAACTCACAAAGATCCACCTGCCTCTGCCTCCCGAGTGCTGGGATTAAAGGCGTGCGCCACCATCTGGCTTCTTTTGGTTTTTTTTAAAGATTTATATATTTGTTATATATATTCGCATGTATCCCTGCAGGCCAGAAGAGGGATCCAGATCTCATTACAGATGGTTGTGAGCCACCATATGGGTGCTGGGGATTGAACTCAGGACCTCTGGAAGAACAGTCAGTGTTCTTAACCTCTGAGCCATCTCCTCAGCCCCCTTTTTTTGGATTTTTTTCAAGACAGGGTTTCTCTTGTATAGCAGTCCTGCCTGGCCTTGAACTCAGATCTACCTGCTTCTGACTCCCAAGTGCTGGGATTAAAGGCATGCGCCACCACTGCCCAGCCTACCGTATTTTTCTTATCCATTCATGGCTCATGGTAAGACAGGTAGGTTTTGCAGCATCCTAAATTAACTTATCCTTTCACAAACAGTTGTAGTAGAATGCTGTGATCTTGGTTAAGAAGCTCAGAGCTCAGCCGGGCGGTGGTGGCGCACGCCTTTAATCCCAGCACTCGGGAGGCAGAGCCAGGCGAATCTCTGTGAGTTCGAGGCCAGCCTGGGCTACCAAGTGAGTTCCAGGAAAAGGCGCAAAGCTACACAGAGAAACCCTGTCTCGAAAAAACAAAAAAAAAAAAAAAAACAAAAAAAAAAAAAAAACAAAAAAGAAGCTCAGAGCTCTACCTTTGTAATCCTTTTGAGAAATTCCTTTGAAGTGTCGGTTTAAAATAATATAGTTTAGAACCACTAATCTAAACAAACAAAAATCCAGCCAGGCCACCGGGCGGTGGTGGCACACACCTTTAATCCCAGCACTCGGGAGGCAGAGGCAGGTGGATCTCTGATTTCGAGGCCAGCCTGGTCTACAGAGCGAGATCCAGGACAGGCTCCAAAGCTACACAGAGAAACCCTGTCTCAAAAAACAGAAAACAAAACAAAACAAAATAATCCAGCTAGGTGTGGTGGCGCACACCTTTAATCCTAACACTGAGGGGAGACAGAGACAGGTGGATCTCCGAGTTTGAGGACAGCCTGGTCTACAGAGAGAGTTCAAGGACAGCCAGGGCTACAAAGAGAAACCTTGTCTTAAAAAAACAAAAATAAATAAACAAATAAATAGAAATCACAAATCTAAAGCATGCTGTAGAACATTCTTATATTACAAAAATGTATATAAATGCCTTATCTACATGAGATAAGGAAATGAAGGGAACAGGTTTTGATTTTTTATGTTTCTTTTTATTTATTTTTAAGGGTTTTATTTGTTTATTAGTGTTTGCCTGTATATATATATATACATATATATATATATATGTATATGTATGTATGTGTCTGGTACAAAGGAGGCCAGAAGAGGGTGTCAGATGGATGTGAGCTGCCATGTAGGTGCTAGGACTTGAACCCGGGTCCTCTGGCAGAGCAGCCAGTGTTCTTAAACTACCAAGCCATCTCTCCTGCCCCTTGATTTTTATTTATATGTTTGTGTGTTTACTGTGAATCTTTTTTTTTTTTTTTTAATCAGGCAATTATTATAGCTTACGCTCCCAGCATGAGAAAGCAGCCTTATATTTCCAGAGAGCCCTAAAGTTGAATCCTAGGTATCTCGGGGCCTGGACATTGATGGGGCATGAGTACATGGAAATGAAAAACACATCTGCTGCTATCCAAGCTTACCGGTAAGCGTCTAGTTGGGTTGGGAGGGGTGAGTGGAACAGACTGCTGTGTTAGCAGGAGCCTCTGTTGAGCCTAGTGTTGCTAACCTTAATTCTTTTGCCATGTTTCTGTCTGTTTTGTCTTTTTTAGACATGCCATTGAGGTCAACAAGAGAGATTACAGAGCTTGGTATGGCCTTGGGCAGACCTATGAAATTCTTAAGATGCCGTTTTATTGCCTTTATTACTATAGGCGGGCCCACCAGTTACGGTAAGTTGGTTTCTTGACTATGTGGGAAGGGTCCGTCTGATACCATCTCTCTCAGACCTAAAGGGTGTGGTCTAGTCCTTTTTACTTAGTGTCTCTTCTAGTGGGTGTATAGGATAATTATGAACACAAAGTAATGTAATTAAATGAAATATTGATTGAAGAACAGTCCTTGCATTGATTGGAAATAGTAGAGACTAATCTTTCAATTGAGGACTTGGGGTATTGGTGAAGTCTTTGCTCTAACCATTTGTTATTCTTTTTCATAGTCCCAATGATTCCCGTATGCTGGTTGCCTTAGGAGAATGTTATGAGAAACTCAATCAACTAGTGGAAGCCAAAAAGGTACCTCAAATTTCGGCCTGGAGAATTTGAGCAGAAACCTGCTGTTTAGGAGGAGGTTGGGCTGTACATGCTGTGATTTCCACCCCCACCCCCACCCCTTATTCTGATCTATGTGTATAGCAATGTCTGAATATTTTGTAGGTGCATAGGATAAAAGAACTGTAGGCTGAGATTATCAGTGTGGATGTCTACATGTAGCGTGGACCTATCATAGTTAGGGAAAATGCTCTGTATCGTGCAAGCCTGCATTTCTAGAAGGCTTGCGTGGCCTTAGCGTTGATGTGATCGTTGTTGCACATGGGCAGTAGTCAGAAGTGACTGGTTTATTCTTTGACAGTGTTATTGGAGAGCATATGCTGTGGGAGATGTGGAGAAAATGGCTCTCGTGAAGCTGGCGAAGTGAGTGACTGTTTCTGATACTGGGGTTGCTTTTCCTGAGGTGCTGTCATATATGAATATGGGCATGGGTGTGGAAATACTGGTTTTGCAATCGAGCACCACTCTTTTCTTATTTCTGTGTTGTAGATGAACCCAGGACCTTATACATGCTAGGCTCCAAGTTATATTCTGGCTTTAGCCTTTGACTCTAGAGAGTTCCACTTCACCTTGAATTGGAAATAGATGTCCTACTAGGCAAGAGGTGAAAAGAGTTGAAAAAGACGTGCACAGACTAGAAGTGTAGTTCAGTGGTTGAGGACTTGCCTAGCATGCATCAGGGCCTATGTGCAGGGGAGAGTCGCTCCGAAGGGGTCGGTTATTTGCTATAGTTTTCATTCTTACCAGTATTAACAGGAAATTTTTGCAAGGATATATTATCCAATTGTCAGTTTAAGTTAGTTACTCTTTTTAAAGAAGTTTTTAAAATTTATTTTGTGTATATGTATGTGGGTACATACATGTGGAGGTCAGGGGACATCTGTGGGTGGGAGTTAGTTGACTCCTACTGTTACGTGGGTCCTGGGAATTGAACCCAGTTATCAGGCTTTGCTTCAAGCGCCTTTAACTGCTGAGCCATCTTACATCTTACCTAGCCCTTAAGTAACTGTCTTTTTTCTTTCTTTTTGAGACAGAGTCCTACTGTGTAGCCCTGGTAGACACCTTGCTTGCTTTTTTTGTTTTTGTTATTTTGGTTTTGGTTTTTTAAGACAGGGTTTCTCTGTGTAGCCCTGGCTATCCTAAAACTGCCTGTAGCCCAGGCTGGCCTTGAACTCACAGAGATCCACCTGCCTCTGCCTCCTGAGTGCTTGGGGGATTGATTGAAGGCGTGCGCCATAGTAACTATTTGATAGGTACTAATCATCCTCTGGGTCTCAACATGTTATGTTAAAATTTACTTGTTTATATGTCATTTCTGGTTTTAATCACGTCTTTACTTTTAATCTCGGACTTGCTGTGTGGTCTTTGATTTAAAGCCCAATTTCTTTTGTAGGCTTCATGAACAGTTGACTGAGTCAGAGCAGGCTGCCCAGTGTTACATCAAATACATCCAGGATATCTATTCCTGTGGGGTATGTGTCCGAGCACGAGAGCTGTGTCCCTGACGGGTTCTTGTCAGCTCAGTCATGTCTGCTTTCCTTGTCTAGGAAGTAGTGGAGCACTTGGAGGAGAGCACAGCCTTCCGCTATCTGGCCCAGTACTATTTCAAGTGCAAGCTGTGGGATGAAGCTTCAACTTGTGCCCAGAAGTGTTGTGCATTCAACGATGTGAGTATTGGATTTTAAAAGGTTTGGATTTTAGGCAAAAATGTATGGTCTTTACATGGTGGGTAGGGAAGCTTCCTTTGAGTTGTGGGAGTCATCCATTGAACAGTTCCTTTTTCTTAAGGGGGCACGACTCCCTTTATTTGTAAGGAATGTTCTGAACAGTATTTTAATCACCAGCTTTTGAGCATAGCATTGAACACATTTTGAAACGGCTGTGACTTTGTTTCAGACCCGGGAAGAAGGTAAGGCTTTGCTCCGCCAGATCCTCCAGCTGCGAAACCAAGGGGAGGCGGCCAGCACCGACACGCCGGGCACCTTTTTCCTCCCTGCCTCACTGTCTGCAAACAACACTCCCACCCGCAGAGTTTCTCCACTCAACCTCTCTTCAGTCACTCCGTAGTTGACGACGCTCAAGTCAGCTAGACCAGTATTAAGCCTTACCTCCAGTAAAGAACGGCCACATCTGTTCTCCCAAGGACCTAAGCTCTTCTCATTTTTACAGATAGAAACAGCCTTGGGGACAGCCTATGGAATCACCTTCAGAGGCAAACAGAAATATGGCGGGGACAGGCACTGTCCTCTGCCAGCCCGCACTTCTCTCTTCTTTTCAGAATAGCAGGTCTTGGCCTTCCCACAGTCTCCCCACCTCCAAAAATCCCTTTTACAGCACTTTACCATAAGTGATGCTATAGAAACAAGGTTTTAATGCTGCTGGGAGTGGGATAGGCAAGGAAGGGAGTCAGAGTATCCTGCTTGTCTTCTGACAGTAGGAAGGTCAGGTGTTGAACAGTAATGACCTCTTTTTTTTTTTTTTTTTTTAAAGACAGGGTTTCTCTGTAGCCTAGGCTTGGGTCTTCCTGCCTCAGCCTTCCTAATGATGGGATTACAGGCATATGCCATGAGACCTGGCTAGAATGACCTTCATTTTGCTGAGTGTGGCCTCTGTTCTGATGTCAGAGACTAGATTTAAATAGAGTGTAGCTATCCATATGTTCTTTGGGAGACAGTTTTCAAAGGAAGTCTTCTAAAGCCTTTCAAGTGGAAGTCTCAATGAGCATGAACTGTGGCTCCTATTGAGGGCAAAAATGGCTATAGCATTAACTCTACCCAGATGAGAAAATACAAGGAGACCAGATAACTTCATGGACATTTGAAAGTAATTTTTTGTATTTCAGATATTAAAATTCATGCTGGTGTCTTTTAGTAAATGGTTGAAGCAATTGTTTTTTTCTTTTATCTCCAAAAGAATACTTTGTTTTCAACCTTATCTACAAGGTAGAGGGAATCCTTCTGTTCTTGTAGGTTTCAAATACACTTCGATGTTATGTTTGTGCTGTATGATGCTATTGATCATTCTGTGTTTAGGATGTAGCCTTCCTTGTGCTCAGAACATTTTTATTCCCCTCTTACTTTTGAGACTTCATTTATAAAGAAAAATTAGCTGGGCATAGTGGTGCATGTCTTTAATCCTAGCATTTTGGAGACAGGCAGGTGGATATTTTGAGGCTAGCTATCCACACAGCAAGTTTCAGGCCAGTGAGAGCTACATAGTAAGACCTGTCGAAAAACCCAGCCAACCAACCAACAAAACCAAACCTTTCGAATACTTCTGCCATTTGACTCATTTCGTAGTACACCTTAGGCTGGTTCCCATTGCTGTTCCCGTCCAAGGGTCCAACGGGCTAGGTGGTATTTATATCAGTTTCTGTTCCCCTTTTTATATTTTTCTAAGTTTGGTATCCAAATAAAAGCATAAACAATGTCTTTATTCAGTATAATATTTGTGCATGAAAAAAACCAAGATTATATAGGTGATTATAATACAATAATTTTGGACACAGTTCAGGGTACATATATATATCTGTGCTGAAACTTAAGAGACTTATAAGCTGATCAGCTGACCAACCTTAGAGCAACAAGGGTGCATCTTCATCCCCACAACTTTAGTATTTTTTGCCAAAAGGAGATCTGAGCAAAGGAGAGTGCCGTGAGCGCAAGATCCGTGTATAAGGGCCACTGTCTGTTGAGCTTTGGCAGGTGGGTGTTCGGGGAAGTAAGTTTCGAAGGAATGGTTTCTTTCCTGGAGGTTGATGATTTGGTTGCTGGTTTTCCTGGTTTGTTCCCAGCCGCTTTTTAGCAGAAGAAGCCTGGCCTTGGAGTTTCAGCACGGTGTGATACTGCTCGGCGATGCAGGCTGCCTTTTTCCGAAGGTCTAGTTTCACTAGCATCATGTTATTCTGTAGCTCAGCCAGGGTCTGGTTCTAAGAAACGTAAGTTAGAGAAAATGTTTGAATCTTTGATGGGTATGGTAGTACATACTTTTAATCCCAGTTTTTTGGTGTGTTCTAAGTCAGCCAGGGCTATATAGTGAGACCCTATCATCTTCTAAAACAAATACCAGAACTTCCAGCCTGTCCCTAGGTATCAAGTGCCCTGTTCAGTCTAAAAAATATACATTTCTATTTAGCTTTTAAGATCTCTGCCATCAGGACACATCATCGGGAAATGTCACAGCTTAGTGGTAGATGGCTGCTTAGCATACATAAAGCCCTGAGTCCCACCCCCAACATGGCATTGGCTTCATTTTTCACCAGCCATCTTCTCTTCTGTTCTCAGTTCCCCTCTCACATACACACTGGCGTGGGCAGGAAAGGAGGGTCCCAAGGTTGCCCTCACCTGTTTGATAAGGATGTCATCGCAGGTGGTCAAGGCTTGCCGAAGTCTTCCTGCCCCCGTGCTATGGCAGCAGGCTCGTTCTGCTGACTGGAGAGACTGCTCTAGTTTCTGAAGCTCAGTCCGTAGCATCCTTATATTCTGAAAGGGTAGGAGTCAGATTGTGGCCAAAATCAGCCCCGGCAGCCATTTGAAGACAGACTTTGGAAGGCTGGGGGCTGGTGAAATGACTTACCCCCAAAGCTTGACAATCTGAGTTAAATCCCAGGAATCCACATGGAACCCACGTGGCTTCCACATTACCACACACAAATAAATAAATGTAAAACAAAAACAAAGGCTGATTTTCTGAATGAAATAACCATTCCTCAGGACTCTTACACACACACACACACACAAAAAAAAAAAAAAACCAAGCAAAAAAACCACATAAATTCCTGATAAAGGCCTTTGATAACAAACAGAGAAAGGTTAAATACCTTCTGGCCCTCCTCTAACTTCTTATCCACATCAGTGATGAAAGGCTTGGCTGTCGGTGGTGGTTCTAACATTTGCTGATACTTCTGCAGCTCTGAGAGAGGGAAACAGTATAAATACATTAATACATGGCTTTCTCAGCTTGGGGCTTACCTCTGTAACAGTAGCAAGTAGACAAAGTGAGGCATGTGCATTCTGGAGTAAGATGTGGGTGGATGGAGCTTGGAATGCCAGCTCTTCCCGCACCCACCAGCACCGGCGGGCTCCTGCCTTCCCTCCGCACCTTCAGTGGTGGAGCTTAGCTCTGCTTTGCATTGCTCCAGTTTAGCTTTAGTTTCCTGGAGCTGCTGAGTGGAGGCAGAAGCTGCCAGCCTTTGTGACCGCCGTACTAGGGACAGTCCAGACCCCGACTGCTGAGCCGCTGGCTGCTGTTTGGCTTCCTGCAGGAGAGTTTCTAGCTCTTCGATTTTGTCATCCCGTTCCTAAGAAGGAAGCAGAGAGCACAATTCTGTCCAGGGTCAGAAAAATGCCAAAGGACCAGATTAAATGAACATAAAACTTTGCCCTGAACCCTGAACCCTGAATTTAAACTCAATAACTACAGGCATAAGGGAGATGAAGAAAAATGAGTTATGTATTCCTGTTTTCACTAGAGTTTACAAAACTTAGCTAGGTGTGCTGGCACACCTTCAATCTCAGCACTCAGGAGGCAGAGGCTGAGGCAGGTGGATCTCTGAGTTCGAGGCCAGCCTGGTCTACAGAGTGAGTTCCAGGACAGCCAGGGCTCTGTTACACAGAGAAACCCTGCCTCGCAAAACCAAATCAATCAATCAATCAGTAAAGAAATAAAAGTAAAAATTTATCTCAAACAACCAAGTGATGTTAGTCTGTGTGGCACTGGGACTGGTTGGGGCAAACTCACCTGAATCTCTTCTTGGTAGAAACTTGTCAGTGATTCCTTCAGGATCTTTAGCTTCTCTTCATACATCTCCTCCAACAGTTCCTTCTGGTTGTCCAGATGCTCACTACAGAAAAGGGCAGTGAGGCTTCTGCGGAGGGCAGCTGAGGGACAGACCCAGTGTCCCCCCTTCGGCCGTCACAGGGAACCCGGTAGCAGGGCCCCTCCAGCCAGTACCTGCACCACTGCTCCCGCTGCTGCATCTGTTCTATCATCTCGTTGCAAATTTCCTCACGGAGCTGCATCTCCAGCTGCAGCTTCTCTTGGCGTTCTTTTAAAAGCAGTGTTTTCATGGCTTCCACCACCTGCAGGAGCTCCTAGGAAGAAGAACACATCTGTCAGAGATCTTAAGATCCCCCTGCAGTAAAAGGCCCAAACCCATCTGGACACCCTGTGGTGCTGCTAGCCTGGAGCCTCCTTGTAGTCTCACCTCCTTGCCGTACATGGAGATGTCAGCTTCATTTTCGGGATGGTCATCAAGGCCCGAGTCAGCTGTGCCCCCTTTCTTTAAGCCCGGGGATACCTGAAGACTGTGCTCCTTGATGAATGAATGCAGGGATGGGATTCCCAAATGCACAGGCGGGGCGTGCACAAGCTAGAGGAGGAAAAGGAAAAACCTTACTGGACTCCTTAACTAGTTCCTAAGAGCTGTCTTCAGGTTGCCTGTCCAAAGTAAGGACAGTCATCATCCCTGTAGTTTCACACCTGGCTGGCAAGGGCTGAGAACTTGGCCACGTGAAGAGTCTCATCATAGGTAGAGGCACAGGGATTCACATTGACAATCATGCAGGAACGGCCTCGACCTGTGAAGAAGCCTTGGAACACACGAGTCAACTTGCTGTCCCGGAAAGGAATCAGGTTCTGCTTTGACCTTGCACAAATCAGATAAATAGCATTGTGAACACAACTGCAGCCCATCCTCAGTGGTGACCTAGAATGGACCAAATCACCAAGCCCCAGGCCATCCTAGCCTACAGCTTACCTGTTCTGCTGATTCTGTCGCAGGGCAGCAATACAGCGGCCCAGGGTATGCAGAGAAGTGTTAATGTTTCCTGCTTCCTTTAGCCGTTCACCACTCTTTTGATCTTTGCAGCGCTCTGAGCCAGCCAAGTCACACAGTGACAGTCTGGATGGAATAATGTGTAGGATCTGATATAAGGAACTCATAGCTTACTATATAACTCTGTTAGGGGAGGGCCTACCAATTTTTGTACCCAAGGAAGGAGAACGCTAATTCCTTTGAGAAGTTCCCTTTGCCCCCACACCAGATGGCCAAGATGCTCAGCTTTCTAAGTGGGAAGGAGAACTTACTCACTGATCTTGGGCATGATATCCCCTTCTCCTTGAAGGTGCAAGATTCTGATTGAGAAAATGCTGTGACTGAAAAGGAAAGGAGAAGTCACCATAACGTCTTCCACATTCTCTCAGGTGGAGGGCTAAGGCTTCCTAGGCACAGGGAAGAGTTCATTCTCACAACTCACCTGCGACTAGAGTTCTGGTTCAGGTGGGTGCTGGCAAAACTCTGGTTCTTACGGCCCACTTTCAAGAGCTTCCAGGCTTCCTCAACATCTCGAACATGAATCCAGTTGAGGTCTGGGGCCAAGAAAGAAAGGTGGGAACACTTAGCCCTTTCTAGTTTCCCTGCATGTCCCTCAGGTTTCCACCAACCTCCTCTGTCTTTGCGTACCTTTCACATAAGGATTGCCGTTTGGATCCTCGCACAGCCGCAGCGTCTGTCTCTTACGCTGGTGGCTAGGTGGTTCTAGCAGGTCATAAAGCAATTCATTGTAGATCTCAAAGAAGGAGATCCAGACAGAGAAGCGGATGTCTGCTGGCACACTCACTGGGGCAGTATCTGGCTGTGCCCATGAAGTACTTGTTTCTGTGAGAGAAATCAATGTTTGGTCATTAACCATGGAGCATTTCATCTTGCCTTGGTCTATAGGAACTTCAAATGATGGGGTTCAGGTTGCAGTCTCTGACCTATACCCCTTAGAGCTGCCAGGTGTAGGGAGTGGGTCCCCACCATTGCCCAGCACAGAGCCCACTCATGGTACATACCATCCAGCTGGCTACTGCTGGTGAGCTGACTGGTGGAGGAGAGCCCAGCAATGCCACTGTCAGAGCTGGTGCTGGTACCCATCCGACTGTCTAGATGGACACGTTTCTTCAAGGAGGTGGACAGCTCCTCCTGAAGGGGCACAGAGAGAAGATAGGCACAAATCTTTCCTGAAATCTGTACCCTTTATCCCAGCTTCATGAGTACTTCACCTCTTGGAGACCTCCGGTTAGCAAGGACAGCTTCTTCATTTCCTCATGGCGAATCTGCTTGCCGTCTAGCCAGATCACCTCATTGGAGAGCAAGGGCTTCAGATCAGGTGTTGGATGAAGTTGGCCTTGGAGACTATTAAAGATGAGAGCCAGAGATCGAGGCAGGATTCCCCCATCCTTAGAAGTACCTAGAAGAATATCCGAGATAATAACTTTCACTCAGGGCATCAAAAGGTAAAGACAACCATTAGATGGTGGTTATCAACCCTGCTGAAGCTTACAAACCTTGAATTGTGTAGGTTTTCCCCGAGTTGGTGACTCCATATGTGTATATGAGCCAGTTCTGCCCTTTGAGTACATCCTTTACCATCTCCTTTACCGTCAGGTTGAAGAAGGATGCTTGTCCCACTTCTGGCCCAAATATCTAGAAACAGACCTGTTTGTCAGAGGCCACACATCATCTGCCACATGTTTCCTCTGTAGGACTAGTAGGTGTATTCCTTCTCTGGGGACCACTCAAGCAGGTTTTCCTGCTGGATTCCAGCTGTTCCTAAATGCAGAAGACTCAGCCACTCTCTGCTAGTCCCTTTCTTCCAAATTAAATACTTAAGGGATGCTATTGTGATGCATGGGTTTGGAGATAGATGGATCTAGATCCCAGTCCTGTCTTCCCACTCACTAGCTCTCAGGCTTCAGGAAAATTATCTTCACTGTGATAGGAGCCACAGTATTCTTACCAGGGAAAAGAGGTACTAGTAATTGTAGCGTCAATCATTGGGAGGGAATGCACATAAAGTACGAGACACATAACAAGGGTCCCAAAACTATAGATACACACATGAAGAACTCACATTCAGGCAGAACTCTTTAAAGAAGAAATACATTTTCCCCAAAGTGTTGGGCCTATGTTCATACCCCAGTATTGTGTACCTGGGAAAAGGTGAATTTGTGGGTGGCCTGACCAATTCCCCTCTCGTTGCTCTTCAAGGCAAAGGAGTCTTTGGGTGCTTGCAGCATAAGGGTTTCTGTAGTCTCAATACGGACACAGCCCTGAAAAGGTAGAAAGTGGAGGTTAGCATAGTAAAGAAGCATTCCTAGGGAGCCCCTCTTTTCTATTACACCATTCCACCTTAAATCCTCACCTGATCTTCCTGTCGGTCCAACTCAGAAGTTAAGAAGGGTCTGATTCGAAGGTAAACTTTCACTCTCTCTGCAGTGTCCTCAAATGGAGCCTGCAACAGATTCCAGCCAGGACACAGAGTTAAATGGGCAAACATCCCAGTTCCTAGAAAGCATGCTGTCAACCCCCATTCCACCTTAAGTGGCCTGTGCAACTGTTCTTGGGCTCTACAATCATTCTTGCTCACATGAACTTTGTTCCCTTCCCTGTCTCATCACTGTCCTGCAAATCTGGCTTGCTACACCAGTGATCTGAGTTAGAATCGGCTGATGTTTGAAAACCAGTATGCACCAGGCATGGTGTGTGTAATCGCAACACCCAGCAATAAGAAGAGATGGGGAATCAGAAATTTAAAGCCAGTCTTGACTACAAAGACTATTTCAAACTAAGTAATTTTTGTTTATTTAACTTGGGTCCTTAGGAAGTGGAGGAAGGGCTCTTAAACCTGAGCCATCTCTCCAGCTCTGATAAATATTTTTTTTTCAAAGCACAATAATGAAAATTGGGTTAGCAAGATGGCTCAGCTTGCTAAACAAGCCTGCCAAATTGAGTTCAATCACAGGACTCCATATAATAATGGAAGAGACAGCCAAGGCTACACAGAGAAACCCTGACTCAGACAAAACCAAAAAAAGGGGAAGAGAACTGACTCTACAAAGTTGTCCTGACTTCCACATGTGTGTACCCCACCACATATACATACATACAACACTAACAGATAAGAATAGACATGCCTGAATCTGAGCCCCAGTTTCATCATTTAGTAATTAGGAGACCATGAACAAAGTTCTTAGTGATTCACCGGAAGAATGAAATTAAACAGCAACCACTTCATTTATTCAGCAGATATTTAGACTGTCTCTGTATTCCCAAGGACATTGAATTCTAATTAGTGAAAAGGTATTGTGTCTAGTGGATAGAGGCCAGAAATGCTACTAAACATCTTGCGAAAAATAGGGCAGCCCCCTCCAACAAAGGCTTGGCTCCAAACATGAATAGTGTTATAATGAAATATCTTTGGCCTTACAAAAGAAAGGCTAAAGCAATGGCAGCTATGATTATTGAAACATGAATTCCATTTTACCTAGTTAAGGCCTCCATGGTTCTGTGCAAACAATTACATGTGGTGCTGAGACTTGAACCTAGGACATACCAAACATGCATTCTCACACCCTCCATCCTTGTACCTATTATTTAATATGAATATAATGCCAATAACATTCTTATTGTTTTGGTTTTTCGAGACAAGGTCTCTCTGTGTAGTCCTGGCTGTCCTGGTACTAACTCATTATGTAAACCAGGATGGCCTCAGAGATCCACCTGCCTTTGGGATTAAAGGCGTGTGCCACGAGGCCCAGCTTTGGCCTCGAACTCACAGAGATCCTCCTGCCTCTGCCTCCCGAATGCCAGGATTAAAGGCATGTGCCACCACCGCCCGGCTTTCATACTACCTTGTATAAAGAACCATTAAGTTGAGGATATCACTTTCTGCCCCTAAACCAGTCAACTCCTTTACCTGTTTGTCCTCCAGAGAGGAGGTGATGACAGAGCAGTCTGACAAAAGGTCCTTTCGGATCACAGACCTCAGATCTGCAACTGTTGATTCAAACATGGGGGAGACTACAACATCCTCATCGGACAGTAAGCCCGCTGGCGGAGAAAGGATCTCGTGAGACATGGCAAGGAGAGTCAGCCAACGTCTAAAAACAAACAAACAAAAAATGAAGAGTAGATGGGCAGAAGAACACTAACGCACAGAAACTGCAAACCTGTAGGTTAATAAACAATCCCCTGGTGAGGGGGATGACCTTGCTCAGGACATTCCGTCACGACTCTATACTATTATCAGCCAAGGGGAAGAGAATGAGAAGAATAAGCCAGCCCGAGGCTGCATTTCTGGAGGCGAATAGGCACCGAGAGGTACCTAGCTCTAAAAGCGCTCCACATAGACTGTCTACAGGCCCACCGGTGCAGGTGTGTTTCGGATTCCTAGGGTACTTTTCCAACCTCACTCCAAAGACCACGGAGAGAACTCGGGAATTAGGGAAGACGCGGGGTGGGGGCGTTCTGCGGACTATGCCACGCAGGCAAGAGCTGATTGATAACCGGGGCTCCGGCCCAATCGCACTTACCGGAAGACGGTCTGCCTCGCTGCTTCTCCGGTCCCAGCTCCCACCCAGCTGCAGAACCCAGACTCCCGCTACCGGAGAACACAACTCCGCCCACGAGGCGCAGCTTTGTTCCTCGTACAATGTTTTAAATTGCGCGCTGAGCCCGTCCGGCCAATCAGAAAGCGAAGCCTGAAGAAACCAATCAGCGAAGGGCAAGGGGGCGGAGCCTGCCGGGAGTCCGTTTGCTTCTGGTTGACCTCTTTGCTTCTAATGTGGGTCCGGGTTACCAACTGCCAGGACTTCCTTAGTTGTTCGTTGTGGGATTCGTCTCACTTAACTCTTTATCTCTAGATCTAGACGTTTCTTTCCTGAGGCTTCAGCTGCTGTCCCTTGTCCTTTGTTAGTTAAAAAAAAAAAAAAAATTTCCCTAGGCGGACCCACCCACATTACCCAGGGGGCACCGCGAACAGACGCTGGTACCGTATTTCCCAGAGTTCCCCGCATCTTGCGCTTGCGTTGAAGACGTCGAAGCCAAAATGGCGACTGGGACAGGCAGTGAGTATCGGAGCCGCTTTTGCGTTCAAGGCCTTTGCAGAGTCGAGGCTAGGCATCCCATTTTCGTCAGGCACGATTGGAGCGGGAGGAGTGGGTTGTCAGAGAGCGCAAGGTCTCCCGACGTCTGCCTTCCATGGGGGCTCGCTCAGGGCCGCTGCCCGGGGTCTGACCAGTGTAGGGGTGAAACCGAGGCTGGAGAGAAGCAGCCGTGGAAGCCTTTGTGTGCTGCGAGGCGCTCTCTGGGGCAGATCTCTAGGGTAAACAAAGGCAGTATCGAGTGGCCTGCGGCTCAGTTGTTTTTCGAACCAAGCTGTGGGAAGCAATCGGAATGAGCTCTGTTAACTGTGGGCGTTTTCTGCCACCGGGGGAAATGCGTTTCACGTATTTCAGCCATTTTTTTTTTTTCAGTTTTACCGACGAACTGTCTTGTATCCGACAGTTGGGGGGGGAGGGGCTGAGATGTAAACAACTTTATGCAAAGAAGGAGGCGGGCAGGAGGAGCCGGTGGCCGCTGGGAATCTTGGGAAATAAGCTTGCGTTCACTTTGGAGTAAAGTTGTAAAACTGGGTCTTTAACAAGAACTTTTTTTTTTTTTTAACGTAATAACTGCCGATATTTGAGAGCAGAACTTAAAGCCATGGCATTTCAACAAATAAAGTGTTCTATAAATGAGTATTCAGAAAACAGTTATGCTGGCCAGTAGTGATATTTCGTTGGAATGGTGAAAAATCAAGATTTGGTGATAATAAATAATTAATGGTAGTGGTTCACATTGTTCGAACAAGATTGAGATTTATTTGTTTTGAGATAGGGTTTTACTGTGTGACTGACCCTGGCTGGCCTGAAACTCACTATGCAGACCAGGCAAGCCTCACACTCACAGAAGTCAGCTCGCTTCTGTTTCCTGAGAACCAGGGTTAATACTGCACACTCAGCCTGGGATATTATTTTATATCAGACTTTTAGCTGTTCTGGGACTTAGAACTAGCTCAGTGATCGTTTCTAAGCCTTCTTTATTCCCAGAGCACAAGCTGCTGAGTACTGGCCCAACAGAGCCATGGTCCATCCGAGAGAAGTTGTGTTTAGCATCTTCTGTTATGAGGAGTGGAGATCAGAACTGGTAAGAAATCTAAGATGTTTGATTCCTTGGGCTGTATGACTGTTTTTTTTTGTTTGTTTGTTTTTTGTTTTTGAGACAGGGTTTCTTTATGTTGCCCTGGCTATCTTAGAACTCACACTGTAGACCAGGTTGGCCTGAACTCAGAGATTGCCTGCCTCTGCCTTCCCAGTGCTGGAATTAGAGCCATGGACCATCAAGCTAACTTTATATAGTAGTCAGCTTTACCAAAGTACAAATCACATAGCATAAAATAAGTCCCCTGAAAGTGAAAACTTTGGCAGTTTTTTTCCTATTTTCACAAAGTTGTGCAGCCATCCCTGCGATCTAATTTTAGAACTTTTAATTTTATCTTAGTCAGTTAGCATAGCACTTTCAAGATTTATTCACATGTAACATATATTAATACTTCTTTTCTAGTATTGGCCAGATAATAGTATGAATCATTCCTTCCATATCCATGGAGAATTGGTTCCAAGACTCTTGAGGTTATAAATATGGTGATGGCTCAATTCCTTTACATAAGATGCCTCATATTTGCATGTCACCAACACATATCCTTTTGAATACTCCAAATTATCTCTAATACAATGAAATTGCGTGTTAATGGTTTAGGGCAGAGGTTCTGAACCAGTAGGTTATGACCATTGGCAAACTTCTATTTCCAAAAATATTTACATTATGATTCATAACAATAGCAACATTGCACTTGTGAAGTAGCAACGAAAATAATTTTATGGTTGGGGGTCACCACAGCCTGAGAGGAACTGTATTAAAGGGTCTCAGCATTAGGAAGCTTGAGAGCCACTGATTTAGGGAATAAAGTCTGTACATGTTCAGTACAGACAATTTTTTTGTTTTTAGAAGTGACTATAGTGTCCAGTGTAGGCTGAGTAATTCCAAGAATGCACATCTCTTGGCTATGGACAGACAACTGCATATTCATTACCTGATACTGGCTTTCCACCTTGGGATAGATGTGAACAAGGTCTTTGTGGATGGTGTCTTCAGTTCTCCTGAGTTTCCACCCAAGTAGTAGAGTCTCTGGGTCATGTGGTAACTAACTCCAGGTCTAACTTTTTTTGAGGAACTGCCAAATCATTTTCTTTAATATGTTATTTTAAAAATTATGTAGGTTTATGTGTGTGTTCGAGTGGGGATATGGGCACATGAGTGTAGGATTCCTTGGGAGCCAGAAGAGGACATCAGATCCCCTGGAGTGTTAGAGTTCCAGGCAATTGTAAGACATCTGACATAGGTTCCTAGAACAGAATTTGGGTTCTAAGAGCCATCTCTTCATCACCCGCCACAAATTTTGGAGAGTAGAGGTGTTGGGGGTGGAACTCAGGGCTTTGTGCATGCTGTCTGCCATCTTATTACACCTTCAGCCATCAAACTTTTTTTTTTTTTTTTTAAGACGGAGTCTCACTCTATAGACCACGCTAGCCTCAAATTTAGAGATCCTCTTGCCTCTGGCTTCTGAGTGCTAGGATTAAAGGAATGTGCTGCCATGCCCAGTAAAAAAGTATAGCCCAGGCTGTCTGCTCCTTCTCCAGCATATTCTACTGGCTTGTGTCACCACAACCTTATTCAAGCCTTATTAATTTTTTAAGCTAAGCTAACTTCAGATGCCTCCCTATGTAGCCTGGGATGACCTTGAACTCCGGATCCTGCCTCTACTCACCCACCCCCTACCCCCAATGCTGATTACAGGCATATACTATGAGGCCCAGCTTTTGTGGTACGGATCAAACCAAGGTCTCATGAATGCTAGGCCAGCGCTCTACCAGCTAAGCTGTATCCCCGTCACCTGCAGTTTTTTATCTGCTTCACAATTTTCCTGTCCTTTATTGTAGCCATACTAGTAAGTATAAAGTCATAGCTCATTATGGATTTTTTTATATTTATTTGTGTGTTTGTATGCGTGCATGTGTATAAGGTGTGGAGATCAGAAGACAGCTTGCAGGATTTGTTTCTTTCATTCCACCTTGTGGATTCTGGGGATCAAACTCAGATCATCAGGTTTGGTAACAAGTGTCTTTACCAGTATGAACTGTAAATGAACCGAGCCAACATATTCTACTTTTTTTTTTTTTTTTAGACAAGGTTTCTCTGTAAAGCCCTGGCTGACTGTCCTGGAACTCTTTTAGATCAGGCTGGCCTCGAACTCACAGAGATCCTCCTGCCTCTGCCTCCTGAGTGCTGGGAGTCAAGCTCATACCCTTTTTTTTTTTTTTTTTTTTTTTTTTTTTTTGGTTTTTCGAGACAGGGTTTCTCTGTGCAGCTTTGCGCCTTTCCTGGGACTCACTTGGTAGCCCAGGCTGGCCTCGAACTCACAGAGATCCGCCTGGCTCTGCCTCCCGAGTGCTGGGATTAAAGGCGTGTGCCACCACCGCCCGGCTTTTTTTTTTTTTTTTTAAAGAAAGATTCTGTATATGTAGTCCAAGCTGGCCTAGAAGTCTCAGTGATTCCCTTTTTCAGCCTTCTAGCCTGGAATTTCAAATTTGAGCCACCATCTCTAGTTCCTTATTGTGGTTTTGATATGTATTTCTCTGATGAACTGTGCAGTAATGAGTATATTTGCATGTGGTTATATAGGCATTGTATATTTGTGGAGAAATTTATGCTCAGTTTTTTGTCCATTTTTGTTTAGTTGATTTCTTTCTGTAATTGCATTATAATTCTTTGTATTAGAATCCTATAGCTCAGCCGGGCGGTGGTGGCGCACGCCTTTAATCCCAGCACTTGGGAGGCAGAGGCAGGTGGATCTTTGTGAGTTCTAGGCCAGCCTGGTCTACAGAGAGAGATCCAGGAAAGGCGCAAAGCTACACAGAGAAACCCTGTCTCAAAAACAAAACAAAACAAACAAAAATTCTATAGCTCTAATCTGGAGGCTGATCCTTTGACAGTTAGCAACTATTTCTCCTATCTGCATATTGTCTTTACACTTTTTTTTTTTTTTTTGGTTTTTCGAGGCAGGGTTTCTCTGTGTAGCTTTGCGCCCTTCCTGGAGCTCACTTGGTAGCCCAGGCTGGCCTCGAACTCACAGAGATCCGCCTGGCTCTGCCTCCCAGTGCTGGGATTAAAGGCGTGCGCCACCAACGCCCAGCTGTCTTTACACTTTTATAAGAAACAATTTTTAATTATTTATTTTTCATGTGTATGAGTTTTGCCTGCTTGTATATATCTAACATATGTGTATGCTAGAAAAGGATGTGAGATTCCCAGAATTGGAGTAACAGATGGTTTTGAGCCACCCAAGTAGGTGCTGGGGATTGAACCAAGGTCCTCTGGAAGAGTAGCCAATGATCTTAACTGCTGAGCTATGTCTCCAACTGTCTTTACACTGTTTTG
Source organism: Peromyscus californicus insignis (assembly GCF_007827085.1). Lineage (NCBI taxonomy): Eukaryota > Metazoa > Chordata > Mammalia > Rodentia > Cricetidae > Peromyscus > Peromyscus californicus. The sequence goes on along the minus strand of NW_026294469.1, from coordinate 24,190,731 downwards.
ATTGGTATTGTTTACAACACAAAAGTTTTGGGAAAATTTTTCCAAGGCAGGACCTTTCTATATAGCCCTGGCTGTCCGGAACTCACTGTATTGACCAGACTGGCCTTGACCTCACCGAAATATGCCTGCCTCTCTGGGTGATAGGATTAAAGGTGTGAGTCACCAGGCTCAGCCAAAAGTCTTTAATTCTAATAATACCAGTTTAATTTCTTCTGTTGCTTTGCTTGAGAATCGGCTGTGAAAATACTTATTTTGCTTTTTTGTTTGTTGGCCTTTACTATTAAATTTTTTTATTGCCATTATTTTGTGTGTATCTGTGTTTTGCCTGCCTGCATGCATGCATGCATGCATGTGTACCGTGTGCTTGCCTAGTGCTTTTGGAAGTCAGAAGAAGTCTTACTGAAATGTCTTTAGTTGGTTATAAAGATTTGTTTTTGTTGTTAGCCTCTAAATCTCCATATAGCTTCAGATCATCTGATTTTGTCCTCAAGATTTGTGTGTGTGTGTGTGTGTGTTTGTGTGTTTATAATAGCCCTGACTATCTTGGAATTCTGTAGACCAGGCTGGCCTCAAACTCACAGAGATCCATCTACCTACCTCTGTTTCTTGAGTGCTGGGATTAAAGGAATGCACCACTACCTCCCAGCCCAGCTAGATAATATTTTGATTACAGAAAGTTGTACATAGATTGGCTCCTGTCTTTTAATTCAGTGACCATAACTTGCCTTTGTTGATGTTGTTACTTTGATTACAGGTATGGTCTAGTGTTTAGTTTTTCCTCTGTCAGGAAGATATAAAAGGTTTAGCATATTTACAGGGCCTGCCTGATTGATAGGTAATGCTCTTAGGAGATTGGTTTGCTTTGGTTTATTTTGGCATGGGGTTTCACTTTGTAGCCCTGGCTCCCTGGTCAGCCGTGTAGACCAATACCCAGCTGCTTTTGGGGGGAGGGTGGGATGGGGGCAGCAACAACAGGGTCTTGTTATTTAGTTCTGGCTGGTCTGATACTCATTATGTAGCTCAGGCTAACCTCAAATTTGTGATAGCCCTCCTGTCTCAGCCTCCTCATATTTGTTAGAATTATAAGCATACATTGTATACTGTGAAAAATACTTCATAAAGTTTAAATGGCTGATGTATGCTTTTAATCCCAGCACTCAAAATTCTGAGGCGAGTAGATCTCTGAGTTTGAGGCCAGCCTGGTCTACAAAGCGAGTTCCAGGACAGCCAGGGCTACACAGAGAAACCCTGTCTCCAAAAAACAAACAAAAAATTGTGAGCTTTTGGGGCTGGAGAGATGGCCCATTGGTTAAGAGCACTAGCTGCTCTTCCAGAGGACCCGGGTTCAATTCCCAGCACCCACATGGCAGCTCACAACTGTCTGTAATTCCATTTCCAGGGGATCTGACACCTTCACACCAATGCACATAAAATAAAGTTTAAAAAAAATTCTTTTTTTAAAAAAAAAGTTGTGAGCTTTTAAGAGCAGGTTTTAAAAAACAGTTAAGTGTTAATAAAGGTATTTAAATACAGTTTCATAATGAGGGTTAAGAGAGAAAGTGGCTCAGAAGGAAAGATGAGAGCAGGGGTGTGGGCTTCTCAAAAAAGAGTCAGAAAGTGAGATATACCAGATATGGGTACTGGTTCAAGGGAGAGTGGCCAAAGAGCTAATTTTAAAAATCTGTAAGTGGGCTGGAGAGATGGCTCAGTGTTTATGAGCACTGGCTGCTCTTCCAGAGGTCGTGAGTTCAATTCCCAGCAACCACATGGTGGCTCACAGCCATCTATAATGGGATCTGATGCCCTTTTCTGGCATAAAGTTGATAGAGCACTCATATACATAAAATAAATAAATCTTTAAAAAAAAAAAACAGAGTTAATCCAGGCTGGGGATATAGACTGGTTATATAGTATTTGCCTACATATGTGAGACTCTGGATACATTTAAAGATTTTTTTTCTAGAATTTAAAGATTTTGTATTGCATTTTAATTTATTGTGCATGTATGTGTATATAGGTGTTTGAATGCCACTGTGCATGATGTGGGGGTCAGAGAACAAATTGTAGAAGCTGATATTTCTTCTTCTACTCTGTAGATTTTGGGAATGGAGTTCAGATCATCAGCCTTGCCAGCTAGTGCCTTTACCTATTGGGCTATTTCAAGAGCCCATGAATTGCTCTTTACCTAGTTGTGTCATTTTCCATTGTCAGGTATTCCAGACCTAGAGCTATTAACTCTGGAGCACTTAGCTGATGTGTGTGAGTGAACCTCTGTTTCATTCTCAGCACTGAAAAGCAAATCGTTAATGATAAAGGGAAGGTATTCTAAAATAGTCCTGTGACAATTCTTTATTCTAATGTGATCTATAAACCCTAAACTTTGAATTCAGCATACCTCTGCCACCTGTATTTTTCCTGTTTGGTATATAATAAGGCTTTTCTTATTTTGTAGGGTATCGGTTAGCAGAGCAATCAAGCCTTTTGCAGAACCTGGCCGGCCTCCAGACTGGTTTTCTCAAAAAGTAAGTTACCCATCAGATGTTCTTTTACACTCGTTGGGAGATGAAGTTGGTTATCTACCATGCTCTGCCTTTCATGAAGCAGGGAATAACTGACAGTGCTAGAGGCTGGGTGTCGTGGTGCATGCCTGTAACTTTAGCAGTTGGGAGATAGGCACGCGTATATGAACATGTGTGAGACCAGCCCGGTTTACGTGCTCAGTTTCAAGCCAGCCAGGGCTACATAGCAAAACCCTGTCTCAGGAAAACCAAAAGAAATCCTAGCTGGGGAGGTGGCTCAGTGGTTCAAGTATTGACTGTAGAAGCAGAGACTGGAGTTTGATACTTAAACCTCCTTACATGCCAAGAAGGTATGGCAGCCCACCAGTTGTTATAGTATTTGGAATGCAAAGGCAGTAAGAATTCCTTGGGGCAAGCTGACTTTCTAGACGGTTGACACAAGATCTAGTTTCTTTGAGAGACCGTACTGCAAAGAATAAGGTAAAGACTGATTGAGTAAGACTCCCAGAGTTAATCTTTTTTTTTTTTTTTTGTTTTTCGAGACAGGGTTTCTCTGTGTAGCTTTGCGCCTTTCCTGGAACTCACTTGGTAGCCCAGGCTGGCCTCGAACTCACAGAGATCCGCCTGCCTCTGCCTCCCGAGTGCTGGGATTAAAGGCGTGCGCCACCACCGCCCGGCCTCCCAGAGTTAATCTTAAGTATCCACATGCATGTACTCACACATGTACATGCACCCACACATATGTATGAGCATATGAACACAGACACACCACACATTTAAAAAAAAAAAGTAAAGGGAATGGAAAGAAGGTTCAGTGGTTAAGAGAACCTAACACTCTTGCAGAGCACTTGGGTTTGGTTCCTAGCACCTTATCCGGTGTCTTGCAAATACTTGTAACTCCAGACTCTGGGCATTCAGTACCTTCTCTGGCCTCTGAGGGCTCATATATGGAGATATAAATAAAAAATAAATTTTTAAGTAAAAATATTTTTAAAAATATTTAAAAAATATTTTAAAATATTTATAATTAAAAATTAAATATTTAGGTATTTTAAATTTAATAAAAATAAAATTTTAAATTTAATAAAAATAAGAAACTTAGCTGGCTGGTGGTGGTGCACACCTTTAACCCCAGCACTTGGGTGATGGGAGGATCTCTGTGAGTTTGAGTCTAGCCTGTTCCTACAGAGTGAGTTCCAGGATAGCCAAAGAACACAAAGAAACCCTGTCTCAAAACAAAAAAATTTAAAATATTTGAAAATATTTTAAAAATTGAAAACAAAAGAAAATACCATTTTTCTTTTTCCCCACTGTTTGCTAATCTGGTTATATATATGTATGCAAAAAAGTATTACAAACTTTTTTCTGATTTTTATTTAGTGGTGGTAGTAGTAGTGTGTGTATCTCACTATGTGTCCTTGGCAGTCCTAGAACTCACAATGTACACCAGGCTAGCCTTGAACTCAGATCCCTTGCTTCTGCCTCCTACCAGGACCAGCTAAACCACACAATCTTTTTTTTTTTTTTGGTTTTTCGAGACAGGGTTTCTCTGTGTAGCTTTGCGCCTTTCCTGGGACTCACTTGGTAGTCCAGGCTGGCCTCGAACTCACAGAGATCCGCCTGGCTCTGCCTCCCGAGTGCTGGGATTAAAGGCGTGCGCCACCACCGCCCGGCATAAACCACACAATCTTGAATAGCTTTCTTCATTAGTCTTATTCTAATTGTTGACACTTGGAAATCTTGTTTCTTTCCAAGCTTGCTTATCACATTTTCATTTTTTTTCCTATAGCATTGTGCTTCTCAGTATTCGGAGCTCTTAGAGACTACTGAGACTCCAAAGTGAGTATGAACCCAGGTACACATCTGTTTAGTTGGGAAGTGTTCACTATGGAAATGCATCTTAATTGGGTGAGAGAAGTAGAGCTGATAGTACTTATGGTTCAGTGGTAGAAAAGGCTCAAAGAATACAAATGTCCTCTCACTGAAACTCGGATTTATTGTTGTTTGACTTTCCACAGACGGAAACGGGGTGAAAAAGGAGAAGTGGTAGAAACTGTTGAAGATGTTATTGTTCGGAAATTGACTGCTGAGAGAGTTGAGGAACTCAAGAAAGTGATAAAGGAAACACAGGAGAGATACAGGTAGTTATCACATGACTTGGGGAGGGGGTAGTTTGGAAAGAAATCAAGAACTGACTTCTTTAAGATTTTTTTTTTTTTAATGTGCATTGTGGTTTTACCTGCATGTATGTCTGCGTGAGGATGCCAGATCCCCTTGAACTGGAATTATAGACAGTTGTAAACTGTCATGTGAGTGCTGGGAATTGAACCCAGGTCCTTTGGAAGAGCAGCCAGTGCTCTTAACCTCTGAGCCATCTCTCCAGCTCCCATAAAAGTTTTCAAAATAGCAGATTAGGAAATTTAGTTAAGCCAGGCTGTGGTGGCGCATGCCTCTAATCCCAGTACTTGGGAGGCAGAGGAGGCGATCTCTGTGAGTTCAAGCCCAGCCTAGTCTTACAAAGTGAGTTTTGGGACAACCAGAGCTACACAGAGAAACTTTGTCTCAGAAAAAAGAAAAGAAAAAGAAACGTAATTAAGGCTGGGTGTTGAACTCAGGAGGTTGAAATGGAAAGCTCACTTGAGACCACAAGTTCAGGCCAGCCTGGACCACTTAGCAAGGTTTTTGCTTAGAAAACAGGAGTCATGGAGATTGTTCAGCAGATAAAAGCGCTTACTGTACAAGTCTGACAGCCTGCGTTTGAGCCCGTGAACTCGTGTAAAAAGCTCTGGATGTGGGAGTTTATAGTAGATGGTGACTAGGCAACCCAGTGGCAGAAATGAAAGGGACCCTGCTTGAGTCAAGGTGGAAGGAGAGAACCAGTCCCCCACATTTGTCCTTTGACCTCATGTGCTGTAGAATGTGTCCACCTGTATTTGTGTACACCCACACACACACACACACACACACACACACACACACACACACTCTAGTTTTTAAAAAACAGTATGGTAGCTTATGCTTGTAATCCCAGTGCTTTCCTCGGGAGACCAAGACAGGGCTACAGAGGGAGACACTGTCTCAAAAAAAAGCTTACAAACTAAAAAAAAATCATAAAGAGAACTGCAGTCTGTCTCTTTCTTTTTTATAGGCGGCTAAAAAGAGATGCAGAACTAATTCAAGCTGGACACATGGACAGCAGGCTGGATGAGCTTTGCAATGACATTGCAATGTAGGTTCCATCTGTGCTCTGTGCCAGTTGGCCAAAAGCGTTTTTTGTGAAGGCAGTGTGAACCATGGGGAAGAGCTGGAGCCTGCTAACATAACTCAGTTCCTTCTTTAGGAAAAAGAAATTGGAGGAGGAAGAGGCTGAAGTGAAAAGGAAGGCCACAGATGCTGCCTACCAGGGTAAGCCGCGTCCAGTCCTCCGCTGCCACTGGGTCATGCAGTGCTGCGCCCTGGTGACAGTTGGCTGGCTGGCCTGGGAGATGAGTGTGGTGACCGCTCGCTCCACTGTGGAAACGTAGTTGTTGATTATTTTATAATACATCGTCTGTTAGTTTAAATGTGCTTGCAAAATTTATCATGTCTCTTTTTTTCCCCAAAAAACATTCTTTTTTTGTTTTCTCTGCTAGGGATTGACCTGAGGGCCTTGTACATGCCCCCTAAAGTTAGACCTCCAGGTGACATTAAGTAAACAGGCTTTTATCAAAAGGAATTCTACTGTACTGGTTGGCTTTGGAAGTTACCAGAAACCTACACCTGTTAAGTTCTTTCATCCTTCATGTTTCCCATAACTGGTTTTGTCTTGTCCCATGATTGCCTAGTTGTAGACTCCAGATAAGCAAAATGTTTTAGGCTCCTGACTGATCTGCCAGAATTGTAGGGCAGTTAAAACTTTCCCTCACTCTCTAAAGTTTCAGTATTTTTGAATTTGGGGAGCAAACTGGCAGTCAACAGGAGAAAAGTATAGATTTACTGTTTGCGTGTGCACAGAAGCCTCATAAAACAAGGCATCTGAGTAAAGGATGGAGCCCAGTCCTAAAACACTGACCTTGCATGGATGAGGCTTAGTCTGTAGCACCAACAAACAACTAAAAAGAAAAGAATAGTTCTTGTTATCTTTTTTTCTACCAGAATAAATCATCCATTAGTCTCTGAGAAGAAATACTTAGAAAACGAGGTCTCTTTATAGTCTAGATCTCCAGTTTACTTATAGGACTCATAAGCTTGATGATGATATGCTGAACATAGTATAGGTTTTATGTTTTTACTTTTTAAATTTTTTATTTTTTTATTTTTATTGGTTTGTTGGTGGGGGGCACAGGTGAGTGCCGTGTATGTACAAATCAGAAGACAAGTTGTGGAAGTCCATTCTCTTCTCCCACTAGGTGGGTCCCAGAAATTGAACTGGTCTTAGTAGCATGAGCTTTTACCCACTGAACCATCTCATTGGCCTTAATTAAGGTTTTAGAACTTAGAGGCCAATAAAAAAAAAGCCAAATACGGAGCTGGGTGTGGTGGTGTACGTCTTTAATCCAGCATTTGGGAGGCTGGGGCAGGCGGATCTCTGTGAGCCAGTCCACCTTACAGAGTGGGTTCCAGGCTAGCTAGTGCTACATTGTGAGACCCTGTCTCCAAAAGAAAAGAAAAAAAAAAAAAAGGAAAGCCAGATATAGTGGTGAATGCCTGTAATTCCAGAATTTGGGAAGTGGATCCAGGAAGGAGGTGGGATCAAAAATTCATCTCAGTGAGCCTTGGGAGATGAGATGGGGGGGAGAAAATTCAGTGTTTGCAACTGTAAGATAGACTACATGGTGTGAACCAGTGAGGTCTTTTCCGCTTTTTAAAAGCAGACTCTTAAGTTGCTGGAGAAGACATTGAGAAGTATGTAAACCATTTACTACAACGAGGACCTTTGAAATAGTTAAGTAGTTATTTTGTTTAATGTGAGAATTGCCCTTGGTTTGAAAAATTAAGCTAAAGAAAGTAATAAAACTTCTAATCTAGACTCATAACGTTTCTTTAGGATATACTAGTAGCTGGTTTCACTTATTTAGTCCTGAAGATTTGGTCTCTGTTTGCTTATGTTCTAGCTCGGCAAGCAGTCAAAACACCTCCTCGAAGGCTGCCAACTGTGATGGTCCGCTCACCTATAGATTCTGCCTCCCCAGGAGGTGATTATCCACTTGGAGACTTGACTCCAACCACTATGGAAGAGGCTACCTCTGGGGTAAGTCTGTTGGCATTTATTGACGTTGATTTGCAAAGAGCTGATAATGGGAAACCACTTGTTGCCTAGAAGCTACTTCTCTTGATCTGAATGCTAAAGATTGTACAGGTGGACCTAAAAGCATGGAGGATTTTACTTTTTGAGAGATAGGTAAAGGACTATGTGAATTATTTGTAAATGTATTTAGTCTTCTGAAATTTCTGCTCAAGAAAGAGACCATTTCTTTATAAATAAAGTAGTAATAGTGTTTTGAGGAGTTTGAAAATAAGGAGGTTGGATGGAATGATTGGGTTGTGGGTTGCAGTGAGTGGAAGAGAAAGAAGTATAGATGGTTTCTGGGTATTTCCATTCAGAACTAATAAAATAATAGACACACTAACCCATCCAGATTAGTAGGGAACCTTCCGTAGTTTGAGAAGTCAGATAAAGGTTCTCTGTTGTCTCTTAGGTAACCCCTGGGACTTTGCCGAGTACCCCAGTCACCTCGTTTCCTGGGATTCCTGACACCCTTCCTCCAGGCTCTGCACCCTTAGAAGCCCCCATGACCCCAGTAACAGATGATTCACCCCAGAAAAAGATGCTTGGACAGAAAGCAACTCCACCCCCCTCCCCTCTGCTGTCAGAGCTCTTGAAGAAGGGCAGCCTCCTGCCTACTAGCCCCAGACTGGTATGGAGACTTCTGTGGGTGTTTGAGAGCTGTGGTGATTTAGTACTTGGAAGGGAATGCCTGGGCCCTAAAATATGACCTGGGGAAAAACAAAAACACAAGCAAAACAAACAAACAAACAAACAAAAAACAGCAATGTCCTAGTTAAAGGTTAACTCCTAAAAGATGCACTAAGTTGGTCCTTGGATCCTGAGGTATCTGAATGATAATTATTTGTGGTTTTCTTCCCCCAGAGAGCTCTTGTCACTTAAGTTCTGAACATTGTAGTTTAGAGTTTCCCTTCTATCTTGAATGATTTTTGTGGACACTAAGTTTTGGTTTGAACAAGTTTGTTTGAGCACTGGAGCGCGTTTTTGTTTTTGTTTTTGGGAAGTGGTAGTGGAAAAGCTTGAGTATAGCCTTCACCTCTGTTCTTCCCTGGTAGGTAAATGAGAGTGAGATGTCTGTGGCTTCTGGCCATCTGAACAGCACAGGTGTGCTCCTGGAGGTAGGCGGGGTTCTTCCCATGATACATGGTGGGGAGATGCAGCCAACAACCAGTACTGTTGCAGCCTCCCCTGCTGCCTCAGGTAAGTTACTGCGCACGCTTTTCATGGCCATCAAAGAGAATAGTTACCATATAGTAAGGCCCAATTACAGTTTTTAGACTTTGCTTTGGAGCTAGTTTTTCTATTAAACAGCATAGTGTTTGAAATTATTGATCCGTTCCAAAATAAATTATTGATTGCTCTAATTGACCTCATTATAGGTGATAATAAAAAGGAACAGTAAAGTTAATAGTGAAGCTATTTCTCTGTGCCTTACAAAATGTAAAAGGATTCCTGAGATCCCTGGGGTGAAATAGGGGAAAGAGATGTAGAACCAGAGATCTGGGCTCAGACTGTTGATTTTGTGACCTTGAATAGACAACTATTGAAACTTAGTTTTCTATTTTATTAATGGTGGCAAATATTAGTTTTTGCAACATTGTGAAAAAATATTAGAGAACCTGGAGATTATAAAATAGGGGAAAGGGATTTGGAACTAGAGACCTGGTTTGAATCTTAGATCCACCGTACTGTTGGTTTTGTGACATTGGACAGGCAGCTTGACTATTGAGACTTGGCTTCCTGTTTTATAATGGTGACAGAGATACTTCAGGGATGTGTTAAGGAGTAAATAACAGGAAATGTGAAGCAAGAATACTAATACCGTAAACATTAGAGATTGGGCAGAGTATGGTGGCGTATGCCTTTAATCCCAGCACTTGGGAGGCAGAGGCAGGCAGATCTCTGTGAGTTCGAGGCCAGCCTGGTCTACAGAGCAAGTTCCAGGACAGCCAGAGCTACACAGAAAAACCCTGTCTCAAAAACCCAAAATAAACACCCCTAAATCAAAACAATTGGCATTTGATTGAAGTTAGCTTGGGTGGTATACAGTGTGCCGAGCTTCAGCAGAAGTGGCAAGGTTTCCTCTCAATTTCCTTTTCCTTCCTTTTTTTGTTTTCAGGACAGCTCAGGCTGTCCAGGATTTTTGCTTTGTAGCCATGGAACTCTCTTTTCTTCCTCCGCCTCTTGCCTGTCGTACCAGTCATTTTATTTTATTGTTGGTGACTGCTCATTTTTCCTCAGAGAAAACAACTCCCCATTTTTAATGTATACAGTGTATAGTCTGGCACTTGGTTCATTCCTAGCTTGCAGAAAGGTGAGGTTAAAGAAGGTAGGGTGTGGTTATGAGTTTATCGACCAGGAGTGACTTTCGTTCTTTGATTGAGTCCTAGAGTGCCTGTTGCTTCTTGCTCACGTGCTTTCTTTCCTCATTTTGTGTCCTCTTTGTCTGTCAGGTGCCCCCACTCTCTCCCGGCTTTTAGAAGCTGGCCCTACACAGTTCTCCACTCCTCTTCCCTCCTTCACTACTGCTGCCAGTGAGCCTCCAGTTAAACTTGTGCCAGCACCCCCTGTAGAGTCTGTGTCCCAGGCCACCCTTGTCATGATGCCTGCGCTGCCAGCACCGTCCTCTGCTCCGGCTGTCTCCACTCCTGACAGTGTAGCTCCAGGTTCGTCCCTGACCCACGCCCTGAGCAGCCACCGCACCCGACGTCAGCTAGAGCAGGGTGACCAAGAGCTCATCTCCCCCACACACCTCCCTGCTCTTCTCCACAGACACGTCATCTTTATCCTTCGAAAAACAAGGGTAGAAGTGGGTGTCTATTTTAGGAGTTGGGTGGGGAAGGTTAAGTGTAGACATATAAGCAGGCTTGAGACTGTATTCTCACCTTACTTTGTACTTACATTTGTAAAAATGAGGGAGAAGAAAACATGGGCAGAAGTGAGTTTTTGACCTTAAGTGTGTCTGACCGTAAGTGTCTACAGCTCTGGTGTGATCTCCGGGTGGTCATTTAATAATGGATAAGCTTCTGAGTTGCTTTTTTTCTTCCTGTTGTTAATCAGTGAGTCAGCCTGACAGCTGTGTTCCCCTGGAAGCTGTGGGGGATCCACATACTGTGACTGTTTCCATGGATAGCAGTGAAATCTCCATGATCATTAATTCTATCAAAGAAGAGTGTTTCCGATCAGGAGTAGCAGAGGCGCCTGGTGGATCAAAGGCTCCAAGCATAGATGGGAAGGAAGATTTAGATTTGGCAGAGAAGATGGATATTGCTGTGTCTTACACAGGTGAAGAGTTGGACTTTGAAACAGTTGGAGATATTATTGCCATCATTGAAGACAAGGTAACTACTTAGCAAAATCCTAAAAAGTCTCCCTGTGTAGTACTACACAGACCACCCTCTTCCTCCTTTCTTTGATTTTCTTAGTTGGAATGATGACTTGTTCTTTTGCCCATTTTCATCTTTGTAGTCTGACGTACTGCTTATCTTCCCTGCCATCCCACAAGTGTTGTTCCCACTAAACTTCGGTAAAGGTGGAGAGAGCTGCTTTAGATTCAGCATCTGATTCTCTCCTGTTACCCTGAGGGACTCGGGGGGCTCTTTCTGTGTTCTCAACAGTTTGTGTCTTGTGGGACAGGTTGATGATCACCCTGAAGTGCTGGATGTGGCAGCTGTAGAAGCAGCACTATCATTCTGTGAAGAAAACGATGACCCTCAGTCCCTGCCTGGCCCCTGGGAGCACCCTATCCAGCAGGAGCGGGACAAGCCAGTCCCTCTTCCAGCACCAGAGATGACAGTCAAACAAGAGAGACTCGACTTTGAGGAAACCGAAAACAAAGGAATCCATGAACTGGTAGACATCAGGGAGTCAGGTGTGGAGATTAAGGTGGAACCTGCAGAGCCAGAGCCAAGCATGTCAGGGGCTGAGATAGTAGCTGGAGTCGGTCCAGTCTCAAGTATGGAGCCACCAGAACTCAGGAGTCAAGACTTAGATGAAGAACCTAGAAGTTCTGCAGCTGGAGAGATTGGTGAAACAGATGGTCTCAGTGGGAAAGGCGATGAGATGCCACTTTCAACTGTGAAGACAGAGGTAGTTAATATGACTGGGGTGGGAAGAGAGGAGGAGGAGGGTATGACTTAGGCAACTTAGGCTCTTAAATTCCTGAGTCTTGGCATGTTGCACATACCCAAAGCCACAGGCTGCCAACTAGTATTATATTCACCCTATCCTGCCAAGGCAATCGTTAAGATACTAGATGATTTCTTCTATGGTCTTATAATCGTTGGAGAGTAAAATTGTGGGAGCTATAACAATTTCTTAGTAATTAGGATACTTACTCTTTTTTGATCTTCAGGCATCCCCTGAAAGCATGTTGTCTCCATCACATGGCTCAAATCCTATTGAAGATCCTTTAGAGGCAGAGACTCAACACAAGTTTGAAATGTCAGGTAAGTAAAGGATAGGAACTTTGAACTGTATCTAACTTGAAATCTCTTCCTTTGGCTTCTCAGGGTTTGTGGGTTGTGGGCAAGTAGAGGAGTAGGCCAGGACAGCATGGAAAGAAAGGAGAGTTTCAGGGAAGGCTCGTGGTCACAGGAAGGGGAAGCTAAGGCACAAATCTTCAGGGAGTCTTTCTCTCCTCTGCAGACCCATTGAAAGAAGAATCAGGGACTATTTTTGGAAGCCAGATAAAGGTATTTCAGACTTTTCTTTATTCTTCTTGTCATATGATTAGATTTTCCCACACTGCTATCTATTAAATGAATTTTAGTAAATTCATCTTTATCTTTTTCGTAAAACTGGTAGGGAGTTGGATGAGTAAAAGCTGTAGTAGACAGTCTGGCCTAATGGGAGTACTATAGCAGCAGCGTGCACTTCCCTAGGAGAGTTGTGAAGATCACATAGTTTCTCTGTGGATAGTGCACAAAGAAGTTTGGTACATCCGGAATGACTGAGAGTGACTAGAGGTGCCAGGAAGAACGTGTGGGGAGTCAGGTTACCGTTTAGACTATTGAAAGAGAATTATTGGGTTTTATCTTAGAATCACTAAAGTAGTAGGAACAGATTTAAAGTAATGTGAGGTGAGCTTGCTCCATCAGCAAAGACATGAAATAAAATGATTCTCGATAACTTTGTACCCAGGGTCAGAGTTCCTCTCAAGAGCCAGGGGAAAGAAGGAACGCCTCTTAGCTTAGTCTTAAGTAAGTAGCTTTTTTATTTTTCCTTCCTTTAAAAAAGATCCTGGGCTTTATTCTTTGTCCAGGTTCTAAATTACTTTACCTTACTTAGTCAGTTAAGTAGAGGGTAGTATAAGTGATAGAGGGCTCAGCAAAAAAAAAAAGTGTGAGGCCATTTCTAGAGCTGATCTAACCCAAAACAGATATCTCATTTAATAATGCGGTACTAGGTAGCTCTGCTTGCATTTGTTGACTAATGCACACTCTGTCTAAGGATGCTCCGGGTGAGGAGGAAGAAGAAGATGGAGTCAGTGAGGTAGCTAGCCTAGAAGAGCCCAAGGAAGAGGATCAAGGAGAAGGCTATTTGTCTGAGATGGATAATGAACCCCCTGTGAGCGAAAGTGATGATGGCTTTAGTATCCATAATGCCACACTGCAGTCACACACGCTGGCAGACTCTATCCCAAGCAGCCCTGCCTCCTCACAGTTGTGAGTATCTGTGATTCCTTCTTTTTTACATTTTGAGACATGGTCTCATGTACCCCAGGCTGGTTCATGCTACGTAGTTCATGCTACATAGCTGAGGGTGATCTTGAACTCCTCATCCTTTTGCTTCTGTCTCCCAAGTGCTGGGATTACAGGCAGATTATAGGTGTGAACAGCCATGCCTCCTCACTCCCCACAGTGTGTGGGTGTGAGTGGCTGTTTTTGGTGTTTGGGGGCATTGAACTTTTGACTGCTAGGCAAGCATTCTACCATAGAGCCACATCCCTAGCCTTAATTTTACTTGTTATTTTCCCTTTCTTGGCTTGAACAAATAGTTGGAGAGAAGTAGGACTTGGTTTTTCTCCTTATGCTTAGTAGCACTCCTGTGTCTATTTCAGCTCTGTGTGCAGTGAAGATCAAGAAGCAATTCAGGCTCAGAAAATATGGAAGAAAGCCATTATGCTTGTGTGGAGGGCTGCAGCAAATCATAGGTAAGCAGACATTGCCAGCCCCTCGTTGTTGGCTTAAGAAATATTTGAGGGGGCTGGAGAAATGGCTTGTTCTTCCAGAGGTCCTGAGTTCAATTCCTAGCAACCACATGGTGGCTCAGAACCATCTGTAATGAGATCTGGTGCCCTCTTCTGGTCTGTGGGTGTACATGCACACAGAACACTGTATATATATATATAATAAATCTTTAAAAAAAATAAATATTTGCGTAAGCCATGAGACTACGTATGTTGGTGTTGGGTCTACATACCCTCTGTTGCATAGAGTAAATTCTCTCCTTTTGCTTCAGGAGAATAAGTGAATAACAAATCTGTTCTTTTTGGACAGGTATGCCAATGTGTTCCTGCAACCTGTTACAGACGACATAGCACCTGGCTATCATAGCATTGTGCAGAGGTAAGCCGTGGTCCAGCTAACATGCCTGACTTCGAATTTGTGTAGACGTAAGTGAAGTTCTGCATTAGGTAGTACATTTAAAGTAAGAGTGGGTTTTTTTGTTTTTGGTTTTGGTTTTGATTTTTTGAGACAGGGTTTCTCTGTGTAGTTTTGGTGCCTGTCCTGGATCTTGCTCTGTAGACCAGGCCTGCCTCTGCCTCTGGGGTACTGGGATTAAAGGCATGTGTCACCACCGCCCAGCAAGTGTTTTGTTTTGAGACAGGGTCTCATTATATATAGCCTTGGTTGGCCTGGAACTCTGTAGACCAAGCCAGCCTCAAAGTCACAGAGAGTGAGTAATCCCTGCCTCTTCCTCACATGTGCCGAGATTGTTAAACAGTAGGATTAGTGTTAAACTGACCGTTGCAGTGGCTATTTACCATTAATAGTCCAAAAGAATTAACACTTTTCACTACTTTTCTTGATGCCTATTATGCAGATTGGCTTTTGGGGGGAATTGAGTACATGCTTTGGGATAATGGGTTGGCATTTAAATCTTGGTAGCTGATACTGAAGGTATATGTGAACAGGACTATATAGTGATACTATATTCAGAAATCCAAGTGAATCCTCCTCCTCCCCAGCCAATTAGCCCTGTTTATTTATTTATTTATTTTTTAGACCTATGGATTTGTCAACAATTAAGAAAAACATTGAAAATGGACTGATCCGCAGCACAGCCGAGTTTCAGCGTGACATCATGCTGATGTTTCAGAATGCTGTTATGTATAACAGCTCAGACCATGATGTGTATCACATGGCAGTAGAAATGCAAAGAGATGTCCTGGAACAGATCCAGGTACATTGAGGCTCATTTTTGTTTCAGTAGGGATGAAGTAAAGGGAAGAATTCATATTGATGACTTTTGTTTGTAATAGGCATCAGGAACACAGATAAGTAATTTTTTTTCTTACTGAAGTTGTATAGGTTTTATTGGTTTAATGGAAGAAATATGGTAGAAATTCTGTCTTTCTTGGGCAAATGAATCCAGTCTTTGAAGGTTTTTGTTGCTGCTGCTATTTTGCTCTTGTTGCTAGGGATCTAAACCAGTGCTTCCAGGGTCTGCACAGATACTGTACCACTGAGCTACATCATATCCCCACCACACCCAATTTATTCATGTTAGGAATTAAGCCCAGGGAGGGCTTCATGTGTGGCAGACAAGCACTGTTCCAGCTAAGCTATATCCCTAGCTCCCTCTGAAGTTTTCAAGTTAGTTTTTAAGGGGTTAATGTCATTTTTAGTTACATAAAATTTTGTGGCACATGTACCAAAAGAGTACATGATCCCTATTTATCATCAGAAGTCCACTTGAGTCTTACAGTTGTATCACCACACACCTTTAGGATGTTGACCTTGGAGGACCAGTGTATCTTTGTTAAGTATGCCAAGTGACTTGAATTGCTGAAAGAAAGGTCTTTGGTTTATTTTATTTAAAAGCTACTTTTCACTTCTAAATTATTTAGGAACAGTTAGAATTAAGCCTTTTAGTAAGCCAAAAAGTATTGAATAGAAGATACTATATAAGTTATAGTCACAAAACCTGAAGTTTGTTGGTCCTTTCCTACTTAATCGGATCTTTGTGGCCAAGCTTTTTTTCTTCTCCCTACAGCAATTCTTGGCCACACAGTTGATTATGCAAACATCTGAGTCTGGAATCAGTGCTAAAAGTCTTCGGGGGAGAGATTCTACCCGAAAACAAGATGCTTCAGAGAAGGTAAGGAGACAGAAATGAAGTCTAAAACACCCAGAGAACTTAAGTTACTCTGCTATTGCTAACCTTCTGCAAGCCAGTGGTATGCAAATAGATGTTAGAACGGTGGGGGCTTGCTCCTGTCTAGCTGTGGAAAGCTGCTGTGACTGACATGGGAGAAAGTTGGGGCGAGTGAGCGAATTATTAACCCTCTAGGAGAGTGCTGTCAGGGTGGGGGTGAAGTAGCTCCCAGCAGCTGGTGACTTAGCTCCTGTTCTGGAGTCCTATGGCGGATGGCTGTGGGATCTTTCCTCTTGTTCTCGAGTTTTACATTTTTGTCTTTGTGCTGTGTGTGTGGTGCTTTTGCCTCTGTCCTTAGGTTTGGGGTGCTTGTGGCTGAGAGTTTCTGTGGAACCTGATCAGTATTTGTTTGTCCTCTAACAGGACAGTGTCCCCATGGGCTCTCCTGCCTTCCTTCTCTCTCTCTTTGTAAGTATTGAATGGCTGCACGGGGTGATGTTGGCAGAAAGATTCTTAGCTCCTGCTGGGCCTGGGTGGCAGAGGGAAATCCAACATGCAGACTGTGGCAATGTCTTGAAATTCTGTTTATCCATTGAATAAGAAACTCTTTTCTTCTGCATTCTGGTCTCTTTGCATGTGTGTGTGTATGCGTGTGTGTCAGGGAGCGTGGGGGGTGGGGGTGTCTGTCGCTGGGAAGGGACTGACTATAAGATGGCTGCACTGAAACCAGAAGTGTTCTTGGGGTAAAAGTCTCTCGGATGCACCTGCTCCTTATTTCTCACTTCCACCTTTTACCAATTCTTTAGTTACAAGTGGAAGATAGCTCAGGGCAGCAGCTGATGTTGGCTTTTCAGCAGTGTCCTTGTGTTGGCAGATTTTTAACACACCTTCCACTTCCTCCTAACTAAACTGAGAGACTTGACACACAAACCCTCAGTAAAACTAAGCTAAAGATTCCAGTGGTCAAGGCACTTGCCATGGAAGTCTGGTGACCTGAATTTGATCCCCAGACCCCAGTGAAAGTGGAAGGAGAGTACTAACTCCACAGAGTTGTCCTCTGCACTCCACCTGTGCACCATGGCATATGTGCTCCTGCACACACATCACATACAGTAGTGATAATTCATTAAAAGTGGTTTTAAAGATCCCGCTAGCAGTGACCACTGGATACAATAATAGCTGGTGGGATTACAGGTGAACATAATAGATCTAGCCTAAAGGCTTTTATTTTCTGCTCCATAAAGTAAATGACTAACTCTGTTCATGGTAGAGCAGTGAAGTAAGGGAAAGCATGCTGGAAACCTACATGGTCTTAAGATCATTGGATACCTTTGAAGGCCTTGTTCTTTCACCTACGGTAGAAGTACTAATGAGTTGAGTGCAGGAGGATCAAGGCATGCCTAGGCTATGGACTAAGACCCCGTCTCCACAGGGAGCAGGAGGGAGGACTAGAGGGGTGCTCAGAAGTTAAGAACTCTGGCTATTCTTGGAGAGGATCTGGGTTGAGTGTCCAGCAACCACATGGTAGCTCATACTGCCTCTAATTCCAGTTTCAAGGAATCCAAAGCCCTTTTCCGGCCTCCACAGGCACTGCACACTTGTGGTGCACGTATACACATGCAGGCAAAACATTCATACCCATTAAATGAAAATAAGTCTTTTAAAAAAGGAAGAAGAAAGAATAAGATTGAGATACCTATTTAGCCTACCTCACAGGGATGTTGTGAGGATAAACTAAGTTATGAAGCTAACTTTAAAAAAAATTAAAATGTTACACAAATGCAAGGTGTTATTTCTATTCTTACTGTTGGCTATTGGCAATTTATGTTCTAAAAATTTTTTAATCCTTGCATATTAGAAATGCAGAAATGGTCCGGCCCAGCAAAAGTGTTCACTAGTTCATCTTGCCTATAGACCTGTACCACAAACAGAACACTGTGATCGCTATTCTTTGTTATTGGCCTGCAACAGTGACTCTCGATCCTCATTCAAGTGGCTGGCTATTGCAAGGCCAGTTAATAGGATCTTTTATCTATCGAAGACAGCAAAGTTTTGCACAAGAGGAAGGAGCTGGGCTGCAGGGAGAGAGCAGCAGATGGAAAGAAGCCTGATTGTCCTGATCTCATGGAGAACATCTGTCAGGAGGTGCTAGGGAACTAGTGCCAGGGTCAGTCTGCAGGAAAGGCCTTTCTTATAGGGACCAGCAACTGGACAGGTATGTTAGCCAAGAACCTCACTCCCCACTGCCCTTTCTGCCTCTCTCACCTCTCATTTTCACTACCTGTTCTTTACACACAGTTCGGGGCTGGGTGGGATGATAGTCATTCTGTGGGACCCCAGGTGAATTTGAAGACCTTTGTATTGACATGAGAAAGCACTGTCTTACAGTTCCACTCACAATATCAGGTGTTCTTTTAGCTACTCTGGGAAAACAGAAAATCCTTTCCACTTCATCCCTTTGGTAGTCTCTATAGATTCTTTCCCCCAAGAAGTCAAATTCCCAGCATTCCTGTTGTGTGTTGTCTCTTAACGTGTTACCAGCTCACTCATGTTTCCTTCCTTCCTTCCTTTGGTGTTGTCTAGGATGGGGGAACCAGGGGACGCCGCTGTGCCATTGAAGCAGATATGAAGATGAAGAAGTGAAGCCTCAGAGTTCCCTCTTTGAGCTGAACCTGAACTAGGAATAAACAAGATATAGCTTGGGGCTTGTGGGCTCAGGTCCACACTTGATCTTAGTCAAAAGGCTGAGAAGCAGTATGGGCCCAGAAGAGAAGGTGCCTGGGCCAGATGCCATGAGTTGAGAAAATCTCTTTTCAGAGAGTTGGAGTAGCACAGTTGCCCGTTTTAGGGCAAAAATCATGGGTTGTGTTAATGCCCTAATGTGTAGCTAGCGGATTGTAGCCAATTTGTACTGTCTTGTGAAGTGTACAGACTTTTTTTTAAAAATAAACCTGTGAAGCGTGTGTATATAACAAACAGAAGGAAAACTCTGGCCTTTGGTGTGTCCTTTGTGTTTGAAATGTGTTTTCTTCACCATGATAACTAATTATGTGGGCTAAGATTGTTAGAGCTGAGAAGTGGTCTTAGAAGCTGCCCGCTGCACCTGAGAAGAGGTGAGTAACCAAGTCTAACTCATAATTAGTGTTTTTAAAAGAACTAATTGTGCAATAGGGCTGTTGGATTGGGCTTTTCTTGAATATTTGGAAAATGTTAAGGTTTTCAGGATCTAGTTCATACAATTCCTTGGGGATTAGAGCATGGACAAAGGCAGCAGAGTATGTCAGGAATGGGTTGTGCTGGGACTGTCTTTGCCTGTGTTATCGTTATTTCTATAGGTAGAACTCTTGTACAATAATTTGTGTGTGTGTGTGTGTGTGTGTGTGTGAGAGAGAGAGAGAGACAAGGTTAGCCTAGAGCTCAAAATCCTCTAATTTCAACTTCCCCAGTAGCTTGGATTATAGGTGTGTGTGCCACACTGGGCTAAAAGTGCTTAAAAACAACAACAAAAAGTCATTGCTAAATTTATTTGTGTGAAGGTTAATCTCTGAGAGAAAGTTTAGGGATAGGAATGTATTATGGTAGTATAACTGTACAGCTCTTGGCTAGTGTCCTTGGCAATCTCCAGTGCTGGGGAAAAACAACATGGTGGCTCATACCAGTAATCCTAGCACTTGGGAAACTGAGGCAAGAGGATAGCTGACAGTTTGAGGCCAGCCTGGACTACAGAGGGGAGGGAGGGAGGCTTTGTCTCAACACTATATTGGTGGGGCTTGCATGACGTCTCAGTAGGTTCACCAGGTACCTGCTACCATGCCTGACCACCTGAGTTTGATCCCGGAAACCACATGGTGGGAGGAAAGAACTGACTCCTGTGACCTCCACACACACAGTGGCATGTGCATTCTTGTTTGTATATATGGATGTGTGCACACAAATGTAATTAAAACTTTTTAAATGTGTTAAGACCATGTGACCTCAGTTCTATCCATACTAACTTCTGTTACTAAATAAAAGTATTCTTTCAGCAGTAAAATGAACTAGTATGAACCTTTTTAAAAATAAAATTAGTAATAGGACATGCTTTAGTTCTTTATTCTTTCTTGAGGGAAAAGGTTTAAGAAGAATATACCTAAAGCTAGGTACGGTAGTGCACATCTTTAATCCCAGCATTCGTGAGGCAAGGGCAGGTGGATCTCTTTGTGAGTTCGAGGCCAGTCTGGTCTACATAGTGAGTTCCAGGCTAACCAGGGCTGCCTCGTTGAGACCCTGTCATTTAAAAAAGAAAAAAATAGGTAAAAAGACTCAGGTCTTAATGCCTAAAATAGGACTGTTTATAAAATTTGAGGGTTTGGGGTGTAGCTTAGAGTGAATGGAGGAAGCCTTGGGTTTGATGCCTAATCCTTCATACACCATCATGACAGAAGCCTGTAATCCTGAACTCAGCAGGCAGATAAAGATAAAGCCGGCAAAATTTAGACCACCCCAAGATACATAAGACCCTGTTCAAAAATGTAAAATTTGTTAAGCTAAGGGAGAAGTTAGTCAGTCCAGGAGTTAGAATATGAAATAAGTCTCAAAGCAGTCTACAAACTGACATGTGCTACAAACGAAAGCCACTGGGAATTGGAAAATGCTAGTCACGGGTGTGCATGTCTTTAATCCCAGCACTCCAGAGGCAGAGGTAGGTGGATCTCGAGTCACAAGCCAGCCAGGGCTGCGTGGTGAGACTTGGCCTCAATAAGTAAAATTTTAAAAGATTTTAAGTTGGGAAAGTTTGTGGATAAAGTACATTAAAGGTAAATTTTCAGTTGGTAGAAAAGCTGATACATGAGCTTCCAAAGGTAGTAACTGTTGGGGGCAAAACTAAGGAGACATAATTAGGACTCGTGCTATTGGAGCAATAAAGTACAGACAGATGAAAGGCATTCCCCTCAATGGTGGAAAGCTAGGCATGTTGGACGAGTTTGTAATTCCAGCCAGCACTTGTGAAGCTTAAGTAGAATTTTGAGTTTGATGATATAGCAAGACTCAAAACAAAACAAAACCAGGGGTGGTGGTGTGGAGAAACGGAGAGCATGCACTGCTTTTCCAGAGAGACTGAGTTCCTAGCACTCCACCAGGCAGCCCCCAACTGCCTCTAACTCCCAGCAACTGAGGAGCCAACATGTCACACAGGTGTATATACATAAACAGTAATTTAAAATTTCTTAAAACTCAAGGGAGCAACTTGAAGAGAGAAAAAAGTTGAAACTTTAAAGGAATTACTGACAAAGCAGAAGACCAAGCAAGAACTCAAGAAAAAAAATCTATTGAAAGCTGTAGCTAGATGCTGGGGTGTAGCTAGCTTACCTAGTATGCGCGAAATCCTGGATTCCATTCCTAGCACCAAGTAAAACCAGGTCGTTCTCAGCTGCCTACTGAATGTGAGGCCAGTCTACATGAGAGCCTGTCTTTAAACGGAAGAAAAAAGAAAAGTGCAAAAAACTGTAATGAACAAGAGGAGGCAGTTAAAACTGCTTGGGCTGGAGAGGTGGATCAACAGCTAAAGAGTGCTTGCTGCTCTTCCAGAGGACCTGAGTTCAAGTCCCAGCACCTACATCAGGTGGTTTACCACCACTTATAATCCAAGGGATCCAATCCCTCCCTCTGCTGGCCCATGGACGCCTGCACATGCATGGCATTTATTCACATATTTGCACACACATGGCATTTATACACACACCATGTAACAATAATAAAATTTCCAAATGAATGAATGAATAAAAAAGTGTTTCTGTTTTTATTCTGACAGTCAGATATGACCAGAAGGATGCCAAAGGTAACCATGATTGTTTTGAAACTAATGGTTAATAAGTTCATATAGATTAAAATGTGTATACACTGAAGAAAATCTTTTTATCCTCAAGTTTATTGCCTTGTGGTTGAGTTCATGGATGATTTGTGATAAAGCAAGTCTGTTAAGGCAGGTATGCTCCAATTCCCACCCCCTTTTTGGAGATGAAGATCTCCAAGTTTAAAAACGGGGTAATACAAACATGAAGCTTTTTTTTTTATCCAAAAGATAAAAATTTCATCTAATGTCTCCCTTTAGCTGGCTCTTATGCCTCCTAATGAATAGAAATTTCTGGACTCTTTCTATGAACTTGAAAGACAGGGGTGTACTGAGAGTGTTTATTTGAATTAATTTGTTTTGTTTTTATTTGAGTTAATTTAATGCATTTTTCTATATGTTTACAGATGGGGTGTGAGTGGGTTTGGTTGGATTCTGGACAAGACTGTCCCGATGACTCTGAGCTGAGCAATGACTACAGGTCCCTCTTCAGCTCCTGGGACTCCAGTCTGGACCTTGATGTGGGCAGCTGGAGGGAAACTGAGGCTCCAGATGCAGAGGCTGAAGACCTAGAGGAAAGCAACCCAGAGAGAGAATCTAGTGAGTGTCTTATGGAAGATGTCGAGAGTGAAGAACCTCAGGAGGAGGCAGAGCAAGGCAGCAGCCAGAACCTCCTCCACTCCCTGTCTGAGGTAAGGGGACGCTATTATTGCCATAGCTGGGAAAACCACACTTCTTTCCCCTCTCTCTCCCCCTTTCCCTCCCCTCCCCTTCTCTTTTCTTTCCTTTTGAGATGGATCTGACTACTTAGTCCTGGAAACTCGGCTTCCCAAGGGCTGCCATTCCCAGGTGTGCACCACCCTGTCCCACCCAGCTTTTTACCAAATGCTTCCCTTGCATAGTCCTACTATTAGTAGTTTACTGAAACAGAGGCTCAGGGCCTAAAGAGATGAGTCAGTCAGTGGTTAAGAGCACCTGAAAAAAAAAAAGAAAACCCAGCCGGGCGGTGGTGGCGCACGCCTTTAATCCCAGCACTCGGAGGCAGAGCCAAGCGGATCTCTGTGAGTTCGAGGCCAGCCAGAGCGAGATCCAGAAAAGGCGCAAAGCTACACAGAGAAACCCTGTCTCAAAAAACCAAAAAAAAAAAAAAAGAACACCTGCTGCTCTTGCAGATGCCTGGGGTTTGGTTCCCAGCACCTACATCAGGCAGCTCACAAATGCCTGTAACTCCAGTTCCAGATTAATACCCTCTTCTGACCTCTTTGGATACCCACATACATGTGTCCTATGCTCAGAAACATGCACACATATATGTAAATAAAATTAAAAACCTTTCTTTTTGTGTGTTTGTTTGTTTGTTTCTTTGAGATAGGGTCTCACTCTGCAGCTTTGGCTGTCCTGGAACTCACTATGTAGACTAGGTTAGCCTCAAACAGATCTGCCTGCCTCTGTCTCCTAAGTGCTAAGATTAAAAGCACGTACCACCACGCCCAGCAAATAAAAATAAATCTTTATTTATTTTCAGTTCCAATATGGCAGTGGCTGGTTGATTGCTATGCCCTCAGCACTTGGTGCTGATGTAGAATATGGACAAATGTGAAGTTTGCAATGGAATGTCCTAAATCCACATCTTTAGCCCCCTGGGTCTTAGGAAGTAGAATTTTTATATGCAGGGCTGCCTTATGATGAGTATTCTTGCCATTTGTTCAAGTGTCATTACCTTGGTTAAGGGCTGAGGACCAACAGATTGGAACAGTGAGTATATTTATTCTGCAGCTGAAAATGTTCAAGAGAATGTACATCAAGTTCAGCAAGTATCTACTTCAAATATCGCCACTTTTGTAGAAGAAAAAGATTTTAAGTTTTCTAGACAACTACTTCCAATTAATCACAATTGGCACTTGAGATTAAAAATTATACCATAATCGGCCGGGCGGTGGTGGCGCATGCCTTTAATCCCAGCACTCGGGAGGCAGAGCCAGGCGGATCTCTGTGAGTTCGAGGCCAGCCTGGTCTCCAAAGCGAGTTCCAGGAAAGGCGCAAAGCTACACAGAGAAACCCTGTCTCGAAAAACCAAAAAAAAAAAAAAAAAAAATTATACCATAATCAAAAAGAGCTAAGAACTATGTCTACATGTTCACCACAATGACCCGAGCAACTAACCCAGTACCTTTGATAAAATTTAATTGAATGATCAAGTGGGTTAAATCTAGTTGCCATCTTAGACATCATACTGACAGTGAGAGCATGTGGCATCACTGATGTGTGGATGCTGTTTCTCGCTGCTGTTCCAGTGCATCTAATAATAAACTTTGATTGCAGGTGGCTTATTTAATGGAGCCATTGTGCATTAGCAGCAAAGACTCAAGGGAAAACTGTTGCCCTTCCTCTGGTTGGTACCAGGCAACAGGAGAGGAGGGAAATGGAAACTACCAAAGTGAAAGAGGAGCCCTGCAGACAGACTGAAGAGCTTGTAGCCAAGCTAGACTCAGTGGCTTGAAAGAAGCTACTGAGAGAATATGGAAAGCCAGAGGCAGCTCCAGCCCCCACACATACTATCCCATAGGGGGGCTACCTACAGAGAGTGAAGAGGTAAACAGTTTCGATCACCTGGTCTTCCCAGGGTAGTAGAACAGAGTGGCTACAACACATATCCTAGCTCCAGAGTTAGTTAAACGTCTTGGGTCCAAAGCACCATGTGATCTATAGTATGTTACTGGATATTCAGAACCCCTGTTTTCTCTGCTCCACACAGATTAAATAGTGTTCTTCTTTAAAGATCTTATGGTGAGATTTAAATGCAAGAATTCAGCCAGAGCCGGGTGGTGGTAGCGCACACCTTTAATCCCAGCACTCAGGGAGGCATGAGCCAGGCGGATCTCTGTGAGTTCGAGGGCCTGCCTGGTCTACCGAGCAAGATCCAGGACAGGCACCAAAACTACACAGAGAAATCCTGTCTCGAAAAACAAGAATTCAGCCAGACATTGTAGCACACCCCTGTAATCCTAGCACTTGGAAGGCAAAGGCAGGAGGATCAGAAATTCAAGGCCATCCTTGGCTACACAACGAATTTGAAATCAGCGTGGGCTATAAGACACCCTAAACAGGGCTAGGGGTGAGCTAATTGGTAGATTGCTTGTTTAGCATGCATAACGCCTTGAGTTGGATCCCTAGCTCCAAATAAGCAGAGTGTAAAAATGCACATGTGTGATCCCAGCAGTCAAGAGGTAGCAGCAGGAAGATCAGAATTTTGAGGTTATCCTCAGCCGCATCTAAGTCCAGCCTGAGGTAAATAGGACTGGGTTGCAAACAAAGGAGACAATTGAGTGGAGTTCAGTGATGCACGCAGTCACTCAGGAGGCTGAGGTACAGGGACCATTTGACCTTGGGGGTTGAGATCTGCCTGGGCAAGACAGTAAGACCTGTCTCAAAAACAATAAATAGCTAAATCGGAAAATGAGATGGCTTAGCAGCTAATGGTGTTCACTACCAAGTTTGAAGACCCAGATTCAGTCCCCAGAACCCACATACTGGAAGGAGGAAACTGATTGCTAAAAGTTGTCCTCTGATTTCCACGTATGCTCGTGTGTGTGTGTGTGTGTGTGTGTGTGTGTGTGTGTGTGTGTGTGTGTACACAAATAAACATAATTAAAAGCTAAAAATAGCTGGGCGGTGGTGCACACTTTTAAAATACAGGCAGTAGTGGCACATGCCTTTAATCCCAGCACTCCAGAGGCAGAGCTAGGTGGATCTCTGTGAGTTCAAGTCCAGCCTGGTCTACAGAGTGAGATCCAAGACAGGCATCAAAGGTACACAGAGAAACCCTGTCTGGAAAAACCAAGAAAAACAAAACAAAACAAAACAAAAAACCCCAAACAACAAAAACTAAAAAAAAAAAAACCTAAAAATAAATAGGGAAATAAAAAGATAGCTCATGTCAAGTACAATGCATGACTCATAATTTTTATTATCAGGTGGTGGTGGCTCACACCAGCACTCAGGAGGCAGAGGCAGGTGGATCTCTGAGTTCAAGGCCAGCCTGGTCTACAGAGTGAGTTCAAGGACAGCCAGGGCTACCCAGAGAAACCCTGCCTGGAAAAACCAAAGAAAAGTTGTTACATAGATGGAGTTGTCTCCTGTTTGATCCCAGCCACAGCCGTCTCTGTTCTTAGGTCCTCAGCGTGTAACCCCGAACAGGCAGAACAAGAGTCAGAGGAGGGTTCTCAGCAGATGAGGCCACAGCAGGAAGTCCACCTTCCAGAGTGAAAGTCGGAGCTAAGGGGCAACAGCCAGCGGCCTCTAGTATCTGGGCCTAGAAGTCTTCTTCTCCCATTCTAACCTCACAGCCTCATGCTGGGACAGTAGGGGTGGTCTCTTTCCTGGAATAGGCAGAGGGTTTCTTAGAGGTATCTTTACTTTTGGAATCTCACTGTTAATATTATCTGGCCAGCTATAATAGCTAACTTTATTTTATTTTATTTTATTTTATTTTATTTTTTTGGTTTTTCGAGACAGGGTTTCTCTGTGTAGCTTTGCGCCTTTTCCTGGAACTCACTTGGTAGCCCAGGCTGGCCTCGAACTCACAGAGATCCGCCTGGCTCTGCCTCCCGAGTGCTGGGATTAAAGGCGTGAGCCACCACCGCCCGGCTATAATAGCTAACTTTAAGACCACGGGTAATGGTAAAGGATTGGGTTTTTGTTTTTTGTTTTTTGTTTTTTTTTTGGTTTGTTTGTTTGTTTGTTTCTCTGCAGAGGTCAACATCAAATTTAGAATTAAGTACACTGTTTCATTTTGGGGACATCTTTAAATTGTTCAGGTTATAAATAAACTTTATTGGTTTGTCTAACAAGGTCACCTTGTTCTAATTTTTCTGGTGCTGTATAGAATTGGCCTCTTCTCACCTTAAGGTCTGCCTTCACCTTCACTTACTCTGTGTAAGTCAGGTTATGGTGCAGCTAAGGTAGCTCTAAAGTTCCCTGTGCTTCTTGGATTTCCCAGGGGGAGGCTCAGCAAGACTCCAAAGAGGAGGACCAGGGTGAAGGGGATGCTTCAGATGTGGAAGACCAGCCCCCTTTAGGTGACTATGATGATGGCGTGGGCATTCAGGAAACTCCCCTGGTGGATATCCTTTACAACTGTACCAACTCCTCACAACTGTAAGTATAGGGCTGGGGTGTGACTGAATGGTAGAGTGCTTGATTAACATACTCAGGATACTGAATGTGATCCCCAGCGTGGCTAGGACCTCTAAGCATAGGTCTCCATCCGTGATTGCTAGGATTCATACTTTTATTTACTTCTCTTAGTAGTTACTTGAATCTGTTACCATGAAATGAATTATTTTATAAGGTTTTAAAGAAGTTACAGGTGGAAAACACTAAGAATAGTTTTTTGAACAAGGTGCTCAATATGTCACCAAAACTAGCCTGACTTCCTGAGCTCAGGTTAAATTTTTAACATACTATAAATAGAAGTTTATAATTCGGTTGGAGCTGGAGAGATGGCTCAGTGGTTAAGAGTGTTTGCTGCTTTTGCAGAGGACTTGGATTCAGTTATTGGCACCTATGTGGTGGCTCACAACTGCCTATAACTCCATTTTCATGGGAACTGACACCCACTTCTGGCCTTGTTAAGTACCAGGCACATACTCAGTGCTAATATATACATGCAAGCAAAACACTTATGCACATAAAATTAACTAAACCTTAAAAACAACAAACAGCCTGTTTTGTTGATATTAAGAGCACCTTCATGGATGAGGATGTAGCTCAGTGATAGAACGCTTGCTTACTAGATGAAAAGCCCTAGGTTCAGTCTCCACCATTGGGAAAAAGAGGGGGAAAAGAGTCTCTATCATACATAAACCTTCTTAATAATTACTAGTTTGATTTACTAAGGAAATGATGCTCAGTAATCTACTGTTATACAAACTAGACCTTTTTAAAAACTACCGAAACAGGACCAGGAGTGCATGCCTGTGCTCTCACACTTGGGAGGCAGAGGCAGGAAGACTTTGCTCCAAGTTCAAGGCCAGCATGGTCTACTTAGTTCCAGGACAGCCAGAGCTACAGAGCAAAACTCTGTCTCCAAAAATACATATTTTTAAAAATTATTATGTTTTTCTCCCCAAGACAGGGTCTCATGTAGCCCAGGCTAGCTTCAAATTAGCTATGTAGTTGAGGATACCTACTATTGATCCTCTTATTTCTACCTTCCAAGTGCTAGGATTATAAATCTAAGCCATCATGCCTGGCTCTTTAAGATTAAAGTTTATGTTCTCCCTTTGTCATGCATGTATCTTGGGAAATTGTTAATATAATTGTCTTATTTTTATAGCTAATTGAGGGACTAAAGACAATATTTTATCTATCTATTTATTTGAAATATGGTCTTACTAGGGAGCTCCTGTGAGCCTGTGCCTTGTAATGAATGCTCCTGCCTCTGACTCCTGAGTACTGGGATTACAGATATGCTCCGCCATGTCCTCCTTAGACTGTTTTTGGAAAGCAAAAAATAGTGAAGTATGTTGGTACAGACAGACTGTAATCTTAGAACTCTTGGAGGCTGATGCTCCTGAACTACATAATGAACCTGGTTTTGCGTGATGTTATTACTGGGGAAATTCTAGCAAACATCTACTTACCTCAACAGGGAACTGATCACAGACCAAAGTAATGATACCACCAAAGTCCACCTTGGTGAACTAATGAGTTTATTAGGGTAATTTACAGGAATATAGGTGAGAGGTTACTTACTGGAGAATGAATATCTCAAAGGCAGCTGTATCACTGAAAGCCCAACCCATCATGGTAACATCTCACAAAAGCTGAAATCTTGGATCCTTCTGTACAACTTGTAGGCAGCTCAATAGATTGGAGAGTCTCCTTAGAAGTCCTTACTATTTATATAACTTTGGCAGGAGGGGAGCCTGTGAATCTTCTCAGTTTCAGGGACTTCCTGAGACTTGCCAGTTGTTTGCTTCCTGATCTTTTTTTTTTTTTTTTTTTTTTTTTTTGGTTTTTCGAGATAGGGTTTCTCTGTGTAGCTTTGCGCCTTTCCTGGGACTCACTTGGTAGCCCAGGCTGGCCTCGAACTCACAGAGATCCGCCTGCCTCTGCCTCCCGAGTGCTGGGATTAAAGGCGTGCGCCACCACCGCCCGGCTGCTTCCTGATCTTAATGAGCCTCCTAATGAGTTAAAAAGGAAGTCCTTTTAGAACTTCCTGAGTCTTTTTCTTTGTTTTGTCTTGTTTTAAGACAAGGAATCAAACCTGGCTGTCCTAGAACACGATATGTAGACCAGGCTGAAACTCACAGAGATCCACCTGTCTCTGCCTCCCAAGTGTTGGGATTAAAGGCATGTGCCAACATGCCTGATAACTTCCTGAGTCTTTAAGAAGTTTCATTTCAAAATGGAATGTTTCAATTCAGAGAAAATTGTATATATGAACAGAACAGAACAGAACAGAATATCAGTAATGATATCTGCTTGACCAAATATCTTTTTTTGTTTGTTTTTGAACTAGGGTCTCATGGAACCCAGGCTGGCCTAGAACTCAATATGTAGCTGAGAGTAATCTTAAACTTCTGATCTTCCTGCCTCTACCCCCTAAGTGAGGTTACAGGCTTGACCAGTTTTCTTAAGGGGAAATAGAAAGCTGAATTCTTATGTTAAAGCAGAAGTTTTAAACTCCTTTAAAAAACAGCTCCATATCTGGGCTTGGTGCCTGACATCTATAATCCCAGAGCTCACGAGTTCCCTGGCTGACCTAATAAGTTCCAGCCTGGCTACAAAGTGAAGCCCTCTGTCAGACAATAACACAACAACCGTCCCTGGAGAGGGACGGTGGAGGTAGATCCCAAAGAGAGCCTGTCGATAGAGCTCTTGGCTAGTATACTCAAGGCCTATATTCTAGCTTTGGAAAACAGAAACAGACAGAACAGGTGTTCTCCGGGCTCTTTTCTGTCTCCTGCTGAAGTCTGCACTGACGAAGCCAGGAGACAGCCTCTGGGTTCTGGTCCTGCTATGTAGTACTAGCCACTCCCTTGCTTTACTCTCATTTATGTTGGCTGGTGTTTGTCTCCATATGGGTAAAATAAAGGTAAAACAGATTCTTAAAATATGCGAAGTTGGTTAATTATGAGGTTACAAAACCCACCACAGCACATATAGTGGATACATTAAGTCTTTATTATGAGGATGTATCAGTGAAGTTCTACAACCTAGTACAAAAGAGCTAGTGTTAATCTAGGCTGAGTGATCCAAAACTTAAGGCACGGATACTGCTATAACAAACCTCCCATCCACCTTCCTAATGACCACTCATTGGGACGGACACACACACACACACACACACACACACACACACACACACACACACACGGAAGTAGAAGTGAGGCTAACTGGGAAAAGGAAGGACATTAAAATGAGTTGAAGGAGGACAAGAGATGGTAAGGGGTGGTGAATTTGATTGAAATCTATTAATGTGCGTGTATGACAATGTAATGAAATCCATTATTATGTATAATTAATATATGCTAATAAAAACATTAAATAAAATAGGAATGGCTGGAGAGATGGCTCAGCAGTTAAGAACACTTGCTACTCTTGCAGAAGACCCAAGTTCGTTTCCCAGCACCCATATCCGGAGGCTCACAACCATCTGTACCTCAGCTCCAGGGAATCTGACACCCTCTTCTGGCCTCCTCTGGCACTGCACTCATGTACACAGAAACACACAGAATTACAAAACAAAAATAAAATCTTAAAAAATAAATAAAATAGGAAAAAAGAAAAGAAATTTGTTTTGTGCTTTAAATGTCTTATTTGGATAGGGTTCTGTAAATAATAGCATTTAAGGATAAGTTGAGTAAAGATCATAGTAAAATTATATGATTTGGTGGTATGTGATTTAGA
The DNA here is from genome assembly GCF_007827085.1 of Peromyscus californicus insignis. Classification (NCBI taxonomy): domain Eukaryota; kingdom Metazoa; phylum Chordata; class Mammalia; order Rodentia; family Cricetidae; genus Peromyscus; species Peromyscus californicus. The sequence continues at coordinate 24,159,878 of NW_026294469.1, read as the reverse complement.
TCCAGGTGAGGCCAGGTGTGGTGGTGCATGTCTTTAATCCCAGCACTCAGGATACAGAGGCATGTGGATCTCTGTGAGTTCAAGGCCAGCCTAGTTTACACAGCAAGTTCTGGGACATCCAGGGATACATAGTGAGACCATATCTCAAAATAAATAAGTAAATAAATGATTTACAAGTGCCTGGAGAGAAACACCAGCAGTTATAAATACTTGCTGCTCTTGTAGAGGACTAGGGTTCAGTTCTCAGCACCATAAAGTGGTTCAAAACCTTCTGTAACTCCAATTTCATGGCATCCAATGCCCTCTTCTGACCTCCGTAGGTTCCAGGTACACACGTAGTACACATACATACATGCAGTCAAAACATTTATACACATCAAATAAAAATGAATCTAAAAATGGACTCTAGATATAGTTGAAATAATACATAGTGAAAATAAATAGTTATGTGGAGGTATTAAAATTGAGCAGATAATAGGAATTATAGTTTCACGTGGATTTATACCATCTGGTATACAATGCAAAATGAGAATATGGCATTCTTTTTTTCCTGAAACAGGGTCTCATGTAGCCCAGGCTGGCCTTGAATTCACTGTGTAGTCAAGGATGATGAAGTTCTGATCTTCCAGTTTCTATCTCCCAAGTGCTAGAATTACAGATGTGCCACCATGCCTGATTTAGAGAATTTGGAAATCTGAGTGTTAAGACAATCTCTTTCAAGGGAATAATACAGTATATAATGTAGAACATGAAACATATATCATTTAACTTTGGAGTAAGCAGAAAGTCTTTATTTATATCTTTTTCCTGTTTTTGTTTGTTTGTTTTTCGAGATAGAGTTTCTCTGTGTAGCCCTGACTGTCCTGGAACTCACTCTGTAGACCAGGCTGGCCTCAAACTCAGAGATTTGCCTGCCTCTGCCTCCTGAGTGCTGGGATTAAAGGTGTGCGCCACCACCGCCTGGCTCAACAGAAAACTGTACAACTGGGAAAATTATAAGGTGAGATAAAATATTGAACTGTTGTATCTCAAAAGAAAAGCAAAATAAAATAAGACAATTCAGTGCAGGACAGGCCGTATCACGAGGAGAAATCAATCTCTAATAGGTAGTTTTAAAGATTATGGTAGCTAAGGATAGAGTTCAATGTAGAGGGCTTGCTTGCCCAGCCAACAAGAAGCCCCAGGATCAAAACACAAACAAACATGAAGAATGAGGGCTGGAGAGAGGGCTCAGTGTGTAAGGCACTAGCTGCCGACCTGTTGACTTGGGTTCAATCCCCGGGCCCCACATGGTGGAAGAAGAGAGCCAACTCCTGCTGTTGTCCTCTGACCTCCATATGTATCCGTGCACCATGGAACCCACCTGTGTGCACGCACACGTGTGCACATACACACACGCTATAAAGGAAATTAGAGGGAAAAATGAAAACAACTAAGATTACTATGCAAAGGAAGGCTGAGGGGATATTGACTAGCATGCAGGAGGGCTTAAGTTTAATCTCCAGAACAGGGAGAAAAAAGCAAAAGTTCAGTTAGGAGACAGTTTGCATCCAGAACCAGTCTAGGGGAGATGGGCCCACTTCAGATCGTTAGAATGGAAAGCAGGGGGTGGCCATTATCAAGAAGTTGATGAGGGGAATGACATATTTCTACTGTGTAAAGCAGCTACTCACAGCCTGATACAGGTAGGGATCCCCAGCTGCCAACAGGTTTCTAGGTACATCGTTCAGAGAGGAGTGTGTATGCATAAGTGTGTTCAGGTAAGGGTCTTAGGCTACCAAGTGCATTCCTAGAAAAGGAGTGGTATGTGTATAGCCCAAAGAAATGGACTTCCAGATAGCTGAGCTTGCCTGCCTCTAATGAGGCATACAGGGGAGAGTGAAAAGGAAAACTATTGGCTATCTAGCATTCAAATAAAACATAAGAGAATTCATTGATGTGTCAGGAAGAAATTAATAGTATCTACTATGTGTCTGGTGGTTCTAGGTACTTAGGAAGGAACACTGAGGTGGCGTCTCGTGTAGCCCAGATTGCCCTCCAGCTCATTATGTAGCCTTTAACCTCTGACCTTCCTCCTCCTGCTTCCAAAGTACTGAGTTATAGGTGTGCACCATTAGGCCCACTTCAGACTGTTGAATAGATAGTTCTGTAGAATCACAGGTACAAACCAGAGGTGACAAGGCACAGGTGACCTGTAATCCCAGCGTTTGGGAAGCTGGAGGCTGAACAGTTTAAAGCCATCTTGGGCTAAACACAGATTTTCAGAATAGTCTTTACTACATAGCTGACCCTGCCTCCAACACCAGGGTGGGGGTAGGGGAAGGGAAAAGGGAAAAAGGACAAGCAGGCTCATATTGTAGTATACTTTATAAAACAGTGACCACTTACCCAGCATGGTGGCATCAGCCTATAATTCAAGTGTTCTGGAATATGGAGGAAGGAGAATCAGGAGTTCAGGGTCATCTTCAGTTACATAGCTAGTTCAAAGCCAGCTGGTCTACATGAAACCCTGTCTCAAAAGAAAAAAAAGAGAAATAAATGTAAAATAAAGTTAACCACTTCATTGGGTGGTAGTGATACAGTTTATTGTGGCTGGAGAGAGATAGCTCAGCAGTTAATAGCCCTTACTGCTTTTGTAGAAGACCTTGGTTCAATTCCCAGCACCCATATCAGGCAGCTCACAACCACCTGCAATTCCAGTACCAAGGGCACCCAATGTCTCTGGCCTCCACAGGCACCAGTTCATTCTTGGTACACATAAATTCACACAGGCACACTCAGAGACACATAAAAGAAAAAAATGTTAAACATATAGTTTACTATCCCTTATAAGAGTATTAAGTACATTTTCATACCTATGATATATTCCTTCAAGTGTTTAATTAGGAGCACTATGCCTTGGGAAAGCCTCATTACCCATCTAATGAGACACAGTACTACTTATGAAGCGACTGTCTCTTTTCTGTCATATATCCTGTAGGAATGACCTAAGCCAAGGTGATCCTATTCAGGATCATTTCCTATTTAAGAAGACTCTTTTGCAAGTCTGGAAGATGATTGCCAGTCACAGGTAGGTTTCCAACGTGAGATTATCTCCAGAACCAAAACACGTACTTGGATATGAACACAGAAGGGGATATGTTCCTCCTTCATACAAGCCATAACTGGAGTGGGAGTGTGGGTCTGAGACTCAGCTGCTGTTGTGCCTGCCCAGCTTGCAGAAAGTTCTAGGTTTCATCGGAACATAGATGAAACACTAGATGAACATAGATGAAACACATCGGAACACTGGCTAGGGCCTAACATGCCTGTTATCCTAGCCTTAGGGAGATGGAAGAAGGATGATCACAAGTCGAAAGGCATTCTAGTTTGAGACAGGCCTGGGCTGTAGGAGACTGTCTCAAAACAAAGAGGCCCCCAAACTAAGAACGAAGCCATGGGTGAGACCTATCGCTGCTTTATTAGTCTATAAGGAGTCGTTGCTGTGCTATTTGAATTGTCTCTAGGAATTTATTCCTAATACTTGATATTTTTGTACTTCAGATGTAGATGCCTCCTTCCCATGTGGTGGCTTTTCCTTTCCACAGTAATAGATCCTCAGAGCTATGGGTGTGGCTCAGGTGGGAGAATGCTCACCTAGCATGTATGAAGTGTTACATATACCTGTCAGGTCTGGTGGTGCACACCCATCAAGGCAGGAGAATCACAACTACATGTTCATTCTTAGCTGTATAGCAAGTTTGAGGCTAGCCTGAGCTACGTGACACCTGCCTCAAAACAAACAAATGGTTAGAGAGAGCTCAGCAGGTAAGAACACTTGCTGCTTTTGCAGAGGACGTGGATGGACTCAGTTCCCAGTGCCCACACAGTGGCTCACAACTATCTGTAACTCAAGTTCCAAGGCATCAGGTGCCCTCTTCTGGCTTCTGTGGGCACTGCACACATGTGATGCACCTATGTACGTGGAGGCAAAACATTCAGACACATGAAATGAAAATAAATACTTTTAAAAGGAAAAGAAAAAAAACTAGAGTCTTGGAAAACTTGAACAAATTTTTGAGTCCTTAACTAAAAGAGATTATGATCATAGTTAAAATATTTTATAGATTGGGTTCCCCCCTCCCTAACATTCTGGCTGTTGAGGGAGGTCAACAAAAGCCATATGCTGTTTGTTTGTTTTTGCTCTGTAGCCTGGCTGGCCTAGAACCAGAACTCAATATGTAGTCGAGACAGGCCTTCCACTCTTGGTGGTCCTCCTGTCTCAGTGTCCTTAGTGCTGTGATGAGCCACCATACCTCATTTACTCTGTAGTTTGAAGTATTCTTGTTATGAGCCGCCCTTCTCCTTTAGAGTGATTCGCCGGGGTTTCTTTATCCTCTTTGGGTTTATTTCTTAACAGGTTCAGCAGTCCATTTCTGAAGCCTGTGTCAGAAAAGCAGGCCCCAGGATACAAGGATGTGGTGAAAAGGTCAGTAGGAGATGGGACTAAAAGTGTGGTTGGTTGCTGTTTTATTTTTTGAGACAGTGTCTCATATAGCCTAGGCTAACTTCAAACTGGCCAGACAGCCAGATAGCTGAGGAAGACCTTGAACTTCTGACCCTCCTGACACCCAGTTCCCAAGTTCTGGGGTTACAGACATGGACTACTATGCCCATTTTTTTGTGGTGCTGAAGATAAAACCTGGGCTTAGTGCATGCTGGGCAGCACTGTCCAGCTGTGTGCCTTCCTAGCCTGGTCATTGCTGGGCAGCACTCTCCAGCTGTGTGCCTTCCTAGCCTGGTCATTGCTGGGCAGCACTCTCCAGCTGTGTGCCTTCCTAGCCCGGGTCATTGCTGGGCAGCACTGTCCAGCTGTGTGCCTTCCTAGCCCGGGTCATTGCTGGGCAGCACTCTCCAGCTGTGTGCCTTCCTAGCCCGGTTCATTGCTGGGCAGCACTGTCCAGCTGTGTGCCTTCCTAGCCCGGGTCATTGCTGGGCAGCACTGTCCAGCTGTGTGCCTTCCTAGCCCGGTTCATTGCTTTTTCTTTTGTTTGTTTGTTTTGCTCTGTGGATTGCCTGTAGCCCAGACTGGTCTCAAATGGTTGAAGATGACCTTAAATTCCTAATCCTCCTGCCTCTCCCTCTGAAGTGCTGGGATTCCAGGCCTGAGCCACTACACCAGACCCTTGTTGCTTTTATGTCTGTCTTTTCATTCTTTATTTCCCATCTACTAGACTATATATCTTATTTACAGTACTCACAAACTCAAGATATATTCTACAGCCAATCTAAGCCAGTTTAGTGTAAAAATTGTTTTGGACATTTAAGTGGGAAAACAAAAAAAACATAAAAGCTTAAGTTGTTTATCTAAGAAAATGTTTTAAGGTCTAAAAAGATATTTTTTGGATGGTAATACAAGTTATGATAGAAAGTGGTTTAGGTATAAAACTTTGGACTCATCAAGATAGGATAGATAATGGAGTATTTTCTCTGAATTTGCCTAATACAAATGGACTAGACATTGTGAATATTAAAAAAATAATAAATATAAAAAATGGTTTCTGATATGCTTTCTACTCCCTGCCCCAATATTACCTAGATTGGTTTAGAACTTGTGGATTCAAGTGATCTTCCCATTTCTGCTGCTCTGTTAACTGAGACCACAGATTTTTTTTTTTTTTTTTTTTTTTTTTTGGTTTTTCGAGACAGGGTTTCTCTGTGCAGCTTTGCGCCTTTCCTGGGACTCACTTGGTAGCCCAGGCTGGCCTCGAACTCACAGAGATCCGCCTGGCTCTGCCTCCCAAGTGCTGGGATTAAAGGCATGCGCCACCACCGCCCGGCTGAGACCACAGATTTTTGAGACAGTCTCATGTGCCCCAGGATGGCCTCAAACTTAGCTGAAGACGATCTTGAAGTCTCCAGCTTCCTGCCTCTGCCTCTAGAGTATGGAATTACAGGTGTTATTATTATTATTATTTGTTTTGTTTTGTTTTAAAATTTGTTTGCCATTTATCTCAGTTTGGTTGCTAACTGGAGATGTTTCTGCTCAGTCTACTAACTGCCTAGTGCTACAGTTACATATGTGTGCACCCATCCCTGGTCCTTCCACATTTGACAATATTTCTTGTTCATTCAGGCAGTTAGTTTTAGACATGCTAAGATAAAGCTGTTAAATGGAAATTCAAAAACATTGTTGGGTGCTGTGTTTTGGATGTTAGCATAGTTAAACTAAAATGCTGCCATTATGGAGATGGCCCAGTTGTTAAGAGCATTCAATTGCTCTTGCAGAGGACTCAGATTCAGTTCCCAGTACCCACATGGTGGCTCACAACCATCTCTAACTTTGGAGTTAAAATTCCAGGGGCTCTGCTATCTTTTGGCCTCTGCAGGCATGAGACATGCACATGGTATGTAAGTACCACATAAACAAATAAAGTAAAAATAAATAAAGTAAAAATAAATCCAAAACTATTTTAAAATGCTGTCATAAAACAATAGAATCTGGGCTGGAGAGATGGCTCAGAGGTTGAGAGCACTGCTTGCTCTTCCAAAGGTCCTGAGTTCAATTCCCAGCAACCACATGGTGGCTCACAACCATCTGTAATGAGATCTGGTGCCCTCTTCTGGCCTGCAGGGATATGTGCAGACAGAACACTGTATACATAATAAATAAATAAATCTTTAAAAAAAAAAAAAAACAATAGAATCTAAAAGGTTATGAGAGGGATGGTGAATCTCTGTGACTTGAGGCCAGTCTGGTCTACAGAGTGAGTTCCAGGACAACCAGGGCTACACAGAAAAACCCTGTCTTGAAAAGAAGGAGAAGGAGGAGGAGGAGGAGGAGGAGGAGGAGGAGGAGGAGGAGGAGGAGGAGGAGGAGGAGAAGAAGAAGAAGAAGAAGAAGAAGAAGAAGAAGAAAGAAACAAAGTTCCATAATTTTCCCAAGCAGTACCACCAGCTGCACACCAAGTACTCCAATACCCGAGTCTATGGGGACATTAAAACATTAGTCAGTCCCTGTTCCCATAAGCTCATGGGGACAACTTAGTTACCCTTCTAGTAAACATTCAGTCAAACTTCAGAAATCCCCATAGTCCCTAACAGTGCCAACACTTCAAAAGTTCAAATTCTCCACCTGAAATATCTAAAACGCAGATCATCACTCTTCTAATTAATTTGTATGTTTGAGACAGGGTTTTACTGTGTGGCTCTAGCTGACTTGGAACTTGCTATGTAGTCTAGGCTGGCCTTGAACTCCAGAGATCTGATTGCCTCTGCTTCCTGAGTGCTAGGATTAAAGGTGTGTGCCACCACACCTGGCTTTTTGATTTTTTTAATTTATTTAACTTTATTTTATGTGCATTGGTGTGAAGGTGTCAGATCTACTGGAACTGGAGTTACAGATAGTTGTGAGCTGCCATGTAGGTGCTGGGAATTGAACCCGGGTCCTCTGGAAGAGCAGCCAGTGCTCCTAACCCCTGAGCCATCTCTCCAGCCCCGCTTCTTAATTTTTTAAAATAGTATTGTTAATATCATTATGATTATGTCTATGTGTGAGCATGTGCGCACACACGCTTACATTCATATATGTGCTACAGGTCAGTGGACAACTCTCAGCAGTCAGTTTTCTCCTTCCTCCATGGGTTCCAGGAAATGAACTCAGGTTGTCAGGCCTGTACAGCAAGTATGTTCATTTACCTGCAGAGCCATCTTGCCAGCCCATCTCCTAATTGTGACCCCCATCAATAAAAAATGAACTATATACTTCCAATATGCAATGGCACGTGGTGTACATTCCTACTTTAAAAGGGAAGAATGGGGCATAGCAAGGAAAGTTTGGAGCAAAGCAAGCCTGAAATCCAGGAGGGCAAACAGCATTCCTGCAGCCCTGCAGCTCTGTTCAGCACCTGGTGCTCTGATGTTCCGCTGCGCTCCGAGAGTTGTGCTGTCTGCATATAGCACAGAGATTCTCTCGTGGGCCAGCTCCATCCCATGCCTGCATCTATCTTCAGTAGTGATGTCATGGTCCTAGCATCTCATGTCCTGGAGTCTTTATTACAACCTAGACTCTATCTTCACAGCCTCACACGAGGGCAGCTCAGCCACTGCTGCAGCTCCGCCACTGCTGCAGCTCCAAGGCACCGTATTGTCTCAGTGCAGAGTAAGAGGTTCCTCTTTAATGGCACCCATCTCTTGAGCAATTGAAGGTGTATTATTATCTGCACTCTCCTTGTTCACAGCTCTAATCTTGCTTGTGCGTCCTTCCTTGACAAGCTTCACAGTTGTTATTTTGCTCCACTTGCTGCTCTTTCTCACTACAGATGATGGAGCAGTGAGCAGTAAGCAGCCTCGGGTTTTCCTGCCTTGAAAGCTCCTCTGCAGACAAGTAGTCCATGACTTTCTAAGTCAGCCTCCCTCAAGTGTCTAGATGTTGCAGAATATAGCCAATTCTTTGCCAGAATAAACCTGAATGGCCTCCAGCCCAGTTCCCATAGAATCCTTGTTCACCTCTGACTCCTCATGAGCCAAGCCTCTACAGTCTGCACTTTTCTCTGCTTCTTTCTCTTACGGACTCCTTCCCAGAAGAGCCTACAAAGTCCTTCTTACAGCAGCTAAGGGCTTTTCTAGGCCAAATTTCCAAGCTCTTTCACTTCCTTCTCCCAAATTAGTTTCAAACACCTAAGAACCTTACAGTCAGGCTTACCAGCAATTGCCCCCCTCCTGGTACCAGTTTCTGTCTTAGTTACTTTCTGTTGCTGTGATAAAAATACTCTGGAAAAATCAACTTAGCCAGGTGGAGGTGGCGCACGCCTTCAATACCAGCATTCAGGAGGCAGAGGCAGGCAGATCTCTGTGAGTTTGAGGCCCACCTGGTCTACAAAGCGAGTTCTAGGACAGCCAGGACTACACAGAGAAACCTTGTCTCGAAAAACCCAAACAAACAAACAAATCAACTTAGACCTGGGTGTGGTGGTGTACTCTGAGGAGCCAAGGCAAGTGGACCTCTGTGAATTCTGACCAGCCTGTTCTACATAGAGAGTTCTAGGACAGCTAGGGCTACTTTGAGAGATTCTGTCTCAAAAAACAAACAAACAAACACATAAAAAAAAAAACACCCAACAACCAACAAAAAAAGAACTTACGAGGTAAAGGGCTTATTTTGGCTTACAGTTCCAGAGGGATACAGTCAGGAAAGAATGATGGCAGGAATAAGAGGCTGGCTGGTCCACAGGAAGCAGAGAGAGAACAGAAAGTATGTGTTCCCTCATGACATACTTCTTCCAGCGGGGCTCTACCTCCTAAAGGTTCCACAACTTTCTCAAGCGGCACCATCGGCTGAGGCCCAGTTGTTCCAATGCGTGGACTATAGGGATATTTCACATTCAGACCACGATATGGACGTCTCTGATTCTGATGACAAAGGCCAACTGGGTTCTGCAAAGTACAGGGGGTTGCCAGCCTTTCTTACCGTCTGGCCTTGGGATCTCGGTTCTGTGTATCTGTGTGTATTCCTTGTGATAGTGCGTGTTTTTTCACAATAAGTTTTCCTCTTTGTCTTCTGGGGCATTTTTTGAAACATTTCTTTTCAAGAGCTTTCCCTTCAACTCTGAAGTTTCTTCTCTTTTTCTATTAGGGGTTTCTGGCACAGCAGGAACCTCCTTTTTCTTCTCTTTGGCATCTCCATGGTTATAGCCAGGAAAAAAACAGCATGCAATCTCTTCAGACCTAGGTTTCTTCATCTGTCAAATGGAGAGCATAATTACCTGTTCTCACTCTGGAAAGTGAGGCAGGAATATCATGAGTTGAAGGCCAGCATAGGCTGTGGCGAGAGAGACCGCCCTCCTGCTTCTGCTCCTCAGGTGCTGGGATGCAAGGGTATGCCACCATGCCCAGCACACCCCTGACTCAAAAACTGCTAACAGTGGGCCTGAGATCCTGACTCCCTGTGACAGTGCAGGAGGACAGCAAGTTCAAGGTCTGCCTGGCAATGTCACGAGCTCTTGTCTCTAAAAAGCCAAGAAAGGGCTGGGACAAAGGCTTAATGGGAAGGGACTTGCCTAGTATGTGTGAGACCTACCTAGGTCAGTGGTTCTTACCTTCCTAATGCTGCGACCCTATAACACAGTTCCTCATATTGTGGGGACCCCAACCATGAAATCATTTTGTTGCTACTTCATAAGTGTAGTTTTGCTACTGTTATGAATCATAATGTAGATATCTGATATGCAGGATATCTGATATTCAACCCCTGTGAGAGGGTTGTTGACCCCCAAAGGGGTCTTGACCCACAGGTTGAAAACCACTGCCCTAGGTTCAATGCTCAGTGCCTCCCAAATGATGATGATGATGGTAAGTAATACTTACATTGTATGTTTATTGAGAGGATTAACTTACCATAGAATGTGCTCAACATAGTGTTTGGCCTTTATAAAGGATCAGTATCTGCAGCTGCTATTTTTATTATTTTATGAAAATTGTTATCTTTGCCACTCTTGTAGTTTGCTTTCCATTGCTGTGATAAACACCATGACCAAAACCAGCTTGTGGGAGAAAAGGGTTTATTCCATCATCCAGGGAAATCAGGCTGGGAACTCATCAGGAACTTGGAGACAGGAACTGAAGCAGAGGCCATGGAAGGGTACTTCTTACTGGCTTGCTCCTCATGGTTTTTACTCAGCTTACTTTCTTACAGAACTCAGATGTTGTATGATATTTTGTTTGTGTTCTGACAAATAAATCTTGCCTGGAGATCAGAGGGCGGAGCTAGCCACTAGTTAACCACAGAGGCCAGGCAGTGGTGGCACACACCTTTAATACCAGAAGTTGGGAGGATTATGCCTTTAATCCCAGCACTAGGGAGGTACAGACAGGAATGTAAAGTGGGTGGAGACAGGATCTCGGCCGCTCATTCAGTCTGAGGATTCATAGAGACAGGATCTTCCCCTCATTCCGTCTGAGGATTCATAGCGGTAAGAAGTCTCTGGTGGCTGCTGCTCTGCTTCTCTGATCTCTCAGCGTTCACCCTCAACATCTGAATCCGGGTTTTTGTTTTTAAGACTAATTAGGATCACGCTTCACTCAGGACCATCTGCCCAGGAGCGGCACTAACCCACAGTGGGCTGGACCCTCCCACATCCATCATTAATTTTAAAAAATGCCCCAGCACTCGGGAGGCAGAGCCAGGCGGATCTCTGTGAGTTCGAGGCCAGCCAGGTCTCCAAAGCGAGTTCCAGGAAAGGCGCAAAGCTACACAGAGAAACCCTGTCTCGAAAAACCAAAAAAAAAAAAATGCCCCAGACATGCCCACAGGCCAGTCTAATAGAGATGTTTTCTCAATTGATGTTCCCTCTTCCCAGATGACCCCAGCTTGTGCCAAGTTGACAAAACAAAAACTAAAAGCAAAATGAACTAGTGCAGCTTCTGTTTTCACCAAGAACAAGTTCTCAAAGAGCTTGTCATAGACACCACATTTTTTGTCTGTCTGTCTGTCTGTCTGTCTGTCTGTTTTGAGACAGTCTTACTCATGCTGGCTTGGAACTCACTGTGTAGCTCAAGCTGTCCTCAAACTCGTGAAAACTTCCTGCCTCAGCCTTCAGTTCATCAAGGTTTGATTTCCTCTTGCTCCTGCAGACCCATGGACTTAACAACCCTGAAAAGGAACCTGTCTAAGGGACGTATTCACACCATGGCTGAGTTCCAGCGGGATCTGATGCTGATGTTCCAGAACGCTGTGATGTACAATGACTCTGATCATCACATATACCACATGGCTGTGGAGATGCAGCGTGAAGTCTTGGAGCAGATCCAGGTACTGGACCAGAAAGTGCTTCAGGGACAGGGAATGTAGTCTCTGGAGTTTGGTTTATGATGCCTGTGTGACTAAAGGTGATGTGGAGGTGACCTTGTGTCCTTGGAGCTTGTCTTAGAGATGACTGAAAGATCTTAAGGATTGATGTCCCCTCAGGATTGGGAAGCTCCCTGTCTTCCATGTCTTAGAAGGTCCAGATTTGATACACAGCGGCATGAGGTTATCTGGGAAGGCCAGCAGCAAGATGACAGGGAATGGGCAAGTGATGGGCACTTCTGCTTTCAGAGGCCCCAGTTGTAAAGCTAAAAGCAGGTCAGTGCTGGATCCACTGTCCATGTCTTGGTTACTACAGCTGTTGGTACTGATGTACATGTAGAGTTCCCATCTTTGGGGAGAAAACAGTAAGTTCAAGGAGACATGTAAGGATTTCTCTTAGGGAAGCATCACACTTTAACCAGTGTAGTTTTATCTGTTTGCCAATACAATAGATGAAATTGCACACTCTCCTACGTGGCTTTAAGGTTCTTGGTTTGTGTCTGGCTTTGCTCCTGTAGGTGCTGAGTACTTGGTTAGACAAAAGGAAGGACTTGAGTAGTCTAGAGTGAGTGCCAGCGAATCCAGTGGATGAAGGAAGCCTGTTCTGTTAGCCTGGAACTGCAAGTCTGAATCTTTCTCAAGTTTATAGCTCTCCTGAAGACTGGCCAGAGAAGATCTGAAGACTTACTCCTTCTCCATTACCTACCCTAATAAGGATAAGAAGCCCTACTTCCCTGATGAGGAGTCAATGGTGCTTGCAGATATATTATTTTTAAAGGGGTGGGGGTGGGGTGCTGAGATCCCGATTTATGATGTAAATATTGCCCATATTTTTGTTGTGTAGACTTAGAAGTGATTTAATTGAATCTTTTGTTTCTCTATGAATAAATATTTCATAAACCAAAGATTTTGTTTGGTTTTTGAGATGGGGTCTCAAACCATTAAAACCCAGACTTTCCTGGAAATCTCTATAGCATCCAGCTTCTACCTCCAATGGCGTGCTGGGATTAGAGGTATGTGCCACCAGACCACCAGACTTTACAAAGACTGTTTTTAAATGATTAAAGAAGCTGGAACTAGAGGGGACCGCATCAAGTGTGAAACAAAGAAGGTATTTGCTGGGATGTAGCTCAGTGCTTAAGTGCTTGTCTAGCGTGGGCCCTGGGCTTGATCCCCAGTACACCACCACCACCAAAAAAAAGAAGGAAGGAAGGAAAGAGAAGGTATGTCAGGAAATTAATAAACCTGACATTAATCTTTCATATAACGTCTGGGAGGGAATGGAGCATGCTGAGAGGGGCGTCTGATTTGTTTAATTTATAAAGTGCAGATAATTCAAGCATCCTTCAAGTAGGTATGAGGATGAAAGGAAATCAGTTAGAGAAGGGCTGGTGCTAAGGCTCAGTGGGTAAAGAGGATCACTCGCAAGCCGACCACATGAGGGCCAGGTCCATCCCTGGAAACAGCAAACACGGAAAGATTTGACTACACGACGTTGTCTTACCTCCACATCATCACATCACATCACATCACACACCACCACCACCACCACCACCATCACCACCAGCTAATAGTTGTTTTTAAAATTATGAGAAAAATGTTAGAAATATGTCTAGTACTCTAAGACTCATAAAAAGAATAAAACTCGCTTGGCTAATTGCTGCCCTAGATAAAAACAGAGACTGAAAAACTCTGCTGGGATTGGCCCTCTGCAGCCACCGTAGAAAACTAGCTTCGGGTCTCTTAGCAACGGGGTTTGACAACACCAGAACGGAGGTGAGAGCTGGGAGGATCTAGCCTGGAGATTTCCTAAGGACCTGGGGAGCCTACCTTGCAGTCACAAGCCTGTAAAAAGTGGTCCCTGAGGAGTGGGACCCTTCGCTAGGGCAGCCGGCTAGGGCCTTCCCCTACTGGAGAGCGGCACTGATACAGTCCATCCTCCTGCCTCAGTGAAGCGGCCAGGGCTCCACTTGGGCTCTATACAAGTCGTATTCTTGCAAGACTGCTTGTAGGAAAACATGGCAGTTTCCATTTTCACAAATTAATCAAGCCTAGCACCAAATACTGCCACAGGTTGGGGCTGTCATTGCAGTGGATACCTGGTCAGGAGATTAGTAAATTATACCGGGAAGCGCCAGAATGGAGGTGTCAATGCCCCTGCCTCAGATATATGTAGAAAAAACCCTAGCCATTATCAAGCCAGATATTGTAGACAAAGAAGAGGAGATCCGCGACATTATTCTCAGATCTGGATTCACCATCGTTCAGGTAACTCCTGGCGTCTCTTCTCTTAGTTTGTGCTATGCTTATATAAATGTTCCCACCCAATTAGATCCGTGGTAACAGTAAGTTTACATTTCTACATATAAAGGTTATATGTAAGCTGGGCAGGTAGGCACATGCCTGTAATCTTAGTACCGGGGAGGCGGAGGCAGGAGGATCAGGAATTCAGCTATGCAATGACTTCAAAGTTGACAGGTCAGCCTCGGCTCTGTGAGACCTCTCTCAAAAACCAAACAAGTTACATGTAACAGGTAAGTTTTTCACACTTCCAAAAGATATAGAATAAGACACAAAAGAAGCCGGATTGCCCTCTCCTTCTCTTAACTTCTCAGGTCTAGAGAGAGGAAATGACTTGCTGCGTTGTCCTTCCCCAGGGGAAATCAGAATCTGCTTATTCTTCTAAGTCATGTGCAATATTCTGGTGCATAGTTAGGTTCTCTAGTGTTGGTAGGGTGTTTGTTTGTTTGTTTGTTTGTTTTTAAACAGGGCTTCTTTCTGGGTAGCCCTGGCTATCCTGGAACTTCCTCTGTAGACCAGGCTGGACTCACACTCAGAGATCCACCTGCCTCTGCCTCCTGAGTGATGGGATCAAAAGTGTACGCCACCACCGCCCGGCAAACATTTAATGTTTTAAGACCAACATTTGTTCTGCAGTTGGTAAACACAGTCAGTCATGGAAGCCAGGCCTTCCAGAGGACATTGACAGGTCAGCTCGTATTACACAGGAGTTCTAGGCCAGCCTGGGGCACAGGGGACCCAGGCCCTGGAAGTAGTCTTGTAAGCCTGTGATCCCAGCCCTAGGTAGGGTAAGACTGAAGGATCTTGAGCTCCCCACCATCCTTCAGAGAGTTCCAGCTGTCCTCTATTTGACAAGGTCTCCAACAAAAAACATATGTATAAATGTATCAAAGAGAACTTAATATTTTAATGTTTTTGAATTTTATTTGAACTACTACTTTTTTATTCTCTGAAATGTATATAGCTGAGTGTGGCGCTTTTAATCCAGGCACTGCTGAGGCAGAAGCAGGTGTATTTCTGTGAGTTTAAGGCCAGCCTGGTCTCCATAGCAAGTTCCTGGCCAACCAGGGCTACATAATGAGACCCTACCTTGAAAACAACAGCAAAAATGATATAGTATCAGACTATCATCTTATTTTCTATTTTGTCAGTGTTTTTAAATAAAGAACATTGAGCTGGAAAGGGGCTTGGGGCAGTGTTTGCTGAGCAGGCACAAGGACCTGAGTTTGAATCCCCAGCAGTCACGTAAAGGTCAGGCATGGTGGTGGACACCTGTGGGTAATCCCGAGCTGGGGAGGCAGGGCAGGAGAGTCCCGGGGCTTGTGAGTCCACAAGTCTCGGCAGATTGGTGAACTTTAGGTTCAGTGGGAGATCCAAGGTGGTGAGCAACTGAGGTTAGCACCCAATGTGGATCTCTGGCTCCACACGCATGGCACCTGCACCCCCCCCATATGTGTGTGTGTACACACGAACACAGACATGCATAACACACACACACACACACACACACACACACACACACACACACACACACACACAGATGGTGGAGGGGAGTTGATGGTACAAGAAATATTCAGATGAACACAAAGTCTTTAATAAATGTTGTGAAGAAAACAGTATTTTATACTGGGATAGCTCTAAGTGGACCTAAATCTTTAAAAATTAAACTTATAGGTGGGGCTAGGGTGTGGCTGAGTGGTGGAACACAGGCTTATCAAGCATAGGCTGTGGATTCAATCCCTACCATTTTCCTCTATCTGAAAATATTAAATCATGTTTGTGACTTCTTCAAGAAGAAAAGTGACTAAGCAAGCAATTGGGGGCGGGGAAGGCACTTAGAAATCCGGGTTCTCAGGCTGAGGATGCAGCTCAGCTGTGGCATGTATGCCTAGCCAATATAGAACCATGGCTTCCATCACCAGCACCGCACAAAACCTGGAGTTCAGTGTCCATATTCAGGGGACTGAGGCAGGAGGACCAGAAGTGTGATGAGGTCATCCCCAGCTACATAGTGAGTTTGAGGCTAGCCTGGGCTACATGAGACCCTTTGCCTACAAAGAGAGAAAGAGAGAAACAAAGACAGTCTCTCGCTATTTAGTTCAGGATGTCCTCCAGCATGCAGTGATCCCCCTGCCTCTCCTTCATGCGAGCTGTGAGTAAGGTGCCCACAAACCTTGTGTTTTGCTTTCTGAGAGGATCTCACTATGTGGCTTCAAGTTCTGCTATTGCGGGCTCCTGAGTGCAGGGATTGCACACCGTGTGCCATTATGCCTGGCTTAATTTTAAATTTTGTAGGTTTTCTTTCTTTTTCAAAGAAAGGTATCTCTTACTGGGATCAAACTCGTGTGTGTGTGTGTGTGTGTGTGTGTGTGCGTGTGTGTGTGTGTGTGTGTGTGTGTGTGTGTATGTGTTTGAGACGGGGTTTCTCTGTGTAGTTTTGGTGACTGTCCTGGATCTTACTCTGTAGACCAGGCTGGCCTTGAACTCACAGAGAGAAATATTTTCTTTTTTTTTTTTTTTTTGGTGGGAATCAAACTCTCACAGTGGTAGGGAGCTGCTCTGGCTTCTGTACTCTACATACTTAAGATGTATCAAGTATGCCAGGCAGTGGTGGTCCACGCCTTTAATCCCAGCATTGGGGGAGGAGGAGGCAGAGGTAGTCGGATCTCTGTGAGTTCCAGGACAGCTGGGGCTACACAGAGAAACCTCGTCTTGGAACCCCACCCCCAAAATGTTTTAAGTCCCTTTAAAAAAAGTCTTTCTCTTTGTGTGGTGTGTGCTTACACGCTCCTCAGGCCCGGGTCCTCACCTCGTCTGCTGTCTGAAACAGGCTTTCCTGTTTGCGTCTACATTCTTGACGCTAACTGGGCGCGAACTTCTGAGGTCCCTCCTCTCTCCAGCTGCCCTCTCTCCACAGGTGCGCAGGCATGACAAACTCCCACGACAGTGTTGGGCATTAGGAAAACTCTGGGCATCCGAATCCAGGTCCTTACATTGAGCGGTCATCATTTACTCACCGAGCTAGCTCCCCAAAACTTAAGTCCACGTTTGAAAAAGTAAAGACAGACTTAGTAACTAAGCGGCTCGTATTGATGATAAACTAAAATTCATGGGCTGGACATGGTGGTACACACCTTTAATCCAAGCACTCAGAAGGCAAAGGGAAGTGGGTCTCTGTGAGTTCCAGACCGTCCCAGGGCTACACAGAGAGACCCTGTCTCAAACCGAACAAACAAATGAGTAGACTCTCAGGCCAGCAGTGAACGGTAGACCAGGGACAGCGGCGGTCTGTGTATGCAGCCGCTGCCTCTGCTACTGGGTCAGCCACAGCGACGGATTTGTTTTTCTTTTGCTTATTTGGCGGGGTATATGTTACATCAATTGTACCATTTAAACTCTTTTTAAGGCACAGCGCAGTGGTGTTAAATAATTCGCCTTGTTTTGTGACCCTCGCCACTATTCATCCGTAGTTTTTCAACCTGAAGCTGTGAAGTCTTTTTAAAAAGTGGGTGAGGTGTGTTTCTGTCTTCACCAGCCCCTCCACTAGCCTACTTTCTGCCCCGAGGCGTTTGACTCCTTTGACATTGGAGGGTGTTTGTGAAATAGGCTCTGAAAACCTCTCTCCTTCCAGCAGGTGGCAGCATTTTCCTCGTCCCACACTCAGCTGTGGCCCACACATTCGCTGTCACTGCTTCATAAAACTAATTGCAAACCGTTTTTCACCAGATTTCGTTTCGAAGCAACCAATAAAACCATTAATTTTTGTTTCGACTTTAAAGATGAACTCTAAATTTTTTAAATTATGCTGCAGGAGCTAGCGAACCTGTAGAAGGGGCCCATGGCTGCTGGGCATGCCTGTGTCTGGGGAGACTAAGGCAGCAAGTACCCTGCCAGACAGACAGACAGACGGGGCTACGGGGCGTGAGGCCAGCCTGGGTTACGTCTTAAGACCCCCGTCTCAAAACAAACAGCTTGTGCACTGGGCGTGGTGGAGGGAGCGGAGTCATGGAGGGCTAGACTTCTTGGGAGCTGGCTGTAGAGTTTATCAGAATAGTCCTTTATATGGTCTGAGGATTCTCTACACCCTCTCATACCATGCCTGGAGCTAAACTAATGTGTCCATTTTGTTGTTGTTGTTGTTTGTTTTAGAGACAGTGACTTACTCTGCAGCCCTAGCCGACCTCACTATGCAGACCAAGCTTGCCTGATCTCTGGGTGACTGTGTGTACGTGTGCCTATTATACCCGCGCATGGATGCCAGAAGAGGGCCTCGAATCCCTCGTAGGTGGAGTTACAGGCGTTTGGTGGATACCCTGCCTGTAATGCAGGTGCCAGGATCCAAACCTCTGGTCCTCATGACTGCTCAGCAAACACTCTTTTAAAAAATGTTTGTATATTTGTGTGTGTGTGTGTGTGTGTGTGTGTGTGTGTGTGTGTGTGTGTGTGTGTATGCTCAGTGTACGTGTTTCAGTCTGAAAACTTAGGGTATCAGTTCTCTCTTCCCAACATGTAAATTCTGGGGATTGAACTTAGAACCTCAGCCTTGTCAGCAAGCACCTTTCCCGTGAAGCGGTCTCACCAGCCCATCGGCCTAGGGATCTTTTTTTTTTAAGTGGGATAAATACTTCCTCTGCACATATTTAATTTAAATATCATTTCTGTATACTAATACAAAGATAATTACAGGCATCAGCCACCATGCCTGACCAGTTACTAATGACTTAATGAGCTTTATTAATGGCTTTATTGAGCTGTCACTTTAAATGCTTTTGTTGACTTTGTTTTGTTTACAGAGACGAAAACTACATCTGAGCCCTGAGCACTGTAGCAACTTTTATGTGGAACAGTATGGGAAAATGTTCTTCCCAAACTTAACAGCTTATATGAGTTCTGGGCCTCTTGTTGCTATGATATTAGCTAGATATAACGCCATCTCTTACTGGAAAGAACTTATGGGACCATCAAATAGTTTACTAGCTAAGGAGACACACCCGGACAGGTAATTTCCCTGGGGCTTTAAGGATTGAAGTCCTCTTTTTTTCTTTTTCTTCTTTCTTTTTTTTTTTCTTTTTTTTGTTTTTTTGAGACAGGGTTTCTCTGTGTAGACCTGACTGTCCTGGATCTCGCTCTGTAGACCAGGCTTGCTTCGAA
This sequence comes from Peromyscus californicus insignis, assembly GCF_007827085.1. NCBI lineage: Eukaryota > Metazoa > Chordata > Mammalia > Rodentia > Cricetidae > Peromyscus > Peromyscus californicus. The sequence continues at coordinate 24,140,602 of NW_026294469.1, read as the reverse complement.
CTCACAGAGATCCTGGCTCTGCCTCCTGAATGCTGGGATTGAAGGTATGTGCCACCACCGCCCAGCTGATGCCCTCTTAAAGTATGAAAACCAAAGAAACAAAACACTCCAAACCTGCATCTTTTCGATGGGTGTTTTCCACCCCATGGAAGATCTCCTAAATGAACTTTTCTCTGATGTAAGGCAGTGAATTTGACATTCTCACGTTTCAATGCTATCTTAATACCAAATGATATATACAGAAAGCATCAGAGAATATCTTATTGATGGCTGATTAGCCTTGCATTAAACTGCCTGTACCGTAGGATTTATTGATTGATTGTTTTTTTCTGGGACAGGGTTTTACTGTGTAGCCCTGGTTGTCTTGGAACTCCCACTGTAGACCAGGCTAGCCTCAAAATTAGAGATCCACCTACCTCTGCCTCCCGAGTGCTGGGGTCAAAGGCGTGTGTCACACCACCCAGCTTGGTTTTTGTTGTTGTTTTATTTTGTTTTGATTATTTTTTGAGACTAGGTCTTACTCTGTAGCCTAAGTTGGCCGTAATTCACTGTTTGCCCAGGCTAGCTTTGAATTTGTGACAATCCTCCTGTCTCACTCCCCCTTCCCCATGCAGGGGTTACAGGGATGAGCCAGGACACATGGCTATGGAGCAGGATTGTTGACACTACATTTTATTCACTTATTCTGTGGGTGTGTCTACTTGAACATGTGGAGGTCAGGGATGGCTAGTGGGTCAGTTCTCTCCTTCAACCATGCGGATCCCGGGGCCACACTCGGGCTTGGCGGCAAGTGCCTTCAGCAGCTGGTGCCCTCAGCAGCTGGTGCCTTCAGCAGCTGGTGCCTTCAGCAGCTGGATCCTCTCACTGGTCCTGAAGTGGGATTGTAAGGGGAAAACTAGAATTTTTAGATTTCTTTTCTGGACACGGTACATACCTTTAATCTCAGTGCTTGAGAGACAAAGGCAGGCAAATTTCTGAGAGTTTAAGGCTAACCTGGTCTGGATAGCAAGTTCCAGGTCAGCCCAGGATACATAGTGAGAAACTATCTCAAAAAAAAAAAATCCAAATTTTCAACATGATCTCTAGTTTCTAGAAATGAAACAGCTATCTCATTATTGAATTGGTATTTCCTTTCACTTCTCACAAAACACCTTTCTTCACCTAGAGAATGCCTGTTTTCACAGTGTATTCCACCAGCATACATAAATTTATTTGACTGTCATCTAAGTAGATGAAAAGCTTAAAATTAGATTAGTGATGCCCTGTCTAAAAACAAACAAACAAATAGAAAAAGCCTGGCAAGATGACTCATTGGGTAAAGTACTTGCTGCCAAATGGGATGATCTGGATTCGAACTCAGGACCCATGAGCTGGAAGGAGAAAACCACTCCTGAAGTAGTCTTCTGACTTCCACATGTGATTCCCAGCCCCCCTCCAAATAATGAAGAGGGAACACTCCCCTGTAAAGTAAGGCAGGGTGTCAGAGTTGAAAGGGCAACATCCATAATCTGCTTTAGTCTAAGGGCAATTTACGGTACAGATGAGCTACGGAACGCCCTTCATGGGAGCAAGGACTTCGCTGCCTCAGAAAGAGAGATTCGCTTCATGTTTCCAGAAGGTGAGTTTCTCACGCCTGCTTTCTTGACTCCACCTCCAAACTGTTCACTTCTTAAAATTTGTTTTTATCTTGAAGACGTGTCTGAGAAGAAGGAATTTTCCTCCAAATATGCTTTGTTATATTTTCAGGTTGTGAGTCATCTGAACGTGAAGCTGGAGGGGCCTGGGATGTAGCTCAGTTTGTAGGGTACTTGCTGAGCTCCTGGAAAGTCCTGGGTTTGAATCCCAGCGCTAGACAAAAGCAGGCAGAGGCCACAGGCCCATGATCCTAATTTTAGCCCTGGAGAGGGGAGGGCAGAGGGATCAGATGTTCAGTGTCTTAGCCCTGTTGGAAGCCGGTGTAGGCTACCCCGGACCTTGTCTGTAGGCTACCCCGGACCTTGTCTCAAAACAAACAAACAAAGCACAAAAGCAAAACAAGAAACAAACTCTCAGCACCTGGGAGGCAGAGGCAGGTGGATCGATGTGAGTTCCAGGCCAGCCTGGGCTTCATAGACCTGTCTCAGTGATACAAAAGCAGAGAGACAAGGGTTGCGAGCTAACTCAGCAGTTAAGAGCACTCGATGCTCTTGCTAAGGACCAGAGTTCAGTCCCCAGCGCCCACATGGCAGCTCATAACTCCAGTTCCAGGGGATCCAACACCCTCCTCTGACCTTCTTGGGCACCAGGCATGCACCTGGTGCACATTCATACATACATGCAGGCAAAACATTCACACACATGAAACAAATATTTTAAAAACAGAAACAAAATGAATCTTGAACCCAAAAGCTGAAAAGTGAACAGCACCTACAGAAGTATGCTGTGCCCTGGGGTTTCTGCAGAGTTCTTTCTCCTGAACGGATGTATTTAGGATTGCTCTCCTATTGTGTTATCCTTCTTCCTAATGGTCCATGACACTTCAGAAGTGTTTCAGGCACAGAGGATAACAGATGTAACAAGTTCACAGATTATATTGCAGCAGTACTGGGTTGGTCGCTGGCCTTGAACACTGCTCCTTTGTTGTGGACTTGGTAAATGTGTCTTTTTCCAAACAAAACAAAACAAAAAAGCCTTAAGTCACTGTGAATTTGGTAATTGCAGATCCTTTTTGATTTCCATCCAGTTTGAAGTTTCGAAGCTGGTAACCCTTTAAGAAATGGAAATACTGGTCGGGCGGTGGTGGCGCACACCTTTAATCCTAGCACTTGGGAGGCAGAGGCAGGCAGATCTCTGAGTCTGAGGCCAGCCTGGTCTACAGAGCGAGTTCTAGTTAGGGCTACACAGAGAAACCCTGTCTCAAAAAAAAAAAAAAAAAAAAAAAAAAAAAAAAAAAAGGAAAAGAAAAGAAAAAGAAAAAAAGGAAAGAAAAAAGCAGAATTAGTGGAGAAGTGGGTATACTATCTTTTAAGTACTGGGGGTGAGCCTAGGACTTCACGACAGGCAAATCTTTGCCAGTGAGCTGCTAAGTCCTCAGCCTTTTATTTACCTATTTATTGTTAATATTTATTTTATTTTTGTTTATGTCTGTGTGAGTGTATGGCACATGTGTGCAGATGTCCTCAGAGGCCAGAAGAAGGCATTGGATCCCCTGGAGTTAGAGTTTATGACAGCTGTGAACTGCCTGATGTGGGTGCTGAGATATGTATTTGGGAAGAAAAACTGACCTTAACCACTGAGCTATTTCTCCAGCCCCGTATTTATTTTGAGACAAGCCCGTGTGTCTCAGGCTGGCCTTGACCTCCTCCTGATCTTCCTGCCTCCAGCTTCTGAGTGCTGGGGTTTCAGGCATGTACTGCAGCCTGACTTTCCAGTCCTTTGTCTTTTGAGACAAGTCCATCTGTGCCGGCCTCCTGAGTGGCCACCGGGCTTGGATTGGTTTTGCTTTAGTTCTTTTGTGTGTGGTTGTTATTGTTATTTTGTTGTTTTTTTATTTAAATTCTATTTATTTCTCTGTGGGATCACAAATTTAGCTAATACTATGTGTAAATAATACCTTAGTAAACAGAGTGTGGTGACTCACACCTGTTATCACAGGACTCAGGTGGCCGAGCAGGAAGATCACCCTGGGTTTGATGCTAGCCTAGGCTACTTAATGAGTCCCAGGCCAGCCTGGACTATGGTGAGACTCTGTCAGAAAGCCAACAATAATAACAATTATAACATTTTAATAAATGTAAAGAAATAGAAATCTGTTGCTTGAGTTTTCCTGCCTGGCCCACAGTCAGGACAAATCTCTCTCACCCGCCAGTCCCACAGCCTCTCAGACCTGACCAAGTAAACACAGAGACGTATATTGGTTACAAACTGTATGGCCGTGGCAGGCTTCTTGCTAACTGTTCTTACAGCTTAAATTAATCCATTTCTATTAATCTATACCTTGCCACATGGCTCGTGGCTTACCGGCATCTTCACATGCTGTTTCTCATCCTGGGGGCTGGCAGTGTCTCTCTCACTCAGCCTTCCACTTCCCAGCTTTATTCTCCTCCTTGTCCCGCCTACATTTCCTGCCTAGCCAATGGCCAATCAGTGTTTTATTTATTGACTAATCAGCAACACATTTGTCATACAGAACATCCCACAGCAGAAATCAAATTTAAAACTCACAATGATGAGTGTCTCAACAGTTGAAAACTTTTGAAAGCATCCTCTTTGATAGCTGTATAATGTTTAAGCACTTCTATTTGCTTTTTAGTGAGAACTTCTTTGTATTTGCAGTGATTATTGAACCCATTCCAATTGGACAAGCTGCTAAGGACTATTTAAATCTGTACGTAACGCCAACCCTACTCCAAGGACTCACGGAGCTTTGTAAGCAGAAACCGGCAGACCCTTATGTACGATACTTTTTTATTCACACTAGAGAATATTGTTTATCATTTTCCTATTTAGAACTGTTTGTTTGTTTTTGAGACAGCATCTCACTACTTAGCCCTGGCTGCCCTAAACCAGGCTGGCCTCAAACTCACAAAGATCTACTCGCCTCTGCCTCCTGAGTGCTGGGATCAAAGATGGCACCACCATGTCTGGCTGATATTTATTCTTTTAGTCTGAAGACCCACAAGTTCTGAGGCTTTCTTGGTCTATGTCTTGACTCCGTGGCCACCAAGCAGGACAATTTAGTGAGAGTCTGTCTCAAAATAAAAAATTTCAAGCCGGGCGGTGGTGGCGCACGCCTTTAATCCCAGCACTCAGGAGGCAGAGCCAGGTGGATCTCTGTGAGTTCGAGGCCAGCCTGGGCTACCAAGTGAGTTCCAGGAAAGGCGCAAAGCTACACAGAGAAACCCTGTCTCGAAAAACAAAAAAAAAAAAAAAAAAATTTCAAAAGGTGGTCTGGTCATGGTGGCCCATGCCTTTAATCCCAGTACTTGGAAGTAGAAGCAGGCAGATCTGTGTGAATTCAAGGCTGGTCTGGTCTGCATATTAGATTCCAGGCCCCCCAAGGCTATACAGTGAGGCCCTGTCTCAAAAAAACAGAACAAAACAACAAAGGTGTGTGTGTGGGAGGGGGGAGCTAGGTGGGTTGGAGAGAGATCGGTAAAGCACTTACTATGCAAGCCTCATTCCATCCTGGGATTCCATTTTCTTATTCTTTTTATTAAGGTTTTTATTAGCATATAGTAATTTTACATAATAAGTTCCATTACGACATTTTCATACACGTACATGGTACTGGGTGATTTTTCTTGCTTACTGTTGTTTTGTTGGACAGTTTTGTTTGTTTGTTTGGGGGGAGGCAGGGTCTCACTATGGAGCCCAGGCTGTCCTAGAACTTGCTATGTAGACCAGGCTGGCCTTGAATGTTGTGGTGTTTCAGCCAAGGTCCCTCTGTCTAGCCCTCTAACTTACTAGGAGATGATGTATTTTGGTCACACGTGTGTGCACACCCCGTTTACCTGCCATTATCCCCGCCCCACTCCTGCTAACACCCTTCCTCTTCCCAGCTAGTCCCTCCTCCTGCTTCCGCGTCTTCCTGTTTCTTTTTTTTTTAAAAAAAGATTTATTTATTATGTATACAGAAGAGGGTGCCAGATCTCATTACAGATGGTTGTGAGCCACCATGTAGGTGCTGGGAATTGAACTCAGGTCCTCTGGAAGAGCAGTCAGTGCTCTTAACCGCTGAGCCATCTCTCCAGCCCCCTTCCTGTTTCTTTTGACTAAGTTTCACTGGGGTCATTCACAGGAGCCGCTGGTGAGGGTACGAGCCAGGGCACCTCACAGGTGGTTGCATTGCTGAGGCAAATGTCACTGCCCCTCCAGGAGCCATTGACTTCCTAGGACTCCCTAGGGAGGGGTCAGCCCCCCCCCCCAGCCTCTCGCCGTCCATTGAAATGTCACGACACTTGCGTTTATTTATTTATTATTTTCTTAATGTGTGTGCTACAGCACACATATGGAGACCAGAGAGGCCCTTCTCCTTCCACGATGGGAGTCCTCAGGACCTTACTAAGGTCTTCAGGCTTGGTGGCAAGTACCTTTACCTGCCAAGCCATTTCTCTGGCCCTCCATTTATTATTATAATTATTACCATTATTTTCTTTTGTTTGTGGGAGAGGATTCCCTGCAGCCTGAGCTGGTCTCAGACTAGCTATGTAGCCAAGGATGACTTTAAACTCTGGATCTTCCCGTTTCCACCGCCCAAGTGCTGGGATTACAGATGTGGGCCACTTTTCCCCAGTGTGACAGATGCTGGGAATCAAACCCAAGGCTTTGTATTTAATAGGCAAGCATTCTATCAAATGAACCAATCCCCAGATCTTAAATGTTTTTGTTTTATTTTGTTTTTCCAAGACAGGGTTTCTCTGTGTAGCTCTGGCTATCCTGGAACTAGCTCTGTAGACCAGGCTGGCCTCGAACTCATAATTATCTGCCTTCCTCTGCCTCCTGAGTGTCACGATTAAAGGCGTGCACCACACCGCCTGGCTCTTAAAAAATGTTAATTACACTTATTTATTATTTGTGTGTGTGTGTGTGTAAAAGACTTTTTTTTTTTTTTTTTTTTTTTGAGTCAGGGTTTCTCTATGTAGTCCTGGCTACTGGCTATTCTGGAACTCAGTTTGCAGACCAGGCTGGCCTCGAACTCACACCACACTCAGCCTTTATTTTTATTCTTTAAGTGATTTTAAAAGCTGTTTAGCAGCCAGGCCATGTAGACCAGTAGACCAGGATAGCCTCACACTCAAAAAGATTCACCTTTTCTGCCTCCCAAGTGCTGAGATTAAAGGCATGTGACACAACCCAGTCCAAACTCATACTCTGAACCATTTTGCAATGAAAAGCTAACAGTATAGAAGAATGATTTCACTATGTTGCAAAAAATTTCATTTCATATGTTTCTTTCTTTCTTTTTTTTTTTTTTCTTTTTTTTTTTTTTTTTTTTTTTTGGTTTTTTGAGACAGGGTTTCTCTGTGTAGCTTTGAGCCTTTTCCTGGATCTTGCTCTGTAGACCAGGCTGGCCTCAAACTCACAGAGATCCGCCTGCCTCTGCCTCCCGAGTGCTGGGATTAAAGGCGTGCACCACCACCGCCCGGCTCATATGTTTCTTATTAGCATTGTCCAGGTTGGCCACAAACGTGAAAGCTTGAGTTTTTGGTTACGATTGTTACAGTCTCTCGGTTCTAAGGAGGTAACAGCCTGCTCTCTTGGCTTTGCCCCAGTCTCCTCCTGCCTTAGTTTAACTACCCCGGGGTCACATTCTACACCCCCTTAAGTTAGACCAGCAGTCTGGTCTGTACCTCAGCCTCCACTAAGCCCTAACGACACAATGGCCACTGGAGGATATCGTCTCTCTCTGTGTGGTCACTTGTCAACCTCCAAGATTATAAAGATCTCTCTAAACTGGGGCCAGGCGGTGGTGGCACACGCCTTTAATCCCAGCACTCAGGAGGCAGAGCCAGGTGGATCTCTGAATCTGAGGCCAGCCTGGGCTACAGAGTGAGTTCCAAGACAGTCAGGGCTACACAGAGAAACCCTGTCTCAAAACAAAAACAAACCAACAAATAAGCTGTCTAGCTGGATTTGGTGGCGCACACCTTTAATCTCAGCACTCAGGAGGCAGAGGCAGCTGGATCTCTAGAAGCTCAAGGCCAGCCTGGGCTACAGAGTACGTTCCAGACAGCCTAGGCTGTGAGATCCTGTCTTAAAATTCTTTTTTAAAAAGATACTTCATTTTCTAGTTGATAGGTTCATTATACATAGAAAGGAACTAGTTAAATGTTTATTAACTTTAGTTTTTATCTTTTCCATAGATCTGGCTAGCTGATTGGTTGTTGAAAAATAACCCCAACAAACCTAAACTTAGACATTTTCCAGTGCCAGAGGAAGAGCCTTAGCACACTCTGCAGGACAAGCAGCGGCTGTGTTACTGGGAAAAGCTGTGCATCCACTTTTTACAAGATGCCTCCTTCCTAATGGGTTGAGTCACTACATGTGTAATAAACTATTTTTTCTTTACATTAAAGAAACATCTATGTGTCTTTGTATGGGTATATGTCTGCATGTGAGTGCAGGACCCTGAGAAGGTCAGAGGCATTGGAGCCTGTGGCCCTGGGGTTACAGGGCGTTGTAAGTCACCTGACATGAGTATTGGGAGCTCAGCTAGGGTCTTCTGCAAGAGCATATGCATTCTTTGACACTAAGTCATCTCTCCAGCCCTAAAATATTCTTAAAATACTTTCCTACCATTTGTTCTTAGTGTGAATGTATAGTTGCATGCCACGTTAGTGCAGCGCCCGTGAAGGCCAGCAGAGGCATCAGATCCCTTAAAACTGGAGCTTCAGTTGTGAACCACCACGTGGATGCTAGGAGGGAATCTGGATGCTCTGAGAGAGCAGCAAGTGCTCTTCAGCTGCTGTGTCTTCTCTCCAGCACACACACACACACACACACACACACACACACATATCTGTAGGGGAAAAGACAACAACATAAACCATATGAAGACAGAACGCTGGAGTTCTCCAGTAGGACCTAAGTTTGAGGTCTATCTGGGCTACACAGTGAGACTGTCTTAAGAACAAAACCAGGCTGCGGACCTGGCCCTGTGGCTGAAGACCCTGCTGTGTAAGCCTACCCACGAAAGTTCTAGCCCCTGAACTCATGTACAGTTAGAAGACTCCACAAAGTTGTCCTCTGACCCCCATGCCTGTGCCATGGCACCCATGTGCCTCCCCCGCAAGCTGGCCATGGTAGAGCAGACCTGTAAGGCTAGCTACTTGGGAGGCTGAGGCAGAAATATCAAGGTCAGGGCTGCAGATGCGGTTTGGTTGGTGGAGTGGCCTGGCATGCATGAAGAACTGGGCTCCAGTCCCAGCACCATGGAATACAGGACATGGTAGTGCGTGTCTATAATCCCAGGATCTGTGAGGTAGATATAAGGGGGTTGGGGGTTAAAGGTCATTCTCAGTATACAGCAAGTTCAAGGCCAGTCTGGGCCACTTGAGAACCTGTCTCAAAAGACAAAACAGGCCGGGCAGTGGTGGAGCATGCCTTTAATCCCAGCACTCGGGAGGCAGAGCCAGGTGGATCTCTGTGAATTCGAGGCCAGCCTGGGCTACCAAGTGAGTCCCAGGAAAGGCGCAAAGCTACACAGAGAAACCCTGTCTCGAAAAACCAAAAAAAAAAAAAAAAAAAAAAAAGACAAAACAGGGACTGGAGAAGTGGCTCAGGGGTTAAGAACACTTGCTGCTCTTGCAGAGGACCCCAGTTCTATACCCAGCACCCACATGGTAGTTTACAACCATCAGTAACTCCAGTTCCAGGGGATCTGATGCCCTTTTTCTGACTACCGTGGGCACCAGGCACGCACATGGTACACACACATACATGCAGGCAAAACACCCACTAATAAAATAAAATAAATAATTTAAAAATTGAAAGAATAAAAGCAAAAAGAATTTTAAGTAAGTTAAGGCCAGCCTGGGCAATTTACTGAAATTCTGTCTCAAAAAATAAATACAAGGATGACCAGCAGGATGGCCCAGCAGATGTGGGGTTTGCCTCCCAGAGTGATGATGGAGGTCAAGCCCTCTTAAAACTGCATTCTATGTAAGAATAGTGATGTTCTTGTGTGGTCTTATTTTTACCCTAACACTTTTCAGTTATCACCAAACATCATCAAGAATACCGTATGGTCCTCATACTCAGTTATCACTGGGGAAATAGTTTTTAAAGTTTATTCTTACGTATTTATTACTGTGTGGGTCGGGTGTGCGTACCAGAGGACCGAGGTGTGGAGTCTCTTCTCTCCTGCCGTTTTTTACATGGGTTCCAGGATTCGAACTGAAGTCTTCAGGTTTGTCCGGCAAGTGCTTTTGTAAAGCGCGATGAGGCTATCTAGCCAGTCCCTATCCAAACAGGTCTTAGATCTTAATCGTCTGTCAAGAAGTTTCTTTGTTTTTGAGACTGGGTCTTACTATGCAGCCCAGGCTAGCCTCCGATCCTTTTGCCTCAGGCTTCCGATGCTGGTATTACAGGTATGCTCCAGAGTTGGTTTTTTTTTTTTTTTTTAATTATTGTTATTTTATTTATTACTTTTTTTTTTTTTTTTTTTGGAGACAGAATTTCTCTGGGTATCCCTGGCTGTCCTGGAACTCGCTCTGTAGACCAGGCTGGCCTCAAACTCAGAGAGATCCGCCTGCCTTTGCTTCCTGAGTGCTGGGATTAAAGGTGTGCCCTGCAATCACTGGGTAACATTTTAAAAAATTACATTTCATTTCATATATTTTGTGTGTGTGTGTGTGTGTGTCTGTGGATGTATGTGTGTGTGTGTGTGTGTGTGTGTGTGTGTGTGTGTGTGTGTGTGTGCGCGTGCGCATTGATGTGTTGTGTGGAGGTCAGAGGACAACTTTTGGGACTCAGTTCTCTCCTTCCACAATGTGGATCCTAAGGATCAAGCTTAATGGCAAAAACCTTTATCAGATAAGTTATCTGATCAGCCCCCAAGATTTTTTTTATTCTTTGACAGGATTAGGGATTGAACTCAGGGTCTCATGTACCACAGGCAAGCATCTACCATGGAGCTAAATGCCCAACCTCCAACCTGCTTTTCACTTATCATTATTATTATTTTGTTTTGTTTTGTTTTTCGAGACAGGGTTTCTCTGTGCAGTCCTGGCTGTCCTGGAACTCGCTCTGTAGACCAGGCTGGCCTCAAACTCACAGAGATCTGCCTGCCTCTGCCTCCTGAGTGCTGGGATTAAAGGCGTGCACCACCACCTCCCGGCATTATTATTATTTTTTAATGTTTTCATTTATTTTGAGATTGTATAGTGTGCATGTGGAGGTCAGAGGGCAACTGTGGATTCTGGTTCTGGGGATTAGGTCACCAGGCTTGTGTGACAAGCACCTTTATCCACTGGGCAATGCTTCCCTCCCCGACAACCCTCCACCCCTTACCTATTTTTTTAACAGAGTCTTAATGCATAGCTCGGCCTGGGGAAACTTGTGCTGACCTCCTGTCTCGTCTTTTGAACGCTGGGGTTGCAGCGTGACACTCCGGCTCCTACTCTATTCCCATGGTACTTTGTGCCCACAAGGTGGTCAGGGTAGGAGTGTTTGCCACCAACTCTGATGGCCTAACTTTGATCCCTGAGACCCACACAGTGGAAGGAGAGAACCAACTCCTACAGCCTGTGTTCTTGTGTATCCTCCTCCGCCTCCAAAACACACGGTAAATAAGGAAATGTTTTTTAAAAAATAAAAAATCAGCCGGGCAGTGGGGGCACTCGCCTTTAATCCCAGCACTCAGGGGGCAGAGGCAGGTGGATCTCTGTGAGTTCAAGGCCACAGTTCCAGGACAGCTAGGTCTACACAGAGAAACCCTGTCTTGAAATGCCCTCCCCTGCTGTGGGATGGTCTGTATGCCAAATGCTCTGATTGGTCAATAAATAAAACACTGATTGGCCAGTGGCCAGGCAGGAAGTATAGGCAGGACTAACAGAGAGGAGAATTGAGAGAACAGGAAGGTGGGAAGAGACACTGCCAGCCACCGCCATGACAAGTAGCATGTGAAGATGCCGGTAAGCCACAAGCCACGTGGCAAGGTATAGATTTATAGAAATGGATTAATTTAAGATATAAGAACAGTTAGCAAGAAGCCTGCCATGGCCATACAGTTTGTAAGCAATGTAAGTCTCTGTGTTTACTTGGTTGGGTCTGAGCGGCTGTGGGACTGGCGGGTGACAGAGATTTGTCCTGACTGTGGGCCAGGCAGGAAAACTCTAGCTATATTCTCCCGCCCCCCCCCCCCCCCGCAAAAAAAAAAAATCATAAAATTATGTTGTCGGGTGGGGCAGAATGCTGTGGCTTGTGCCTGTAACCCCAGTGTTTGAGAGGCTGAGGAAGGAGGATTGTGAGTCGGAGGCCAGTCTGAACTACACAGCACCTCAAACCAAAAGCTGCAAACAACAACAACAAGCTAGTGTTCCCTAGCTCAGGAGCTGCTGCCCCTTAACGCCTGCTTCAGGAGGGGAGGCCATTTTCCTCAGGGTATAAGCACAAACAAGTTGCCCATGACCCCTGCTGAGTGCTGGGATGAAAGGTGTACACCACCACATCTGGCCTTTTCTTCATTTTTCAATTCCTTCTTCTTTTTATTATTATTTTTTATTATTTTGCAGTTCTGGTCATGGGACCTAGGGCAATCCTACCTAACGCTCTTTCTATCCATGAGCTAGAACCTAGTTCTTTAGTTTTTATAGACAGGGTCTCAGTGAACTGTCCAGACCAGCCTTGAACTAATCCTCCAACCACAGCCCAGCTCATACCAGAGATCAGCCTGAATTGAGATTGTCAAATATATTTTAAGAAGTTTGTACCCAGAAATACCCGCTCTTCTGCAATCAGCTCCTTGTCAGAAATATTTAGATTGAACTTTGACTCGGACACGACCCAAGTCTCTGCTCCATTTCTGTGACCTCCTGCTTTCCTTGGGCCTTCCTTCTGCCCGTTCCATTAGGAACATCTGCTGGGCTTACTTTGTGCCTTTGAATTAGACTCTCTACTGCCTTTGAAAAATTAGCCCGATCAGGGCCTTGCAGGCCTACAGGAAAGCTGGCATGTAACGTGGAGTCCATTGGTTTCTGGCTATTTCAGATACGGACGTGAGTGGCTTCATCCAAGACAGGCCTGAGGAAGACCTCTGTGCAGGCAGGCTCCTTTCCGACTGACTGGCCCGTTAATCCGCTTGAAAAGGGAGATGGCCAGAGGAAGCTGGGTTCTGCCTTCCCCCCTCCCATCCAAATCAAAGGCTGAAGACGCTGCCTTGATTGATGCCTATTGTTCCCAGACAAAACTGTTTTTTATAGCCCACCCCCTGCCACTGCCATCCGCTCCAGGGGAGTCGGGTCCCCAGGCTTCCTGGGCAGCAGCTGCTGTGTGGTGGAGAACACTGAGGAGGAGAGAGTGGCCTGCAGACAAACGGGCAGCTAATCCCACCAACAGCCCCAGCACCGGAATCATACAAAACGCCGCCGTTTCGTCAGCATTTCAGGGCTAAAGTGGGGCAATGCTCCTCACCGGTGTGGCTTTCTTAAGGCTCCAAGAACCCACCTCCTGTTTGCTGTCTCAGACCAACTGTGCTCCGTCGGCCTAAGCATTGTCAACTCACTGTGGACCCCACAGATGTGAGAAGGACGATTTGGGGGGGGGGGGTGTTAGGGACCGCTTCATGACAGCAAACTGGGAAGATGATGTGAACAGAGGGAACTGAAACACAGAAATGATTGATGATGAGTTTTCTTCCGATCGCTGTCAGGGCTCGCTTTTTCCGTCTTGAGGCAGCTTCCCTTAGATTACTTAGTGATCTCCTCCTAGCTTTGCTCAGAACCGATTACTTTTCAGCAGAATCGTGGAATGCAGAGGGCCAAGTTGTTTTCTATGAATAAGCACCTTGGGGCTGACAAGATGGCTCAGGGGATAAAGGCACTTGCAGCCAAACCTGATGACCTGAGTTCTGTTCTTGGGACCCACAAGGTAGAAAGAGAACCAACTCTCTCAAGCTGTCCTCTGACCTACACACACACACACAAACACACACACACACACACACACACACACACACACACACACACTTAAAAGAAAAAGCGTGAACATCTTTGTGCTGGGGAGGGGCACTTAATAAATCTTGTCTTAATAAAGACCATAAAATCCTGATCCTTCCGAGTGGCCTTTATGATGGGGCTGGAATGGCAGCCTCTTTGGACTTTAGTGTTTCTGGCCTTTGCTGGTATAATACCATTTCAAGGGGTCTTTAACATATCTATGTGGTTCGTGGCTCCTGGTGCCATAAAATGGTTAGACAGGGATCAGCCTACACCAGTGTATACTGAGGTGGAAGCTCCAGAAACAAGCACTCTCTTCCTTGGTGGAGCTGGCCTTTGTAAGGCGACAGTCACACCCCTCCCCGACCCAAAGGCTGGAAGCACACTAAGCCAGCTGCAAACCTGTAGACTTGTGAAACTTGATAGCATATATAAATACACACACACACACACATATATAATATCAATCATTCTATCATTCATTCTGTCAGTTGTGTTCCGCTAGAGAACCCTGACGAATACCCCTCTCAATGTGTGTTCTTCAGCATTCTGGATTCAGGTCAGGTTTCCCCTTACCATACCGCTCTCCCCAGCCTTGATGGAAGAAGAATTGTATACACGATGGGGAAACACAGTCTTCGACTCCACCCAGCCCTGTCCTTCACACTCTGGAGAGTATAGAGTCAAGCTGAGGCCACAGGTGAGAGAGAGAAGCTCTGGGACACATGGGGACATGGAGGGTGCCAGGGACTAGAACACCTCATGAAGCTCCCTGCCATGCTGGCCTGGATTAACCCATCATCTCCCAGGAAGAGCCTTCCCACCTGGCCGATTTTCCAGGAGCGTCTTGTGTTAATCGATGCAATTGCCCAACTAAGTTCTACCATGGCTGGCTTCGTTTTGCAAAACAAAATCAGCACAGCAGGCCCAATGCTGATTGACTGAGTGTTGTCATCAATCCACTTCAAGGGTGCCTCCAAAGGAAGGAAATAAAACTCCCATTTCTTCCTCTGCTAAATGATAGCTTCTCTACTGATTAAGACCCTTATGCCCGCCGGGCAGTGATGGCATACGCCTTTTTTTGTTTGTTTGTTTGTTTGCTTTTCAAGACAGGGTTTCTCTGTGTAGCTTTGTGCCTTTCCTGGAACTCACTTGGTAGCCGAGGCTGGCCTCGAACTCACAGAGATCCGCCTGGCTCTGCCTCCCGAGTACTGGGATTAAAGGCGTGCCCATGCCTTTAATCCCAGCACTCGAAAGGCAGGGGCTGGTGGATCTCTGTGAGTTCGAGGCCAGCCTGGTCTACAGAGTGAGTTCCAGGACAACCTCCAAAAGCTACAGAGAAACTCTGTCTCGAAAAATAAAAAAGGATTTTATTGCTCTGTGTGTGTGTGTGTGTGTGTGTGTGTGTGTGTGTGTGTGTGTGTGTGTGTCTGTGTGTCTGTGTGTGTGTGTGAGAGAGAGAGAAAGAGCAGTAATAAACTACTCTCTTCTACATTTCCCTCTAATGCCCACCCCAGCCCCACACCTGGTTGACCAAGGCTCATTGGGGAAGGCTGTTCTTTATTGTCAACAGAGAAACAAGAACCTTCTTTCTGCCCCCACAAACCTATCATGATTTTACCTTTCCACTAAGAAGCGTGGCTTTGTTTAGAAATGAAAGAGCACGGGTAAACAGAAGGAAGGAGTGCCTTTTTGTTCTTCGAGTGGGCTTGCAGTGAGCTGCCCCCTCACTGCTTGGCTGGGCACCGCTTTCCCCAGACAGACAGATGTTTGCTGCATATGCGCCCACCCCCGGGTCCCTGCCCTGTACACTCCTCCGTTAGAAGGCTCATCCCGTGGCATGGCTGTGGCTGCATCTGTACACTCCTCCGTTAGAAGGCTCATCCCGTGGCATGGCTGTGGCTGCATCTGTACACTCCTCCGTTAGAAGGCTCATCCCATGGCATGGCTATGAGTGTAACTGTGCTTGCTTTTAAGCATTTGTTGAGAGTGTATAAATAATAGCTACATGTATTTATTATTATTATTTTGTGTGTGTGCATGATTAAGAATGGGAGCATGCCACAGCTTGTGTAGAGGTCAAAGGGCAACATGGAGTGGGTCTCTTTCCACCTTTAACTGACTTTCAGGGGCCTATCTTAAGATCATCAGGCTTGAGTGACAAGTGCCTTACCTGCTGAACCATCTTGCTTGTGTGTGTGTGTGTGTGTGTGTGTGTGTGTGTAATGTGCATATGTGTTTGTAAGTGTTCACATGAATTAGCATCTGCCTCCCAAGTGCTGGGATTAAATGCATGCGCTGCCACTGCCCGACTCATCACCCTATTTTTTTTTTTTAAACAGGGTCTCTCACTGAACCTGGAGCTTACCAGTTGGGCTAGACTGGTCAGGAAGCTCTGGGGATCTACCTGGTTTCGCCTCCCTAGGGCTGGGATTACAGATGTGTGCCGCCCTGCTCAGGGCTGGGATTACAGATGTGTGCCACCCTGCTCAGGGCTGGGATTACAGATGTCTGTCACCATCCCCAGGGTTGGGATTACAGATGTGTGCCACCATCCCCAGGGCTGGGATTGCAGATGTGTGCCACCATCCCCAGGGCTGGGATTGCAGATGTGTGCCACCATCCCCAGGGCTGGGATTGCAGATGTGTGCCACCATCCCCAGGGCTGGGATTGCAGATGTGTGCCACCATCCCCAGGGCTGGGATTGCAGATGTGTGCCACCATCCCCAGGGCTGGGATTGCAGATGTGTGCCACCATCCCCAGGGCTGGGATTGCAGATGTGTGTCACCATCCCCAGGGCTGGGATTACAGATGTGTGTCACCATCCCCAGGGCTGGGATTACAGATATGTGTCACCATCCCCAGGGCTGGAATTACAGATGTGTGTCACCATCCCCAGGGCTGGGATTGCAGATGTGTGCCACCCTGCTCAAGGCTGGGATTAAAGATGTGTGCCACCATCCCCAGGGCTGGGATTACAGATGTGTGTCACCATTCCCAGGACTGGGATTACAGATGTGTGTCACCATCCCTAGGGCTGGGATTACAGATGTGTGCCACCCTGCTCAACACTGGTATTACAGATGTGTGCCACCCTGCTTGGCTGGGATTACTGATGTGTGCCACCTTGCCCAGGGTTCTGAGCTCGGATCCTTTGCCATGGATTCATCAATGCAAGTTTGAGGCTAGTTCTAACCGACATGGCCAGTTTCAGGCCAGCATAACTACAAGGCAAGACTTTGTTTAAAAAAAACAAACAGATGAGCTAGGATGCAGCTTGGTGGTAGAGCTCCAGCCTTACATGCACAAGGTCCTGAGTCGGATCCCCCAAACTACAAAATAAAGCAAACAAAAATCCAGGACACTTTTCAGAGTGACGGGAAGAGTCATGGTAATTGCACTTTAAACAAAAGCCCTAAACCAAGATGTAGTAGAAAGAGTACTCACTGTGTTTCCAGAGGCCACTGAAGTCCAGTGGGATTTGACTACAGCATCGTGGTCCTACCTAAAAGAGAGAGGCATGTCAGCTCTATTGCGGGTTTTTGTTTGTTTGTTTGTTTGTTTGTGTTTTTAAGACAGGGTCTTTTGTGGCCTGTGCTGACCTAGAGCTTGCTCTGTAGCTGAGGGTAATCCTGAACTCTGGATCCTCCTGCCTCTGCCTGGGATCACAGTCAAGTACCACCATGTCTGGATCAACCTGTTGTAGAGACACAAACACATTGCATAGGCAATGGTGTGTAGTTCTCTCTGAGTAACGGAGCAGAAGGCCAAGGTACATATAGCCCTTCAAGGAGCCTTTGGAGTTGGACAAAGGAGCTTTAGGAAGGGGAATGGTCTCAGCTGGGCTACAGAAGTAACATAGACAGTATATGTGCAAGGAACTATCATAACCTGGCCTGGCTGGAGCTGCAGGAGCAAGCAATAAAAAAGAAGTTAAGAATAGCTCTGCCTGGGCCGGGCGGTGGTGGCACACGCCTTTAATCCCAGCACTCGGGAGGCAGAGCCAGGCGGATCTCTGTGAGTTCCAGGCCAGCCTGATCTACAGAGCGAGATTCAGGACAGACACCAAAACTACACAGAGAAACCCTGTCTCAAAAAACAAAACAGGGGTTGGGGATTTAGCTCAGTGGTAGAGCGCTTGCCTAGCAAGCACAAGGCCCTGGGTTCCGTCCTCAGCTCAAAACAAACAAACAAAATGTAAACCACCATGCCTGGCTTCTTTCTTCCCTCCCTCCTTCCTTTCTTGGTTTCTTTTTTTCTATAGAGTCTAATGTAGCTTAGGTCAGCCTTGGACTCACTGTGAAACTGAGATTACAGGTATGTGACACCAGACCCAGCTGGGAATGGGTCTTCTGGCATCATTATTTACTGAGTGTTTTAACATCAGAATCAGATAACCATGATTTTTTTTTTTTTTTAAATTTCTCTGAGCCCTGGGGAAATAATCTTTTCCTTTGGCTGTCTGTTTTATAATTCTGCCCTTGGGTACTTCTTATCCACCTGGGGCACCAACCACAAGGCCTTTCTGCACCCCACCTCCACACCCCCCAGTCCCCTATCTGTCCGAGCCCTCGTTGACCCCATGGCCTAACTCTCTCTCTGCTTCCCTTGGGATATTACACATTCCTCTTCTGTTGCCTCATCCTGGTTTGGATGACCAGAGCACCAGCCATGGAGATTGCTCAGGGGCGGAGTCTACCCTTCTCTCCTCCGCTATACCGGATTCTTTCTTCCTGTGGTAGGGAGGGAAGTGGGACAAGGGGCTTAGAGATACATTTCAACCCTTTGAGGTGGCCCTCACTTTCACTCCATTTTTTTTCTCAGCCCTGGGTCTTCTGGCATCAAAGAGAATTACAGGCAGTTTGTGATGTGCGGCAAGGGTTTCCCTATTTTCCTTGGGAGCTTGTTTTTCCCTTCCTCTGTCTTCTGAAATAAACACCCTCCCTGACATCCTCTCTGGAAACTTTGACCTCTAATGAAGTCCACAGTGATCAGTGTTTCTTTTCCCCACTTTGAGTGCCCCTTGGAGAACTAGAATTCTGCCCTCCCGAGTCAGCAGGTGCCAGGCCGTCTGCTTTCTCATTCTAAGGAAGGCTTTTGCAAATCAAGAGTTAAGGCTCTCCTTCAGGAGAAAGGCTGAGAAATAGAGCGCTCTCACTGGTGGAAGAGGAAGAAGGCCCCTCGCACTGCATATGAATGATCTTCACTCCACAGAACTGTCTCGGTGGTTACAGTGTTGCTAGAGACTTGGGGCTCCCCACAGGGGAAGTGGCTGGAAAGGGAAGCATTTGAATTTATGAGGTGACAGGTTTGAATTCAAATCCACCTCCTGTTGTTATCTTAGGCTGAGGTGCTCGCCCTCTCTGAGCCTCTATAAGAGGGAAATGATTGTAACTCTTAAGTGTTCGGGTGTTTTTGAGGGGATTATGGAGATTGAACTCAGGGCCTGGAGCATGACAAACGTGTACTCTACCCTTGAGCTCTACCCCGAGTCCCCAGTGATTTTAACTCTTTGATTAGACGTTCTGAAGCTCGAAGGAGAGAGTGTCTGCGAAGCACTTGACTCTTGGTAGATGCTAATATTACCTTCCCACTGTGGATCCCGAACCCTCAACCATCACCAAACTGCTAGCTGAGGCTATGTCTGTGGCAAACCACGGCAGGGTCTGGAAAACGGCTTCAGGGGCTTCTTTAGGAGTCCCTAAAGCAACCCACATCAGAGTTCAGATGGGAAGGAGGCGGAGGAGGAGAAGGTAACGGGAGAAAGAGCCTTATGGGGATCTGTAGCTAGCGTTAAGCGTGTTTTCTAGTCTGGACAGAAAACACAGGTGTCTCTTTTCCAGGTAAAGCGAAGCGGTGCCCGGACTTTGTGAAATATGGGCTCAGGGGCAAGTTTCCCTCATGCCGTTCATCTCCTTTGCAGCGGGTTCTCGAGATCCACCGAGCTGTGAGTCTCGACCCTGAACCGATTGAACATGTGAGTTTTTTATTCTGTGACCTTCAGGATAGCCAGCCTGTCAAGGATGAACCTCAAGGGAAGGGGGTGTAGGGTTGTAACTGATGAATTTGAATGAGGCTGGAATAGGTCACTGACAGGAAGGTGATGGATGTGGAGAAATCTAAATTCCTTCAGTTCCTGGCTGAGGGTCCATGGGAGAAGGTTGGTTGGTGTGATGATTGATGACTTTGGAGGCAAGATGGATGGGGGTGGGAGGGGCGCAGAAGAAGATACCAGCGGGCTATGAACTTTGGGGGTGGGTGCTCAGCAAACTCGCCACAGAATTCTTCTTTCTTTGTTTTCTTAATGAAAACTCCTTTATAACTCCACAGGGACCACAGGACATGTTCTCCTGGGGGTGGTCATTAAACAAAGCAGCAGGGATAGTTTTGTTTCCGAACCGTCCCCCCCCCCCCAAGATTATTTGGGTATATCAATACAGCGTGAGGGTCAGGAGGTGGGGTGGGATGTCAAGGCATCAGGTGCCTTGGGTCCTTTGGATGGAAATTCTGTAGGGATGCAGGGAGAAAAGTCGAGTTTATTCACTTCCCTAACAGTATCACAATTCAAATTAGGTATCAGGCTGGGGACTTTGAGATCCACGTTTTATTGCCGGTTGACACTCAGGATCATGTAATTTTGTACTTAGCGTTTACTTCCCAGGAAAATAATCTCTCCTTTGGCTGCCTACTCAAGGCCTTTGCCCTCTAGGTAGGTTCTTCTGTCTCCCTATGACCACAACCCAGAGTCACCCACACTGCCATTCTCTGTCCTTACCAGCACATCTTTTTAACCCCTTGCTTTGAAGCAGGACATGGAGAAAAGCATCTCCATGGATTTTCCGTCGTGTTTTGCCTCTGCCACATATGGGGGTTTCAAACTAGAAGTGATGGAGGTCAGGCTGGACCAGACTTGTAAGGAACCTGCTTGTGATTTCTCTTGTGATGCCGACTTCCTTAGTGAACATTTCCCTTTCATCACTACAACCTGAGACGGAAGACCATTTTAAAATGAACTGATTATTGGAGGCAGAGAAAGTGCTCAGCATTTAAGAATCTTCACTCTTCTTGCAGAGGACCTGAGTTCAATTCCCAGCACCCACAGCAGGTGCCTTACAACCGCCTTTATTAACTCCAGTTTCAAAGGAATCGGAAGTCTCCTGGCCTCTACCCCCACACCCTGCATGTGCATAAGGCAAAACATTTATTGTAGGCAAGTAAGAAAGAAACAAAGTAGCCTGTTCTTAACAAAAGCCTGGGAATGCTGTCTGTTCTTGGTGATCACTTCACTTGTTAAACCTCCCTGCAGGGATCTGCCAGTGTCTCTGCGGTGTTTCCCAAGGCTGTGAAATTCAGTTAGGAACCCAGTGGCCTGGGGAAGAGGCAGCTGCTCTTTATGGGATACTACCCCTCCTCCAGAGGCGACCTTCTTAAGAGGGGAAAGTGTAAACGAGGGAAGTAGAGTCCACAGCTTTCCTAGACTACTGCCCTGGAGCCCAGATCTTGATGTACAGACACACTAGGCAGTCTAAATCCAGAGAGTAAACACACTTTGAATATGGTCCAAGTTCAGAGGGCTTCCTCACTTCCTAAAGTTGCCTGAGTCATACTTGAATAACACCAAAATCTATGTGCATTGTTTTCCTGTTACTTCATTTTCATTTTTTTGTTTGTATTTATATTCGTTTATTTTGGTTTTGAGATAGCCTGGCCTCATACTCCCTTTATAACTGAACTCCTGGCTCTCTGCCTCCCGAGTGCTGGGATCACAGGCATGCACTGCCACACCCAGGTTTGACTTTACTTCCTGAAATCGAGTGTTTAGTTTTCTCCATAGCCTGGTGATCCTCAGCTTTCCACAGAGAGTAAGGAAAGGTCCCAGTTGAGGATTGAGGATGGGACTCAACAGGCAGAGAGCTTGCCTACCAATGTCTGAAGCCCTAAATTTGGTCCCAACACCACATAAATCAGGTATGGTGATGATAATTCCAGCACTCAGACAGTGGAGGTTGGAGGTCAAGAGTTCAAGGTCATCCTTGACTACATAGAGAGTTTGAGGTGAGGACAGTCTGGGTTAGAGAGACCCTGTCTAAGGAAGAAAAAAAGAGAAGCTCTGGGGTTGGGGAGAGGGCTCAGTGGTCCAGAGCACCAACTGCCCCAGGTGCTGGTGGCGCACACCTTCAATCCCAGCACTCCGGAGGCAAAGGCAGGTGGATCTCTGTGAGTTCGAGGTCAGCCTGGTCTACAGCATGAGTTCCAGGACAGGTTCCAAAACTACACAGAGAAATCCTGTCTCAAAAAACCAACGAACAAAACAGAGCACTGATACTCTCTTGCAGAGTACCTGAGTTCATTTCCCAGCACCCGCATGGTGGCTCACAACCACCTGCCATTCCAGTTCTGAATTCCACAGGTACCCGGCACACAGATGTTCGTGCAGGTAAAATAGCTATACACATAAAATAAAATAAATAAATCTTAAAAAGAAAAGAAAGTCCTATCTAGATATATCCTAGAAGCATTTATTCAAATGAAATTGAGTTTCTAATTTTGGAAAATAACAAAGTTGAGATGTTCTATAGCTCTTTGGGGAAATACTCTTCTTTGAAGATGTCTGGTAAGTCCTGGTCACCTGTCCACTGATTGTCATTTTGGCTCCGAAGATGGTTCCTTGGTCATGCTGGGTCCTGGTTTCCCTAAGGCTTAGCTGGGGGAACTGTTTCAAAGTGCATTAGCAGATGAAGACCCCAGAACACTAACAAGCTCACAGTCGGAGAATCTGGTCCCGGTCCCACGCTCCCTCTGCAAGTGTTTTCAGACGGTCAGAAGTGAGGAAGGACGCTCCTTCACAGGTTCGAACAGGACTCTGATCTTTTTAAATTTAATTTTTACTTTATTACTTTATATGCATAGGTATTTTGCCTGCATGTATGTCTGTGCACATTTGTGCCTGGTGGCCAAGGAGACCAGAAGAGGACACTGGATCCCTTGGAACTGGAAGTACAGATGGCTCGCAGCCACCATGTGGGTACCTGGAAGTGAACCGGGTCCTCTGGAAGGCTAGTCAATGAGCGCTCCTAACCACTGAGCCATCTCCCCAGCCCTGGGACTCTTTTCCTTTTGCTTCTCTTCGCTCTAACTCCCAGCAACACAGCTGGACAGGACAGGGTCTGAAACTTAACGGAACAAATTCTTTGAGGGTCCTTTGGATGTGCACCCTAAATCAAGCTCCTCCTTTAAGAAGCTGCGTAAGTCCAAGAGTGACTGCGCAGGAAACGCTGGGTCCAGGAGAACCAGGTTCGGATTTCAGCTCTGCGAAGACGCTGTATGATCTATGACAGCTATCATAAGGTCTACAGGCCAACCCTGCGATGTCCCCATTGTTTTCCAGTCTGTGTCCTCTAGGCCAGAAGCTGTGTCCCCCACCTCCACTGTCCCGCAACTAAGCAGCAAGTGAATCTGTGGTGGTGTTACCAAGCACTGCCCTTGCCCTTGCCCCTGCCCCGGGGCTGGGGCCGGACACTACCCGAGGGGCGTGTGCAGTAGTATCTGTTCACGGTGCGCCTGCACTGGCTGCACTTGACGGTGCAGCACCACTTAAAGCTGCAGTCACAGCTGCTCATGGCCTCTGTTCTCCTCTCTTCCACCTGCAGCCCACACTCGGTGCACAAGCGCGCACAGCTGCGCTGCTCCCGCCTGGACGCACTGCGGGCGTCCTGCAGGCACTCGCGGCCCTCGGTGCCATAGATGCCCAGGCTGGCATTGCGGGTGCAGTAGTCAGGAGAGTCCTCTAAGAAGACCAGCTCAGCCTCTGCGCTGGGAAGGAAGGTCTCTGTGGGAGCCCAGCGGCCCTCGGCTCGGTTGCCTGCCCTTAGTCGGCGCTTATCCAGCTCGATTTTCAGCGCGCGGTCGTACTTGGCCTTTAGGTAGTCTCCCATCTCCCGGAAGTCAGCCAGCTGCAGCCAGCACGTCTGGATGCTACAGCTTCCTGAGATGCCGTGACATTTGCAGGTCCTTTTCATGGAGGCCCTCACTGCCTTCAGAGAGAGAGAGAGAGGGAGGAAGGGAGGGAGGTAGAGAGGTAGAAAGGGAGGGAAGGAGGAAGGGGGAGAGAGGAGGGGACGGGGCGAGGGGTGAGGGGGGGGAGAACACAAAGAATAACTCTTGATGGAGAAGGCCAGTGGTTAGCAATATTCTCGAGCTGTGCTTTCTAGCTTTGGAGACCTGTGGGGATTATTGGGGAGGCTCCTAAGCCTTTGCTCAGATCTAGTCAAGGAGAACATCCAGAGGTTCAGGACCTGGATGCCTCTGATGAAGAGCTCGCCAAATGCTGAGAAGGCTACTGCGGCCGGGAACCTAGGCTGCTCCTGGCCCAATCCCAGTGTGTTCCTGGGCCAATTTCTTATCCAAATGTAGGATAAGATAGGGACTGATGATATAGTTCAAGGGGAGAGGACTTGCCTAGCATGTATGAGGCCCGGAGTTTAGTCTCCAGCACCTCAAAAAAATAAAAATAAAAAATAATCAAGGAAACACTTCGTAAGTTATGAAGAAATCACACCCACAGATAGTGTCTGTTGTGAAGCCTGGAGTTAGACTATTTGTGGTGGCTTGTCTGTGCCCTGTCGCCCTCCCTCTGGTCTCCCAAACACCCTCTTAGAAAGAAGGAATCTGAACCCATTACCCTCAAGGCAGTGGTTATAATTGCCTCGAAAGTGCCTCCCTCTGTCCTGGGTGACCAGGATATCCAGGTGGAAGCTCACAGGAAATTTTCAATGATTTTTGTCTCAAGTCCAATTTGCTTCCAGATTTGAGTTCACAATATTACTCCACCAGAGAAATGTTGTTGAAAACAGATTCTACAGTACCAACCTCTCAAATCCCAGGAAGACTATAGGACGATAACAGGCTTCTGTCAATGTCTTAGCATGTAGTTAAAGTGGGTAATATGTTTTGCAGCCTGGTGGCTCATGCCTGTAATCCTAGCACTTGGGAGGCTGAGACAGGAGGATTGCCATGAGTTCAAAGACTACACAGTGAAGTACCAGGCAAACCAGAGCTACCTGAAAAGACTCCATTTTGGAGAACACACACACAGGAGCATACCAAAAAAAGATATCAAAATTTAATGCATGGACTTCAGATCTGGGGCTTATCAACTGTATTGTCTTAGACGAGCCACTTGTCTGGGACTGAACTGGCCTTTCATCCAGAAAACAGAGACAACTGCCTAAGTTCTTCCTGACTGGCTTTGGGGATGAAGCAGGTATGAGACAGCTCTTGGTGAGTGTGAGGGGCTGCAGTCCAAACCCACCAGCCTGCCAGCCCTGCTGTTGTGCAGATTCATCAGGGCTCTGGCATCCTTCCCTTTCTCCAGGCTGTCCACGAAGAGTCTGGAGATCTTTTCCCCAAATTCCACATTGTCGCTGCAGCCTCCCCAGATCCAGCCATGGCCACCTACACACAGGAAAGAAAAGAGATCCGCATACAACGCTCAGCTAGATCCCAGGGAAAGAGCCACGTTCTGTTTAGTGGACAGCTAAACCATCCCCAAGAGTCCTCAGAGGATGATGTCTGAAGGTGAGACAGGGAAATATAGGTATTCGGGGAGGATGGGTGGGTTCCCATTCCCAAAGCCCACTCTGAGTGTTTCTCAGCTTCAAGAGGTAAGTCCTATGTGCCCACAGGAGAAACATGGGTGCACAGGATGAGCTGGATGGCCTCGGAGGTTCTTTGTAGCTCGAATATTCCAGATCTCTACACCTTCACAACAGTGTCAGAGCCCCCTCTGCGCTCATTAGTGTTAGGTCTAAGTCTTGTAGGGTCTGTAAATAGTTGGGGAGCTTTGAGGACAAGGTGTTCCAGTACCAGGGCTGGTCTCTGGCTCTCCTCCCAGCCTTCTCACTCCGATCTCCTGGTTAGCTTTAGAGAAACTTTCTAATGCCTGGTCTCAGGGATGCAAATTCAGCTCTCGGCAGTCCGCGACACCACTGGGTGAAGGGATGGTTAGAGTCTAGGGATTCAAGAGAGCCGAGTCCCCTAGACTTCTCTTAGAAAACTCCATCAGCACTCAGTTCTGCAGCTCCCCGCCTCTTCCCACCTCCGTCGAAGCCCAAGTTACCTGTTTTTCCATTTTTTGATCCATCACAACCGCAGTTTTCAAAGTCACCCATGCTACAGTTCTTGGTGATGGTGTACATGACTCCAGCAGAGCGGATAGCGTGAATGAAGGATGATTCCCTAGTAGCTTTGGAGAGAAAGAGGGGGCTGACTAGACACGTGGATCCTGGTGGCGCAAAGCAGCCTTGTTGTTCTTGCCCCGCTTCCTTAGGACTTAGGGTACGCCTTTCCCTCACTCTGCCTTTTCCCCCTCCTCACTTTATCCAGGCAGGAATGGACATCCCGCGCTGCGGATGGGGAAATCGGAACTCAGGGAACCCTGAAGCTAACTAAGGCCAGTGCTGATTTTCGGATCAGGACTCCACTCTCCTGAAATCTAGCCTAGACCTCTGTCCACTAGTATAGAGGCAGTGAGACCCAGGCACAAGGCTGGTGTAGGCAATTGAGAAAGACCTTTTATTTCTGAACACAGAGTAGGGAGGCAATGTGTGTGTGTGTGTGTGTGTGTGTGTGTGTGTGTGTGTGTGAATGTGCGTGAGTGCACACATGTACATATGGACACACGTGCCTATGTGTGTGGAGAGGCCCAAGGTGAACATTAGGCATCTTCCTCTATTGTACTATTTTACTCTCCCAGGGTCTGTCACTGAATTTGGAGCTCACTGGCGGGTTAGTAAGGCCTCGCATCCTTCTGCCTCAGTTTCTGAGAGACGACAGGTCTGTGCCATGACACCCAGGTCCACACCAAGGCCTCATGCTTGCACAGCAAGGGCTTCACCCACTGAGCATCCCCCCAGACCCCGGAGGTCTTACAAACACTGCCTAGTCTACCTGCGTGTTCCATGGAGAGGAAGCTCTTCCTGCCCTTTACTCTCCCCCAACTCTTCTCAGCAACTCTGTCGTTTCTACAAAAAGGTTTCCCATGCAAACTCCTGCACCTAACTGAAAGCATGCATGTGTGTGCACACACATACATATACATCCACACCTGTACACACACATGCACACATACATACACATACACACCCATATGCACACATGCACATATACATACACACCCATATGCACACATGCACACACATGCATATATACAAACTACACACACCACACACACAGACACATGCACATACATATACATATATCCCACACATAAATACACATATACTATACCACACACCTACATATACATCACACATACATGCACGCACACCACACAACATACATATATACACATCACACACATATAGACACAAACACACACACATCTCTCTCACACACACACCACCTAACATACATATACACATATCGCACACACATACACACAAACACACACACATCACATCCACACATGCACACATACCACACACATGTATACACACATACACATATCACACACACAAACATATACATCATACACATGCATTTATATCATACACACATACAAACACATCCATACATCCACACACCACACACACACACACACACACACACACACACACACACATCCACACACCACACAGCCACCTGAGGCAAAGTCATTCTGATCTCACAGCTTCATTGTCACTGGGATTTTATGATAAGGGGGCAAATGTAACTCCTTCAAGGACCCCATGGATGCCTTTCCCCATTTTTACTTCATTTCATGCAACTCAGAGCAAGGTGAGTGTGAATGAGCACACAGACAGACATGCATTAAAGCCTACAATAACAGTTGTGGTAAGAGCCCTGGTCACCTCCTTCAACCCTTAGAACACTCCCAGGGCCCCCGAGGCAGCTCAGCAGGGCAGGGCGCTAGCATCCAAGCCTGATGACCTGAGTCCAATCCCAAAACTCATGGTGGAAGTAGAGAACACGCTCCCCCAAGTTGTCCTCACACACATACACACACACACACACACACACGCACACACACACACACGCACACACGCACACACACACACACACGCACACACACACACGCACACACGCACACACATACACATGCACACACACACGCACTGCGGCATGCCCCGCTGTAAATAAAGAAATGGTACAAAACTCCTTCTCAGCAGGTCTGAAGCACACACACTGCCCCTTGTAACCCTCACTCGGGGTAGCACAGCTAGGATGTGTCAGGAGCTGGCTAGTCACTTTCACATCTCACCATGCACACATGTTTCATATACCCATGTACGTACTACAAGCCCACCGTGCGGCGTGGTCCCATGACAACTTACCACCTCTCAGCCTGTTGTGGGTGGAGAACTGGAAAGCATGCTCAGGGCAGTTCCATCGCTCCCAAGCAAACTGGAACTTACACTCTTCGACGCCAGTCTGAGCGCCCAAGGCCACACTGGTGGCATAGGTCAGATAGGCCTGTGCCAGGGGAAAGGGCTGTGAGCTTCCCCGGGACGTGGAGGGTCGGGGAGAAGACAGACTCAAACACAATCATTCCCCAGAAAGAAACCGTACTGGGGCCTGGGGACACGGCTCAGCGGCAGAGCAGTTACCTAGCATCCACAAGGCCTTAGGTTCAATCCTGGACACCACAAGACAACACAAAAACGAAACAGTTCTGGATCTCCCGGGGAGAGGGTCTGAAACAGTCCTTCCCACCACCCGCCGCCCCTTTCGCTTTCCCCAGAAGAGTCATCAGGGACCCCAGAGGGTAAAAACAGGAGGGACCGAAAGGCATCATCCTACCTTGGGACCTGTTACCAGGAAATTGCTCACTGACCTACCAAACAAGAAAAACTGAGGTGAACGGGGATGGCATGCTGGGCTTCCTTGGGGACTGAGGGCTGGGGGCAGGACTCACCAGGCAGAGGCACTGAGGGTGGTATAGCACATGCCCGCAGCAGCCACCCACAGCATAAACATGTTTCCCATGGCCCTGCCCATCCCAGGGGACCCGGGCCAGCTCAGGGCCAAGTGCAGAGAAGTGAGCAGAAGGCAGAGCTTTTCCCAGTATTTATATGTGGGCAAATTCTCAATGGCCCAGAGGGAAAAATCAACAGCCCATCTCATTTGTCCCTCATTGGCAGAGCCGTGGGAGCCACTGACCAATGGGGAATCAGAGAGGAGGGTCTCAGCCCAAAGCCTTCAAGGAGGCCACGCCCTCCTCTCCCAGGCTGAGAGGGGCTGACGCAGGTCTCCCACCCTTAGGGTCACTGATCACATAGTCCGTTTATCTCCTCCTGCTTGAGAGGGCCCATTGCTTAGAATCATGTAGCCTGGAGCGGTGGAGGTCCCTCCCCTGACCTCAAGTCCCCCCTCCCTTGGAGCTGCAGGTCTCCAAGTGTTAATGAGACTTCACCCTTCACCCTGATTTCCTCCACATGTTGTTAGTAATCATAGAAGAACTTTTTGGGGACCCTCCTCCTAAATGAACACACTATCTCTACCTCTTCCTTTGGTGACTGCAAGGTGACGCGTCTGTGGGGCTGTGGAAGAGAAGCAACAGGCACCATCGTTACAACAGTTTCCTCTGCTTTTCGTCAAAGTAAGTTCTGGTATAGTTCCTTCATTTCCATACGTCTTCCCTTCTGTGACTGAGGGTCAGCTCTCCAGTTCATTATCGCTTACATATTTCATCAATCTTTGTGCCACCCAGGGCTATATTTGAAAAGACCACTACCTTTATTTCTGTTACCAATACCACTTTGCAGACAAGGGGTGCTGGGTATCAAACTTAGGACCTCTTGTGTGCTTAGCACACTCTACTGCTGAGTGACACCCCCAGCCTCCTCTCGATGAGAGGTTGTCACTGGGGTTCCAGCTACTTAGGCAGAAACCTGTCTTTTGGATTCACCGCGAGCTTTAGTACTTGAGAAAGGGGCTGGATGAGCAGAGGAAGGCTGGAGCTTGTGGGGCTCCAGTGGGACTCAGGGGTGGGGACGACATCAGGGGACTGAGCTAGGGCTGGGGACATAAACGAAGTTCAGAGGAAAGCATAGATTGGAAGGCAGTCTCAGCCATTGTTCTGTGACCCTCACAGAAATGACACCTGCCACACACACCAAAGAGTTCCAGAGTTTAAGAGTCCCCAGGACACTCTATGTTCTCAAAGTAGGGCTCAGCCAGTCCTAAAAAAGTGTCAGTTTGCAAAGTGACTGTCGTCCTTCAGTGACAAGATAGTTATGAAAATAGTGTTTGGAGACATGGAGCACCCTTAAGCAATGACTTATAATATGTTAGATCTTTTTTTTTAATAATAGACTTCTCTTGGGTATGCTTTTTGTCCTGTCTCATTTTGGGGGGAGTCCTCACTGGATGAAAGGCCTGTATTTTGGCCAGAGCTTGCTTGTTGGGCTTCATAGCTGGGGGAAGAGATGTCCTGGATTTAAGGCACTTGGGAAAAGGTTACAGAGTTTGCCTCAGTAGTCTTTTCTCCATCCCTAATTTTCTTTTTAAAGATTTATTTCATTTACTATATAAACAGTGTTCTTTCTGCAAGTTTTGTCTGTATGCCTGAAGAGGGAATCAGATCTCATTATAGATAGTTGTGAGCCACCATGTGGTTGCTGGGAATTGAACTCATGACCTCTGGAAGAGCAGTCAGTGCTCTTAATCTCTGAGCCATTTCTCCAGCCCCCCTAATTTTCTTTTTCTTTTTTTTTTTTTAAAAGATTTATTTATTTATTATGTATATAGTGTCCTGCCTGCATGTATGCCTGCAGGCCAGAAGAGGGCACCAGATCTCATTACAGATGGTTGTGAGCCACCATATGGTTGCTGGGAATTGAACTCAGGACCTCTGGAAGAGCAGCCAGTGCTCTTAACCTCTGAGCCATCTCTCCAGCCCCAAGCCATCTCTCCAGCCCCCCCCCCCCTAATTTTCTTAATCTAAAAAAAAAAAAATGTTCTTGAACCTGTACTTCTTGGGAGAACAGGCTTGATTTTGGAGCGACTTCCCTGAGTTCAGGAGGGGATGGTTAATGACATCTCAGTGTTGGTCCCTGTCTTGCTTGGGGTTTCTGTTGCTGTGAAGATTCACCATGACCACAGCAACTTTATAAAGGAAAACATTTCATCGTGGTGGCTTGTGTACAGCTCAGAAGTTCCGACCGTTATCATCACGGTGGGACATGGCGGTGTGCAGGCAGACACAGTGCTGTCAACACGACAGTCCTACATCCTGCAGCCAACAGAACGTGGTCTGAGTGTCACACCGAGGGAAGCTTGAGCAAAAGAGACCTCAAAGGCTGCTCCCACAGAGACACGCGTCCTCCAATAAGACCACGCCTACTTCAACAAGGCCACACCTCTTAATAGTGCCACTCCCTTTTGGACTATTTTCTTTCAAACCACCATATTTCCGAAGCACCTTGAGAGACTTTGAGGCTTGATTCTGAATTAAACTACTGTGGATGAGGGGTTGGGTCTTAGACTTTTTGCTGGTGTTTTGTTTCGTACAGAAAGAAGGATCTTACTCTATTGCTCAGGCTGGCTTGGAACACACTAGGTGCAGTCCAAGCCTGTCTCAAACTTGTGATCCTCCTGCCTCAGCCGCTAGAATGGACACATGTAGGCATGTGTCCTCAGGTCTGGCTGACCAGGTCTTATTTTTCTGTGTGCCTCCTGGATGGGGCATTTAGTAGGTACCTTAGAAAAATATTCTTTCATCTTCTAGAAAACAGAGAAGGAAATAAGGACTTTTTGGCCTCTGTGTGTGTGTGTGTGTGAGTGTGTGTGTGTGTGTGTGTGTGTGAATACTTTGTGCTTGCTTTTGCTCAGGTTTTTATATCATTTAAAAGGGTTGTTCAATTATTTTATGTGTATGCATGTTTTGCCTGCATGGATGTGTGTGCATCATGTGTGTGTCTGGTGCTCTTAGAGGTCAGAAGAGGGCATTGGATTCTCTTTCACAGACAGGTGTGAACTGCCATGTGGGTGCTGGGAATCAAACCCAGGTCCTCTGCAAGAGCAGCCAGTGCTCTTAACCACTGAGGCATCTCTCCAACTCTAAGATCTTATGGTTTCTTTTTGGGACAGGGTTTCTCTGTGTAGTCCTGGATGTGCTGGAACTCACTCTGTAGACCAGGCTGGCCTCACACTCAGAGACCTGCCTGCTTCTGCCTCTTGAGTACTGAGATTAAATGTGTGCACCACCACCACCTGGCAGATCTTATGGTTTCTAAAATGGACCTATGTGAACTCAATCTCCTTATCACTAACATGAGGATATGGGGAACAAGACCATTTCACAGATCTCTTACACACTGCACTCCCATGTTAGAGGTACAGAACTTGGGCTGGAGACTTGGCTCAGTGGTTAAGAGAATTTGTTCCTTTCGCAGAGGACCCTGGTTCAAGCCTCAGTGTACACATGGTGGTTCACAGCTATCCCTAACCCTAATTCCAGAGGTTTCCATGCCCTCTTCTGGCCTCCAAGGAAACCAAGCATGCATGTGGTACACATACACACATGCAGGCAAACACTTATAAAATAAAATAAATAAATCTAATTTTAAAAAAGAGTTTTAGAATTTGTTAACCCCAGAGTGACTGTAGGCTGTGAGCATAAATCATCTTACTCATATGTTAATCCTGCAGAGGGCAATGAATGGACCTTTAAGGGGTACCTGGAGGTCAACCAATGGCTTTTTTTTTTTTTTGAGACAGAGTTTCTCTGTAGCCCTGACCATCCTGGAACTCGCTTTGTAGACCAAGCTGTCCTGGAACTCAGAGATCCACCTGACTTTGCTTCCCAAATGCTGGGATTAAAGGTGTGCACCACCTCCACCAGGCCAATTAATGGCTTCTTTAAAGTCCCGTGGGTCTGTCTACAGAAGGCCCATGTGCCATGCTGACCAAGGTTTTTCATCCTTAGGAGGAGGAAACAACCAGGTACAAACTGCTTCTAGCCATCCTGTACATTAATTTTCAGGATCCCAGCTCTATTATGGCATCAGTGTGTTTTGTTCTGGCTGTCCTGGAACTTGATTTTTAGACCAGCTGGCCTCGAACTCATAGAGATCTGCCTACCTCTGCCTCCTGAGCGCTGGCATTAAAGATGTGCGCCACCGCTGCCTGGCTTGTTTTGGTGTTTTTATATTTATTTACTTTTTGAGACGGGGGTGGGGTGGGGTGGGGGGTGTCTCACTATGTAGACCAAGCTGGCTTCAAACTCGTAGAAATCTACCTGCCTCTGCCTACAGTATGCTGGGATTAAAATCACATTATACCTGCCCAACTTCCTGCTGAAGTTACCATCAAATAATTGCTTGTTTGGGGCTGGCTAGGTGGGTCAGTTGGTAAAGGTGCTTGTTGCCAAGCTTGATAACCTGAGTTCAGTCCTCAGGACCCACATGGTGGAAAGAGAGAACTGACTCCCACAAGCTGTCTTCCGAACTCCACCTGTGCGCTGCTGCATACGCACACATGCGAGATAAATCAGCAGATATCATGCAAACCAATGCCTTGTTCCAGGTACACCCGAGACCTTAACCCTGGCTGAGCTGCAGGTCTTGCTATCCGCTTCAAGTGGCTCGGTGTCCAGGAAAACAGGGACTAAGGTATGTGACTACCTATAATTCAGCCTAGGGCAGGAAGTGTGCCTGTAACACGATGACTAGGTGCAAATGCCTCTGAAAGGCATTCAGAGCTTAAAACTTAGTGTGGCCAGAAAAACCCCAGAGGCCTCTTCTACCTCCTGTGTTAGAGGATGATGGCATTTCGGGTGTCCTCACTGGCGCTGCCATCAATGAGGGCTGGATCAGAGGCCCGACGCTTGATGCCCGGGGCTATCTGTGCCTAGTTCCGTTTTTACGGGGTGCAGCTGAGATCCAGCACAAGGAGCCGTATCCAGGGTCACACAGGGCGCAGACAGCCCAGATCCGACCATCCTGCTTCTCCGGAGACTGAAGGTTCAAACCTTCAGTCCGGCAAAGATGGTCATGAGTGAACCAGCCACAAACCGTGCTGCTTCTAAGTGTGGTGTCACCAGCCCTCCCAAGTGGCGGCTTAGCCTGTGGAGCAAGAGAAGGGAGAGTTAGTCCAGTATGGGAGGCGGGGTCCAGAAGGTGAGCATCTCTGCTAGTTAGATGAGGAGGCGGGAAGTGGGGACAGTGAGGCCCCCTGCATAGTCTTCAGAGGTGACATGGAGCAGAGCTCTGGGGCTTTCAACCTCTGGCCTCCCTTCCTCCCTGGAGGCCTGGCACCCCTTCCTGGGGACCCTGGATCCCTAGTCAAACACCACAGCCGCTCGAGCTCCTGGTCCCCACCTTGGCCTCCTCAATGGAGCTTCCGGGCCTCTCAACAGAATCTACAGGGAAGAAAGCAGATTAGCTCAATTTTTTCCTTCAGCCTAGGGTTCCAGTGGAGGGAGGGAAGAGGGGCGGCCTTCATGTATGGAACAGAGTCGGAGGTCTGTTGAACACACAGGCCTGGGTGGGTTGGGTACACGGGGCGGCGTGGATGCAATTCACGACTCTCCCAGCTGGAAGCTGTGTTCACTTTACTAACCTGGAATCTTAGGTCTTGTCAGTTCCAGCCACACGGGGATCTTCCCAAATACAGACACGTTTCTTCCAGCTCATTGAGGTGCCCGGGTGGCAGAGGCTAACACCTTCACGCTTAGCCTAGGAAGGGTGGGAGTTGTCTGGGCTGGGTCGGGGAGGGGCTTCGTTTCTGGTTCCACAGTTCTAGCTGTGGACACTGGGTAAGATGTGGAAATTCGGGCTGGGGAGATGGCTCAGAGGTTAAGAGCACTGACTGCTCTTCCAGAGGTCCTGAGTTCAACTCCCAGCAACCACATGGTGGCTCACAACCATCTGTAATGAGATCTGGTGCCCTCTTCTGGTCATACATGCTGTATACAAAATAAATAAATAAATCTTTAAAAAAAAAAAAAAAAGATGTGGAAATTCTCAGTTGTTCCTTTTTTCTTTTCTTTTCCAGTTTGTTTGTTTGTTTTTAGAGAGATGGCCTCTAGTCCAAGCTGGCTCAAAATCAACTACGTAGCTGAGGATGAGCTTTTTTTGATCCACCTGCCTACACCTCCCAAGCGCTGGGATTTTAGACCCATGGGGCATGTGAGGTGCAGGGTTCCCTGCAGGCCAGGCAAGTACCCCACAGACTCAGTTACATCTCCAGCCCTCTCAAGTGCTTCTTTATTTCCACTTCGTCCAGTTATTTCTTGGTTAATCGTGCTTTTATTGTTGTTGTTGTTTTGAAACAGAGCCTCACTAGATACCCCCGGCTGGTCTGTAACTCGCTCTGTAGACCAGGCTGTCCGTGAACTCACAGAGCTTTGCCTGCCTCTGTTTCTGGGGTGCTGGATTAAAGGCGTGCACCACCATACCTGACTTTTTTTTTTTCTACACTTCTTCATTAACTTATTTATTTGTGTGTGAAGATTTGACACCGAGTGCCTGCGGAGGTCAGAGGGCAGCTTATGGGAGTCGCCTTCTACCACGTGGGTTCTGGGGTGAGAACTCAGGTGACAGGCTGGCAGCAAGACCTTTCCCCCGCTCCCCTCTCCTGCTTTTCAAGGAGGACACTATGAAGCTGCTTGTGGCATTTTAGTAGTTTGCAGAGAAGTATGCATAAATACATCCACCTATCTGTTCCAAAAATATTGCCCTATCGGTTCCAGCCGGTACTCAACACGTATGGATCCAAGATGAACCAGGAGATAATTCTATGCAGGATGAAGTCTTGCTCGGCTCAGAGAGCAGCTCCCACAACTCACTGTGACACATGCTCACCAGCCAGCTGAGGAACCGCTGTAGAAGAGGACTTCTGGGTGAGGCCTACCATCTAGCGGCAGTTTGTGGTATTACAGGCTCTTGTTGACTGGCCAAGGGATTTTTGCCTTTACTGAGTCTGAGGCAGGAGCAGAGTCAAGATTTCAGAATGTCCCTAAAAAGCTTGTAATGTACTTGTATGTTGTAGAATATACAATATTTTAAGGTGTGTTACTTTTGTTTATGTTATATTTATTTAACTCTGTGAAGTTGTGTTAATGTGCCTGTCTAAAATATTGATGGTCTAATAAAGAACTGAATGGTCAAGGAGAGGCAGGAGAGAGAAATAGGCGGGGCTGGCAGGCAGAGAGGATATATAGAAGGAGAAATCTGGAAGGAGAGGAGAAAAGATCAAGGAGCCAGAGAAGGAGGAGGACTCCAGGGGCTAGTCACCCAGCTACACAGCAAACCACAGAGTAAGAGTAAGATTTACAGAAGTAAGAGAACAGGTAAATCCCTGAGGCCAAAGATAGATGGGATAATTTAAAGTTAAGAAAAGCTGGCTAAAGCTGGGCGGTGGTGGCACATGCCTTTAATCCCAGCACTCGGGAGGCAGAAGCAGGTGGATCTCGGTGAGTTCAAGGCCAGCCTGGTCTACAGAGCGAGCTCCAGGACAGGCTCCAAAGCTACACAGAGAAAACTTGTTTCAAAAACAAAACAACAACAACAACAACAACAA
This sequence comes from Peromyscus californicus insignis, assembly GCF_007827085.1. Lineage (NCBI taxonomy): Eukaryota > Metazoa > Chordata > Mammalia > Rodentia > Cricetidae > Peromyscus > Peromyscus californicus. Next base: position 24,104,439 of record NW_026294469.1, on the reverse strand, counting down.
AGCTGTCTAGCAACAAGCCAAGCTAAGGCCAAGCATTTATAATTTAGAATAAGCCTCCAGGTGTGATTTATTTGGGAGCTAGGTGGTAGACCCTCCAAAGAATAAAAGAGCAGAAACAAAAAACAACACTTGTATATACAGACCATAATTTTAATATTATCTGTCAAGCAGGTAATGAGAGTACACACAAAAATGTGTTTTTATAAAAGTGATTTTTGCCTTGTTAACCAAAAAAAAATGAGCTGAAGTTGAAGTATATAATATAGAAAACACTATATATATATATATATATATATATATATATATATATATATATGTACTATAGTAAATACCCCACTCCCTGTAAGTAACCCTTTTGAACAGTCTAGTGCAGATTATTTTCTCTGCACATATTCATGTACATGCAATATATATAATTGTTTTGTGTGTGGTGTGTGTTCACATGTATGTGGGCAGGTATACATGCATGTATGTTCATGTGTAACACGGGGTGCTTTCCTCAGTAGCTCTCCACCTTATAAACTGAGCAGGGTCTCTCACTGGAACCCGGAGCTTGCTTTACCCACTGAGCCATCTCTCCAACAACCCCCTGCTGTTGTCTTTTGAAATAGGGTCTCAGTGTGTAGCCCAGGATGCCCTCAGATTTGTAATCCTTCAGCCTCTAGAATGGTGTGATTATGTGTGTGCCACCATATTTAGTTTATATATACATATGTATATATTAGTTTATATATACATATATAGATATAAAACTTAAAACATGGAATTGTGTTATTATTCCTCGATTAGGTTTTGTCTTATTTTTGTTTGTTTGTTTGAGTCAGGGTGTCTCATGTAGCCCAGGCTAGCCTGGCACTTGCTATGTAACTGAAGATGACCTTGAATTCCTGACCGCCATGTCTTATCTCCCAGGTGCTGGAGTAACATCTAGCTTGCTTCTGAACTCTTACATATGAACCTATCTTTTGTGACACTGTATGGCAGTCTTCCTGGTTCATTCCCTTTCTTTTTAGATGGGGTCACAAGTAGCACAGGCTGCTGCTCACTATGTAGCTGTCCTTGAACTCACAGCAACGCTCCTTTATCACACCCTGCTAAGTGCTGGGATTACAGGCATGAGTCACCATGCCCACAGCCAACTAACTCTCTCTCTCTCTTTCTCTCTCTCTCTCTCTCTCTCTCTCTCTCTCTCTCTCTCTCTCTCTCTCCTCTCTTTGAGTCAGTGATTTGTATCCTAAGTGCTCCTTGAATTAGCAGTTCCTGCCACAGCCTTTGGAGTATCGAATATAAGGATAACAGGCATGAACTGCTGACGGTGGTTGACTATCTAATTCCTGTTAGCAGAATTTCAAAGGTCCACAGTCCCTTCCAAGTTGGCACCATTTCTACTGATAGAATTCCCTGGAAAACCAGTGTGCTTTCCGTGACTCTCGAGTTCATTTTCCTAGACAGAAGTGAAGCGCCACGCCTCTTGGAGATAACCCTTCTCCATCTCTGAGATCCTAGAGATCCTGTTGTTTAATGGAAAGAGGGTCCATACAACACACCTTTAATCTCACGAACGCACCTTTGTGTGGCTTTCTAGTATCGTGAGAGTCTCCTTTGACATTTCTGAGGTTTTATTTATTTGTTAAGACATCTTTTTGTTTTGTTTTTTATTTGTTTTTATTTACATGAGTAGGTGTGTGTACATGTGAGTAGATGCTGTGTGTGTACAGGTGCCCCTGAAGGCCAAAAGAGGACATCAGATCCTTGGGAACTAGAGTGACAGGTGGTTGGGAGTCACATGATGTGTGATGGGAACCGCACTATGGTCTTCTGCAAGATGCTCTCAACTGCTGAACCATCTCTCCAGTCCCTGAGATTTTACATTGACTTTTAATTGTATTTATTTAGCTCTGCTGATCTAGAATGCGCTAGGTAGGCCAGGCTGCTTAGTTTTTTTTTAAATTTAATTAGTTTTGTTTATGATTTGTGTGTGTGTGTGTGTGTGTGCGTGCGTGCGCACGCGCGCGCTTATCTGAGCACAAACGTGGATGTACATGTGTCCGAGTGCGCACATGGAGGTCAGAGGACAACTTTCAGGAGTCTGCTCTCTCTTACCATGAGGTCTGGGGATCAAGCCCAGATCATCAGGCATGAGCAGCGAGCACCTTACCTGCTGAGCTGAGCTACCTGTCTCCTTTCCTGTCTTTTTTTTTTTTTTTTTTTTTTTGGTTTTTCGAGACAGGGTTTCTCTGTGTAGCTTTGCGCCTTTTCCTGGAACTCACTTGGTAGCCCAGGCTGGCCTCGAACTCACAGAGATCCGCCTGGCTCTGCCTCCCGAGTGCTGGGATTAAAGGCGTGCGCCACCACCGCCCGGCCTCCTTTCCTGTCTTAAAACTCATCTTTAAGCCATATTTTCATATATATATGTACACATATATATATGAATAGACATGTGTGTGTGTATATATATATATATATGTTTCACCTACATGTGTGTCTGTGCATCATGTTTGTGCCTGGTACCCTTGGAGACCAGAAGAGGGCATCAGGTCTCCTGAAATTAGCATTACAGATAGTCGTGAGCCACCATGTGGGTGCTGGGAGTGGAACCCAGGTCCAGGCCTTCTGGAAGAGCAGCCCATGCTTTTACAATTTAACCACTGAGCTGGCTCCAGATTCCTTTATTTATTTGTTTGTTTGTTTGTTTATAAATTTTGAGGATCAAACCCAAGGTTTCCTGCAAACTAATCACGTACACTACTTTTTAACAGCATCACCAGCCCTTAGCCAGATGTCACTTACCTTTCTCTCTCTCTCTCTCTCTCTCTCTCTCTCTCTCTCTCTCTCTCTCTCCCTCTCTCTCTCTTCTGTTTTTATTTGTTTGTTTTGTTGTTGTTTTGGAGACAGTGTCTCTCTATATCGTTCTGGCTGGGACCAGGCTGGCTTCAAACTCACAGAGATCCACCTGCCTCAGTCTCTCATGTACTGGGATTAAAGTTGTGCACCACCATGCCCGGCTCACCTTTCTCTTTTGAGACCTGGGATCATATAATTTAGGCTGTCCCGGAACTCATAGCTTAGATGATGACCTCAAACTTGTCTCAGCCTCCCAAGTGTTGGGATTATAGACATGTGTCACACCTGTCTGCAGTCTCTGTTACCTATTGTGACTCGGCACATGGCTCCCTTTGTCACCCTGCTATGAATCTGGAGTCCAGATGGCTTCAGTGGGTGCTTCCGGCTTGGGATCTTGAGAGGTTGCAGGCTGTGGTGGGTGCTAAGTTCTCAGCTGTGGATTCAGCAAGGGTCAGGAGGGAGATCGCTCATGAAATTCACTGACAGGGTGGTTGGCAGGTTGGTTCTCACCCAGTGGACTCTCCATGGGGTTTTCTCATTACATAGCTGGCAGCTTTCCCAGGGGTAAATGATCCAAGAGAAAGAGAGAAAACACCCAAGAAGCTGTAGACTTTTATAACTACATCCGAAAATAATGTCATATGACATTTGTATTTTATTTGTTACAAATGCATCAGTTTGTCCAGCCAGCTTACACTAAAGGGGAGGGGACTACACAAAACACTAAGAGATGGGCCTGGAGGGATGCCTCAGCAGTTAGTAGCACATACTACCCTTCCAGAGGACCCGGGTTCAATTCCCAGATCCACATGGCAGCTCACAACTGTCTGTAACTCCAGTTCCAGGGGGGCCAACACCCTCACACAGATCTACATGCAGGCAAAACACCAATACACATGAAATAAAAATAAATTAAAAAAACACACCAAGAGAATGCTGTAATCGTCTTAGAAATGGCCAGCAACACATCCATTTCTTTCTTTCTTTCTTTCTTTCTTTCTTTCTTTCTTTCTTTCTTTCTTTCTTTCTCTTTCCTTCTTTCTTTCTCTTTCTTTCTTTCTTTCTTTCTTTTTCTTTCTTTCTTTCTTTCTTTCTTTTTTTTTTGGAGCTGAGGACTGAACCCAGGGCCTTGTGCTTGCTAGGCAAGCGCTCTACCACTGAGCTAAATCTCCAACCCCTTCTTTCTTTATTTTAGTTTACTTTTTGTTTTGTTTTTTTTCAAGACAGGGTTTCCCTGTATAACAGCCCTGACTGTCCTGGAACTCCTTTTGTAGACTAGACTGGCCTTGGACTCACAGAGATCCTCCTGCTTCTGCCTCCCAAGTGTATGCCGCCACACCTGGCTTCATTTTCTTATTTAAGATTAAAAAAAAAAAACCTATGTTTATTTATTTATGGAGGGTGGGGGTGAGTGCATGGAGGTCAGAGGAAACTTGTGAACTCAGGTCTCTCCTCCCACCGTGTGAATTCCAGATCACCAGCCTTAGCGGACAACACCTGCTCAACCTTCTCATCACCTCGGTTTTAAAGTGTTTTTATTATTATTGTGTGGGCGGGACACGTGTGCACGTGAGTGCCACTGTGCACACGGGACTGTCTGAGGACAACTGTTGGGGCTGATGCTCTCATTCTTCCTTCACGTGGGTCGCGGGGTGGAGCTCTGGCCGCTGCCACACCTGCCAGGTAAATGCTTTACTCCCGAGCCAGCCGTCCTGTGGGTTTTTATCTCACTGTTGACGTTCACACGGAGTCTTCCATTCTTAAAGTTTGTTCTTTCAAGCTAGTATAATGGTATTGCTTTCCTGATTCATTTCTCAGCATGGAACGAACATCAGCGTATAGAAAATACACGGCTAGAAGCTCGGCTGTGTGACACATGCCTGTGATCCTTGTACTTGGGAGACAGAGACAGGAGGTCAGAAGTTCAAGGTTATCCTCAGCTGCTTTGTGAGTTCCGAGCCAATTTTGAGACTCTGTCTCATCCCAAGAAGAAGAGGAGAAAGGAAGAGGAGGAGGAGGAGGCAGGGGAGAGAGAGAGAGAGAGAGCGACTGCTTTTGTTGATTTTCTACCCTGGCTCAATGTTTATCAGCTCTAAGAGTTTCTTAGGGGAAGCTTTAGGATCTTTTAAGTGTAGAAAATTGTATTTTCTGCTACCCGGAGTTACAGACAGTTGTGAGTCGCCATGTGTGTTATTTATTAAGCGGCACTGTTTACCATGTGAGAAAAGCCACAGGTACAACAAACCCTCTATAAGAGTTTATTAAGGGGGGGAGTAGAAGTAGGTGCTTAGACCTATGGAAACATCGTGCAGGAAGAGAGGGATATGTGGAACCTGCTTTTATAGAGTCCCCCCACATGTGCATATGGGCTTATGTAGCTACGTCTCGCATGAGCATAGATTACGTGATCACGCAGCACACGGATTGTGTAGGACAGGAGGCCCTGGGATGACTAAGCATCTTGCCAGCCCATGCACAGTCATGTATCTGGGGGAGTGGCCAGGAATTCTAACGTTCTAGACTCTTTGTTTTTTATAAAGATGGGTGAACGGGATGGGGGCACCGTGTCTCCCACAACTGCTTCTGGCTGACTCAGTGGGTGTCGGTTAACTTTTGGGGGTAGGAAAGGGGGCTTTTAGAATAGCTGGACATCCTGAGGTAGTGGATTGTCCTTCGCTGCTTTGGGATTTGTCCATCACCTTCTGCTGCTTTGGGCTCTGTGACTGGCTCTAACAAGGAGCTCGCGAGGCAGAAGAGGAAGTTTAGAAAAGATTTTACCTTGTGGGGGTCCCTGAGGGGTTCCAGGGTGAGGGAGGGGGGTCCTGGGACCAGGAAAGTTTGAATTATACTTATCTGAAGTGCATCTGACCTGTCCAGGTGGATTCAGGCTGGCTCTAGAGCTCGGAAGAATTTTTAAACATATTAAGAAGCAGCCACTGGGAATTTAAAATCTTGAGCTGGTAGCCATGATATTATGTTTAGTACTCTGCTATCAGAATTTTATTGGTTAGTGTTAGCAAGTGGGGGGGGGGGAGAGAGAGAGAGAGAAAGAGAGAGAGAGAGAGAGAGAGAGAGAGAGAGAGAGAGAGAGAGAGAGGAGAAACCTGGAACATGCCTTTCATTTTCACCTGAGAGGCTGCCAAGGGAAATGAAATGTTAGAGTTAATAGGCTGGGTGGCTAGGAGGAGGAGGAGAGGAGCTGCTGACGAGTCTGGAGTGAGGCAAATGTGGGGAGCAGATGAAATAAAAGTTCCTACCTTAGCTAGAAAATCTCTCCCCATTAGGGGCACAGGGCAGGTTGGCACAACTAAAGATGTGTGGGTGAGAGAGATTCCTCTGAAAATACAATTAAGTGGTGGGGTCTGATGAGGTGGGTAAGGCTGTCCCCCTACCCCGACAATAGGGAAACGAGGAGAGGTGGGACCCCAAAAACTCCCTCAGGACTGAGTAAGTGGCTCCAGTGTCCAAAAGGAAGGAAATGGATCACCCCGATACTGTAATGGCTACCCTAGGTTCCCTGTGAGAGATGGCACCTTCAATCGTCCATCGCCAAGCCTAGGAGATCGCCTGGAGGGTGGTCTTTGTTTGATGTCCCCATGCCATGAGGTGCACGGGGGCAGTCAGCTGACCAGTGTCCCTCTTGGTGGCTCTTTGGACAAGGCCCAGATGGTGGCCCACATGGGGCAGGGCAGGCACAGACCCAGTGGCCTTCTCTACCACATTTAAAAACAGGGACCTGGAGGCCGTCGGGCAGTCGGTCAGATAGCGTGTGCCAGCGTTTGGCAGTTCTATTTACGGGCTTTCTCATCTTTCCCATGGCACACCTTAAATGCCACAGCTAAGACTTCTGCCCTGGGGGCCAGAGACTCTCTCCAGATGCTTAAGTTTAGCCCTGATGTGGGGGAAGCTCTGTGAGACAAAGTGGGTCATAAGGAGCTGTCTGTCCTCTGGGCTCTCAGGATCTAGGCTAGTATATTGTAAGAGAGCCTTTGTAAGCTGTTCTAAGAAATGAGATGGATTTTCTTCCTTATCTTGAATTATGGGGAACCGCCTCAGTCCCAGGTGGATGGGCAGCATGGGTTTGATAAACCTCATGTGCATGTATCCTAGCCTGATCTCAAACTTGTCTGCGCTCCTCAGGGCAGCTAGAGAACGAGTGACAGGAGGGGTGACAGTGGGAGCCACAGTCGGACGGTTGGAGCAGCCTGAATACGGAGAGGAGGAGGGGGCTAGAGGAGGAGCTGAAGGGGCAGACGCCCAGGAGTGGGAGCAGGAGGTCGGACAGGCGGAGGTTCATTGGCAGGGTCCAGAGCAGTGGTCAGAGATTCCTCAGGTTCAGGTTGCACAGCTAGGAGCACGTGGGCAGGAGAGAGGAACCAGGAAGGCAGGGTTTGGAGCTGAGGTCAAAAAGGCTTGGATATAAGGTAACTCTTTCCATTTGCCCGTTCGCTGGCAGAAGTTAGGTAATTCCCGTAAAATATCGGGGTCCAAGGAGCCATTAAGTGGCCATTTTTTATTGTTATCTAAGGGATATTTGGGCCATTTCTCAGAGGAGGAGTGGGACTAAGAGGATGACGCCTTATTTCCCATGACCGAGGCAGAGGAAAAAAAAAAAAAAAACGTGATCCAAGACTACAATCTCAGGCATCCCTGAGATCATGTGAGGATTGGTGATTAGCACAAGTCATTCAATGCTTTGTCAGACAGAGAATGAGGACCAGGGTGTACATAGCAAGGACCCCCTGGGGGTCTGATAGCAGCAGGTACAAGTTATTCAATGCTTCATCAAGCGAGAGAATGAGGGCGGGGCGTATGCAGCCCGAGGATGAGGGGGGTGGGCGTCTGACAGTGAGAACGATATCTCAGACTGCAGTCGTGGAAAATGTCTAGAGATTAAAGCCTGTGATGGGGGCTGACCATAGCTGATGAAGGCCGTGGACAGGGGTTTCCCCGATCCCAGGGACACCAGAGGGATGCTGGACAATCTGTGGTTATTCCCACGGGTCCAGGGGACTGTTTAACGCTGGCTGGAAAGGGAAAACTCACAGCCGGTGCTGTGCAAAGTGGTCCGGCAGACGGGCAAATGGAAAAGTGCGCAGTGGTAGATAGAGTAAACCTCGGTACAGGGTCTAGGGTGCAGAGCGCCGGGAGGGCCTGCTTTGTCTCAGCACCAATGTTATTCATTTAGTGGTGCTGTTTACCGTGCTAGAAAAGCCACGAGGTACAACAAAGCCCACTATAAGAGTTTACTAAGGGGGGTGGGGAATAGAAGGGGGTGCTGAGACCCATGGAAAAATCGTGCAGGAAGAGAAGAGGGATATGTGGAACCCGCTTTTATAGATTTCTCCCACACATGAGCATATGGGCTGACATAGCCACATCACACATGCGCATAGATTACGTGATCATGCAGCACACGAACTGCATAGGATGTAAGGCCCTGGGGTTACTAAACATCTTGCCAGTGCACACACGCTGTCATGTAGCTGTGGGAGTGGCTAGGAATTCTAACAATGTGGGTGCTGGGAATTGAACCCAGGTCCTCTGGAAGAGCATTCAGTGCTCTTAACCACAGAGCCATCTCTCCAGTTCAATGTTTTTCTTTTCAAATTTAAATTCTTTTTATTTCTTCCTTTTGTCTATTGCTCTGGCTGAGAACTCAAACACTATACAGAGTAAAAATGGAGAGAACAGAAGAAATACTTGTAGTGTATCCCCATTTGGTATAATGCTGAGTGGGTTTGCTGTGATGGACAGAAGGCCATCACACTCAAGCATTAACAAGAACACAGGCTGGACTGGTTGTCTGTGGGATGAGTAGGACATCATCGGAGAAACAAGACGCAGCAAAGAAGTTGGGCTGTGATGGAGGACCTGTGAAGACCTCCAGCTGCCCTACCACAGTCATGCTAGGGCTGGCAGGACCCTGCAGAGTTGATACCAGCTGAGGTGAGGGAGCTGGGCCTTCACCTCCCAGACTGTCAGTCACTGGCTGCTGGCTGGTTCTGGAATGTCTTCAGTCAAGTGTTCTCTAAGTAGGGTTGCCCATGAATTCTCATGGCAACATTCTCAGGAGCTTAGGGGTAAGATCTGCTTTCCCGAGGAGTGAGCTTAATGGCCATGACTTCCATGTTCCAGGACCAGGTGGGAAGAACAGACCCTGAAGCTTCCAATGATGAAAGATGCAGCTTGCCCAGAGGGACAGAAGATGACCTCAGAATGCTCGAAGAACATTAGATGCTCAAATGCAGCCAGGTGTAGTGGTACTTGCTGGGAACCCCAGTACTGAGGTTAGCTGAGGCCGGAAGATTCTTGAATGCAGGGCCAGTGTGGGCAACATGGTGAGACCCTGTCTTAAAACAAAAACAAAAACAAAACCCAACCAACAAAAAATAACTGCAAATAAAACAACAACAAGTCATACAAAACACTGAAGGTCTTTCAAAGTCCTGAGAGGCTGGAGAAACGGCTCCATGGTTAAGAGCATTTACTTGGAGAACATGAGGACCAGAGTTCATATCCTAGCACCTGTACATCAAGCTAGGTGTCCCATAAATGTCTGTAACTCCAGGTCTGAGGGATGGGTGTATACAGGCACACCCAGCCATGCACACTCACACAAACAAACTTTTTTTTTTTGAGACAGGGTTTTTCTGTGTAGTTTTGGTGCCTATATCCTGGATCTCGCTCTGTAGACCAGGCTGGCTTCAAACTCACAGAGATCTGCCTAGCTCTGCCTCCCGAGTGCTGGGATTAAAGGCATGTGCCACCACCGCCCGGTGAAAAGTGACTCTTAACCTAGAATTCTATCCTGCCAGATTATGAGTCAGATGTATGGGTATAATAGAGACATTTTAGATACAGAGTTTTTACTTCTCTCTCTCACTCTGAGAAAGGATCTCATATAGTCTAGGTTAATCTCCAACTCACTACACACCTGAGGCTATGTAGACTAGGCTGGTCTGGAACTCACTTTGTAGACCAGGCTGGCCTGGAACTTAGAGATCCACCTGCCTCTGCCTCCTGAATCCTGGGATTAAAGGCGTGGGTCACTCCACCAGGCCTGGCTTGGAAGTCTTGAGAATCATGCCTTCACCTTGCTTCTGATACCTGGGAATTTGGGGGTGCTCCACCACGTCTCCTGCCTTTGGGCAGTTTCTCAAGAAGCAGTTTAGCCAGGGGTCTGGTGTGACTGCAGGTGTGTCCAAGGGAAGCCGGCCCAGCTGGAATGAGAGGCTGTAGGCAAGGCCTGGAGGGAAGTGTATCTTGAACCATATAGTATTTGTGCACGTGTGAATAGTCTGTAAAGTTACAAAGGAAAATGAAGAATGATTGTAAAGTCAAGACTACTGGGTCTCTGGTAGGAGGTAGGAGGGCAGGAGAGATGACTCAGTGGTTAAGAACACGGACTGCTCTCCCAGAGGACTTAGGTGTGGGTCCCAGCACCCACACTGAGCGGTTCACAACTTCCTGTAATCCCAACTCCCCAGGATCTGGCCCCTTAAGGCTCCCTTTAGCCTCATCTTGCACCTACATTCAAGTGCACACACCTACACATATCTCCATCTTAAAAATAAAATTAAAAAAGAGGTAGGGGCTGTGTCCAAAGGAGGACCTTTAGAGGTGCTGGCTTTTATTTTGTGATCTGGTTGTGTTCTAAAATGTAGACATTGGCTTTAGAGTTCCACGTAACTCCTCCTCTGCCCCTCCCTTACCTTTCCTCCCTCTAGACACACACACTCATCTGCCATTTTCTGTGTTTGCTTTGTTTTAGTTTTGTGTGTGTGTGTGTGTGTGTGTGTGTGTGTGTGTGTGTGTGCGCGCGCACATGTGCATTCACGAGTTTGCACACATCACATGTGCAAGGGTGCCCATGGAATCCAGACGAGCACTGGCTTCCCAGGAGCTGGAGTTACAGGTGGTTGTGAGCTGGTCTCAGAGCCTGGCTTGGGTCCTCTGGAAGAGCAGCACGTGCTCTAAACCATGAGCCATCTCTGCGGCCCCTCTGTTATATTTTAAAATAAATCATTTAAAGACAGTGAGGTTGTCTCCAGCTACACCACCCTAAAGGCTCCTGTCTTGACTGAAACCAGTCAGGTGTGGTGGTATACACTTGCAATCCCCAAACTCGGCAGAGCAAAGCGGGACTGCCAGGAGTTGGAGGCCAGTGTGGGCCGCATAGTGAGACCCTCCCTATCTCTAAAGTGAGCACTAGAGCAGGGCATGGTGGCATACATTTAGAACTCGGGGGGGCAGAGGCAGGAGAATCACTTCAGGAGGCCCTGAAGCAGGAGGCCAGCTAGGGCTATACAGTGTGACCCTGTAACAAAACAACAAAACAAAACCAAAATCGAAACAACCCCAAATCACGGGGCTGGAAAGATGGCTTGGAGGTTGAGAGGAATGAGTTTGCCTCGCAGAACCCATATGCGACCTCACGACTGCCTGCAATTCCAGTTCCAGAGGAACCTAATGCTGCCTTCCTGCCTCCTCAGGCACCGGGCATGCAGTGCACAGACAGAGGTAAACATCCATACACATAAAAAATAAAATAAAAACCCCAAACTAAACCCAAATTAGCAAACAAACAATAAAAGCCAACCAAAAAGCGCCTCTACCCTCCCAGTCCTATGAAGGTATTTCTTTTGGCCTCAGAACACAGTGGAAAATTCCCGAGACACTATGAGTTCTTTGAATAGAGAAAGTTTGGGAACTTCCAGTATATGAAAAGTCCCTGGCATGTCCCAGGTGCTCAACAAACGCTAAAAACTACGTAGGAGCTTTGTACAAGGGAGCACATTTCTCCCAATTGTGTTTGTGGCTGTAGTGGAGACAAAGTCAGAATGAACAGCAGTTTGACAGCAGCAGCCGATGCCTGGAGAATGTCAGCTGACTGAGCAAAGGTGCTAAGAACAGAGGATCTTCAAGACACCAGAGCAAGACCACCAAATGAGTAACCCTTGTCTCATTCCCACAGCCTCTACTTGGCACAGTTCATCAAACCAGAATTTGTTCTCTCCAGAGGATTTTAGTGTTTGGTTCTATTTTATATCATTATATCGTTCTGTTGTGGAAATTGCTGCTTAAAAATGTTCCATAGATGATGGGTGGTGGTGGCGGCGGCGGCGGCGGCGGCGGCGGCGGCAGCGCACGCCTTTAATCCCAGCACTTGGGGGCAGAGGCAGGTGGATCTCGCTGAGTTTGAGTCTAGACTGGTCTACAAAGCAAGTTTCAGGACAGCCAGGACTGTTACACAGAGAAACCCTGTCTCGAAAAACCAAAAAAAAAAAAAAAAAAGGAAAAAAAAGTTCCGTAGACCCCAACAGGTCAGGAAACTGTTGGCGGCAGTCTGGACTGAGTTAAAAACAGGCCTGGCTATATTATGGAAGGTGTCTCAAGTGTGAGCTGCATTATAGAAAAAGCAAATCAGCCATTGTTTTAAGCTAGTTCACTGAGCACTGCTGCTTTTGAACCATTACAGACCCAACAACAAATGATAATCTCCCGACAGTTTGGAATTTAGAAATTACACAAGAGCCGGGATGTGGCTCAGTGGGCAGAAGGCAGCCTGAGCTGACCGGTCTGACCCCAGCCCTTCTTAAACAAGGCATGGTGGTACATGCCTGTAACCCCAGCATCGGGGAAGCAGAGGAAGGAGATCAGAAGTTCATTCTTGGCCACGCGATGAGCTTGAGATCAGCCTGGGATACAATAAATAAATTCATAATAATTTAGAAGAAAAGATACAATTATCTTCCCTATGGTCTGGAGCCAGACCACCCTCCTCAGTCAGCTCAGTATTTTCAACAAGCATGGCTTTTGTTTCTTGTTTGTAAACTAGCTCTTAGGTAAAAGCTAATAGCTTTTAAAAAAAGTATTGCATTTTATTTATTCGTGTATGTGTATAAATGTGTGCATGGACATGTCAGTGTGCACATGTAGAGGTCAAGAGGACAACCTGTGGAGTGGTTTCTCTTCTGCCATCCAGGTCTTAGGGTTCAGGCTTAGGTCTGTCAGGCTTGGTGGCAAGTGCCTTTACCAGCTGAGCCGTCTTGCCAGTCCCAGGGTTTACAGCTTTTACCTGGTGGGAAAACGTCGGTCTCCCAAACTGTGTCTCCCTCCCTTCCTGTGGCTTTAATCACTAAGCAAAGCTTTTGGAGCATACACTCCTTTGTTCTCCGTCCTGTGGAGTACGAGTGTTCGTAACAGGAAGACAGGTTTATTGAGTACTTTATTCACCCCCCCCCCCCCCCCCCCCCGACTGCAAGCCATAAACTTGGACTTTTGTTTGAGCATGCTTACTTGCTTTTGTACAGATTAGGATGTCTTTTGGCAGTGTTTGTGAAAAAAATGGAGGATGCCGTTTATGAGGATAATTTTTAGAAAATTAGTTGTTAAAACAACAAACAAACAAAAAACAGAAGCTAGCTGGTGGTGGTGGTGGTGGTGGTGGTGGTGAGGCAGAGGCAGGAGGATCTCTGTGAGTTCGAGGCCAGCATGGTCTACAGAGAGAGAGAGAGAGAGAGAGAGTTCCAGGACAGTCAGGGCTACACAGAGAAACACTCTCAAAAACCAAAACCAAACCAAAAACTAAAACCAAAACCAAAAACCATACACACACAAAACAAAACAACCCCCCCCCCCTCAAACCAGAGGCTGTTTCTTCCCAATATTTCTCAGATTTTAAAAATTTAGACAGGATCTCAAAGGGCTGAGTGGTGGACACCTTTAATCCCAACACCCAGGAGGCAGAGGTAGGTGCATCTCTGTGAGCTCCAGGCCAGCTGGTCTACAGAGTGTTGAAGACCCTGCCTCAAAGAAACGAAAAATTGGGCTGGATGTGTCGGCCTCGCAAAAGTAGGGGGACTTGTGAGTTCGAGGCCAGCCTGGTCTACACAGTGAGCCCCAGGATAAGCAGAGCTATATAGAGAGACCCCGCTTCAAAAACAAAGAAACAAACAAATTCAAAAAAAAAAAAATGGGACTGGAGAGATGGCTCAGCGGTTGAGAGCACTTTTTGCTCTTGCAGAGGACCCAGGTTCTAATCCCAGGACCCACACAGTGACTCACAACCGTGTAACTCCAGTCCCAGAGGGTCCCCACCCTCTCTAGCCTCTGCAGACACGGCTCTTGGTGCACAGATATTCATGCAAGTCAAACAGTCATACACATACAAATAAAATAATAAGAACAATAAACAATAGACAATAGATCTGCCTGCCTCTGCCTCCCAAGTATTGGAACAAAGGTGTGGCCACTATGCTCTGAATTCATTCTCAGAACTTTTTTTAAATTATTTTTTGTCTTGTTCCCTCTGGCAATTCCACTGCAAGTTTAGAAAAAGATTAAGAATTCACTTGCGCCGGGCGGTGGTGGCGCACGCCTTTAATCCCAGCACTCGGGAGGCAGAGCCAGGTGGATCTCTGTGAGTTCGAGGCCAGCCTGGTCTCCAAAGCGAGTACCAGGAAAGGCGCAAAGCTACACAGAGAAACCCTGTCTCGAAAAACCAAAAAAAAAAAAAAAAAAAAAGAATTCACTTGCATCATCCCTTCCTATCTACCCCATATGTAACAACCTGCTGCAGATGGTTCCTAAATAATTGGGGGGGGGGGGGGGAGGGTATGTCGACCTCACAAGGGTCTTTTAGTATAAATAGGTACGCTTATTGAAAAGTGTGAGAGAAAGATCTGTTGTTGCCATAGCTACCCATTTTCCTTATATGAAAACCAGAGGCAGTGAGGGAAAGTGGGGTCACATACACGTACTCTTTGTTCCCGCAGAGGGTTAAAGGCAAGCTTTGCCCGGAGTAGTCAGCCAATGGGGGCTTATCCTGATGAGGTAATGCTTTCAGCCTTGGCAGCCCTTCTCACTGCCTGGTTTTCTATGGGAGGATGGGAAGGGATGTTTTCTGGAGCTTGCAAGTTGTCCTGCAACTTCCCTGACGCGGGCTCCCTGACGCGGGCTCTGGCAGAGCCGGTGTGCCGGAAGCAGGGGACCGCTCAGAAGTGGCCTCGCATCCCTTCAAGGACTGGAGTTCTTCTCAGCAGTGAGAACAGGGTTGCCAGGACAGGGTAGCCTTCTCCGGGCTGAGTCAGAGGCCTCCAAAGTCACCCCCACCCCCAGCCCCGACCCCGAGGGGCTTTTCTCCAGCTGTCTTTTCTCTGTGGGTTTCACTTTGCCCCCCTCCCTCCCCTGAAACTGTGTGGTGTCCTAGATGCAAGAATAGACGTTCTGGTGGTTGTTTTCTGTTGCTGTTGTCTCGTGCTGGGGCCTGAACCTTCATGCCTATCACAACGTGCTCAACCTGAGCTAATTTTTGTCAGTAAACTTCGGCCACTTTCCTTCCACTTAGACAAAGGAGCGAGTGGGCATATTCAGTATGGGTGAGCTGTTGGGAGTTTTTGGGGGAGAGCGGAGTGCTAACTTTGGTTAAGATCCCCCTTTCCTATCTGAAACCTGTAATGTTATGTTTTTCTTTTCTTTTCTTTCTTTCTTTTTTTTCTGAGACAGGGTTTCTCTGTGTAGTTTTGCGCCTTTCCTGGATCTCGCTCTGTAGACCAGGCTGGCTTCGAACTCACAGAGATCCACCTGGCTCTGCCTCCCGAGTGCTGGGATTAAAGGTGTGCGCCACCACCGCCCGGCTTTTTTTTTTGGTTTTTCGAGACAGGGTTTCTCTGTGCAGCTTTGCGCCTTTCCTGGGTCTCGCGCTGTAGACCAGGCTGGCCTCAAACTCACAGTGATCCGCCTGCCTCTGCCTCCCGAGTGCTGGGATTAAAGGTGAGCTTCGCCGGGCGGTGGTGGCGCACGCCTTTAATCCCAGCACTCGGGAGGCAGAGCCAGGCGGATCTCTGTGAGTTCGAGGCCAGCCTGGGCTACCAAGTGAGTTCCAGGAAAGGCGCAAAGCTACACAGAGAAACCCTGTCTCGAAAACCAAAAAAAAAAAAAAAAAAAAAAAAAAAAGGTGAGCTTCACCACCGCCCGGCTGACGTTTTTCTTATTTCCCTCACCAGCACTGCTGGCAGTTTACATGTTTTCATTATTATTGTGTGTGTGTATATGTGGGCATGTGTGCACATGAATGGAAGTGGCTGCTTCCTGAAGCCGGTGATAAAACGATTTGAAACAAGGTTGCTGTAAACATCTGTCCGCCTTTCACAAAATGAGATTCTGGGAGCTGAAGGGAATGAAAGTCTGTCTACTCCTGGGAAATTGGTTCTTTTTTTGTGACTTGGTTTGACTGCTTTAAGGTAGGAGAATCACCACGTTCTCACACATCCATCCATCCATCCATCCATCCATCCATCCATCCATGCATACATACATACACTATAGCACACATGCATCACATACAAATATACATACACCACAGACCCACACCACACATACACATACGCTACACCGCATACCACACATATATACAACACACACACACACACACACACACACACACACACACACACACACACACACACGGCCTCCTTTGCCATCCTGGTTTCTTTCCAACTCACCCCACCCACCAACTGGCAGATATCTCGCCCCTCCTAGATTAGATTATCACAGGAAAACAAAAGACCAGGAAGAAAGGAATGATAAAAGTCATGAATGCTGCTGGAGTTTTCCCAGGGCTCCGGGCTGGATACACAATCCTACCACCCTTTACTGGATGAGCTGGATAGCACGATTGGGAACAGGAACGTACTTTGGAAGCTGGAGTATGGTAAATGGTGGTTGTGAGATACCTGGATCTCCAGAGCCTAGCCCAGGGCCTAACACTCTTTTATAATTATTGGAAAGTTTTAATTAGATAGAGGTGGAAAGCATAGTTTAGTGTGCTTTCATGTATCCATCAATCAGTTTCAAACAATTTTCAAATTTCTCACACGGCTATCTCTCTAATGTTCCTGGAGGGAGAGAATTTAGCAGTTTCTCAGATGTGAGTCATATGAGCCTTCTCTGTGAAAGACAATGATTAATATGGCAGGTTTTTTGTATTTTATAGATTACTAAGATTTCAAGAAACCACAGCAAAGAAACAAAAACCAAACCAAACCCATGTGCTTTTTTTTTTTTCTTTTAGAGGCAGTTTTGCTATGTATCACTGGCTCACTGGCTAGTCTGGCCCAGGGTGACCTTGAACTCACAGCAATTCTTCTGCCTCAGCATCCTGATTGTTGGGATTACAGGTGTGAACCACACACTCAGAGGAGATAAGAACAGTCCTTTCATCCTGAGCTATTTAACGAGAGGATTATACAATAATTACTCTGATTGCCTAAGAAAGAAGAGGCGGAGACTGTGTATTTGTTCTTTACACCTGTGACTGAAAGTTCACCAAGGGGCCGGAGAGGTTGACCTCCATGGTTAAGAACACATACTGCTCTTGCAGAGGACCCTAGTTCAGTTCCCAGAACCCACAGCAGGCAGCTCACAGCCACTGGAACTCCAGCTCCAAGAGGGCTCCAGCACACCCCACTACCACATACACATAATTTAAGATAAAATAAATCCTAAAAACATGTCTCCAAAGACCATAATTCCAGCTACTTGAGAGGTTAAAGTAGGAGGATTGAAAGTTCAAGGCCAGCTTAGGCAAACAGTAAGATCCTGTCTCAAAAATAAAAAATAAAGCATGTAGGGCGGGGTGGGGTGGGGGCGGCGCTGGATGAAACTCAGTGAACAGTAGTTGTCTAGCATTTGAAAAAAAAAATCAAAATAGCCCAGGACTCCGTCTTAAAGGATTATAACACAGTTGGGGGAGGAGGTTAGACATCTGAAGCTTATTTGTCAGGCTCTGGGTCCCCTGCTCTGACTCTGATGCTGACTGAATGGAGCCAAGGTCTCTATGTTTCTCGGTGTTCCCATTTTATTTATCTTTGACCCTTGTCCTGTGGGCTGGTTCTTTATCTTCTGAGGACAGAGATAAAATAGCCAGCTAAGGCTAAGTCTGCCTGAACAGCCTTTTGGGCCGCGTTCAGCTTTGTTCCGGAGAAAGGACCGGATGATGGAAAGTCTTCCATTGATATGGATTGAAATGCCAAGCTGCTGGGCTGAGCTGGGTGAGTGCCTTCCCTCTGAGGTCTCCCTGTGCGTAAAAGGAAGTTTTGGGAAATGGCAGAGAAAGTGGAACTTTTAGAGTAAAATGACTAGGGTTTGATTAGGCTAGAGGTGGCAGTGCATGTCCATGCTCTTAGCACTTGGGAGGCTGAGGCAGGAGGATTGCCGAGTTCCAGTGCAGCCTGTGCTACACTGCAAGACCCTGTTTTAAAACAGAAAACCTCGTCTAAGGTGGTGGCTGGCTCACTGCCAAGTGCTCTGTGTTCATGATCAAAATGAGGAAACTGAAAGCAGAAAAACAGGCAGCAAGGACGGACGGACGGATGGACGGAGGGAGAATTCACTGGGCCACACTGCTGACCCAGGAGCAGATTTGCCCTCACTACAGAAACTCGGTACAATGCACGAAGAAGCTATTGCTTCTGTTCCTCAGCCTAACTAGACGACTGTATGCCAGGTGTGGTGACTGGGAGACTAACGCAGGAGAGTGACCGTCAGTTTGATGCCAGCCTGGGCTACATAGTAAGTTCCAGGCCAACCTGACAGGGTGAGATTGTGTCTCAAAAGAAAACAAAGAAAGAAACCCTATACAGTATCCGCGGTTGGTCAAAGTTCAAGCAAATTTTAAGTGTTCATTTGTTATTGTCTTGATCTCCTTTTCTTTTTAAGATGTATTTTATTTTGAGACAAAGTCTCCTATAGCTCAAGCTGGCCTTAAACTTGCTATATAGCTTAGGATGACCTTGAATTCCTGATCCTCCTGCCTCCTCCTGAGTGTTGGAATTACAGGTGTGTGCTGCCACACCCAGGCTAAGTGCCTGACTTTTCTACCTTGTTTTACTTGGTTGTTAGGGATTTGCTCTATGTATATCTTGTATATGCATGAATATACAAGCACATCACAGCACTTTCTTCATGGAAAAAACCCGAAGCAACTGTAATAGTTGGACACATTTCTGTGGAATATATGTAAGAAGTAGATGGAAGCCCTGGAGGCAAGCACCTTTAATCCCAGCACTTCAGAGGCAGAGGCCGGCAGATCTCCGAGGATTTGAGCCCAGTCTGGTTCCAGATTAGCCAGGGCTATGTACGTGCATACATACATTGTACGATCTCACAATAACCTTCACAAGGGTTACTTTTGTAGGAAAGGGAATAAAATTCAGAGATGAAAGCCTTTTGGTGTGTAAAAACTTCCTTCGTTTTTTTTTTTTTTCCCAAGACAGGGTTTCTCTGTATAGCTTTGTGCCTTTTCCTGGAACTCGCTTTGGAGACCAGGCTGGCCTCGAACTCACAGAGATCCGCCTGGTTCTGCCTCCCGAGTGCTGGGATTAAAGGCGCGCGCCACCACCGCCCGGCGTAAAAACTTAGTTTTGTATATATGTACATCACATGTGTGCAGGAGCCTGTGGAAGTCAGATGAGGCATCAGATCTCCTGAAAGTGGAGTTATAGATGGCTGTGAGCTGCCTTGTGGATGCTGGGAACTGAACCTGGGTTCTCTGGAAGGGCAGTTAGTACACACTCTTAACCACTGAGCCATCTGGTCAGCTGTCTTCCTTTGGCTTTTTCAGACAGGGTCTTATTCTGTAACTCAGGCTGACCTCAAACTCATGGCAATTCTCCTGCCTCAGCCTTCCAAATGCTGGTATTCCAGACATGAACTGTAATACAGGGCATCCTTACATAGCCCAGGCTAGTCTGGAACTTACTATGTAGACCAGGCAGCCCTCAGATTTGCAGTGACCCTCCCACTTCTACCTGAGCGTTGAGAGTACATGTGTGTGCTAATATTCTTGAGTCATGAGAATTTCGTTTTTTGTATGTTGTTATTGTGGGGGGGGGGGCACGCGCCCATGGGCAAGCTAGATACTGTGAACCTAGGGCCTTGCATATACTAAGCAAGTACTTTATATCACTGAGCTACACCCCCACCTCTCATTGCCCATTTTTAATTGTTCTGAATTCCCAATTACTATAACATGGTCATTGTTTTGTACCTAAACACAGGAATATGTATTACTTAAAACTTCACTCCATTTATTTATTTATTTAGTGTGTGTATGGGAACATTTGTGCCACTGTGTTTGTATAGAGAACAGAGAACCACTTTTCTCCTGCCATGTGGGTACTGGGATGGGTTGTCAGCCTTGATGGGCAGGCACCTTTACCCGCTGAGCCATCTTTCGGGGCCCGTACATTATTTTTGTACTTGAAAAATAATGATGAAGATGGGTCTGGAGGTACACACCTTTAATCCCAGAACTTGGGAGGCAGAGGCAGGCAGATCTCTGAGTTTGAGGTCAGCCTGGTTTTCAAAGTGAGTTCCAGGAAAGCCAGGGCTACACAGAGAAACCATGTCTTGAAAAGAAGAAAAGGGGCTGGAGAGATGGCTCAGAGGTTAAGAGCACTGGCTGCTCTTCCAGAGGTCCTGAGTTCAATTCCCAGCAACCACATGGTGGCTCACAACCATCTGTAATGAGATCTGGTGCCCTCTTCTGGCGGGCAGGGATACATGCAGGCAGAATACTGTATGCATAACAAATCTAAAAAAGAAGAGGAGGAGGAGAAAAACAGTGATGGTGTGAACTGGACTGTCTCTCTAAGACCCTCTTTAAATTCTTGCCTAGATCTAGCTTTACAGTTGGGTGAAGCTTGGCATTTCTTCATCCCAGACGCATGAGAAGAACTCAGATTTAAGAAGGAAAACTTAAACCACAAAGAACCAGATAACTAGAAGAAGAAAGAAAGAGCAGGGGGAAGCAGGGCACAGTGGTACAGTTCTTACGGCTCTTGGAAGGCAGAGACAGAAGGGTCAGAGTCCAAGTTGCTCAAGGCCCGCTTGGGCTAAATGAAAACCTGCCAATAAAATGTAAAGGAAAATGTCCTTCTTATGGTTGTTGGGGCTTGCCTTATAGGGCCACTACATTCAGATGAGGTGTGCTAAAGATGACAGATTTGCCCCCCACCTTTAATGTTACCCCAGGCTCCTGAGGACTTGGAGGAGTGGAGCTCTGGCCCTGTCAGTTCTGGCCTCTTCCAATTTGGGCATTCATTTTCCTGGTGTTCCTTTTGCACGCAATAAGCACATTGGTCCTTCTCTAGCCTCTTCTTTTGCAGGAGATTCTGGCTTCCCCCTCTGGGGTCTCTCTTATCCGTCTCCCTGAGAGCTGCCCCTGCTGCTCAGGTCTATCTTTTATTCTGCTTTTCTTCTAGCGTCAAGGTTATCATGAAGCTTCTGAACACGCTCCAATAGCTGGGACCTATTCATACCCTCAAACCCTCCTAACCTCTGAAGTTTCTTCCTACTATCTTGGGAGACTACGTAACAAAAGCAATATTTGGTTGCTCACTGTTTTTTTTTGGCACATCTGGGTCTACAGGCATGAACACCCGGGAAGCCTCAAAGAGGCTCTCAGGAACCACAGACATTCCTGGGGCTCTTGTATTACCTCACTCACCTAAGACAGATCGGTAGCTTTTCTAGCAGCTGCCTCCATTCATCCTAAAAGGTCCTGGCAAAAATTGCCCAGAGCATCCTTAATGGGTCAGTGTTGGGGTCCTAGTCAGGCTGGGCAGAAGTTCCCCTCTGTAGGCGGACTTTTTTGTACCATCAGCTAGCTTCTAAATAACCACACAGAGACTTATTAATTATAAATGCTCAGCCAATAGCTTAGGCTTGTTTCTAACTAGCTCTTATAACTTAAATTAACCCCTATTTTTTTTGTCTATGTACTACTATGTGGCTTGGTACCTTTTATCAGCACAGCAAATTCATCTTGCTTCTCTCCACATCTCCTCTCACTAAGCCCCTCTCCATCCAAGAGAGCTCTCTCCCTACTCACAAGTCCTGCCTAACCTCTTCTTGCCTAGCTATTGGCCATTTAGCTATTTATTAAACCAATGAGAGCAACACATCTTCACAGTGTACAAAAAGATTGTTTCACAACACCCCTCTATCTGGCAGTGATTCCAAATGGCCTGACCAGACTCTCTAGCCAGATTCTGTCTGCTCCTCAGCTATGAAGAGGATGGTCAGGAGCTGTTGGCAATCATCCTAGGTTGGCTGGTGGGTGTAAAAGTGTGTCTTGAGGAGGCTAATGAGAGCCTGAGGTTTTTTAGAGAATGGTGGGTTCTGAGTTTTCCAATTATACAGATCATTGATTGAAAAGGAGATATAAACTATCAAAGAAGGTACAAACTATGAAAGGAAAAGAATGAGAACTACAGGGCTTGGATCCACAGGGGTGTGTGTGTGTGTGTGTGTGTGTGTGTGTGTGTGTGTGTGTGTGTTTTCCCCTAGAGGCAGAATGGGGGAACTAACCCTGTCCCAGGGAAATTTGTCCCAGAGCTCTTAGCCAGAGCCATTCCATCTGTGTGTAGGGGAGAGGGGCCCGAGATACTATCTGCCCTTCAGTGTAGCCATGGGAATGATTTCCTTGGGGGGGGGGCAGCTTCCTCCAGTGGGACAAAGAGAACAGGCAGAGGTTTAGGTTTCTCTTGGTAACCTGGCCAAAACAAGAGGATTCAGGTCCCCAGGGAGAGGGCATTGGTTTTAAGTCAAGGGGGTGGATCTTGCACCAGAGAAAGCCATTGGCCACTGTATGAACATTGGTCAGGGTGGCCAGAGTCTCCAGTCACCACGTTCCAGACAGCCTGAACTAGCTGGGGATCCAGAGATACATCACTGGGCCACCCAACTGCCAAAGAGGCTAATCTATTTCACAGAAGGTCCGGAGTTTCCCAGACGAGATACAGAGACCATGCCAACTTCCTTGCAGTGTTTTAACATATACTTCAATGGTGTCTTGGGACTACCACTTCCCCTCCTCGTCTTAGTTAGGGTTTTACTGCTGTGAAGAGACACCGTGACCACAGCAACTCTTATAAAGGAAAACATTTAATTGGAGCTGGCTTACAGTTTCAGAGGTTTAGTCCATTAGTGTTATGGTGGGAAGCATGGCAGTGTGCAGGCAGACACGGTGCCGGAGAGGTAGCTGAGAGTTCTACATCTTGATCCACAGGCAGCAGGAAGAGATACACTGGCCAAACTTGAGGATCTAAGACCTCAAAGCCCACCCCCAGTGACACACTTCCTCCAACAAGGCCACTCCTCCCAATAGTGCCACTCCTTAGTGACCAAACATTCAAACACATGAGTCTATGGGGGCCACTTCTATTCAGACCACCACACCCTCCCATCGCAACTCCCTTCCAGCCAACAGAATTGACAAACACACAGAGACACAGAGACAGGCAACAAGAAAGACAAGCAGGGGTGGTCACCACACAGACTGAAACCAGGGCTTCCAGGGACATCTCACACATACCTGGACACCGTGTTCAGCCTTTCCTAAGTGTACTTTCCAGGAGGTGCCATAAACACACTCATCTCTGAAGGAGACAGAGCCAGGTGACTTTCTGTAAGTTCCCTTAGGGTAGCGGCTCGGGAGCTCAGGAGTAGAGGTCGAGAAATTCCTGGGGCCCTGGAATGTCTCAGGGTGCACACTCCTAGGAACTGTCCCTTTTCCATGCTGTTGGCCCTGAGGTGGTCTGAGACTCCCCAGTGTCTCAGTGTGTTAGTCTCTGGGGATCTTGCTGGCACCTCCAGAATATTGCGAGGTCATCTCAACTGGAGAACACACACTCTTTTTTTTTTTTTTTTCTTGACATGGTTTTTCTGTGTAGCTTTGGATCCTGTCCTGGATCTCGCTCTGTAGACCAGGCTGGCCTCGAACTCACAGAGATCTACATGCTTCTGCCTCCTGAGTGCTGGGATTAAAGTCATGCACCACCACCACTTCGGGCCAGAACACACACTCCTAAAGAAAAACAAAAAGTCTTTATCGCTGGCTAGCAGCTGCATGAAAATCTTGCCAAAATCATAAAATGCTAGTCCTTACAAAGGTCTTTTATGCACAAAACTCACATCCTGGTTGACACACTTCAGTAAGCAAGAACAATTAGCAAGAAGCAGAACTACAGAACCAAAAAGCAAGGTTAGTACATTAAGGGGCTTTCCTGGATCCTGGAACTATGGATGGGGCCTTTAATTGATTAGGTCTTTGTTCCATTTTGGCAGGTGTTGGCATACCTGACGTGCTGCTGGGTTTTAAGGTCAGAATGGTGCCTCTAACATGATGTCAGTTGTGCTAAGGTCTGAGGACCTGTTACAAATCCACAGAACTGTAAGATACCAGGACATTCTGCCACTTGGTGAGGTCACCTCTTCCTATAGGTTGTACTTCAGCATCACAGCACCCATCTAGCAAACAGGGATGCTGGGCAAAGCGAATGGGAATGAGGCTTTATTTTCTTGTTTGTGAGCAGCAGCTCTGTGAATTAAATGGAGTTGGATTTCGGGTGAAGCAACTCCCAGGTGTGGACAAAGGACTTTCCCCATCCCCTCGATTCTCTTGGCAGCTTCTGGGAACGTGTCTAACAATTAGAGGTACATAATTCTGATCTCCAGTACAGGTGAGCAAAGTCAGGTTAGAGAGGGAGCTGTGTAGGGACACAAAGCCAGCTCCGTGAATGTAGGTTACTCAAGAGGAAGTCAAAGTCTTAGGCATAGTCACAATGCATTCACAACAGGCAAGAACCATGTCCTGAAGGTTAGAGTTCAAATGCAGAGTTTACCGCTGTTCCCAGCACTTAGCAGCAGGCCTGGCATATTGTAAGTGCTCAGTAAATATTGTTTACTGCATGGATACTCCAGGAGAAAGGAACAATAAAGAAAACAAGAAACAAAGAGCAAAACCTTCCCATAAAGGCCCAGCTGGTAGCAAACCCCTTTAATCCCAGAACTCTGGCAGTAGAGGCAGGTGGTTCTCTAAATTCTGGGCCAGCCAGGGCTACACACTGAGACCCTGTCTGAAAACATATACACACACAAACACACATTAAAACAAATAAATATAAAAATACAGCCGGGCGGTGGTGGCGCATGCCTTTAATCCCAGCACTCGGGAGGCAGAGCCAGGCGGATCTCTGTGAGTTTGGGGCCAGCCTGGTCTACAGAGTGAGATCCAGGACAGGCACCAAAGCTACACAGAGAAACCCTGTCTCGAAAAACCAAAAAGAAAAAAAAAGAAAAAAACCAAAAAACCCCAAACCAATACCCCCCTACTATAAAGCAACACTATATATGGGTGCACTCTCTTCCTTTTAGTTTTTTCTTTTCTTTTGGCTTGAAGCAGGGTCTCATGTCGCCCAGGTTGGCTCTGAACTTGCTGTGTATCAAAGGCTGTCCTTGAACTCCTGATCCTCTTTGCTCTATTCTCAAATGCCTGTATTACAGGCCTGGGCCCCCACACTAGACTCTTTCTTTCTCTGAGACAGGGCCTCACCATGTAGACTTGATGGCCTAGAACTCACTGTGTAGATCAGTTGGCCTTGAACTCAGAGTTCCACCCGCCTCTGTCTCCTGAGTACTGAGATCAAAACCATGAGCCACCACACCTGGCTGACACTCTTAGGCGTTGGACGAGCGTTTCCACAGTGGTTGTCCTCATTCTACCCTTGCAGCGGGACTGTAGTAAGCACTTGCCTATCAGTTTGCTACAGGCAGGGCTCGGATGAGAGATGGATGAAAAGGAGTCCAGATGGTCACATTCCAGACCTCAGGGCCTCCGAGGAAGAGATGGGCTCTGCAGAACGGTAAGACCATTTCAGGCGAAGAAGGCAGACAAAGTTTTATTGTTTTGTGAAGGTCACAATCTGAGCCTCTATAAACTTTGTTTCCCCTCCATGGATACAAGGAGAGGGAGAAAAAGAAAGGAACATCTATTCACTGGTATTCATTTAACTTATTTATTTCTGACAATGTTGTTAGATTGTAGAAAATAGATGATCATAGGCATTTCATCAAGAAGCCAAAACAAATTTGTCTACAGCAAATGCTCACATTATTGTCATACAAAGAATTCCAAATTATTAGGCCCAAACTGTGGACTTGGCAAAGATGAGCATTACTGTTGATTGTTCCAGCTCCTCCAACTTGATGTGGCTGGCACCAGGGGCTCTAGGAGTGAATGTAGCAGCTGGAATCCACTTTGTGTTGGCTTTGGTCCTATTCCAAAGCCTTTCTATTTCAGAGGGATGTATGATGAAGCCTTTTCAGGGCAGAGATCACTAATACTACTCCCCAGCACTTCATAATTAGTTGCTCAGGAAATATGTATTAGGACACAAATGACACAAAGGTTACCTTGGGTTGCTAAGGGCCAAACAGTGTCTGCCTTTATTTGGGGTGCTGGCGTGGGATTTGGACACTCCGGAACAGTCCCTTCTCTTTGCAGCTAGTAATGTTGTTTTGTGTTTATGAGGAACACACATTCTTGCACTGGTACAATGGTCCTGGGCCAAGTGGCACAGACAGACTTCTTGTGCATCCCTCAGAAGAGGCAGCAATGCTACTCTCTAATGGTGAGTGCCCCTCCTTTATTGGAAGACTAGTTTTGATGGGTTCTTAGTCTTGCGAGCTAAGTTTGATGGACTGGGATAGCATTCCACTGCTCTTGGAGAATCAGAGCTGACAATCTCCTTCCCCATTTGGTAACACCTCCATCCTTTCCCCAGACAGCTTGTTTTCACATCCGGATCTAGAGCCTTGCCTTGTTCTACAAGCAGGCAGTGTAACCACTATTCTAATTAGGGAAGATCTTTTTTTTTCTTTTTCCCTTCTTTCTTTTCCTCCCTTTCCTTCTCTTGCCTCCCCCTCCTCCCCGCATCCCCAGACAGGGTCTTTCTAGGTAGGAAGGCTAGGTTTGAACTCACTTTGGATCCCAGGCTTGCAGTGATTCTCCTTTCTCAGGCTCCTGAGCACTGGGATCAAAAGTGTCTATCACGATGTCTAGCAAGAAGAAAAAATGCCTTTGAGGTTCAGTGGATTTTAAAAATAGTACCAAGAAGCCAAGTGTGGTCCAAGAGTTTGGGGGTTCTTGGTTTTTCATTTGAAAGCAAATTGACTAGGGATAGGGTATACAGGATACAGTTCTGGGTTGATCCCCAGAATAAAATAGGGCCAGGTATGGTGATGAACACCTTTAACCCCAGCACGGCATAGAGAGAGAGACAGAGGGGCAGAGGGGTGGGGGTGGGGTAGAGGGAGAGAGAGAGAGAGAGAGAGAGAGAGAGAGAGAGAGAGAGAGAGAGAGAGAAAGAGAGGCAGAGGGGTAGAGAGAGAGGGGCAGAGAGGCAGAGAGACAGAGCACGAGAGGGAGAGACAGAGAGAGAGAGAGAGGCGCAGAGGGAGAGAGAGACAGAGAGAGACAGAGAGGCAGAGAGACAAAAGGATCTCTGTGAGTTCAAGGC
Source organism: Peromyscus californicus insignis (assembly GCF_007827085.1). Lineage (NCBI taxonomy): Eukaryota > Metazoa > Chordata > Mammalia > Rodentia > Cricetidae > Peromyscus > Peromyscus californicus. Next base: position 24,077,227 of record NW_026294469.1, on the reverse strand, counting down.
CAGCCTGGTCTACATAGCGAGCTCCAGGACAGCCCTGACTACATAGAGAAACACTGCACAAAAAGTAAAGCAAAACCAAACCACAAAGCACATAGCCAGACAGATGGACACACGTTTGGTGACTTCTGGGAAGAGTTTTCACACAGGGACCAATCCCTAGCAATAAAGATCTACAGAAGCAAAGTACTTCCAGAAATGTTTTCTGGCCCCAGAGCAGGAGAGGAAAAATACTACAGCATACTGTTCACTGAACACCATCTGATATACCAATTCACATTAGCTTTCCTATTTTGCCAAGAGAGACCCTCGGGACTTAACCAGAGCCATAAGGCTACTAACAGGGTCTAGAACTCAAATGCAAGTTTTCTTATGCTAAGTTCAGTATGTCTATGTACTAAATGGTTGTGTATTTAACTTTTTAAGTTATAGAATTGGGGATAGAAATGTCTTTTTGTGCTTGATAACTCCTATGGCTCATTTCTTATTAACATGGCTCTGAAGATATCAATGGCAATCTTGACTGAGCAAAACTAAACCCACTCTAGCACTCAAACAGCTTTGGGGCTGGATGAGATCAGTAGGGACCAGGGGGACAATCAGTTCTGAGTTTCCTCTTAGCAGGCACAAGCCTGTTCCATCGTGAAGGACTCAATTCTACCAAATGAATGGAAGGAGTCAAGAGGTCTATTTTCATTCTCTGCATGGGTTGTAGGTGACAGGAGACACTGAGGTCCCGGGCATATGTATGACCCTAGGAGGCAGATGCCTGGCATCCAGGACATGCTCTCAGCTGCAGCAATTATTCATCCCCCTCCAATGATCTGATGCCCAGCCTTACCTCTGAGATACACATTACTTGAGTTCAGGGAAGTTGGACGGAATACTTGTTTTACTGGGTGAAAAGTAATCTCAAAAAGAAAAGGTGAAAGATAGTCCCTTTCTAAGAATAACTTTCCTCATCTGGATTTACTTGAGGGCTCCTTAGAAACACACAGGTTGCTCACTTCTCATCCTGACTAAATAGTTATAGTTTCGACACTAGAAATGTATCAAAATATGAGTTCTAGCCCAGCATGACAGCATACACTTGTAACCCCAACACTCAGGAGGTGGTGAAGGCAGGAAGATCAGGAGTTCAGGGCTAGCCTGGTCTACAAGAGACTGTCTCAAAAACAAAAGACAAAAAACAAAAACAAAAAGACCCCAAACCGAGCCATGACTTCTACAGCTATATATAGGTTAAGCATTCATAAGAAAAAAATCTATGTAATTTTGGGACATGACTGTCAAGCTTATAGAAATGTATTATATCAGAAGCTATAATCTCAGCCAAGGGAGGTGGCTTACCTGGCAAAACTACTCGGGGCCAAGTGTGTGAACCCCACGACCCATAGTTTAGAAGAAGTGACTCCCCCAAGTTGTCTCTGACCTCCACACAGGTGTGTGCCTCCACGCCCAAGTAAATCAGTGTAAAAGAAGTTACGGTCTCCACTGTGGAGCAGCCTGTGCTGTGTACGAGATTCAGCAGCGTCCTTGGTAGTTACTACTGGGTCTGCTCCATGTTTACCTCCCAACTACATGTCTATACACTGCCTCCAAACGTCCTGGTTGAGAACTGTTGTTTAACTAAAGCATTTATGTATTATGCATGTGCTTAGGAAGGGGGTCAGTGTGCTGTGGCGTGAGCGTGGAGGTCAGAGGACAACCTCGTAAGGTCAGTTCTCTCCTTCCACCTTTACATGGCTTCTGGGGATTGAACTCGGGTCACAAGGCTTGTATGGAAGCATCTTGACAGCTGGTGAACTACTGTTTTAAGGGAAGTACCAAGACATTACAACTCTCCCAGATTACCTGCCTTCCCATCACCTCATTAAAGTGAGTTTTGAGGGGCATCCTTTTTAGAAATTCTAGACAACAGCAGGACTACGACACCAACTATAGTTTAGTTAAAAGGTTAAGTAAGAACTACTGAGGATTTCTTTGGGGACTGCGGCTGTATGCCGCCATCTTATCAGAGGCAGGCATCTATCTGCCTCTCACCTCCAGCAGGTGACAGGGGCCCTCAGGGGACCACTCAGTACTTGCCATGTTTTTCTTGAAGTTAGTGGGCATAGTGGGCTTGTGACTGACTCCCAGGGCTGACAGCTATTCTGACAGCAGAGCAGAGGAATGCTGAGTCCCAGCTAAGGTGGGACTGCCCTCCCACGTTTGGGTAAGTTCATGTGAGCTTCCTGTGGTCTCAGTGAAGGCTGGACAGAGATACCGCGGTCCGACACATTTGCAGCATTAGCAAGTTCTTCAAGACACTGCACAGCTGTCATACTAATGTCAGTCAGTCATATTAACTCGTACACTTTACTGCCACCTGCAGGAAAACCAAAGTAACACACACACACACACACACACACACACACACACACACTCAGAGGACTGATTTTGTACAATGATAAGGGTTGGTCCAGGACCTTACATCTTATCCAATAGGGCAGGCCCCCACAAAGATGAACAGTCTTCAACAAGTGGCTGAATGAGAAAGTAAAACTTTTGCTAATACAGTGATTCTGCTCAGATCAAGGGAATTGTGGGTGAGAAACGATGGGAAAGACAGGTGGTGCTGGCCTCTGAAGTTATAAAAATGTCCATCAGGAAAAGTCAGCTTTAAAGGTCTAAGCCCAGGGAGTATTAACTGATCACATGAAGAAAGAAAGACCTTTTTCTGCTCCTTTCTTCCTTCTCTCCCCTCCCTGTGGCTCTTGCTAGTGAGGTGCAGGAGGAGGAGGACTCGGAGGCTTAGAGGCTGTGTTGTTGGGAATCAGCAAGCCTGCTGTCCCCAGCGGGAGACATGGGAAAAGCTTCACCTTTCGTGATTCAGCCATCACAGGACCTTCTATTCGTAAGGGAATCACAAAGCTCATGGATCTTCCGTGGGTTTTCAATTAGGTGGGTGATCTATTGCCACTGTACAAATTCAAAGGGATGGCAAAAGGAAGTTTTTTTTAAATGAAAGAAAAATGTCATCGTGTGTGCATTTGGGGAGTCAGTTCTTTCTTGTCTCTTCCACTTTGTGGAGTCAGGGCCTCTTGTTTCTGCTGCTCTGCCATACTAGGTTAGCTGGCCCCTGAGCTTCTAGGCAATTCTCTGTCTCCATCTCTCATCTTGATATAGCAGTGTTGGGATTACAGATGTACCCAGCTGTCTGTGGGTTCTGGGGACCGACCCAGGGTCTCAGGCTTATGCAGCACATGCTTTTACCTGCAGAGGCGTTTCCATGGCTAGTCTTTTTGCTTTTTGTTTGGTTTAGTTCTGTGAGACAAGGTGCCCTAAGTAGTTCCAGGTTGTCTGTGAACTCACAGTGGTCCTCAGGTCTCTGCCTCCCATTTTGAGATTATAGGCCTGTGCTACTACTTCTGATCAAATTTTTAGTTTAAAAATTATAGCCCACAAGCTCTGCATACTGAACACTCTATATTACTAAGATCCAGAATTCAGCTGGGCAGTGGTGGCACACCCCTTTAATCCCAGCACTCAGGAGGCAGAGGCAGGTGGATCTCTCTGAGTTCGAGGCCAGCCTGGTCTACAGAGCAAGTTCCAGGACAGCTAGGGCTGTTACACAGAGAAACCCTGTCTTGAAAAAACCAAAACCAAACAAAACCAAAGCAAAACCAAGATCCAGGACTTGTTTTCTTAGGCAGGTTCTTGAATATCCCGAGGGAAGATGTTCAGTGAATCAAGTCATAGGTATTTGAAAACCTGTACTTTAATACTAGGATACCTAGAGGTAAGAGGGGGGCTCCCATCTTGGGCTTCACACAAAGCACCTACTATAGCAATTGTGCCAAGAAGGGCCTGTGGAAGTGGGGGCAGGAGGACTTTTTGTTCTCTTAGGCGTTACTCATGACTTTGCTGGCTTATGATTAAGCGTCTGAAGCAGTTGTACTGCCCGTTTTCCAACCATGGACTCACAAAAAAAGAAAATAAGGTAGAGGCTTTATTTAGAATGTTTAAGCTGGTGGAATTCTTTTCTTAAAAACAGCTTTACATTTATTTATGTATCTACTTCACGTGTGGGTCTGTACCACAGTGTGGACAGAGGTCAGAGGACAGGCTGGGGAGCTTTCTCTCTCCTGTGTGGGCCTTGGGTATCAGACTCAGGCCTGGAAGCAAGAGCCTTTACCTGCTGGGCCATCTCATTAGCCTAGCCCGCTGGGATCTTCAATTTTAACAGTTTCATAGGCTTGTGAAATTTCCCACTGTTTTCAAATTCTCTAACTCTAAGAATTAGGAAATGTCTCACAGAAATTAACATGGGTATATTCCCGGAAACCATTATTTGAAGAAAATGTTGTAAAAGCTGAAAATGTTGCCTTTATCAATAGCTCCTTTAAACAATTATTAGTTCCTTTAAGAATTTCATACACTGTATTTTGATCTTATTTACCCTTGCCTCCATTCCATCCAGGTCCCAACTCCTTCCCTACCCACCTAACCTTGTGTCCTCTTTTTTTCTCCACCTTTTTTTTGGTTTTTCAAGACAGGGTTTCTCTATGTAGCCCTGGCTATCCTGAACTCACTCTGTAGACCAGGCTGGCCTTGAACTCACAGATCCACCTGCCTCTGCCTCTCCAGTGCAGGGATAAAAGGTGTGCACCACCACCACCACCACCCAGTGTGTCCTCTTTTTAAAAATTTAACATATATAACATATTTAATTTAAAATGTAAAAGTTTTATATATATAAAATATATATAATTTTTTTCATATATATATGTATATATATATTATATATATTTTTTTTGAGATGGGGTTTCTCTATATACCCCTAGCTGCCCTGGAACTCACTATGCAGACAGACCAGGCTGTCCTAGAATTCAAGAGATTGCCTGCCTCTGCCTCTAGCAAAGCCTAAAGTACCCTGTATTCCAAAGCAGTCTCTCATTCAAGACCAGGCCCGACCCTGCTTCTGAGATGGGATGAGATCTGTCAAGTTCAGGGTGGTATGGTCACAGACTTGCTGGCCTTTTTTGACTCTGGCTCTCATGTTGTCCAGGCTAGCCTCAAAATCACAATACAGCTGAGGATGATCTTGAACTTCTGATCCCCCAGCCTCCACCTAATGAGTGAATCATCATGCATGGGCTCTCTTAAGTCTGTTAGTAAAACTTCTTTCTCATTTCCAAAATGAGACAAACCACATTTAAAGAAAGATACAAGGTTAAATGTAAACTTCATCTTGATTGGGCTACTATGAAAAAGGCTTTAGTCATCAGTTTGGCAGAATCATTTTTTACATTTGTGTGTGTGTGTGTATGAGTGTGTGTGTGTGTGTGTGTGTGTACAGAAGCACACGCGTGGAAGTCAGAGAACAGTTTGTACGAGTCAGTGCTCTCCTTCCTTGGCAGTGGCACCTCCCCTGCTGCGCCCGCCATCTTTGCTGGCCTAGTTTGGCAGATTTGGAAACTAAAATTTCACTTGCTCAGGTTTAATTAGGCTCTGAGGAACTAAAGTGGATAGAACAACTTCAGAATTCAATGGAACCTAATTTATTTATAAATCACACTGAGAATGGACTGAGACCGCACAGCTGGCTGACCAGTCTTCACAGTGTACCTTGGACAATCCCATTTCACTGGGGATGCTGAGACAGGCAGACCCCCAAGAGTTCCAGGTCAGCCTGGGCTACAGAGTGACACTCTGCCTCACAAACAAAACCGTTTTGGTTTTTTTTTTTTTTTTTTTGGTGATGGCGGGGGTACTGAGGATTAAGCTGCTAAAGTGCTTGTCCACTGACCTATACCCCAAAGCTTTGAATCAGGGTTTGGGCCCTGATATTGGGTATATGATCCTGTCATCAGAACCAGTTAACCCTTTTCTGGACAGAGTGGGAGTTCCACTGCATATATGTACATTCGTGTGCATGCACTCACACAAATACTTTAAAGAGTTTGTTTTCAGTTATATGTGTGTTTCTGTGTTTGGTTATGTACCTGTGAGTGTAGGTGCCTAAGAAGAGGGGGCCAGATCCCTTGGAGCTGGAGTTACAGGCAGTTGTGAGCTCCCTAACATGGGCGCTGTGAACCAAACTCGGTTCTTCTAGAAGAGCAGAAAAAACTTTAGAGCAGTGGTTCCCAACATGTGGGTTGTGACCCCTTTGGGGTTGAATGACCCTTTCACAGGGGTTGCATATCAGATATTTACATTGTGATTCATAACAGTAGCAAAATTACAGCTATGAAGTAGCAACAAAGATAATTTTATGGTTGGCAATCACCACACAAGGAACTGTATTAAGGGATCACACATTAGGAAGGTTGAGAACCACTGCTCTAGGGCTCTCTCTTCAGCTCCCACGGTATATTCTTACTCAGATTCTGTGGTTCTAGACTTCTTGTGGACCCCGCCCTTCAGTTATGACAGCATCACCTGGGCATGAGACCTTTAGGTCACAGGTGATTTCAGTCTCTCTGATGAAGTTGGGGAGCCACTTTGGTCTCTGTAACATTTACAGAGAGATCGTTGCATAGGGTGACTTTTTATTTTTATCTTTGTGGGTTTTTGAGACAAGGTAGTCCAGGTTACCTTAAACTCATTAAGTAGCCTAGGTTGGCCTTGAACTCCCAATCCTCCAGCCTTTACCCCGAAAATGCTGGGATCGCAGGCCTGGGGTACCACATCTGGCTGATTACTTTTCATAAATCTTGTGCCAAGGTCTGTGAAATTTTTTTAAAAACGTTTTCCAGGTTACTGACTTCTGACAAAGGCAGGTAGGTAGGGGATTGCGGTGGTTTGTTTATATTATTTTTGCTGTCTTTTGAGGTAGCTCAGGGTGGTTTTGCTCTTGTTGTATAGTCCAGGCTGGTCTCCAAATTGGAGGTGACCCTCCGGCCTCAGCTTCCAGAGTGCTGAGATTATAGAGGGATGCCACCACACCCGTGCAGTGTGGCTTATATTTTATAGAAACGACTATAGTTCACCTGGCCAAACAGTACGTTTTTCTCAATGTAAGTCGTCAAAGCCCTTAACAGAGATGACCTAGTCACATTATTAAGGGTGTGAGGGAGCTGCAAGCTTGGTCTACGTGGGCACATAAGCAAGGTGCCGAGCAAGGTCATAATGCTTGGCTCGTGTAACTCCTGTCTTCCTGCCCTGTAGCTCTGGTATTAGTACCACAAGTTCTCTGCGAGCAAGTGGCCTATTGACTTCCATATCCCGAGCCCTCCCGGCACCAGGCTCGGTTTTCTCTCTGGAGTCTAGGTCAGGTACTTAGGTAGAGCGGGGTAGGGGTGGGATGGGGAGGAAGGGGCGAGGCCGAGCCCCAGGAATCCCTCCTCTGGCCCAGATCGCAGGCAGTAAGTGCTCCCACTTGGGCCGGACGGGCAGCTTCCCGGGGAGGTTTTGGAAATGCTCACCGTCGGGGCTTCCCGAACCTTCCGCGGGGCTTGCTTGGGACACAGCCCCGCAGAGCCCGGGCGCCCTTCAGTTTCCCCTCCGTGCCTCCGATGTCCTCCGGGCCGAGGACAAACCCCCGCGACACCCGCCACCGGGCCCCCTCCCTGCGGCTCGCGCCTGGCCGCCGACCAAGGCACCCACCGGTGGGCGGGCCAGCGGCGCCGCAGTCCGGCGCCGAATCCGGGTTGACCGGGGCGCCGCCAGCTCGCCCCGCCCCCCCGCGTCACTTCCGGCCCGGCCGCTCGCCCTCCACCCTGCTCCCCTCCCGCTCGCCGTTAGGGAGGCTCTGCGCCTCAGCCGCCGCCGCCGCCGCTCCCGCCCCTCTGTCTGTCTGTCTGTCTGTCTGTCTCTCTCCGCGTCCGCCGCCGCCGCCCGGGGTCTCCGGGGGTCGCTACCGGGCTGGCCCCGCGCCCCAGCCGTCGCTCCAGCCTCGCGCTCGAGGCCGCCTCGGGAGGAGACCCGCCGGCCGCCGTGCCACTTCGGGCCTCCGTCCTCGCCTTGTCGACGTCGCCAAGGGTTCTGGAGAAGCGGCCAAGGCCGGGGAACGGGGCTTCGCGGTTCCAACGGTGGGTAAACGGGCGGGTGCCCGGCCGTGCGCATGCGCGGCGGGCTGCCGCGGCGGCCCTCCCCCTCCCCCTCCCCTCCCCCTCCCTCCGCGGCCGCCCCGCCACCCCGGGTCCCACCCGGCGCTGGCCGCTGGGCGCCGCGGTTCGGGGTCGGGGAGATGGAGGCACGGCCCCGGTGGACGTTCCGTCGAGGGGGGGTGGTGGTCTCCTGGTCTGCTGGGAAGAGGAGGAGGAGGAGGAGGAAGAGGCGGTGGCCCCGGCCGTCGGGGGGTGTGGCAGCCTTGGGGTTCCAGCCGCTGCAGTGCGCGCAAGCCCGGGGTGCGCCTCGCCGCGGAGCCTCGCCTGCCCACCGTTCTGCACCACCTCTGTCTGCACCCACTTCCTTCGAGCTGGGCAGAGGAGTGGGTGCGGGGGGGGGGGGGGAGGTTGCGGAAAGTGGTTTATTCCGGGCTCCACTGCGCCCTTTTTTTTTTTTTTTTTTAAGGTCGTCACGTGAGATGAGTGGTTGCTGACTTCCTTAAGTCGCTCCGAGAATATAGCCAAAATTGGGCTGTTGGTGCACGGGGACCTCATCGAGAACGCCCTCGAGCCAGAGCCGGGCCCGAGGGGTCCCTGTGTAGGGCGTCGAGTTTCAGATGGGGCGCCTGGCTAGACAAGAAGTGGAACCACTTGGCACACTCGCCCAGTGGGAATGGTTAAACTCTTTGTTGGTAATCAGTTAAACCCAAACTGACTTCGAAAAAGTGTTGCATAATTTCATCCGGTTTCCTATTCGGCCTTCTAGTCAGCTTGGAGGAAGGCGGACGGAAAATGGCAACCACAGCTGCAGTGTATTTGGCTGTTTAACGTTAGCTGTGGCGTGCAAGTCTGCAGGAGATAGTAAAGGATAGTTTTGAATATTAACTTTCTGTGCTTGGGTTAGTGTGAAGTTGTGCCTTCAATCCCCCCTCCCCCCTTTTGTAACCCCGAAGTACATCTTTGGCCTGGGTTTTCGAAAGTACTTAGTAAATACTTGAGTCATTATTTGCCTTTTAGGTTCCTTCCCTTTATCTTTTTAAATTAGGGTATTTTCTCCCGTATCTGTAACACTGCTGGAGTTCCTGCCGAATGGAGAAGGGCCTATCTTAGTGGCGTTATTTTTCGTTGGATAAAGTAACTTCCATTTTTTTTTTAAATTAAAATGTTTTAGGATAGGAAGTGGCTGAATTAGTGATTTACCAGTATTTCCCCACCAGTAAAACTGCAGTTCTCTTTTAAGACAGGGTCTCAGGTAACCCTGATTGGCCTCCACCTCCTTGTCTAGCTGAGGAATAATGACCTCCAACTCCTGCCCCCGGCCCCTTCCCAAGTGTTGGGATCAAAGGCACACACCATACTAGGCTTCAAATGCTTAAAAAAATCGTGCGTGTGTTCTTGTATTGTGGCACACATTGCAGGGCGGGACAACTTTCGGTTCTGTCTACCGTGTGGGTGGGTTCTGGGATGAAACTCAGGTCATCAGGCTTGGTGGCAAGTGCCTTTACCCCTTAAGTCTTCTCTCCAGTTGTCAAATTATTTTTCAAAGCATCATAGTAAATATATACCTAAAATTTATCATTTCACAGTTGACATACCATTTTGTTTTTTTGAGATGGTCTCTATGTATCCCTGGCTGGCCTCACTCAAAAAATCTTACTGAAGCCTCCCAAGTGTTGGGATTACATTACAGGTGGGCACCGCTATATCCAACTGTAACAGGTAGTTTTTTCTTCATAGAACCACCTGGTTTTACCCAGAGCATGTGTACAATCCCCTCCCCCACCTTCAAAAAAATAATTTGTGCGTGTGCACTTTTTACAGGGCTACTGACAATTGACCTAGGGGTTCTCCCTGGCCTTGAACTTGTGATCTTCTTCCCTTCACCTCAGTGTTGAGATTACCAGCTTGCACCCCCAGTGTATGTGGTGTTGGGGACTGAGGAGGGCTTTGGGCATGTGAGGTGAGCACTCTGTCTACCGAGTCACATCTTTAGCCTCTCCGGTGCTTTTGATTTGCATTTCCCTAAAGACTGGTAGTAGGCAACCTAAAAAGTTTTACTTTTGTGTAGTGAGGTTTACATGCCATGGTGTGTGTGCGGGAGGCCAGATCCCCTGGAACTGGAGTTACACAGGATTGTAAACAGCTTGTTGGGTGCTACGAATCGACCCAGAGTCTCCTGGAAGAACAGCCGGTGCTCTTAAACGAAAGCTCTCAAGCCCCATTCCATCTCTGTGTAGGTTCTCGGGGTTGGACTCGGGTTTCGAGGCTTGGGGAGCAGCAAGTACCTTTACTTGCTGACCATCCTGTTGGCCCAAGAACAGCTTTTCTATGCTTAGTGTCCTAGTTAGGGTTGTCTTGCTAGGAGGAAACACCGGCACTAACAGCTTAGGAAAGGGTTTGTTCACCTTACTGGTCACAGTCTTTCATTGAGAGAAGCCAGGGCAGGATCTTGAGGCAGAACTGAAGCAGAGGCCATGGGGATGCTGCTTAACTGCCTTGCTCCTCATGGCTTGCTCAGCCTGCCTTCTTGTACAACCCAGGAGCACCTGTTGGGATGGCACTTCCCATAGTGGGCTGCATTCTCCCACATCAGTCGTTGTGAAGAAAATGCTCCCCAGACTTCCTAGGCCAGTCTGATGGAGACGTTTCCTCAGTTGAAGTGTTCTCTCTCAAATGACCCTACCTTGTGTCAAGTTGACAAAGCCGACAACTAGCACACTTACCAGTTGCACATTTTTGGGGAAGTGTTTATCTCAGATCCATACCTATTTTTGTCTTAGTTGGTTGGTTTTTTGAGACAGAGTTTCTCTTTAGCTTTGGACCCTGTCCTGGAATCCATACCTATTTTTTAACTGAGTTGTCTCCTTGTTATTGAGTTGTAGGTGTGATTTTTTAAAAAAATTTCCACATGAGTTAAATCTTTTTATTTGAAAAGCTAACATTTCTTAACATGAATGAATTACTGCAAATTAATTTAATATAATATCCTGTTTTACAGATAAACAGCAAAGAAGCTGATTTTATATTGGAACAAGGTTCTCAGCCTAAATTTAGTTCTCAACTAGGTACCTCAATACCAAGATTCTGATTCTGTCATCTCAGTACTAGAAAGGCATACCTGGTTACACACCTTTAATGCTGGTACCTTGGAGGCAGAGGCAGGCATATCTGGGAGTTCCAGGCCATCCAGAGCTCCATAGTGGCACACTGTCCCCAAAACAAAACAATAAATAGATCTCCCCATTAAATGAAGACCCCATTTTAATCAATGAATAAATATTTTTCAGAGAATATTTCTTTGTTAAGTTTTTTTGTAGTATGCCAAGAATATGGGAGGAGTTACTATTGTAAAAAAGGGAGTATGGAATGTATAGATGAACTTGTCTACAATTAGTGTTAACACAGACGAGTGAATTGGGACTTTTCCAAGAGAGAACAATAGGTTAATTTGTGATTAGCTGATTTTAACTAGAAATAGGAACAGTGAAGGATTTGGAATAGAGTGTAACACATGCCACTTTAATGCAGCAATCTCCCTGTGGCTTCATACATTTTGAGGGAACTCGAAGCAGCAGTTTCAGTGAGATCTATATTTGTTAGCCAGAAAGGACATCCACTTAAAAGCTAGTTGCAGCTTGTAGTCACAAGCTCTGGAACTTGACCAGTTTTTTCAGCTCTCAGCGGTTTTTCCTGCCCCCTTTTCTCACAGGATGGTTGGAGGATTCCGATGGGTAGTGAAGTGGAAAGTGCTGGAAATGATAGTATCGGTTCACATAATTGGATTCTAGTTGGGTAGTTCAGAAGTGTGGAAACAAAAATGAAGTAGTCTTTGGGGTGGAGATTTGCTCAAAGCTCACAAAACAAACAAGGATAGTCCCGACCTTTCTTCATTTGTGGAGTTTAGGATTGAACCCGTGGCCTTACGTGTTAGATCAGTGCTGCTTTTGTATGTGTACATCGGTCCACACTTCTGTGCACACGTGGGTGTGGATGCTAGTGTACCTGTGTGAGTTTGCATTTGAAGGCCAGAGACAGCTTGCAGTGGTGTTCTTCAGGAGCCGTCCGATTTGTTTTTCGGGGTAATCTCTCACCAGGAGCTGGGGTTTGCAGATTATCCTAGACTAGCTGGTCTACCTTTGCGCCCCAGGGACCTGCAGTCTCCGCCTCCCCAGCACTGATGACGTGGGCATGCCACCAAGCCTGGCTTTTTATACAGGTGCCAGGGATGAAACTGAGTCTTTATTCTTGTGGGGAGAGCACTTAACTCTCTTCATCCCCAAATTCTGCCCCCCCCCCTTTTTTTCTCAAAGGAACTTCTTGCCAACTCTAAAATGAAATGAGAAAAGTTTCCATCTCTGGGAACCTATTTGTTTAGAGTAAGTCAGAGAATTCCTCTAATACCCTTTTCTGATTAGAAACAAGTACATTGTAGTTTTATATTAAAAAACAATAAGCTATCCAGGCATGGTTTCACATGCCTGTAATCCCAGCACTTGGTTCCAACCAATTAGGAAGATTGAGAACCATTGTTCTAGTTTCTTAATGTGTTACATGTACTAATGTTATATTTTAGTGTATTGTTTACTACTCTGCTTTGGAAATGCAAGATGACATGTGCTCACGATTGCCCCCCTGGAATAACAGCTGTGGGCAATGGAAAACAATTGAGAAATTTTGTGTATTTGAATGATTAGATTTGGCTGGGAGGCAGAGGCGGGATGATCTCTGTAAGCTTGAGGCTAGCCAGCTCTATCTAGTGAGACCCTCAGGGGGTTTGTTTTGTTTTTGTTTTTTAAAGATTTTGTTCAGTACCTATCTAGGAATAGTTGCTAGATCCTGTAACCCCAGCATTCTGTGGTGGAGACAGGTGGATCCTGGGAGCTCATTGACTGGTCACTCTTCCTGAACTGGTAAGCTTCAGATTCAGTGAGAGATTCGATCAAAGAATAAGAGGGAGAACACTAGAGTACCACACACACAAGCACACATAAAGACAGGAGAATTGAAACAGTCGTTGTCTTTTTGTCTTGTAGATTAACTGCTGAAGTACTGATCGAGTTCTGCGTTTCTTCAATGAGGAACTACAGGCTGATCTTCTGCCATAATCTCAAACAACCGTAAATGACAGAAGGATGCTTGCTCAGTGAGGGTAGCTGGTGCAGAAGCCGTTTTTTAACCTTAGGTGTTTAAGTACTCAAAGGTAAGCTTGCTTCGTGGTAATGCTCCGTAAATCTGCGAAGAGTTTCGGAGTTTGCAGTTTATAGCTGCTGTTTAATTCTTTGCTATCAGTGATTCATGTTGTTAGCTGCTAAATTTGATTAACTTTGAGATTTTGTATTAATTAGCCGGCACCAAGTACATCAAAGAATAGATGTTGCTTGTCTAAGACTATGTAAATTTATGGTTATTTTCTTATTGGTAAGTTCATTTCTACCATTCCTGAAAATTGGTTGGATTGTTTCCTAGTCTTGCTATGGAGTCCTTGATAGAGCTAATACAGCTGATTCAGTCTTTTTCAAACTTTAGAATCTTGGGATTCACCTTTTTTTTTTATTCATTCAATAATTATTTATGATATTCATTAATTACATTAATTATATTGATTTATTACATTCATGATATTATGTCCTGATACTACTGGGATTCACCTTTTTTATCTGGAGTATCAGTACTTGAAAAAGGTTTTCCTTCTTTTAAAGATAATCTTTTTTCCTTTTGTTTAGCAATTAATTATTTGGACTGCTTGTTATCTAATGCTTCAGATACTGGAGACTCACTTTCTGAGGCATTCTCTCTTTTCCTCTTTACTGGGCTCCATCCTACAAAATGAAGACAGCTGTTTCTTCTGAACTAGCTTAGAGGGCTGGGATTTTTTTTCCTCACTGAAAGTTTAAGCTTAGAGCAGGGCGGTGGTGGCGCATGCCTTTAATCTTAGCACTCGGGAGGCAGAGGCAGTTGGATCTCTGTGAGTTTGAGGCCAGCCTGGTCTACAGAGCTAGTTCCAGGACAGGCTCTAAAGCTACACAGAGAAATCCTGTCTCAAAAAACCAAAAAACCAAAAAAAAAAAAGTTTAAGCTTAGAACTAAACATTTTTCCTTTCTGGGAAAAAAAATGTTACAGCTGCTCATATAGTAATAAATGATTATTTTTGTTCTTATCAGGCCTTAGTTTATAGAGTGATTGATAGCTCGGCATGCTATATATGGTTGTATCCTAGCAGTTAGGAAGCTGAGGCAGAAGGATTTTGAGTTTAAGGCCAACCTGAGCTTATACTGAGACCATGTCTTAAAAAGGTCCATCAGTTTATAAAGTGGTTCTTTTCCTGATTACCTGTTTGTGAATTGAGGGTTCATATTGCAGGTTCGGAGATGAATCAGGCTTGGCTTCTACCTAAAACTGCATTACCACTACACTTTCAGAGTGGAAGTCTTCTTGGGGCAAATTTGGCCCTTAATTGTCTTGGGATATTAATGTCACTTTCCAAAAAGTTTTGGATGACCTTTTGACACTGTTAAGTGTTCAGTCAGATATTACAGACCAGGTTCTGTAGTAGAGAAACCTATCTAATTACTCTGAGATTTATTTGTAGACTGTATCATGGGCCTGATAACTGGAACATATTTAAATAGATAGTGCACATTCAGGTGTAAAAGCATTTTTTCTTTAATGTATTTACTCATATTGCCACCTCTTAATCGTTATAGTCTTTTTTTTTTTTCTTTTTCTATTTTCATTTTTGTCTTTCATTTGGCAGAAAAGACAGCTTTGATTTCTGGCTGCAAAAAAGATATGAGGAAGAGCTCCTCCCCTTCCTTGAGTAACTGCAACTCCGATCTTGCTAACAAAATCTTTGGGATTCCACTTGATGAGCTGCAGCAGGGAGGCCATCCAGACAATGCGGTTCCGTTCATAGTCCGCCATGTTGTGGACTATATTGAGGAACATGGTATACATTTCCTTCCTTTGAGGGCTAGCTTTTGTCGTGAGGAACCAACTACCCCTTTTTGATTTTGGATTTAATTTTTTCTTAGTATGGGTAGTGCGAAGCAGGAAGAACAATATAAACTCTAAGGCTTTAGTATATTTTTTAAAAAAATTGATTTATCTAGAAATGGCAGTCGCCCAGCTGAGAACATTCTTCGCGGGGGTACTAGGAACTCTTTCAAGGCTATAAGGGTGGGGTGAAGTAGACTGTCCCTCAGAGATAGTGTGCTGCTAGAGGACCAGTTTGGTTTTTAGCCAAATCTGGGGAGCCAGGAAAGCCTTTCCAAAAGTAGGAGAATTTTTAGTTGAGAATGAGTATATGTGGGCAGGCAGTTGAAGGTGTAGCTTAATTCTTACTTTAACTAACTAACCTAGGAGGTCTGGAGCAACAAGGGCTGTTTCAAGTCAATGGGAACGCTGAGACAGTGGAGTGGCTTCGACAGAGATACGACAGTGGAGAAGAGGTGGATCTGGTTAAGGAAGCGGACGTCCCCTCAGCCATTAGCCTCCTTAGGTTTTTCCTGCAGGAGCTCCCTGAGCCCGTCATACCTGGCAGCTTGCACACTCACTTGATGCAGCTTTCTCAAGGTAACAGTTGGGTTTTTATCTGTCATTTATTGTTAGTGTTGGAGTCCCTACCTTTTAGAAATTGGATATGTGGTCAGTTTAGTATAGAGTTTTAGAGATTAATTTTTTTATTTTCTCCATTGCTCTTTGGTTCTATGTGATATAGTTAAGGGAATGACAACTTCTTGGACCTTTGTAGTAGTTTAAAATTTTCAAATATGTATTTTTGTGTATGCGGTGTGTCTATTTGTGTGTGAGAGTGTATGTGTAGCACTGTGTGTGTATGTATGTATGTGGGAGGACAGCATTGAGTTGTTCCTCAACTTCCCACTTTTACATGGGTTCTGGAGATCCAAATACAGCATCAGGCTTGTGTGACAAGTGTTGTATCCACTGAACCATCTCTTTAAAAAAATATCATTTATTTGGTGGTGTGGATGGGTGTGCACACTACAGTACGCCTGTGTAGGTCAAAGGACAGCTTGCCGGACTTGGTTCTCTACCATGTAGGTTCTGGGTCTTAAGAAGTTAAGGGGATACTGGGGATCTGAACTCAGGTACTTATGCTTGTGCAGTAAGACTTCTTCTGACTCGGTCCCCCAGACCCTGAAAACATTTTAGACCGCTGTTATCGTACAAAAATGGCCAACATTATCATTACCATAAGTCACCTTTTAACATTTTTTTTCTGTGAGTTAATTTTAAGAACCTGCAGAAAAATTAAAAAAAAGAAGAAAGTAATAAATTACTTCATTTTGAAGTACTTCTGAGAAATTCTCCAAAATTAGACCATCATCCATTAATGGGGTTTCTAAAGGCCCAGTTTCTGTTATAAAAACGCGTTGATAGAACAGACACAAGGCCTGCCTTCTGTGCTCACATTCACCTGGTCAAGAAGGAAGCCAGAGCCAGTGTGGTGGTTCATGCCCGTAATCCTGTGAGTTTGAGGCCAGCCTGGGCCAATCGTCCAAAAACAAAACCAGAAAATTTAGAGGAGAAACCCAAGTGAGAAACAGAAAGTTGGGTCATATTGCCTAGGTTTAATGATTATTTTCTGAACACCAAGAGAGAAAAAAATTGTCACCCCGTTCATTTCTTATTTTCTCAATTGTCCGTGTAGGAAATGGTCACTGATACTTGCCTGTTGACGGCTCCGTAGTAGTTTGGTTGACTGGCAGGTCAGTGTATTTTGACCTCTCAGCGTTGGCATTAATTTGGAAACACAAGTGTAGTCATGCCAGAGACAATATGATGAGAAAAGTTAGAGAATTGAGGCGCATGAGTAATAGGTGAGGAACACATCCTCCAGTAAGTGAGAGGCTGAGTCCTTTTTCTCCACCTCCCCTTTTCAAACTTTTCTTTCACTTAAGTGAACTGCAAAGCCCCAAGGCATTGGGCTCTCCAGAGGAAGTGAAGAGGTTTTGAATTATAGTAAAATAATAATAATAATAATAATGTGGGCGGAATAATGTGAACTTGGCAAACTATCTGAGCCTTACTTTTTACTTCATTGAGAAAACCTGTCATTATGTTTTATAGATTATAATAATGAAGATGAATTTGGAAGAAAGTTGAGGTTCCTCTTGCAACAGCTTCCACCTGTTAATTACAGTTTGTTGAAGTTTCTGTGTAGGTTTTTAGCCAATGTAGCATCACATCATGAAGAAATTTGGTCTGCAAATTCTTTGGCTGCTGTTTTTGGTCCAGATGTCTTCCAGTAAGTTATTTCACAACTTTGTTTAATTTAGAAAAATTGGATTTGTGAAATGGAATCATTATATTGTCTCCCAAGAATCATAGGATGCTTGATGAACCATGACTTTTTTTTATAGTCTATCTGATTAATTCTCACAGCATTGCTGCGTTCAGGGTACAAATTAGGTAGGTTTTACAGATAGGGAAACTGAGGTACAGAATGATGACATAAATTGCTCAGTTTCATAAAGTGACTCACTGGTTCTTGTCTCATTTTACCTGTAATGAAGAACTCAGCTCAATTTAAGCTTTTATTCTTAGCATTTATACGGATATGGAAGATATGAAAGAGCAAGAAATTGTGAGCAGGATAATGGCGGGACTTCTGGAAAATTACTATGAGTTTTTTGAAAATGAAGAAGAAGATTTTTCATCAAATGATCTGAGTTCAATTACTGAGCAGGTGAGCATCCTTAACATTCTGTTTCTTAGAAAATGCGGAGTCCTCTCTTAGTGGTTGACACAAAGAATTGACTTACTAACCTAGAGGTGCTTCTTCTGAGTGTCCTTTGTAATTAACGGTTTACAGCATATGATTGGGTCTATACCCTTATCCCCACTTCTTGATCTCAGTTTAGGTTCTAAGCAAAAGGCATTTATTATTTATTAATGTGTAGTGCTGGGCATTGGACCTCAGTCTTTGGACATGCTAGATAAACATTCTATCACTGAGATAAATGTTCAACTAGGAAAAAGTCAGAGTGCATGGTAGAAATTCTTTTGTACTTCATTCCCCAGCCCCATTATTCACTTAGAAATGGTTTATTTTGTGCAGCCCAGGTTGCCCTTGACCCCAGCTAACTCCTTTGTCTTGAGTGTTAGGATCCCTGGTATGCCCCACACCTGGGGAGTAGATAATTGTAAATCCTCTGACTGTAAGAAGTTAGTCAAACCCATTATTTATATATTGAATTTTGGATCGTTTTATTTTTTGGGTTTTATTGTTTGTGTGAAGATAATGGTATTAATTTAGCCCAGATTGGCCTGGAACTGAGTAGGTAGCCTAAGCTAGTCTTAAATTAGTCCTCTTGCATTGGCTTCCCAGTGCTGGGATTACAGGTGTGGGCTACCATGCCTGGCTTTTAAAATCTGGTGTTATTGTTACGATTTTTATTCATTCATTTATTTATTTTGAGGGATGATCTCGTGTGGCTCAGGCTTGCCTCAAACTTGTATGTAGGCGAGAATGACCTTGAACTTCCGATCCTCCTGCCTCTACCTTCCAAGTGTTGGTGGGATTATAGGCGTTCACTCCCACACTTGGTTTTATGAAGTACTGTGCACACTCTTCCAACTGACTTAGTGCTTGCATTATACTTGATTTCTTTTTCCTTTATGAAATAAGAATATTGGAACTGAATAATTATAATTTTTTAAAGCATTATTTAGACTCTTCATGTTTAGAATTTGTGAGTTAGATATCTGTTTGAAAGTTTTTCTTCTACAATTCAAGTATTTTGTCACCACTTTATTATTTATTTATTTATTTATTTATTTATTTATTTATTTATTTATTTATTTATTTATTTTGAGATAGGGTCTTACTGTGTATGTCTGACTGCCCTGGAACTAACTATGCAGACCACAGACTGGCCTCCAACACACAGATCTGTGTGCCTCTGCAGCTTGGGTGCTGGGATTAAAGGCTTGTTCCCTCATACCTGGCTAGTTTATTGAGGTAGGATCTCATGTAACACACAGTTGACCTTGCTGTGTAGCATAGATTGGCCTTGAATTACTGACACCCTACTTCAATCTTGTGAGCGCTGGGATTACACTTAGCTCCCGATGAGTATTGCTTGAGAATAAACATCAAGAGGACAGGTTGATGGCTATGTCATAAAGTTTTTTGTTTTTGTTTGAGACAGGGTCTCATGCAACCCAAGCTGACCTGAAACTCCTTATAGTGCCAAGGCTTGCCTTGAGTTTCTGATTCTGTCTTCCCTTTCTGATGTTGAGATTATGGGCATGTACCACTATGCTTGGTTAACACTTAAACTTTAATGCCTTGATGGTTATAAACCCATCTATTAAGGAATTCTCTATGTCATCCTTCTTTAAATTACATTTTAATCCAGTAGCTTTTTTCGATTCAAAATTAATGGCTGTCCAAAATGTAATAGCAGTCTCTGTGTGTGTGTCATTTTCTATGTTTCTAAGATGTTTGACTTGTTAAAAATTGATGACAGCTTGACCTACTGTTCATAGACTCCTAAAATTTGCAGTGCATGCCTTGGTTATGCTTTATATTGTTATATAATCTTGTGGTCTTCTGTCTTATAATTTCCTTACGTGTGCTGAACTTTCTGTCTATATGTCATTAGAAAAATTGGCTTTAAACTATATCGTGGTTTACATTACATAGGATGATGCTTAAATTGAGTAGGACTGAGGAGGTATGTTGAGTTCTGTCGGGTTTGCCCATAGAAAAGATATCAGTCTATTGAGCAAAATAGTGCCAAGAAGTAGGGTAGTGAGGTGTTTTTCAAGTTGTGCGTGCTTGGTGACTTCAGAGGCCAGAAGAGGGTGTTAGATCTCCTGAACTGGAGTTACATGTGATTGTCAGCCACCATATGGGAGCTGGGTCCTGGAGGAGCAGCCAGTAAGTACTCTGAACCGCTGAGCCTTCTTTCTAGCCCCTGGGGTCTATTTTCTTACCCATTTAAGTAAATAAACTTCTTGATTAAAGTGGTTACACGTAACAGAAGTACAGATTTGTGCAGCTTGTTTCCCTTAAGCAGTTTTGATAAACCTCAGTGTGATTTGTTCGTAGGATTGACGAGGTATTTGAGTGCAGGTAGAATAGTCTCCAACTCAGCCTAGTTGTGTTGAAGTTGCTTTAACCTAACTACTTCGTAAGTCTCATTTATATATTGAAGGATAGCGGCAAGTATGGCTGTCCGGCAGTGCTTTGCTTTTTATTTTATTTAATCGTGGTAATTGAAGGAAGCCAAGTTTATTCAGCACTGTTTTGGAGTTTCATCCCATTAACTCAAGTATTTAGTTGTTAAACTCTTGTGAAGGTAGTAGGCAGTCTTACGCAGCATGTGTGTTGAAATGATGAATAGGGAATGCTTGAGAAATGACTTGACAGAAGTCAGGTGGACTTTGATTGGGCTGTTCAAATGAATGATTTTCCAAGAGGGGGTTTGAAGTGATAATTACGTTCCTTTATACATTTGAGAAGGCAGGTAGCAGCATTCTCCACAGTCTGGAGTCTGGAGAGCAGCCATTTCATGAGGCCATAGTGAAGGGAATTACAGCAGTCAGAGAGAAGAGATGTAAGTATGGGTGAAGGTTTCCGCTCGGGAAGTTGAGGCAGCTACATAGTTCCAAGTGAATTATGAATAAACAGAGATTGTTGAGCAGCCGGTCAGGTGGACAGAGTAAAGATGAAGAACTTGTGAAGATTAGTGTGGAGTGAGGACATTTGATTCTGTCCTTTATGACCTCTCTTGATCTAAGTAATTGAGTTAGTTATTACTGGAGATGTCCCATTGATTGTGCTAGGAATTGTAATTGAGAAGAAGAAAATCCTACAGGTTATATATTTAGTTGTGATTATAATAGTGTTGATAAAAATATTGGAGATTGCTGGTTATGTAAGGTTTATTGACTTGAATATGATACATTCAGTATGAAGTAGTATAAGGCTTTCCTAGTTCCCAAGAGCTATTGTGCATAGAAATGTTTTTTTTTTTTTTTTTTTTTTGGTTTTTCGAGACAGGGTTTCTCTGTGTAGCTTTGCGCCTTTTCCTGGAACTCACTTGGTAGTCCAGGCTGGCCTCGAACTCACAGAGATCCGCCTGGCTCTGCCTCCCGAGTGCTGGGATTAAAGGTGTGCGCCACCACCGCCCGGCTAGAAATGATTTTTTTTAAAAATAATTATGAATTGTTTTTTAAATTTTGTGAGTATGTGTGATGTCTGTGTGTGTGTGTAGCTAGAGGACAACATTGGGCTTTTGCGCTGTTGCTCCTCACCTTACCCTAGGAGGCAGGGCCTCTCACTGAAGTGGGTGCTCAGGGACTGCTTAGATTAGCTGGTCAGTGTGTGCTGGGGATCTCCTGACTCCCCATCCTCAGTGCTAGAGTCACAGATGTACGTGACCATGTCTGACTTTTATGGGCTCTGTGGATCCACGTTGAGGTCCCAATGCTTATGTAACATGCCATTTGAGTCAGCTGAGGCATCCAAATGAGCTATCTCCCCAGCTCCTAATGACTTCATTTTAGCATGTATGTTTGGTATGCATATGTGTTCGTATGTATGTGCGTACACTTGTGCAGGGGTGCATGCACATGCGTATACCTGTGTGTGTGGAGGCTAGAGGTTGGCATTAGTGTCTTCCTTGAATACTTTCTTCCTTGTGTATTGTGGTAGGGTCTCACTTATTCCCAGAACTCACTGACTTGGGCTAGTCTAGCTGGCTGCTTGCTTTGGGATCCTGTCTCTGCTTCTTGAGCGCTGGGGTTACAGGCAGACTGCCACTCTTATCTGGCTTTGCACTGGACTCTGGGAATCTGAACTCTGTCCTCATACTTGCGTGGTAAGCACTTTACCCTCTGAGCCATCTCCTTAGTCTCCAGAATGATTTATGAAAGTGATACATGTTAAAATAGTAGCTTTTAACCAAAAGATAGGTAGACCGGATAAGTATTTATTCTGTTTAAATAAAATGATTTTAAGTTTATTTATTGTGTGTGTCATGGTACCTGTGGAGGTCAGAGGACAATCTGGAGAAGTTTTTTCCCCTCAGCTGTGTGGGTTCTGGGGAACAAACTTAAGGACATCGACTCAGGCTTGATGGCAGTGCTTTTACCTACTGAGCTGTCTACCTGGCTCACTGCCCCCTCTGAAGTTGTTTTCATCACAGTTTTATTGGTAGATGAGGCATTGCATTTATAAGCACAACAAATTGAATGGAGTCTCTCATATTTGCAAACTGAAGCCATGGACTTTTTAAAAATGTTTTTGAGATACCATATGTTGAACCCATGAGCAGTGTCCCGCCGTTGACTGTGGTCAGTGTTTTCATCTGACACATGGCAGCAGTTACTGTTGAGGAGCTCCCCCTTGGGTTTGTGTAGTCTAGTTTAGGCAGCCATGTTGGCAAGACTTGCTGGGTGCAGTTTATCATTTCTAGGAGACACAGTCTCACAGCAAACTTTCTGTCCCTCTGGCTTCCATTCCACAGTCTCCATGCCCTCTTCCTCAGTGGTCTCTGAGCTTTAGGTGCAGGAGTGGTGGTGTAGGTGATCGGTTGGAGCTGCTTCCACACAGCCACTTGTTCTCTGCAGTTTGATCAGCTGTGGTTTTCTGGAATGGTCTCTGTCTGGCTAGTTTGAGTAGTCAGAATGTGCTGCTCAGTATTTTAATGACTAATATTAACTTATAAAAGCTATTAGGTTACTTATAGATAATTTCTTCTTTGGTATAATTTATTTTTGAGACAGGGTCTTGCTGAGTAGCTCAGGTTGGCCTGGTAGTCACTCTGGAGCCCAGACAGGCTTGAACTCTTAGAGGTATGCCACCACATCTAACTGCTGCTTTTGGACAACCTTAAAATATGTTTCACTTAAAAACGTTTTATTGGCCGAGCAGTGGTGGCGCACGCCTTTAGTCCTAGCACTCTAGTCCTAGCAATTGGGAGGCAGAGGCAGGTGGATCTCTCCGAGTTTGAGGCCAGCCTGGTTTATATTTCCAGGACAGCCAAGGCTACATAAAATAACCCTGTCTTGAAAAACAAAAAATGTTTTATTGACTTTCCTTTTGTATCTTAGTTATTTGTTTTTGTTAGTGATTAGTTAGTATAGTTGGTTTGATGATGGAGACTTTTGAATAAATCCTACTAGAAAAATATAATTACAACTTTGTGCTTATTAGTTAAAATGTAAGTTCTTTGTAAGATTTGTTAGAAAATTATTAGATTATAAAAGTGGTTAGAAAATGAAGCTTTAAAATTTTTTGTGACAGGTCTTACTGTGCAGTCCTGGCCAGCTGGAACCTCCAGTGTTCCTCCTGTGCTGGAATTGTAGACAGACGTGTACTACCAGACCCAACAAAAGGGAGACAGTCTTACTGTTCAGTGCAAGCTTTTTCCTACTTATAACATTATTCTTTTTTGTCATGCATCAAAATGCTGTTTGATGTAAGCAAAATGAAAATTAAAAAGTTGCATTTGTCTTGTTTATACACTTGTTTTTTATTTAGTTTTATAGTGCTGGGGATTAAAACTGGGGCATTGTAGCCGGGCGATGGTGGCGCACGCCTTTAATCCCAGCACTCGGGAGGCAGAGCCAGGCGGATCTCTGTGAGTTCGAGGCCAGCCTGGGCTACCAAGTGAGTTCCAGGAAAGGCGCAAAGCTACACAGAGAAACCCTGTCTCGAAAAACCAAAAAAAAAAAAAAAAAAAAAAAACAAAACAAAACAAAAAACTGGGGCATTTTGCATGTTAGGTAAATGTTTTCCCTGTTCTATAATTTTATTTTGATATAAAAATGTTGACACTTTATAGGAGAGATTGGTATTAGGAAATGAAGTTTTGTTTTGTTTTTTGAGACAGGGTTTCTCTGTAACAGCTCTGACTATCCTGAGGAAATGAAATCTTAAAACAAATGACTTGATTTACAGTATTTTTAGAGTAGTGTATCTTAGATAAGTCTTAAAAGCTTTATTAAATTTAATCCTGAAATTCCTCTTTATGTAGGTTAATGAACTTTCTGAGGAAGAAGAGGAAGATGAAAAGCTGGAGCATATAGAAGAACTTCCAGAAGAAGGTGTAGAAAAGTCAGATGGCATGCCAGAGGGGTTGCAGTTAAGGATGACTGAAAACATCCTGGAACCAGACAGTGTTACAGCATCAGCCAGGTAAAGGCTTGAGTTGAGCCAGCTTTAGCTTCTGAGGGTTCCAGTCTCACTGTAGACTCCAGCACTAAACACCAAGAGAACTGCCTGTGAGGCTGAGCCGGGCATAGCCAGGCATAGCCGGGGTACAGCTAGTGTTGGAGAGTCACCTGGCATGTGCATGTTCCTGTAATCGCAGTGTTTGGAAGGCAGAGGCAGGAGAATCTCTTCCAGCAGACCAGGCCGTGCAGACTGTATTGTATATGTAAGACCCTTTTCTCGGTGGGGGCGAGGTGGGGGGAGACATTTGAGTATCAAAGAGCAAGAAAACTAAAAGCTGTTAGGAGTTTTCATTTTCCAGTGTCACACTTTTCGTCAGAAATAAAGCCTTGTGTGTATAATTCTTACAATTTGTTTTTATATTAGCTAATTAGTTGGGTTTGGTTAAAGTTTTAGCACCCTTGATTTCTAGAGATGGTAGTACTGTGATTGAATTGACTGTGTTAGTTACTTATCTGCTTGCTACTGTGACAAAACACCATGATCAGGCAACTTTTAAAGAAACAGTTTAATGGGGCTTATGGCTCGAGAGGATTAGAGTCCATGATGGTGGATCAAAGGCATGGTGACAGGACCGCTAAGAGCTCACATCTTGATCCCCAAGGGCGGGGGAGGAAGAGGAGAGAGAGACAGAGAGCGCACCCTCGTGGACAAGTGAGCATGTACACACAGGGAATGGCACTGGCCTTTTGAAACTTGAAGCCTGTCAGCAGTGACACAGCTCCCAACAGGGAACACTTCCCAGGTCTTCTCAAGCAGTTTCACTGGTGGAGGCTTACTGCGGTGGCTGTTCTCATCCAAATTACCACATTGATGTCTAAAAATAGGTTGTTTTTAAATTGTGTGTGTGTGGGGGGGTATGTATATGTGAATGCAGTGCCTGTGGAGGACAAGAGAGATCGGCTTTCCTTGAGCTGGAGTTCTGAGGCTTTTGTAAACTGCCTGGCCTGGGTGCTGGAAAGTCAGAAGAAGGCATTGGATTCCCTGGGATTGGAGTTACAGTTGGTTGTGAGCTATCATGTCAGTGCTGGGAATGAACCAAGGTCCTCTAGAAGAGTGACCAGTGCTTTTAGCTACTGAGGCAATTCTTCAGCTCTAAAAATAATTCTTTTTTTTTTTTTTTTTGGTTTTTCGAGACAGGGTTTCTCTGTGTAGCTTTGCGCCTCTCCTGGAACTCACTTGGTAGCCCAGGCTGGCCTCGAACTCACAGAGATCCGCCTGGCTCTGCCTCCCGAGTGCTGGGACTAAAGGCGTGCGCCACCACCGCCCGGCTCTAAAAATAATTCTTAAAGACAAAATCCCCAGATCATTTCATTCCTTTAACTCTCTTCAGTATCATCCCGTTTTATTTATAATAAACAGAATTCTCAAATGGACGATAGAGTCTATAACTAATCTGCCCCACCTTACCGGCAACTGCCCCACCTGACTTTGTCTCTTGGGTAATATTCCTTTGGTCATTCTCTTCTGGCTATAGCAGAATTCCTCAAATGTGCTGTCATGTTCTCGCCTTGAGCCTTGGCTGTAGAGCAATGCCCATAGGCAGGGTGTGGGCCAGGTAGGAAGAGAGCACATGGTATCGGAGGAGGAAAGTGGGAGAACCATGACAGAGAACTAGACTGTATACAGACTATTCTGTAGCGTTTGATCCTGAAACCTTGTGTCCCTAGTTCAGGCATTGCTCTCATTTTCACCACTGGAAAGGACTCTGTTCCATCACTGGTAGTGTTATCTAATCAAAAGTCCATGTGTTTAGAACTATGTAACTTGGAAATCTTACCATAGAAAGCCACTGCTGCTGTATCTCATAAGGTATCTGTGATGGTGTCCAGTCCTAAGCTTGTATTTAACTAGGACAAGCAGCATTATATGTAGGAGTATGTGTTTATAAAGGAAGTTGAGCAGAGTATTTCTGCTTATGAGAATTCTTACAAGGTCTGTTAATAACATTCAAAGAAGAATAAAAACACATAGCAGATTTAATGTCACTCAGCAAGGGAAAATATATATGTATTTATGAAGATGTGTTTTCTTTAATAAGTAAACATTCTGTTAACCAGCTTGATGGTATACAGAAAGCTGAGCTGAAAGTATTTGTAGATACTCCAGACAGAGCCTGGATATAGCAGGTGCAGGCTCCTCATACAGAGCCAGTGGGTCTGACAGCCAAGAGGGGCTGCCTCTAATCTCAGTTTCCAGGAAGTTGAGGCAAGAAGATTGCCAGTTTGAGGTCAGCTGGACTACATGGTAGGACCCGCCCATAAGTGAAGATTTGTGAATTATTTATTTGCTTTGAAATGCATGTAGTCCAGGCTGGCCCCACACTCTTTTGTGTAGCCTAGGGTTACCTTGAACTCTTGAACTTCCTGCCTTCATCTCCCACATGCCAGGATTACAGACTTGGCCACCACACCCAACATAGGTCATGATTGTTACTCAATTGTTTCAAAGGCCTGATCTGATTTTTTTTAAAAAACTTACTAGGGTTGATGCTGCTGCTGCTACTGCCAGTGATGGTAATGTAAAGTGTTCAAACCCTGTGGCTGGGACGACTGCAGATAATGAAGTCATGCAGCAAGATCTTATATTTGAGGGTCAGAAAAATAATCAGGTAAGAAATGCTAGAAGCATCGTTCTAATTGTCCCATGTGTTCCTTTGACAGCAAAAGTTATAGTTGAGTAATTTTGCTAACATACTTGTCTCTCTTGTATACATTCTCTGTAGAATTTAGGAATCATGTTAGGTAGAGAGGAAACATAAAGCACCTTATTTTTATTATTTTTAATCTTTTGTGTATGTTTGTGAGTGCAAGCTTATGCATGCCATGGTACATGTGTGGAGGTCAGAAGGCAACCCTTGGTGCTAATCTTGGCATTCAGTCTTGTTTGAGACGGTGTGTTGTTTTGTTCCTGTATACACCAGCCTGTTTGGCCCAGGAGCTTCGGAGGATCCACTTGTCCTCTAGCCGGTTTTGCTGTAGGCACTGGGATGGCAGATTTGTACTGCTGCGCTTTACATGGGTTTGGGATTTAAACTCAACTCCTCGAGTTTGTGTGGCAAGCACTTGTACCCAATTAGCCATCCCCCATCCCAAGGGCCTTTTTGTTTTAGACAGGGTCTTACTGTATAGCCCTGGTTGGCATGGAACTCTACATAGACCAGGCTGTCCTCCTCGTACGGGGATTAAAGGTGTGTGCCTTCATGTCCAGCGTCAAACACATTTTGAAAGTATTTCTGGGAAGGAAGTTTATGACTCCAGCTGAGGTAGCTAGAGGTATTGTGGTTGAGCTTTATTAGTTTCAAAGCTTTCTGTATTTCTTAGTACTTTTGAAGAACATAATATAGTAAAAATTTTTTTACCTCTTTTCCCTTTGCAGTTCTTAGTTGAAAGTAGGCTCCTGTAACAAAAGACAGATTTAAATGAAAACTTTTTTTTACTGTGAACTTCTTAGGGGTATCGGTGTTTTGCATGTACCACATGGTGTGCTTAGTTGAGGCCCAGAGGCCAAAAGAGGAGGCATTGGAACTCCTGGGAAGGGAGTAAAAATTGTGAGCTGCCATGTGGGGTCTGGGGATTGTTCCTAGGCCCTCCTGAGAGAGCAGCAGTGCTCTTAACTGCTGACTGTCTCTCTAGCCTCTCAATATATACCCTGGCTGGCCTGGAACTTGCTATGTAGACCAGGCTGGCCTTGAACTCACAGAGATCAGTTTACTTTTCTTTCCTTCCTGAATTGCTGGGATTAAAGGAGTGGGCCACCATGCCTGGCAACAAGACACAAAAGATGAAATAAACAAGCTTAATGAATTATACCTCAAGTACAGGTGGGAATTGGAGGAAACAGTGAATCTCTAAAGATGGCTTAACTAGCACTGGTGTCCAGAATCGAGGATGGGTGTGTAGGAGATGACCAGGAAGAGGCATTTGAGCCATCCAAAGGATTTAGTTCTGTTAGGGCAGAGTGATAGAAACCCTGGCGCTACAGCCACCGTTCTCTTCCTGACGCAGGAGATGTGGTACAAATGAAGATGCCTTATGTGCGAGATGTTCTGATACAAAGGGTGGTGCTTGTTTCCTCGTTTGTCACTGTCTAAAACAATCAGCTCAGTAATGTCTGAGAGGCCTGTGCTGTACGGCACGTTCAGAATGCTACAGTCAAGATCTGCAACTATAGGAAACCCGGGAACACTTTTGAAAATGGCTGAACTGTTGGTTGTGCTGCATAAGGCACTGGCATAATTGTTTTAAAGAAATACTTCAAAGTCCAAACCTAGAAGCTGGGTTTGTGTGTCAGCGGTACAGGACGTACCTGGATTTGATACCTAGGTCTAAAAGAAAAACAAAGTATAAAAGCAGCACCTGAGCCATGTTTGTTGGTTTGTTTTTTGTTTTTCAAGACAGGGTTTCTCTGTAGTTTTGGTGCCTGTCCTGGATCTCGCTCTGTAGACCAGGCTGGCCTCGAACTCGCAGAGATCCGCCTGGCTCTGCCTCCCGAGTGCTGAGATTAAAGGCATGCGCCACCACTGCCTGGCCTGAGCCATATTTTTTAAAAGACATACTTATGTATTTTAACACATTTATTTAGTCTTTTTGAAACTGTGTATCTCTGGCTGGCTTCTAACTTGCTGTCTAAACCAGGCTGGAACTCGAGGCTCTGTCTGCCTTGTGAGTGCTGGGATTAAAGGTGTGCACCACCATACCTGGCATTTTTTAACACTTTTAAATAAATGAACACATAAGGGGGTTTTCTTCAGTGTGTTACCATTGTAAATCGTACAGAAAAGTAGGTGCAGTAAGCAGCTTAGAGCTGTCACACTTACCCATCTTTTTCTTTTCATGTAGTCCCCAAACTTACGTTCCTTCGCCTCTTACGTATGTGCTGTCGTGCTTTGTGTATTTTTACTTTTGTATGTAGAAATTGGCCTCAGTTACAGAACAACCCCTGTTTCATTAGTGCTGGGATTACAAGCATGAGTTGCATCACATGTTTTTTTCTCTCTTCTGAAGATTTAATTTTAATTATGTGTATATTTGTGGGTTGAGATGTTCATTGCCCACAGAAGCCAGAGACATGTGGAGGGAAAGGTTGACATCAAGTCTTCTCATTACTCGATGCCTTACAGTCTCTTACTGAGCCCGAAGCTTGCCACTCTGGCAGACTTACCAGCCAGTAAGCCCAGTGGACCCTCATGTCTCAGCCTTCCCAGTGCTGGGGTTACAGGCGCACACTGGATTTTTTCATGCTTGCAGAGAAGCATGTTAGCTAAGCTGTTTCCCCACACGTCACTTTTTATTTTTTTTTATTTTTTATATTTTGGTTTTTCGAGACAGGGTTTCCCTGTGTAGCTTTGCACCTTTCCTGGAACTCACTCTGGAGACCAGGCTGGCCTCGAACTCACAGAGATCCGCCTGCCTCTGCCTCCCGAGTGTTGGGATTAAAGGCATGTGCCACCACCACCTGGCCACTTTTTATTTTTAAATAAACAATTGTTCTCATTAAATGTGTTAATTTGGGAGGTTGCATTGTTTTGTGTTTATATCATTAATGCCTGCCTAGAGGATAGTTAGATTCTCATACTTGCTTTTGTATTCAATATGCTGCTGAAGATTGAATTGGAGAGTAGGACACAGTTCAGCCTCATGGAGATTCAGTTTTTTCAGACAGACACTTTTCATACCAAACAAAACTGGACACATGCATGGTAGCTTCTAAAGAGTTGGCAGGATGGTCAGTGGATAAAAGTGCTTGCCACACAAGCCTATCCAGTTGAGTTCAGTCCACAGAACCCACACTGGAAGGAGAGAGCCAGTTCCTGAAAGTTGTCCTCTGATCTTTACACGTGTGCTGTGGCATGTGTGCACACGCAAACACATCCTAATAGGAGTAGAACAATTTAAGAAGAGTCTAGGAATTGAAGTGTTTGTTGATGTTAAAGATGATCAAGAGCATGAAAATGTGTTATACACATTGTAGTAATACTGAAGAGAATTGGATTGTACTTTTTTTTTTTTTTTTTTGGTTTTTCGAGACAGGGTTTCTCTGTGTAGCTTTGCGCCTTTCCTGGGACTCACGTGGTAGCCCAGGCTGGCCTCGAACTCACAGAGATCCGCCTGGCTCTGCCTCCCGAGTGCTGGGATTAAAGGTGTGCGCCACCACCGCCCGGCTGGATTGTACTTCTAAGGCTTGTTCCTTCACGTAGCTTAGGCTGGTCTGTAGCCCGGGAGCAGCTCAGAGCTTGCATCTTACCACCTCTGCCTCTTGAGTGTTGGGATTATAGGCTTGTGCCAACACACCTGGTTCTCTTGGATCATTTTTCATTTGTAAACGCATTGAAAAGTAGGTGGTTCTGTGCTTCTGAGACTCAAGTGGCCCCTGTATAGAAAGAAGTTATTTCAAATGTACCCAAGCCAGAGCCCTTCCTCTGCTAGACAATGCTCTACTCCAGAACCAGCACCATAATTTTTGAAGGAGAGAATTCTAAGGAAAGAAGATACTAGTGATTATTGCTTACAAGGAGACAGAAAAACAAGGGCCTTGTAAGTATATATCAGCTTTGTGTACAGAAACTGCCAGTTCCTACAGACTGTTGGAGTAGTGGGGGAGGAGTGTCTGCTGATTTGTAATCTAGTGTCTTGATTGCAGCTGTCTGTACTGTGAGTGTGGGGACTGGTAAACAGTGGTGGTGTTCTTTGTCAGTCTGTAGGTATACTGTTAGAGCCTTGTAGTGACCACGGTGACAGTGAAGACGGCTGTCCTGAGAGGTAAGCCCCTTCTATTGTTGCTGATAAGTCAGTCATTTGGAGAATTGGAACCTTTTCACAGAGTTTTGGTTGAAAACTTTGGGTAAATGTCCATTAGAGCCCACAGTTAATCTTAAGAAAACCAGGCTTCTTATTTTAATGGTAGGTTAGAGTATATTAATAGCGACAAGTATTTAGTTTCCCAGCTGCAGACAAACATTAGTTATGAATGTATATTCAGAGAGAACACGGCCTTCTTAGAGATGACAAAAACTTGATTTATAGAACAGTTAGAATTTATCAGTACTGTAAATAGACATGTCAGTGAGCTGATAGTTTGGGAACTGTGGCCAGCCAACCAAAAATTGATGAAATACTAAAATGGATGAGTATGGGATATTTTTTGTTCCTGCTACTCATCCTTACTGTGTCCAAGGATAATCTTACCCATGTGGTGCTTGTTTACCCCATCACTGCAAGATGTCTGAGATAGTGAGATCCACCAAATGTAGTCTCCACAGATACAGTCCCTTTGAGGAAAAGCCTTGGCAGAGTGTTTTAATCAGCGATAGGAGGCTTTTCCAGTCACTCAGGTCTTGTTGCCCTTTACATCATTCTTTCAGAGGCTGCCAAGAAGTATATCCTAACATTCTTAGCAAGGTGATTTGATCTCTGAAAACGATCAATAATGAGGGCTCTGATAGAGCGTTACTGATTTGCTGATAGCCTGTTGGTCAGGTAAAGTTTTGTTAATGCTGTTGTATCTTAATTGTGAGTAGGAACCTGTTGTTGGAGGGTAAGTGAATTCTTTGGAGCCATGTCTCTGGAGTGTCCTCATACTCTGAAGGTCCACAGATTTCCTGCTTACGGAGCTCCTTGTGCTTCCTTTCAGGAGGCAGGACTGATCTTCTTCCAGCCCAGGGAGTTTTGGAGCTATGGGCTGAAGATATAAGATTAACAGGCATCCCCAGAATGATGACATCGGGATATGGTAGAACAATAAGTATCCATTTAGTGAGGACCCAGTCTTTTTGGAAAGCTCTTTACTCTTCAACTCATGTCTAGGTTAGCAAACTTGTTGTAGATCCAGAGTACTTTGGTTAGGTGGATTGCATTTTGCATGGTTAATACTTATGTTTTTCAGATTTAGATAATTAGGTCTTTGAGAGTGAGTCTAACCTATTCTACCATTTGCTCCGACCCTAAATAAAAGAAAGCCTTGAAGCAGTGATGGTGTACACCTTTAATCCCAGCACTCAGGAGGCAGAGGCAGGCAGATCTCTTGAGTTTGAGGCCAGCCTGGTCTACAGAGAGAGTTACATGACAACCAGGTCTATACAGAGAAACTCTGTCTTGACTCCTCACCTTCCTCCAAAAAAAGCTTGTCAGAGAATTCAGTTTCTCAGGCCACCAAAGATAAGATACTTATAAGGAGATAGCTTCTTTAAGTCAAGGCTTGTCTTCCAAGTGTTCATCACTATTATGACCACTTAAAAGTAGCATTTAAGTCTATGTATTATAAATTGACATAGATCTCTTTGAGGAGCATTTCCACTGTGAGCATATTGATAGCTTACCCTATTAATAACAAATGCTTTGTTGACTGGCCAAAGAGGTAGAGGTCATTTGTGACAACTTAGAATATGGTTCTTACATAGGGATTCATTTTCTGGGAAACTCAAAGGTGTATGAAGTTGTGGTGTTTTTTTTTTTTTTTTTTTTTTTTAATGTTGTATGTTAGGTTTTGTGGTGAGGGTCTAAGAAGCAGTAAACTTGTTGAGTTACAGTAACCTCCTGTGATAGTGCACAGCCGTAAGGGACAGATCCAAACCTTTGTAAGTCTTTGCATGGAGAGAAGAGTGGGTTAAAACTAGTCCTTACTTTATGGATTCCTTTTCTAATATGCATCAGTTCTTACTGGCTTCTATATTGTGGTTTTTAATTTTCCTTTCATAAAGATTTTTCTTTTGGGGGTGTTTTTATGTGGGGAGGGAGTGGTAGAGAGTATTATTCAATTTTTCTAAACCTGAAGTGAGTCTGTGGATCTTTTCAGTATTGTGTGATTTTCAGATATAGGGCTCCAAAGAATGGGCATGTGCCCTCATGTCACTTTCCTCTCACATTTAAATGCCAACTGTATTGGGAAGAGAAGGATCTAGGTAAGAAGTAATAAAAGTAACCTTTTTAGTTTGCATATGCTAATAACTCTGCTTGTGTTTTTAGGAAGGAGTATTTGTTATGTGACAGTGATAAATTGCCGCACTTGATTCTGGTAAGAACTATCTTTATGTTATAGTTCTGTTGCTTAGATTAATGTATCAGTTATTATATCTGGCCTCTAACTCTTGCATTGGATAAGTTGAAAGGAGTCATGTATGTTATAGTTAAGTATCAATTAATGTGGTTACAAGATTGTGGGTTATGAAAGTACTTTCCTAAATTTGAGATCCAAATTTGGTTTCCTAGTAAGACATTATAAAATGCAAATTTGCATTTGAATAGTTTGCTTGGAGCTGAAGAGATGGCCTGCTCTGGCTGCTCTTCCAGAGGTCCTGAGTTCAATTCCCAGCAATCACATGGTGGCTCACAACCATCTATAACGGGATCTGGTGCTGTTTTCTGGTATTTAGATATACAAGCCAACAAAGCACTCATACATATAAAATACATAACCAAACCTGAAACAACAGCAGCAGCAACACTGACTCCTCTTCCAGAGCATCTGAGTCTGATCCCAGCACCCACCCCCACGGCAGTTCAAACCATCTGTGCCTCCAGTCTCAGGGCATCTGATGCCATCTTCTGGCCTCCTTGGGCACAAGGCACACATGTGGTGCACATAGCATAGGTGCACGCAAAACATTCACACGCACACATACACACACACACACACAGAAATGGGACAGTTGGCTTTGTTGGCACAATAAAGTAATGAAAAATACATATTGTGTGCTGATTGTCTCTGAGCCAGTTGTGAGAAGTGTCATGGTTATGAAATGCATTCTTTATTTTAAAATGCAGGATTCCAGTAGCAAGATACATGATTTGAATGCCAACACTGAATCAGAAGTGACCGACGGTCAGAGTGTTGGTGTTCAAGGAGAAGCAGCATGTATACAGATTGCACATTTAGATCTGAAGAATGTTTCTGATGGTGATAAATGGGAAGGTAATTTTACTCACACATGACAATTTCCCAGCCCCTTTATTTGTAACTGAAGTAACCCAGAGCAGTGACAAGACTCCTACTTCTTCTGGACAATGCTTGTCGTCCTGCTCTGCTCTCTCTTGAAAACAAATGAAGCTTGTTGTTTTTGTCTTTGGATTTTGTTTTGTTTTCTCAAGTATAATAGTAGAGCAGCTCTTTCATGAGTAGAATATATATGATTAGCTCTGAGAAAGGATGCTGCTGCTGGGCATGAGGGTACATGCCTATAATCCAGCATCTGGGAGAGAAGGAGGATCGTGAGTTTCAAGACCAGCCTGAGCTATATCCTGAGACCATCTCAGCGCCCCTCCCCAAGGCACTTCTCTCAAAGAAAAATCAAAATTGGTTAAAAATAAAAATCACCCCAGAATGGACTTGGTTAATTATTAAATCAGATACCATCATTTGTTCTTTGAAAGTTCAGTGTATTAGAGTTTTGGTGCTTTTACCAGTTTAAATAGGATGTTTAGCTACTTTTTCTTACAATCATCAGTAATAGCTTTTTATTTTTTAATTCTTTAAGGGTCCTTCTAAGCAAAGATTTACTGTAGATTACTAAAGTATTTGGGGGGAGACCCTAACATTTGTACAAAGGAATGAAGTTTAAATTTAACAAGCAATATGGGCATAATTATTTTTTAAATTTAGCAAATGTACACTGAATTTTTGCTAAAGGTTTTACATTAAGAAAAACCATAAATTGTAAACAGATATTGGACTTAGTGAATTATTTACACATTCAAGTTTTTCTTGGAACAATACTGGAATCCACAGTTTACTCTGGAGTCCGTGAAAAGACGACGGTTAGTGAGATGGGTGGATGATAGACAGCAGGTGCAGTGAGTGCTAATGGGGACTGTCAGCGGTCGGCAGATACTCACTTACCTCTGCTGTATTTCACCAACCCTCAAATGTCGGCCACGGGGGAAGGACACGCAGCCAGTTTGGATCCAGGAGTCTGAGTCATGAACCATCCTTGTGAAGAGAAAGTGAGACAACTCAGGACTCTGAGCCCAGTTTCTGTTGATGTGCCTAGAGACCTGGGATTGTCTCTTGACAGGTTATTTGGTGACGTACAGTGGCGGTACCTGAAGGGACAGTGCCAGTGCCCGAGTTCCTTCTGCCAACTGACCACAGTTTCAGTGTAGATTTCGTTGTTCTTAGTCTTCAGTCTCAAGTCCGGGCATTTTAAAACGTCCTACCAAATCCTTGTCTGTGCCAATTTTAGTGTGATCCTCCCCACCCGAGTTCTAGATCTCTGATTGTGAGCCCTAACTTAAACTGAATCAGGAGGTTGGTGTCTGCTTGACTTATTCAGAACTTCTAGAATTAATAAAGAAGCTCCCTTGAGTTAGGAGATGTTAGCCTACTGGTGGTGGTGAAGAACACATGTCTGTTACTGGAAAGCAACAGTGGCTAAAAGAGCACCCTTGGGAACCTTGGTAGGAAAGGAGTCCCTGAACAAGAGGGTAGGATACGATGAAGCACTTTTGTCTCTTCTGGTAGGAGATGCAAATAAATAACCACTTAGGATCTCCGACTGGAGGCTCTGACCCTGAGTTAAACCTGCGAGAATGAGCGGTTTCCATTGTTGGAGAGACGGGTGTCTCTAGCTCCAGCTTTCTGGAGGTTCTCAAAGAAAGCCCAGTGCTGGTTTCCCTCTGTCGGAATCCACCTGGAGCTTGTGAAAGGAGGAGGAGCAGGTCTGCTTTCCAATGCCAGGGCTGCCTCGTTACCCACCTGCTCACAGTCGGGGTAAATCCATGTAGGTCTCTTCCAGAAGGGGATCGGAGACCTTCAGAAACTCAACGCTAGTGGGTAGGTGAGTGAACTGCCTAACGTTAGTCATGTTGGTCTAACTTTGCCACAACTGTGAATATTGATTTTCTGCAATTAGGTGTTGGAATATTAAAAACAACAACAACAAAAACTTAAGATACTAAATTTCTTTAGACCTTGTGTACTTTGAAATCTATAGACATATTTTGTTTGTTTGATGTGACTGTAGTCGAGGAATGGGGATGACTCCACAAATTGGGGCCCAGCTCAAAGGGTAGTTGGCAGAAGACAGTCAGCAAGCAGGTTGCATTTGTCTGCCACAACCAATATGAATTGGTGGCAGCCGTTCAAAGTCTTAATGGCGGTGGCCATCATCTTTCCCTCCGTCTTTCTGCTGCTGTCTCTGGGATGAAATACAGTAGTAGTCTTTTAGGAAGCATAAAGCCTGAACAAAGGGAGAGTTTTGTTTGTTTGTTTTCTCTTGTTGGTCCTGGGGATTGAACCTAGAGCCTTGAAGATGCCAAGAAGCACTCCATCAGTTAATGATACCCTCAGCCTTTTAAGGGAGTTGTTTCTTTCTGTCAGTCTTACTAAAGGCTTCAAAGTGTACTTGGCTAAGATGGTTCGGTTCTTCATCCTGTGTCTGAGATTAACAGTCACTTTTGGGTTTGCCTTACTTGCTGAAATAGAAATGTATGTCTGCTACAGTGTGGTCAGTAGTCATTCTTTGAACGATGTTTTTGAGCAGAATGCCTAACTGGTCTTAGGGAAATGGTTTTGGTATCCTTGGCTTTGTGTTATGTGTATGGTTTGTTCTGCCTGTGCTGTGTGTTCACTTTAGTATTTTTTGCCATTTTTTCCATTTTATTAGCGTCATGCCTTATCACTTTCCCCCTCATTGATTTCAAAACAATGCATCTGCAGAGAGATGGGGAGGGTAAGTATGGCTCACCATAGTTAGTCTTTCCTTTGTGTGGTTCACTTG
The DNA here is from genome assembly GCF_007827085.1 of Peromyscus californicus insignis. Taxonomy (NCBI): domain Eukaryota; kingdom Metazoa; phylum Chordata; class Mammalia; order Rodentia; family Cricetidae; genus Peromyscus; species Peromyscus californicus. Next base: position 24,040,274 of record NW_026294469.1, on the reverse strand, counting down.
CTTTGTCTTGTCATTAGCCCTTCTCCTGCTGTCCCCAAATTTTAGGAAAACTTTCATGTTTAAAAACTAAGGAAAAAATGTTTTTGTCAATATTTTTCTCTTAAAACATGGCAGTTTCTCATAAAATGTTCATTATTAATGTATTTGCTGGGACACAGGTACAAGGGTTGCTCTGAAATCACTGTATTGCTGAGTTTATTGTGGGATTACATACTTGTTACCCAACTTTTAGTCACCAAATTGATCTAGACTTCAAAAGCAAGCTAAATTATTTTCTAAAAAACTGTTAAAAAATAATGCTTTAAATGGCTAATACATAACATTAAACTAAATTGCTGAAGTGGTTGTCCTGATTATTGTCTAAAGAAAATGACAACTTTTAAAATTTTGATATTGTTAATCCATTATTGCATTAGTTTTTGCTTTTACAATAGCTATATCATCAAGATTCAAAATTTTAGTTTTAAAGTCTAATGTATAGCTAGGAAGCCTCTCCTTTCCCGTAATCCAGTGATGCTTAAAATTCATGTTATATTTGGCTTAGATTTGTAGATGGTTTGTGTGAGAAGATACATAAGTTATATTAACATGGCTTCAGTGGAAAGATACAGGATCACTGTAGTCAGAAAAATGTGCTTAAGGAGAACCAGCACGGTTTTGTTCTCACTGAAATACTGTTGTGGGAATTTAAGTAAGAGTGTGTGTGTGTGTGTGTGTGTGTGTGTGTGTGTGTGTGTGTGTGTGTGTGTGTGTGTGTATCTTAGAAACCCCATAACAGAAAAGTAATTACCACTATTTTATTGTCAACAGTTTATGTTTATGTCATGTTATTTAACATATTGTGAACAGGATTAGTTGACTCCTCACTTCAAATATTAGAATTCTTAGAGTGTTAGTTCTGTTTCTTAGTTCTGTGTAGTGTGGGGAAAACTGTCATATTTTAACATACCAGCCACTATCTGATAGAGAGTTCATATGCCTAGTGAGTGAGTGTTCACTGTTTCTAAGTAAAGACTTGTATTTGAAAAAATGTTTTTCTGTGTAATGTCTTTAGAATATTGAGTTAGGATTATGTTAAATAACATCTTTAGAATTAAATTTAAGAAACTTAATAGTAGTGTTGCTTTGTTACTGGGTTCAGGCATTTAAGGTGAATCTCTTAATGAGAGGATATGACAAATGAAGCTTGGATAATTTTAAACCCCAGCAGGCATTATGAATATGCTAGTATCTCTTGCTTTGATGTTTTCATATATAATGAACCCACTATACAATGTTGTAGACTCAAGACTCCCATAATCCCGCCCTTGTGTTTGTTTCACAGAGCCGTTTCCTGCATTTAAGTCTTGGCAGGAGGACTCGGAGTCTGGAGAAGCTCAGCTGTCTCCACAGGCTGCAAGGATGACTCACCATCCCCTGGGAGAGGACTGCCCTCCAGTATTATCACATCGTAGTTTAGACTTTGGACAAAGCCAGCGTTTCCTACATGATCCAGAAGCGTTGGATTTTTCATCCAAGGCGCTTTCCTTCACTAGGTGTGTGATAGCACATATTTGAGAGGCAGTTCTCATTCTGTACACAGATGCTTCCAGGCGCATTGTTTAAAGCCGCTGTCCCTATTCCTGAAGCATGTTTTGTAATTCTCTTGCTGTTGCATTTTGAATTTATTGAGGTTTATGTAGTACTTGGGGTGAACTGTTAGACTGGGCATTTCTTCATGGTTTAGTCCTCTTTCATCTATTCATTTGTAATTGAAATGTAGAACTCTGAAAGGAAAGAAGCTGACCAGTTTCCAGTGTTCTAATTGAAACTTAATTTTAATTGGGTTCCTCAGCTGTCTTGGAAGCAGGAGAGGGACTGTGGTCTTGGCATCCTCTTCAGCATCATAGACTGCACCTTCTTCCCAGAAGGAGCTGACATGTACTGAGTGACCAGGGTGCCTGCTGCCAAGTCAACTCTGACCTCCATACTCTCTTTCTATGTGCGTGAGAGAGAGAGGCAGGGGCAGAGAAAAGATTACAAAAGGAAAACAACAGCAAAATCTCAGAAATGTCCAAGCTGACAGAGGCTGCATAGGGAAAACCTGTGAAAAAGGGGACATTGTCTCTGCCGTAGTCTGACGCCTTCATTCATTTGGTTCAGCAGTGTCTGCCTTCCAGATTGAAGCTCTAATGCTTTTTCAGCTCAGGAAGTCAATAGAGGAAAGAGCAACAGGTCTTCTTCTGTGCCTTACTAGCAGGTGTCCTTGACATTGCAGCTTGTCATTCATGATTGACAGATTAACTCTGCTGTTGAAAATGGAGGCTCTGGTTACTGTTGTTCAGATAAGTTTAGAATGTGTTATAGCATGTGTATGATGTGTTGGGGAGGGGGATTCTTTGTGTGAAAGTGAGAACAACTTTGTAGTCAGTTTTTATGGTGTTGAGGATCAAACACAAGGCTCCCTAGATATGCTTACTATACCGACTGAGCTACATCCTAAGGCCTAAGATTCTGATTTACATGTATTTTGTTACTAGAAAATTTCTTTTGTTTAATAACATTGAAAAGAGTTTCATCATTTTAAAAGCCAACATTGAGGTGGGGGGTGACGAGAGAGATGGATTGGGGTTAAGAGCACTTACAGTTCCTCGTACCCATATTGTGTAACTCCAGCTTCAGGGGACCCTGTGCCTCTTGTGGCCTCCATAGGCACCTGCACTCACATGTACACATTGGGCTGCAAAGATGGCTTGGTGACTTACAAGCATACCATCATGATCAGTCCACATGAGTCTATTAAATGGGTAACAGGATTTATTAAGATATAAATGGAGGAAATACACTCAAGTAGACAGAATGGAGTAGACAGCTGAAATAGTCCTCTGATCTGACTGGGAGCAAATCCAGGCAGGAGCAGGGAGAAGGGGCATGGGACCCTTCTCCAACTCCTTTTTAGAGGTCACGTACCCTCCTTTGGGCTGTATAGCCCAAGGTCATGGACGGAGCAAATGCCACTACAGCATACTGCTCTTGCAGAGGACCCAAGTTCCATCTTCAGCACTCATATCAGGTGGCTCACAACCACTTGTTTGTTTGTTTTTTTTTTTTTGGTTTTTCGAGACAGAGTTTCTCTGTGTAGCTTTGCTCCTTTCCTGGAACTCACTCTGTAGCCCAGGCTGGCCTCGAACTCACAGAGATCCGCCTGGCTCTGCCTCCCAAGTGCTGGGATTAAAGGCGTGCGCCACCACCGCCCGGCTCACAAACCACTTGTAACTCCATCTCCAGGAGGATCTGGTCCCTCTGGCCTCTGAAGGCACCCGAACTCTTGTGCATACCCCCTAACCCTCATACACAAAACTTAAAAAAGCAAGCAGCTAACATAGACTTTGTATACTTCCAAATGCTCTAATATTAGGAAACAGCTTTGGATATTTTTTTGTAGGAAAAATGCAGCAAGCAAACATCATTGTAAGTGATACTAAATAGGAAATGATTCAACAGTACCATTTTTTTGTTTGCTTTTAAAGAGCCTTGGTGTAGGGCTGGAGCACATGTACTGCTCTGCCAAAGGACCAAGGGCCAGTTTCAGCACCCATGTCAGGCAGCTTACAACTACCTGTCTCAGGCTTCAGGAGGATCTGCTGCCTCTACCTGTCATGGGCACTGGTGCACTCCCATACAGACAGACACACACATATAATTAAAAATAATTTAAATTTAAAAAAATTTCATTTATTCATTTGAGATAGTGTCTCTCTATGTAGTTCTGGCTGTCCTGGAACTCACTTTGTAGACCAGGCTGCCCTTGAACTCACAGAGATTCCCTTGAAGACACTATGATATTTTTAAAAATTTATTACTGCACCAGGTGGTGATGGTGCACGCGTTTAATTCCAGCACTTGGGAGGCAGAGGCTGATGGATCTCTGAGTTTGAGGCCTAGTCTACAGAGCAAGTTCCAGGACAGCCAGGGCTGTTATATAGAGAAACCTTATCACAGAAACACACCCCCCAAGTTATTATTTCATACATGTGTGCATGTATGCGTGACACACACACACACACACACACACACAGAAACAGAGAAGAGAGAGAGTGCTTCCAGCTCTTGTGGGTTACGGATATCAAACTCAAATCATTAGGTTTGAGCAGCAAGTGCTGTACCTGCCAAGCCATCTTGCTAGCCCCTGTGTAGTAGTCTTAGAAGTTACTCACTGCTTTACTGTGGAGACAGTATTTGGAATTTAAGGTAGTGAACTGTGTTAGCATTGGTGAAGTTCAGAAATGCAAGATATGATCTGAAGGCTTTCCGGGGGCTGCATGGTTTGCGTGGCTTCCTATCCCTGTTGTGTCCCTCTTTGGGAGGTTTTTAGTCTCAGCACTGAATGTAAACACAGGTTTTAATCTCTGGGAGAATGTGTGTGCAACACCCCTTCCTTCCTTCCTTCCTTCCAACTAGTATTCCCAACTACAATTCTCTGGGGTTGGGACATAGCTTAGTGGTTAAGAGTACTGACTGCTCTTGCAGAGGACCCAGGCTCAGTTCCCAACACCCACATGGTGGCTCACAACCATCTGTAACTCCAGTTCCTGGGGATCTGATGCTCTCTTCTGGTTTCCAAGGACACTAGGCACACAGTGATGTATGGGTATAACAAAACACAGGCAAAACACCCATACATACAACATCAACAATAATAATAAACAATACAAACCTTTTCACAGGGTTCCCGGTAACATACTACACTGCCTTCTGGCAGGCTGGATTAAGTTGCCTAAACTGACACTCAGAGAGTCAATAAGAAATCTTGATCATTTAAATACATTTTATATTGCCCGCCCTAATTTTAATTATGTGTATATGTGTTTTTCTGTGTGTGGGTTTGTGCATGTGAGTACAGTGCTTGCAGAGACCAGAGGTGTCAGATCCCCTGAGATTGGAATTACAGATAGTTGTAAGCTACCACGTGGGTGCTAGGAACTGAACCTGGGACCTCTTAGAAGAGTAGCCAGTGCTCTTAACTGCTGATTCATCTCTCCAGCCTAAGACTCTTTTTGTTACCACGTGTGATAGCTAATTTATTTATTGGCTGTTCTTTAGTATTAGGGATTTAATTTCACTGAAAATTATTATTACCATTATTATTGTATTACATGCTCATGCCACAGTGCTTATATGGAGACCAGAGGGCAAACTGCTGAGCCTTGGCGCTGGCCCTCCCTTCACTTTTAAGATGTCCTCACTAATAGTAACACATCAGGACAATAAGTAATGCCATGTTGACACTTGAAAATGTAACACACCGTGTTGGCCTGTTGTTTTAATTCAGAATTCGAAGGTCATCCTTTAGTTCAAAAGATGAGAAAAGAGAAGACAGAACACCTTATCAGTTGGTCAAGAAACTTCAGAAAAAAATCAGACAATTTGAGGAACAATTTGAAAGGGAAAGAAATAGCAAGGTAAGTTTGTAGCACTGCCTAGTACAAGCTCAAGTTCATATTAGAGCTGAGAGAGGAGGGTCTTAGAACAAGTGCTCCAGCGCTTTCCTCAGAACACACCTGAGATGCTAGGGAAGGAGTAATGATTGTGGACACCTGAGAGCCAGCGGGTCCTTAGTTTGTCTTGATTTCTGTGACAGCATTCTTAACGTTGTACCAGCGTGTTTTTATGTTCTCATGTGCAAACAGTTTTTAGAATTCTTAAACTAAATTTACATTAACAGATCAAAGTTCTGCTCTGACATAAACCACAAGTTACAAAGGGGAGGGAGGAAATGAAGAAAACGCGTGTTTTTAATAATTAGATAATAGTTAGAACCTGTATGTAGAGTCGAATGCCTAGGGATGAAACACCTACCTTCAAACCTGTCTCCTTCCAGTTGTCTGACCGTGAGAAGCTTGATATCAAATTAAAGTGAGAATTGAATGAATTAACGTAACTATTGTATATTACAAACGTCAGTGATCTTTCTCCATAACTTTGTAGCCCTCCTACAGTGACATTGCAGCCAATCCGAAGGTATTAAAATGGATGACAGAGCTTACAAAGTTGCGGAAGCAGATTAAAGGTATGAGTCTACACTTTGTGGAAAATTTACGTCTTTAAAACATAAATCTATAAAAAATGTAGTTATAAATTTGATTATTTTAAATCTTGGAACTGGTGCATGCCCATAATCCCAACTCCTCCGAGTTTGAGGCCAGCCTAGTCTTACAGAGCAAGTTCTAGGACAGCTTGGGCTATACAGAGAAACCCTGTCTTGAATAATAATAATAAAATCTATTTTGGAACTTTTTTTGGAAAAAAAATAGATTTCCTTTTATTGTTAAGGCCAGTAATGTATATTAAGAAATGGGAATCTTAATGTGGGTGGTTGTGGCACACGCCTTTAATCCCAGCACTCTAGAGGCAGAGGCAGGTGGATCTCTGTGAGTTCGAGGCCAGCCAGGTCTACAAAGTGAGTTCCAGGATAGACTCCAAAGCTACACAGAGAAACCCTGTCTCGAAAAACCAAAAAATAAAAATAAAAATAAAATAAATGGGATTCTTTGTGCTATGTTCTTTTCAATGTTTTTTATTTGTTTGTATGAGTATTATTCTTTTGAAAGATACCCTAGATTATATTCATGGGTGCACTGATCCTATACAATTTATCTGAAATATATTCTAAATATTGAACTGCTTTGGGTTTTGGTAGGTATTTCATTAAGATCTTTGTGCATGGGTGGGGGTAAAATTTTATCTAAGACAATATAATTAGGAGCTGGGAATAAATATTACTCAGTGGTAGAGTACTTGCCTACCATCTGTGAGGCCCTGTGTTCCATCTCTAGTCCCTAGGCTTATTGAATTTATGAAACTATAAAAATTAACTGGTAAGTTGTAAATTTTTCCTAAGCCATAAATTATGCCAGGTTTTTTAGATGTTAGTATAGTGTTAATATAGTTAAGTTCTATTTATTCTGTGTTAACTGAGCATGCTTTAATAATTACCACTCCTTTAAAAGTTACCTGTGTGAGGAAAAGATTGACAGTTTGGACCATTGCTTTGCTTTGCTTTATTCATTTGAACTTGGTGGAAATTTTCATAACTCTTAAGATTTGAGACACTGTTCCTGCTGTTATAGGCTTCAGTTTTGTGGTTAAGGTCATTTCTTGAGGCTCTTTTTTAAAGGACTATTTCCTTTTCTAGTTCTGTAAGCATTTCCTTATTTGAACCACTTTCCAGCCGTTAATTGTTCCCATTAAATTGATTAAATAGCCTCATATTCCAGTTTTCTTCCACTCCTGCTGTCATCCTTTGCACAGACCAGAATTGTCTTTTAAGAGTATTGTTACTCTTTTATTGTATTCTTCCATTGGGTTTCCCTTTCTACTTAGATTTACTCTAAGTCTAAACGCTATACCATGCCTCTTAAGAGCCTGTACACACTGCCCTTTGTAGATTTTTATCATGTTAATGTCTTTTTTCCGTTCACAAACTTGGAAAAATTTAGGGCTTTTGATCAGGCTATTGCCTCCATTGGACACAAATGCTTTTCTCCCCTTAGTCTTCCGTGCTTGGTCTAGTTAAATGTGGAATGCCCTATTCATTCCATATTCAGCTAGAATGACACCAGTCAGAGAGGCTTTCTTTGATATTGTGGGTTTTGTTTTGTTTTTTTTCCCCCCAGACACGGTTTCTCTGTGGATCCTTGGCTATCCCAGAACTCTGTAGATCAGGCTGGCCTCCCAAGTGCTGGGATTAAAGGCATGTGCCACCACAGCCCAGTGACAGAGGCCTTCTTTGTTGATCCCATCCAGTATTCTTCCTCCACAAAGCACACTCTTTAGCACTGGGACTCCCACCACTTTTATCCCTTAGTTGTGTGCAGGCTAGAGTTCAGTGTCAAATACCTTCCTCAATAGTAAAAACTCAGTTTTGTTTGTTTGAGACAGGGTATCTCTATGGAGTCCTGGCTGTCCTGGAACTCCCCATGTAGAACAGGCTGGCCTTGAACTCACAGAGATTCACCTGCCTTTGCTTCCCTAGTGCTGAGATTAAAGGTGTATTGCCACCACGCCCAGCTCATGCTCAGATTTTTAAGACAGGGTCTCTCATTGAACCTGGAGTTCACTGAATGGTTAGCCCAGCTGGGCAGCAAGCCTCAGAGTGCCTCTCATTTCTACTTTCCTTGGGCTGGGCTTATGGGTTTGCATCCCGTCTCTGCCCTGGTTTTTACCGTGGGTGCTGGAGATCTGAAATCAAGTCCTTGGACATGCACAGCAAACACTTTTCCAACTGAACCATCTCCCCAGTCTCTTCTTTTTATCTTCTTCATAACACTTAGCATTTTTGAAATAACTGAAACTATTAGTAAAATGGTTTTTCCCTCCTTGAAAAGCAGTATGTACTCCATGAAAACGTCTGTTTGTTTACTTCTCTTTGGTGCTTATCAAAGTATCGTGCTTTGCAGTGGGCTGCTTGTGAATATTGTTTAAAGGACAAGTAGAATAGTTCTCTTGCTGTGTGCATACTGTATGGTAAATATGGGGCTTTGAAATATGTGAGCCTGTATGTTTTAATTCTTAATCCTCTTCTGGAATTTAGATGCAAAACACAGAAACTCTGATGGAGAATTTGTACCTCAGACACGCCCTCGGAGTAACACTCTTCCAAAAAGTTTTGGCTCTTCTCTGGACCATGAAGATGACGAGAGTGAAGGGGAGCCCAGAGGCATTCAGAAGGAGAGGAAGCCATCTAAGGAAGCTACTCTGGAACTTATTACAAAACGATTGAAGGAAAACCGTGCTGAGCGCCACCTTCCCGAGGATATCAAGGTAGTGCTGAGCTGTGGTCTGCCTGGGGTACCTTTAGAACGCCTGAAACAAAGTAACTAGCACAGCAGGGGAGAGAACTGGGTAGCCTGACTTCTCTACCTTCAGATTTGCCATTTCAAACTATGCTTTTAAATCCTAGCATGCTATGTATTAGTGCATATTGCATATTGTTGGCAAGATGAATGTGTAGAGTATAAAATGGCTGAGTTTGAATGGTAGCTGTGTGTACTGAGTTCTTGGTATTAGCCTGTGGGTATCTGGCATAAGCTATGTAGGTTCTGCCACTTGGTTTTTTCAACAATCCTATAAGAAATATAGTTGTGATATTAGCCATTAAAAAAATATTATCTTGCCAGGCGGTGGTGGAACATGCCTTTAATCCCAGCACTTGGGAGGCAGAGGCAGATGGATGTCTAAATTCAAGACCAGCCTGGTCTACAGAGTTCTAGGATAGCCAGGGCTACACAGAGAAACCCTGTCTTGAAAAAACAAAAACAAAAACAAAAAAAGAAAAATTATCACTGAAAAGCCTGGCATGGTGGCACATATCTGTAATCCAAGTACTAGAGAATTGAAGGCAGGGGGTTTGGGAGTTCAGCAATATAGTGAGTTTGAGCCCAGCCTGGGCCACATGACACTCTATTTAAAAAAATAAAATAACAACAACAAAAACACAAGTGAGCCGGGCGGTGGTGGCGCACGCCTTTAATCCCAGCACTCGGGAGGCAGAGCCAGGCGGATCTCTGTGAGTTCGAGGCCAGCCTGGGCTACCAAGTGAGTTCCAGGAGAGGCGCAAAGCTACACAGAGAAACCCTGTCTCGAAAAACCAAAAAAAAAAAAAAAAAAAACACAAGTGATCTAACTGTTAGCAGGATTTTATGAATTGCATTTTTTTAGGACCCATTACTCTTATGGATAGTATAGGTATGTGTGGATTCACACGCACATGGAGGCCAAAGTTCAGTTTCCTTCCCTGTGTCTGCCTTACTTGCTCAAGACAAGAGCTCACTGCACCTGCATGTAGGCCCAGCACTCCATATTGCCTTCTGTGAGGAAGTCAGGCAGAGTGCTTGGTAACCAAGTCATATGTGAGGTGAGATTACTGGGGAGATCGTCTCAGGTGAAGTTTTGTCCATGTCGTGGTGAACCCAGACACACTGGCAACAGAGTACACCTCCCTCATGATATTAAGTTCCCTTGAACGGGCTGACTTAGTCAGTCTATCCCTCCTTCAGCTTTGTCTTGTTCTTACAAGTCTCCTCCTGCTGCAAGTGATTTGGTTGCATTAGCTTGATTCAAATTTACAATCCTAGATTTAAGGTTCAGACTTGAAAGTCAAATGATAGTGTTTTATAGAGTATGCACTCCGTTAGTGCCTACTGCATGAATATAATCTGAAGTGGTATTTGTTATAGGGGCGACTGTCCAGTCACTTGTTTGTAATCTCTCAGTTCCTCTGGTAAGAGACTAAGAACTGTTAGCCATTCCTGGAAATAGGTAGAATTTATTTGGTCTAGTTGAAGGGTATCTTGTGGAACATTGGTTCATTGAGATAATGGATGAGTCTGTGGGACAAAAGGAAAGGTCTGGAATTTAGATGCAAAACACAGAAACTCTGGTGGAGAATTTGTACCTCAGACACGCCCTTGGAGTAACACTCTTCCAAAAAGTAACACTCTTCCAAAACACAGGTAGGGAGTTCTGCCTGCTTTGCCATTCAGAATAGTAAAAGATAAGATGGGTGTATTACACTGTAAAGAACATGTCTACCCATACAGAGGGAAACATGGATCATAGAATAGAGGTTGCAAATTGACATTTTTTTAACTTTCTCTAGCATCTTTACACTGCTAAGGGGTTTCCTTAGAGTAGAGACACTGGGTCATAAAATCTGTGTATGTGTTGAAATGTGTGTCTGTCTCCACTAGTCTTTTTCTTTGGTGCCTCATTTGTCTGTATGTTTGTCTACTATTTATCATCCATCCATCCATCCATCCACCCACCCACCCATCCACCCACCCATCCACCCGTCCATCCACCCGTCCATCCATCCGTCCATCCACCCATCCATCCACCCATCCATCCACTTTTGGTGCCAGTTGAATCCAGGGGCCCTTGCACAAGCTGGGCCCATGTGCCACTGAATACCATCAGCAGTCGTTGGTGTCTGAGAAAGACTGTCATCTTGCGGGCCACATTGAACCTGACTTCCTGCTGTTGCCTCTTGAATGCCGGGATTATAGGCCTCTGACCACAGTGCCTTGCCTGTGTACACTAGTCTTTTCTTTCTTTCTTTGTGTGTGTGTGCAGGTGCGTGTGCAGGTGTGCGTGTGCAGGTGTGCATGCCACAGCGTACACAGGGAAGCCTGAGAACAACTTTCAGGAGTCCTCTCCTTCTGCCATGTGCTCTGCAGATTGATTTGGATTAAACTGAGGCCCTCAGGCTTCTGGGCAAGTCTTTTAGACAGGCTGAGCCAGCTTTCTGCCCATAGTTACGATTGGAAGACTTTGTAACATTATAAAATATCAAGCAGTTAGGAAAGTTTCCTGTGTGCCAGCTAGGCACTGTTACAAGTGCTTTTACATGGATGAATTTACTCCTTTGAGGAAGAATGGAGTATTACTGATTTCTATATTGGGATATTGAACACGAGGTGGCTAAGATACCCAAACCAGCATTCATAACTTATACAAAATATAAAATTAAGCCTTAAAAAGGTATTCATTGACATACTAGGGAGGTTTGAATTGTATAAGAGTCTGAAAAATTTTGCTGCAAGTCCATCATCAAAGAGTGCATTAGCCTATGTTTTGCTGACCGTCTGCTCTTTCACCTAATTACACTGTGAGAGTGAGGAGAATAATGACACCAGTACTTTTCCCCTTCCCCCCATTCTAGAAAATGACTAAAGATCATTTGATAGAAGAGAAGACATCTCTGCAGAAAAGCCTGCTTTTCTATGAAAGTCAACACGGAAGGCCGGTAATTCCTCCTCACTAAGATGCTTTGCTTTTTCCCTTTACAGAAGAGCATGGGTCCTGTTGGGGATCTGTGTTCTTCGGGGCTGCTTTTGTCCAGCCTTGCCTGCTAGAGCTGGGAGATCACCTACTTAAAAAATTACATTTGGGGTGAGGGAGTCATACTGCCTGTTTTTGATATCTAGGTTTCTGATAGTAAGGTTACTTGGCTTCACTTTTTTTTTTTTTTTTTGGCTTCAGGTGACCAGGGAAGAAAGGCACATTGTTAAGCCTCTCTATGATAGATACAGGCTTGTAAAACAGATGCTGACAAGAGCTAGCATTACTCCCGTCCTTGTAAGTAAAGCAAACAAATGTTTGGTTTTGTTTTTAAAGACAGAGTCTCACTTGTAGCCAAAACTGACTTGGAACTCACTAGCTCAATCAAGCAGGACGCTTGAGTTGTGTAATTATAGGCAGGCATTGCCATGCCTTGCCCAAGTATTTCTTCAGTTCATTTTGCCAAAGTATATTTAAGAAAAGAAAGGGGAAGATGAAACAAGAAGAACTTTGAGTATTCTTGAGACATACATGCCAAGGCTGAAAAATTGTTGAGATTATGAATTTTAAAGGATAGAAATGCCAATGACTATTTTCTAGGCACCTTGGTAAGGACTTAGAGGCGTATGGCACTAAATCTTGACAAACAACACACGAATTAGAATATGACACAGCTCCAGGTAGTGCTGCTGTGTGCAGATTTACCTACAGAAATGGCAGAAGTAGTTCTTGTATGGGATACTCCTCGCCTAGTCTCTACTTCAGTTCTTGTCTCGGGATGCTTTTGTGATGACCACCGTGAAAGTGTACCTCTGGTTACTGTCTAATAGAAATGGGTTTGAAACACTTACTCATGTAAATGTGTGCCTTGGTAAGAGTGTGGGGCTCAGAGGACAGATTTGAGGGAGTCAGTTCTCTCCTACTACTCATGTTCCTAGGGTTTGAACTCAAAGTTGTTAAGCTTGGCAGTAAGGCTGAACCATCTTGCTAAAAAAAAGAACCTATCAAGATAATGCCAACTCCCAGGTGTCTGCACAGGCCTTCAATCCTAGCACTAGCCGCAGGCGATCTCTGAGTTCTAGGCTAGCCTGGTCTACATAGGTAGGGAGTTCCAGGACAGCCAGGGCTATACAGAAACCCTGTCTCAAAAAACCAAACTAAATAAATTAAACAATGCTAATTCACAGGGCCAGAGAGATAACTGAGCAGGTAAAGGTGCTTGCCATCAAGTCTGACCTGATCTTGACACACACATGCTGTGGTACATCCACACTCTTTTCTCTCTCACACACACACAACAAATGACATAAAATACCTTAAATAATGCTTACCTGTATTGGTGTACATTAAAAAACAGAACAAAACTTACTTTAAAATGGGGTCTTGCTGTGTTGTCCCAGGTGGTTTTGAGTTGTGAGCTCATGTGATCTTTTAGCCCCAGCTATCTGAGTAGCTGGGACAGTGAATATGCCAACATGAAGAAAAATGAAATCTATAATACTTAAATAAAAGTCACAGCACTATTCCTGGAGGATTGTAAGTTTGTTTGATGCCAGCTAGAGCAACTTAGCATGAACCTGTCTTCAAATTTTCTTAAAAATGGGGGAGTTCTAGGATGTGGTTAAGTGGTGTAATGATTACCTTGCATGCTAGGATGGACAATATCTTAGGATTTGGTTTAGTTTAGTATTGGTTCTAAAGAAGAATCTGATGGAGTCCTCAGACTCCAAAATATAGTTGAGCTGGGTGTGGTGGCACATGCCTGTAATCATAATATATGAGAGGGTTGAGGTAGGAGGATCTCATAATCCACATATCCAGCCTGTGCTACATAGTGAAACTATCTCAGACAACAGGCTGACCGTTATCATCTGTACATCACACTTTGTGAATCTGTCAGTTATTACCCTTACTATATCATAAAATAAAATTAAGAAAAGTGAAGCTATTAAAGAACTCACATTTTAAAAGATTGCTTTAAGATTTTGGAAATACTTTGTGTGTGTGTGTGTATACACATTTTTTTTTTTGAAAAAGATTTATTATGTATTCTGCATGTATGACTGCTTGCCAGAAGAGGGCACCAGATCTCATTATGGATGGTGGTGAGCCACCATGTGGTTGCTGGGAATTGAACTCAGGACCTCTGGAAGAGCAGCCAGTGCTCTTAACCTCTGAGCCATCTCTCCAGCCCCCTATATATTTCAGTTTTATTGAAAAGTTTTTCAGACAATATATTTTGTTTGTATTCTCCCCTCCCCCAGCCTCCCAGATCTTCTCCACCCTCCTAACCACCCCAACTTTGTGTTCTTGCTCTTTCAAAAACAAAGAAAGAACGAAAGAAAGAAAAACAACAAAAACCAAAAAAGTAGTTGGCCAACAGAAAATGCACTCCATGTTTTTATGCACTTTCTGTTTTATTTATTTATTTTTTATCTTAACTGATTTTCTGTTTAGTTTCTCTGTTTTGAGTTTTGTTTGCTTGGTTTTTCCGGGGGCTGCTGGGAACTGAGTGCCTCTATTAGCTAAATGTAACGTGATAGGAATGTGAAGCAGCACTAACTACTTGAAATCTGTGAAATATAAAATGAGGTGTTGCCGGTTGTTACAGGGATCTCCCTCCACGAAGCGCCGGGGTCAAATGTTACAGCCAATCATAGAAGGAGAAACAGCTCATTTTTTTGAAGAAATCAAGGTAATTGTATAGAAAAGTCATTCCCTAATTACGTTGCTGACAAGAAAGTCAGAAGTCATGGCCTGTGTCACTCTGCTTGGTTATCATGTTAGGAAGAAGAAGAAGATGGTGTCAGTCTGTCTTCTGAGTTAAGTGACATCTTGAAAACAGCTGTACATACACAGTCATTTTTGGAAAACTCAGAATCTGATGCTGAAGAAAATCAAGAAAAACTAGCTCGGGATCTCCGCTTATCAAGTACTCGGGCAGCTTCTATGTAAGTACTCGGGCTTGTGATTTTTAGCTTATTTCATAATAAAACTTACATATCAAGATACCCAGTATAAACAGCTGAATGCTTGGAGGGGATTACTATTAAGAGATTTACCAAAAATTGCTTGTGTGAGATACTTTTATAAGTATGGTTTACAAATACAGATTGTAGTTCCTGTTTCCTTCCCTTTTTTTGTGTGTGTGTGTTTGGGGCGCTGTTGGTGGTAGTGCTGTGGATGGAACCCAGGGTTTTGTGTGTGGAAGGTAAGTACTCTTATCTCCAGGCCTCATTTTACTTGGTTTTAAAACTGTGTGAGAGGGTACCCTTTGCCACTTTGTGTGCGTGTATGTGTGTGTGAAAACAACCTTAAGTGTTGGTTCTCCCCTCTGCCTTGTTGATGGCATGTTCTCTCTTGCTGTGTTGTGCTGTAAGAGTGCTGGAGTTACAGATGTGGGGAACCGTGTTTGCCTTTTCATAGGGGTTTCAGGGTCAGGCTGATACATTAAGCCTGACTTGCTGAGCTCATCTCCCCAGTTTGTGGTTCCTATTTCTTTATTAAATATTTCAACTAAAAGATTGTACTCAACTTACAACAGTTATAGGAACCAACCAAGAACTTGCCTGTTTTTTATTGGCCTGCTTATCTTTAGATGGATTTATGACAATGGTTCTCAACCCTTATTTCACCTTAAAATTAACTAAGAGGTGTGTGTGTATGTGTTCATGTGCGCTTGTGTGTAAGTCAGAAGACAAACTTGTTGTTTGTCTTTAAGAGCCATCCCCCTTTTTAAAAAAGACACATGTGTTTTTGTACTTTTTAAGATTTCATTTTAATTATGTGTATCTTTTTATGGATTTGTGCACATGTGTTGAGTGCCTCTGGAGGTCAGAAGAGTGCATTGTGACCCCTTGTTGTGCAGTTACAAGCTGATTTGAGCTGCCTCATACATGGTTGCTGGAAACCAAACTCGGGTCTTCTGCAAGAGCAGTATGTGTTCATTAACTACTGAGCCTTTTCTCTAGCACCCATTCATTTTTACATAGTTTCATATGCATGGATGTTTCTGCAACATGTGTGTGGCTGTTGCCCCCTGAAGGCCAGGAGAGGGCTTCAGGTCTCTGGGACTAGAGTTATAGATAGTTTTGAACCACCATGTGGGTGCTAGGAATTGAACTTATCACTGTTATCACTGCCTACATTCTGGCTGGCCAGGGCTCTTTGAAGAAATGGGATTATGGGTGCACATTACTGCGTCCAGAGGTTTTATGTGGGCTCTGAGGATCAAGTGCAGGTTCCTCAGGGTTGGGTAGCAAGCACTTTATCAACTGAGCAGTTCCCACAGCCCCAGAACAACTTTGTGATTTAATTGATGTGTAGTGGAGTGTAGACATTGGTATGTTTCTGTGAAAGCCAATCAGCTACAGCAAAGGTTAGAACCACTGTTAATATAATGAAGAAACTGTACCCTTTAGTAATGTTCTGCTTCCATTTTAATTTTAGGCCTGAATTACTGGAACAGCTTTGGAAAGCCAGAGCTGAGAAAAAGAAACTACGTAAAACGTTACGGGAATTTGAGGAAACATTTTATCAGCAAAATGGAAGGTTTGTTAAGCATTGTAGATGTTGACATCTTTCTTCTTTAATTCACAAAATGTATGTTAAGATAATGGAATACATGGGATTAGAAACACAGGCACAGAGGCTTCCGGTTTGATCCCCAAGACCTACATGGGGAAGAAAAGAACCAGCTCCTAAAAGGTGTTTTCTGATCTCTACACACATGTCATAGCACATACGCTTTCATGCTCCCACACACTAAGGAAGAATTACAGACACATTGCTTATAGGATATTAGCCCTGAAGTGTTATTTTTAACTCTAAGGCTATAGCTTGGTGCAAGAGCATTTGCTTAGCATGTACAAGGCCCTGGGGTTTCATCCCCAGCACTGCAAAAGACAAAATTTTATATATATTGAGGCAAGGTCTGTCCTGGACTAACAGTAGATCAGGCTGGCTCAGAGATCCACTGCCTCTACCTCCTGGAATTAAAGGCGTGCACCACCACTCCCAGCCAATTTTATAACATTCTTTCATACTCTCAAGACCTGCTGTTATTAAAGTCAAGGAAAAGTCATAACTGGAGTAAGCATCTCAAATATTTTAAGGTTTTCCTAAAGCAATTCTTGTTTGTTGGCAGTGCTGGAGCTCAAACCCGTGAGGCAGACATTCTCCTACCGAGCTACATTCCCAGCCCCCAGTGACTTTATATTGCTTACAAGTGACCTGTCTCTGACAGGATCTCATTATGCAGCCATGACTAGTCTGGAACTTGCTGTATAGACCAGGCTGGCCTGGAACTCAGATTGACCTGCTGGTGCAGAGTTAAAATGTTGGTGTAAGGTTAAAGATGGGAGCCACTGGCCTGTTGTATGTATCTCTTCTCTTAGGAAAGATCCCACAGGAGGAATGAAATCCCTGACTGGGATTTTTTTGTTGTTTTTTTGAGACATGGATTTTCTGTGTAGACCTGGTTGTCCTGGAACTCACTCTGTATCCCAGGCTGGCCTTGAACTCAGAGATCTGCTTGCCTCTGCCTCCTGAGTGCTGGGATTAAGCACCACTGCCTGGCTGGATTCTTAATTTTTATCCTGAAACAAGCTCCAGTAGTCATTGTGCTGGGGAGGGGTGCAGGCAGGTGGACCCCTGGTGCTCACTGTACAGCAGCCAGTCTAACTAAAGACTAGCAAGCTTTAGGCTCTGCCGGATACCTTGTTTCGTGGAAACACTGTGAAGAGGGATAGAGGATGCCAAATGTCTTCCTGAGGCCTCTGCAAATTCCCATGCACACACATACACTTCAAGAGAAGTAATGAGCAGAGTTGAGGCTTAAGTCTCAGAGTAACTTTGGTGGCCCTACCGAACCAGGAGCTGTTACAAATTCCAAAGTATATTTTCTTTAAAAAGAAGCTGGGGCCAGGAGATAATTTTAGAGTTTCACATCTATATCATGTGTGAGTTAAAAAGTCCGAGTACTGGGGAAATGGCTCAGTCAGTGATGTGCCTGCTATGTGGACCCGGGTTTGATTCTCAGAGCCCACACCAGTTGGTGGTGGTGTCTGAATGCTGTATCACTGGGCTTGACAGCCAGCTAGCTTAGCTACTCAGCTAGCTTTAGGCAGTGGGAAACCCTGCCTCAAACAAGGTGGATAAGACAAAGGTTTACCTCTGGCTTGCTCTCATGCACACACATGTACAGTGTATGTATACACAAGAAAGTATAAGTGCTATAAAGGCATTTTCCATGCACCTTCTTTATATTGAAAGAAAACAACTTATACTTGAGGTGATTTGATGCTGAAGTGGAGTGGTTAACTAAATGTGTAAAATGACTCATGGTAGCTTTCTAGCACTTACAGACTACCCTGATGATTGTAAGAAGTATAGAACATTATTTAAGCAGTTACTAGAGATATCCATCAAAAATAGCATTTTTAGAATGTTCTTTCTGTGTGAATTAGTCCACTAGCCTTTTGCCCTGCAGAGAAGCTTCTAGTTCAGCCTGAATTTGTAATATTATGCTCCATATTAGGACAACTTTTAAGTCAGATTTTATCTTCCCTAGGAATGCCCAGAAAGAGGATCGTGTCCCAGTGCTTGAGGAATATAAGGAGTACAAGAAAATTAAAGCCAAGCTTAGACTTCTTGAAGTTCTTATCAGCAAACAAGACTCTTCAAAATCCATATAAAATATGTTCCCTGAAAAGTGACATCATAAAGTCAGTTGTGTTCCTTGAAGTTCCTCATGTGTACTTGGCTCGCACTGAGTTCACCCTGTCAGGCACTCAGAGACCCTTTTGTACTTGTTTGTGGTTCACTAGGAAGGAAGGCCGTTCCTCAGACCACAGTTTACTAAGACGCTCCACACTTAGCAAACATGCAGACCCCTCCATTGTTTACTACAGACACATCTGTTAGCAAAAGACAAGAATTTTATTCTTTTCACTTCAAGAACTTTGGAAATACAGAGCTTTTTTGTTGTTTACTGTTTGTTTTTCCTTTTCATTACTGAAGAAAATTGAGAGGAAAATCTTCACACTGAGTTCTTCGGTTGCCTTTTTCTTACAGAATGACTGAAAATGTAAAAGAAAAGCCTATAAACATGACATATGCAACTGTATTTTGTTTTTCCTAGAAAACCAACCTGAATTTTCAAATCCTAGTGTGGAACACCTTTCTGTGTAATTCCCAGAGTGACACCCACCTGCACAGATAGTACTTAGCCAGAAATTGCAAATCCGTGGTCCTACCTGAACGAAGGTAACACTGGGTAGACCACAGAGCAGCCTTGCTTAGTCATTTGAAACATTATACACATCACTCACAGAGCTGAATCACATCCCATGCTGCCTACAGGACTTCAGTTACTGTCTACCAGCAATGATGTGACTTGTCTGGATCAGATCCTGCGCTGTCCCCCACCCACCTCCAGATAATGTGAGAAAATAGCTGTGCCAGTATGGAGGGAGGGACTTGGATGGTGCTCAGGTTTGTGTATTTCATTCATCACATGGCCTCGGTTGGCACAAGAATGATGACACTCAAGTAAATCTGTTCTTTACAAGGGCTATACCACTGCAGCTTTACATGCCCATTCAGGGGGCTGCCTTCCCCTCTAAGATGACCACCTCTCACCCAGGCGCTGGCTGTCTGAAGCAGCCACTTACAGGATGTGTAGTGGTACACCCCTTACCATAGACTCTTGGCATTTCTTTTCCTTTGGCTTCGCATGGCTTGTCTTCAGGTAATCTGCTAATCATTTTTTACGGAATAATAACTTCTTGTGTTAATGCAACAGATGTGGGTCAGGCTTAATCTAAGTGGATCATCCCCTCCCCCCTGCCCCCGTGCTTTTTTCAACTGATAAATGTCTCACTTTGCCCATGCTTTGCATGTAATGACTCATGCATGATTTTCTTAATATTAATAGTTTTTCATACAAATGGAATTTCACAACATCTTTAATAAGGTGAGGAAAGCATGAACCTCCAACTTCTGGCACTATTATTACACAGTAAGAATGTGAGGTAGCTTCATAATAAATAGTGTCTCTAGTACTTCACATTTCACTTGTGTGTGCAATGCCTTTTTTGGGGGAGAGGGAAAAGTCCAGCGGTAGTGAATGTGTAGTGGAAGTTTTTTTTTTTTAAAAAGCACTAAATCATCCAGCCTTGTTTGTGTTGTTCCTTTTGATATTGCTAGATCATTCATAATGTATTTTTAGGAAAGTAATTAAGAATGCCAAAAAATGTATCATTTGATTTGAACCCATCATGTGGTGTACTTTTTAGTTTCTTTTGGTCCAGACAGGATTGCTACGTGTAATTTTATGTGCACTGTATATTTTTATGAATGTTTTATTTTGTATACCACATGCAAAAATGTCCATGTGCACTATTTAAATGTTTTAAATAATATATTCCTTCTCTATAACGCTAAATCTATTTGAGTACAATATTTTTCTAAGTCTGTAGCCTGACTGGTCTCACTGACTGGTTTTCATTCCAGCTGCGTCATGATTGGTCCTTGGGTGTTAGTTGTGGCTGAGGAGTGCAGTGGTGACACACGAGTGTGTGCTGTCGCTGACTCGTGGTTTAGCAGTGGTCATAGAATTAGGCACCTGCGAGAGTTCTACTTTGGTACAAATAAAAATTATATCTATATAGAAGTGTTATATAGATATATGTATGTCCACCAGTACAATTACATTGCTGTGTTTGGCACTTCATTGTACAGACTTTTGTAATAAAAGAACTTTAATGTTCTAAGTCATTGTAATGTATGTTCGTTTTTCTAGGAGGTATTGTCTTAGGCTTATTTAAGTCACTACCCAGTGATGATGCAGAGGACACACTAAGGTTGCTCAACAGTTTGGCCAGCATGTTCTGGGGGAAAGTCCACATACTGCTTCTTAGAGCTGTTTAGGGAGAATAGGCAGACTCCCTTCCAGAAGGGTGTCATGTATCTGGTCTTGAAATCGCTCTGTTGCCCAAGACCTTGAACTCCTGTTCCTCCTCTCTGCCTCCTAATGCCAGAATTAGTCATTTCTTGTTGCAATGAATTACCATATTAAGAAAACTTGACCCTCCTTACTTTGAGGAAGATGGATGGGTAGTTATTTTTAAATTCCTTTATTTTACTGGGCATGGTGTGATATGCACCTGTCATCCCAACTACTCTAGAGGCCATGGCAGAAGGACCCCTTGAGCCCAGGAGTTCAAGGCCAGCCTGGGTGACTTTTTTTTTTTTTTTTTTCCCCAGGGTAGGATGGGGTAAGACAGGGTTTCTCTGTGTAGCCCTGGCTATGCTGGAACTTGTTCTGTAGACCAGGCTGGCCTTGAACTCAGATCTGCCTGCCTCTGCCTCCCAAGTGCTGGAATTAAAGACTTGTGCCATCACTGCCCAGCTTTTTTCTTTAAGTTTTGCTTTATTCATGTTTTAAATATATACATTGAGCATTAATGTGTAAGTTGAGTGCTATGGTTGAATGTGGTGTTGATTTGGCCCACAGAACAGAACATATGGCTGTTCTGGAGGGGCTTATGTAGCTTAGAAAAATAATATTCCCCTCCAGTTTGTAAAATACCAGTCATACACAACTTCCCAACAAGAAAGCTCTCAAAGGACCTGCATCTGTAATTTCCAAACAACTTTTTATGGCCTTAATATGCCATCTTCTTTATTTCTGGGAAACTTGAAATGCTGTCCTTTAGAAACTGGATGAATTCTGCATTTGAAGATGATAGTGAAATTTCTGTAGTTAGCTGCTGTAGTTTTGTAGTTGACTTTTTGTAGGCATTTTGGAGTTTGTAGAATGGAGATTATTTTATGTATGTTGGTCATATATAATACTTTCCCAGAGTCTTATGACTTAACTTAGCTCTGGCCAAAGGAAGTGAGACCCTGGGACACAGTTGAGACCACCAACGGTTCATCTGTCTGCACCTCCCATCCAGCTATTGGAGATCTGCCCCCAGTTCTTAAACTCTGCCCCATGACAAGAAGCATTAACTTTACTTCCCTTTTATACTCCCAGAATTTAATAATAAATCTTGTAATAAAAATCCTGTGAGTATACCCATGTGCATATTATAGGAGGTAGTTAGTGAACTTGTGGATTGTACAAGGGTCTCCATTCTGATTGATGGAAATCATCCTGTTAGCACTGGTTGCTGCTTTAGTGCCTTTAAAATGCGTCTCTGCTGGAGCTGGAGCTCAGTGCCTCCCTCACACTTGCAGGGCTCTGTACCCTGTCCCTAGCACAGTGAAAGAACAGCCAAGTAGCCAGAGATGGTGACGTTTTAGGAGAGAATACAGTAAGTACCTAACAGTCTGTGCCAGAGCACTGGTCTCAGCGGGGTCTCACCTCCACTATTACAGCATTACAGTCTGTGCCAGAGCACTGGTCTCAGCGGGGTCTCACCTCCACTATTACAGCATTACAGTCTGTGCCAGAGCACTGGTCTCAGCGGGGTCTCACCTCCACTATTATAGCATTACAGTCTGCCAGAGCACTGGTCTCAGCAGGGTCTCACCTCCACTATTACAGCATTACAGTCTGTGCCAGAGCACTGGTCTCAGCGGGGTCTCACCTCCACTATTATAGTATTACAGTCTGCCAGAGCACTGGTCTCAGCGGGGTCTCACCTCCACTATTATAGCATTACAGTCTGTGCCAGAGCACTGGTCTCAGCAGGGTCTCACCTCCACTATTATAGCATTACAGTCTGTGCCAGAGCACTGGTCTCAGCAGGGTCTCACCTCCACTATTACAGCATTACAGTCTGTGCCAGAGCACTGGTCTCAGCAGGGTCTCACCTCCACTATTACAGCATTACAGTCTGTGCCAGAGCACTGGTCTCAGCGGGGTCTCACCTCCACTATTACAGCATTACAGTCTGTGCCAGAGCACTGGTCTCAGCGGGGTCTCACCTCCACTATTACAGCATTACAGTCTGTGCCAGAGCACTGGTCTCAGCGGGGTCTCACCTCCACTATTATAGCATTACAGTCTGTGCCAGAGCACTGGTCTCAGCGGGATCTCACCTCCACTATTACAGCATTACAGTCTGTGCCAGAGCACTGGTCTCAGCGGGGTCTCACCTCCACTATTATAGCATTACAGTCTGTGCCAGAGCACTGGTCTCAGCGGGGTCTCACCTCCACTATGACTGTTGTAGCTTTCTCATCACTTGGTTTAGTTTCGAGCTGATGTAGTGCAGTTCCTTCTCCAGCTCCACAGCATATAAAAAGAGTCTAGGAGAGAGTTTAGTTAGAGATATGCATGGTCGTTCTGTGCAGTAGACAGTAGCTTATTAATGCCTGTTGTGATGTGCTTTGACAGGGAGCTAGGATGACAAGCTCCTGATGACATTTTCCAGGGCAGTGATCTGCAGTACTGATGGGAAGCTGGGAGAACAGGCCTGCTGCGCCCTTTCATCTAGAGGTGGAACATCTGCCTCACCTTTTCAAATGTATGTGTATGCTTTACCTGCATGTATGTATTATGTCTACACCATATGCATGCCCAGTGCATATGCTCTCCTGGGATTGGAATTCGAATGTGAGCTGCCATGTGGCTCTTGGGGAAGAGCAGCCTGTGCTCCTAACCACTGAGCCAGTTCGCCAGTGTGCTGGTCTCACTGTCTAAGCAAATGGAGTTGTGTGCTTTAATTTTGGAGCCGCAGAGAATGAAAGAATTAGGTATAGCAATGTGGTTCTGGCTCAATAAAAGAACATATATAACATGCATATCCTGGTGTCCCAGGTACCACACACAGTTGGTACATGTTGGTGCATGGAGCAAATGCTTACTCTCGAAATTCTTGCTGAGTGACAGGCTGGTAGTCATCTTGAATTTCTGTAGAATAATACTTTTTTTCAAGCCTTTCCTTCCACGCTTTCATCTGCTCTGCCCCTTGGATCTCCTGTCAATTTAGAGGACAGGTACAGGCAGTAGTCTGTATGTGTCCGAGACTCCCAAGTAGACTACTAAAGATCACAGGCTTCCAACTGTAGATGTAACCAACCGTCTTATTAAATAAAAAACACAGAACCAATGCAAAGAAGAAAGCCAAGAGGTCAGAGCTAAGAGCTAAAACCTTACCCTTCCTCCTGCGGTGGTCCTACCTCTCCGAAAGAGAGCTACTTCCTGTGTTAAAGTCTTTATATAGACTTTCTGTTCTGCCTTCTCATTGGTTGTAAACCCAACCACATGACCGCCTCGTCACTGCCTGTCTGTATAGACCTCCAGGTCTTCTATGGTTGGTATTGAGATTAAAGGCATGTGTATCCAATGCTGGCTGTATCCCTGAACACACAGAGACTTACCTAGCTCTGCCTACCAAATGCTGGGATTACAGGCATACGCCACCACCACCCGGCTTTCCTATGGCTTGCTAATAGCTCTGACCCCCCCGGGCAACTTTATTTATTAATATACAAATAACATTTTAATACAAATAAAATATCACCATATCCAACGGCCTGGTGCTTGGGTGTCTGCGTCAGCAAAGTCACCACACAAGCCTGGGCTGTGAGATGTGCAGCACAGATGTTAGGGTTCGGGTCTCATCTACTGACTTCATTCTGCTGCCTCTTCCTTTTGCATCTGAGTCTCTTTCTGGTTTTAATTCATCTGTCAAGGCTAATATTCTTTTGTCCATCTTCCTCCTTCAGTGCTGAGTGTTGAGCCCAGGGTCTCCTGCGTGCTCTGCACGTGCTACACCCCACCCCCTTAAAGTGTACTTGAGAATGCATCTCTGCCCGCCCTGCCAGCAGCTTTTCTGCCAGACTTGCACAGATGTGACCTTTTAAATAATCCCTGCCTCGGTTAATGGTCTGTGTACCAGTGCCATGTACCACAATACAAGTCTCTCACTAGAAAACGTATTACTGCCCCTTCCTGACCTAAAGAGTCCTTCCTATGAACTGTTCTTACCAGCACTGACTTTCAGGTACACTGTTACCTTCAGTGTGTGTGGCACACATGCAGTGGTGCATGTTGGGATAACTTGCAGGGCCACGTGGGTCATCAGGCTTGATAGTAGGTGCCTTTACCTGCTGAGCCATCTCTCCCTACCTCATTTTTCTCAGCTTTAGGGTGGAAAAAAATGAAATGTGTATGGTAATAGGAACAGCCCTAGGGAAGGAGAAAGGGGTGTACCCAGGTGTGAGTCAAAAGTGTTTTTGTAAGCCAGGTGTGGTCGCACGCACTTGACTGCTGGTATTACAAGAGGCTAGAGCACCCGGGGCTGCATAGCAAGAATCTCGAACGGAGCTAGGGTAAAGCTAGCTCAGTGAGCACTCAGGAAGGCCTGAGGGCTTGTTCAGATCTCCAGCAGCCAGGTCACAAGCTACACTGTGACATCATGTCTCTGTAATCAGCCCTGTGGGGGCCGAGACTTGCTGGCCAGCTAGTCTAGACAAACAGTAAGCTCCAGGTTCAGTGAAACTGTCTCAATCGAGGAAATCCGAGGGGCTGGCTTTGTCCTCCATCTGCACACCTGAACACGTGCACCCACGCACACCCAGGAAAGGAATGTAGAAAACAAGGATACTGCGGACTAGGGCAACTTCCTGTGAATTTACTAAGTGTATTTAGCCCAGAAGTGACTGCAAGGCAGCCAAGTAGATCCTACAGAGTGCTTCTGATCACCTCCAATATGGTCCCTGACCGGAAACTTGCCAGCTGCAGCTCCTGAGTTTGGGCACTAGTACTGTTAACTACTAAATGACCAGGCTGCTCATACTGTGGGTGCAAATACACACGTAATCTTTTTACAATGCTGGCTTGGTGGTGCACACTTGTTTAATCTCGGGGCTGGGAATGAAGACGCAGAAGGACCTTTGGAGCTTACTGGCAAGCAGTCTAGTCTACTTGGTGAGCTCAGGCCGATGAGAGACCCTGTGTTAAAGGGGTGGATGGCCTTCCAGAGATAACATCTCTGGTCTGTGCACGTATTCATCCACACACGAACATACCCACACATACATGCACAAAAACATCCTGAGATTGGTCAAAATTGACATGGGTCTTTTTAATAGAAATGATCAATTAACTAAAATTCTATAAAGAGATCTCCAGTATTCTTTAAGCAGCTTGCTGTGCCCTGTCATAAATGAGAAAGGCTCCTGATTCTGAGAGGTGTGTTGGCGGTGACAACTGTTGGTATAAATTATTTCTATTAATCAGAACTAATAAAGCTATCACCTGTGTTTAGAAAAATCAATTAAAATCTTACAGGTTCAGCCGGGTAGTGGTGGCACACGCCTTTAATTCCAGCACTCGGGAGGCAGAGCCAGGCGGATCTCTGTGAGTTCGAGGCCAGCCTGGGCTACAGAGTGAGATCCAGGACAGGAACCAAAACTACATGGAGAAACCCTGTCTCGAAAAACAAACAAACAAACAAACAAAAATTCTTACGGTCTCACTAAAGCCTTCTTTTCTGGCTTGATGGGCCAAATCTCCGGTGGTTTTCCTCCTGTAAATGCAAAATAAGCCTGAGAGTAAGAAAAGGCAGTGAGCCATGAGCAGCGAGGTCCACAGCAGGGGCTGGACTGTCTGTTTTCTCGTGACAAATGCTGCTCATTAAGAAAATTCTTTGGGACTAGCTGTAAAATAATTCACTGTCTTTCCATTAGTAAACGTAGGCATCCTGTTAAGCACAAGTCCTGTTCCTAAGTGTGACTGTAAATGCTTTTGATAGTTGAATGAGCTGTGTACTGCATGCGGACTAAAGTTGCCTTATACTTGTGCAAGGGACTTTCCTGTCTTCCTGTCAGCCTTCCCAAGTGACAAAATATGGGCTGGGCTCTGTTTTCAATGGTGCCAGCCGGATCCAGGGCCTCTGACATGTCCAGAGCCTCACAAGCGGGCACGTCCTCTGCCACTGGACGACTTCTCAGTAGTCCATATTGATTTTAACGGAGAGTTTCCCCCGCAGAAATCAAAAGGTTTACTGGATGTCAGAAAGAATGTGTTTCAACCTTATCTCATTGTTTCTCCTGTAATCAGGTAGATGTTCCCACTTTAACCTCAGTTTAACTTAGGCCTTCTTGACTTCATCATGATGCAGAAGCAGAAACCAGACTTTAAAATTTGGATTTCGGTCTTCTCCCAGGGGGGCAATATGTGGTGAGATACTCTGAATATTCTGTGCAGGGGGCAGAGCTCTCTGTGAGCCCCGGACATGGTCATGGGGGGAGCAATCACACTCGACAGTTTGCTGTGTTGCTAGTGAATTTTAGAGATACAAAGCCAATACATTACACGATACAATACATAACTATCAAAGGGGGATTCTGTTAGCTGACATTGCCCCACAGAAGACTGATGTTAGTATTCTGAGCATCTTTAATATATGCAGGCTAGGCTAGGACCCTTTGGTAGGTTAGAGATGCTGAATGCGTTTTCAACCTAATAGTTTCACAGGCATGTAACCCCACCCCACATTGAACATCTATGTGGTGCTTTGAGAATGTCACCACAGGCTTACACATATGAATGTGGGTCCCCAGTTGGTAGAACTGTTGGGAAGGATTCAGTGTGGCCTTGGAGGAGGTGTGTCACTTGGGGTAGGCTTTGAGGTTTTAAAAGCTCACATCATTCCTAGTCCACGCTCTGCCTAGTGCTTGTGGATCAGATGTGAGCTCTCAGCCACTGCCCCAGTGCCAGGCCGGGCTGCCTGCTGCCATGCTCCCTGCCATGATGGCCATGGCCTCACCTCTGCAACAGAAAGCCTCATCTTTCCTCTAAAAGTTGCTTCATTTGTGACCCTTCACAGCCACAGGAACGTGACTAAGACATTTTGTGTGGAACTTGAAAGTGATAAAAAAAAAATTCAACGTCTTACATTTTCTTGTCTTCACTGTCTGGGGCTTTCTTCAGTCGGAGTTTCTCGAGAACATTAAGGTAACTCTGGGTTAATTAAAAAGAGTTTAAAATTCATCAGAAATTATTTCCCGTATTCTTCACCTTCAGTCAAGACACATGAACTATGACGTATTGGTTGTAGGAACTCCTGCCTAAAAAGACGTCTGGCACTGTGCCGTGATCCTTTCACCGTGCCCTCGTGAAAGCAAAGGGTGCTCTCAGGGACATCACTGGGATGTGATGCCAAAGTCTTAAAAATATCAACACAGTGGGGATGGGTGGGGACGGGAATAGGAGGGGTCAGGTGGGGGGAGGATGGAGGGAGAGACAGCTGGAATCTGGGGGGCAAGATAGAAAGCTAGTGCAATGGAAACCCCCAGGAATCTACAAGGGTGACCCTAGCTAAGACTCCTAGTAATGGGGATCTGGAGCCAGAATTGGCCATCTTCTGTAACCAGGAAAGGCTTCCAGTGGAGAGACTAGGACACCAACCCAGCCACAAACCCTTCAACCTACAATTTGTCCTGTCTGCAAGATGTGCTGGGGTCAAGATGGTGCAGAAATTGTGGGAGTGGCCAACCAATGACTGGTCCAGCTGGAGACCCAGGCCATGAGAGGAAACCCACCCCGACACTGCCTGGAGGGCCAGGACCCAGAGACTAGACAGCCCAGAGACCTAGGATAGAACCAAACACGATCAACAAAAAGAAAAAAAAAATGAATGAAATGATTCCTAATGATACTCTGCCATACTCAGACAGGAGCCTAGCATAATTATCATCAGAGAGGCTTCATCCAGCAACTGATGGAAACAGATGCAGAGACCCAGAGCCAAACATTAGGTGGAACTTGGGAGATCCTGTGGAAGAGGGGAAGGAAGGATGGTAGGAGCCAGAGGGGTCAACAAAACACAAAATCAACTAACCAGGGCTTATTGGGGCTCATAGAAACTGAAGCGACAATCAGGGAGCCTGTGCATGGAAACTGAACCGACAATCAGGGAGCCTGTGCATGGGTCTTACCTAGGTCCTCTGCCTACAGGTTATGGTTGTGTAGCTTGGCCTTCTTGAGGGACTCTCAGCAGGGGCAGTCTCTGATTATTTGCCTGTTTTGGGGGACCCTTTTCCTCCTCCGGGGTTGCCTCATCCAGCCTTAACATGAGGGGACGTGCCTAGTCTTACTGCAACTTGATGTAGTAAGCCATGTTTGGTTGATGGTCCTGGGAACCTGCCCTTTTCTAAAGGGAAAGGAGGAGGAGCAGATCTGGGGGAGAGGGGCAGTGGTGGGGGACGGACTGCAGTCAGGATGTAATATATGAGAGGAGAATAAAAACACTTAAAAATGTTAATATAGGAGCTGGAGAGATGGCTCAGCAGTTAACCTGAGTTCTGTTCCCATCACCTGTCAGGCGGCTCCCAGTTCCAACTCCAGCCTCGGGGATCCAAGGCCGCTGGTCTTAGTGGAAATCTTACACTCAATTGAAAAATCTTAAAAAATGAAAGTGTTAAGATGGACTGCTTTAAGTATGTTAACACTTCTACTGTGTACAACCATCATACTCAAGATATCAAAGATAAAAACCCCACAACTGAGCTGGCCGTGGGGAGGTCATCTTAACAGTATTCTCTTAAAGACAAGCTCCCAGACACCCCACAGGACCACAGCTACTGACCTCTGTGAAGTGCTCTTGGAACTGCCAGGGTGTACAAGCTAGTCAGGAGGAGTGCTGGCTAGTTTTCTGTCAATTTGGCATAAGCCAGAGTCATTTGAAAAGAGGGAGCCTCAATTGAGAAAATGCCCTACTATATTGGAGTCTATGGGGCATTTTCCTGATTAATGATTGATGGGGAGGGCCCGGCCTGCTGGGGGCAGTGCCATCCCTGGGCCCGTGGTGCTGGATGGTATAAGAAAGCAGGCTGAGTGTGCCAGTAAAAACATCATTCCTCCATGGTCCCTGCTTCATTCCTGCTCTGACTTCCCTGGATGACAGACTACAGACTGTAAGCAGAAATAACCATGTTCCCCTCCAAGTTTATTTTAGTCATGGTGTTCTATCACAGCAATAAAAACCATAACAAGGTAAGAGAGGAACTGAAAACGAGCTAGATGTCAAAAAGGACAGGGCAGGTTCTACTGTCCAGAGCAGGAAGGAGGAAGAGCTGTGAGGACGTTTCAGGGGTACGAGCGATGTGAGCAGGAGGCAGAGTGAGAACGTGGGTTACACAGACAGTCCTCAGGTTAGCAGGACTCTGGAGGCACAGGTAGACTGCAGTAAGTTCAAGGCCAGTCCGGTCCACACAGCAAATTCCAGGCAGAGGTGCCTATAGTGAGACCGTGCCTTGGAAAACCAAAAGCAGACAAGCAAAACCCAACCCAACCGACTAGCCGGGACTTACACTATAATATACAGAAGCAGGAAACGTAGAAACTCTAGATCCTGATAGTTGAAGGCACGTTGGGACTGTGACGGGTGCGGAAGGCTCGCGAGAGCTGAGTGAAGAAATTGGCCTTAGTTTGATAGGCTCAGGTAATCTGCTAGACCCAAAGTGGAATGGCCTGGGGTCAGGTTAGAATATGTAAGAGGATATTAGCGTATGGGGAAATGAAAGCCCTGATCTCTTGGTGGCAGAATTTAGAGGGTCCTGGAGATTCCACAAGTGTGAGATGTAGTGGGTAGCCATTCCAGCTTTGATCTGGAAGTTCCAACCCCCATTGAGGCTTTCGGTAACTGTCATGCCTACAAGGCAGGGCCAAGGGAGGGGCCTGAAGACCCGAGATCCGGATGCCCTGCCTTCTCTTGGTTCCTGAACCCTGGACGCTAGAGGTAGACCAGAGCAGAGTTCTCCAGAGAACACAGCCGGACTGCACTACGTCTTCCCCAGACCCTGCAACCTACCTATCCCTTCATTTGTAAGTTACGCCACTAAATAAACCTCCCTTTTAACTACGTAGAGTGGCCTTAATAATTTCACCAATAGTGAGCAAGACCTGCATCTTCAGAGAGAAATTGCAAGCCCTGAGGACAAACTATCGGAAAGCCAACAGGACAGGAAGTCCAATGTTTGAGCCCGGAGAGACTGAATAATACTGCGTGTACATGGGAAGGAGAGTGAGGAAGACGGAATACAAAAGCTGAGTTTGGTTGTGGAAATTTGCTAGTATCTAACTTGACAAACCTTTGGGAGCAACGAGATAGTTTCCATAGTTTATCACCTGACAGTGCTTTGTATTCAGTATTTGGGATGTGGAACTCGGAGATGATTTTGGCTAAATTGTTGAAGCCAGAGGGGCTGGGGATGTAGCTCAGTTGATAAGAGTACTTAGCTTGCATGTATGAAGCCAGGTTCCATGCCAAGCAACACATGGGCGTGGCGGTGCATGCCTGGAATCCTAACACCCAGGAGGTAGAGGCAGGAGGATCATATGATTATTCTTGGCTGCATAGTGACTTTGAGGCAGCTTGTGAGACATGAAACCATTTCTCAATAAGACCTGGAGGGCATGTGTCTCTTGTCTCATGGAGGGTTTAAGTGATACAAAGTCCTTTAGAATTATATTTAGGCCGGGTAGTGGTGGTGCACGCCTTTAATCCCAGCACTCGGGAGGCAGAGCCAGGCGGATCTCTGGGGGTTCGAGGCCAGCCTGGTCTACAGAGTGAAATCCAGGACAGGCACCAAAACTACACAGAGAAACCCTGTCTTGAAAAACAAACAAACAAACAAAAGTAGAATTATATTTAGGAAAGTAAGCTAACTAACCTTCTTAATTATTTTACCAAGTTCAAAATCGGGTCTTCTTCCTATCGAATAGTCAGCCTTCACTTCAGAATAGGTGTCATTAATAATGGCCAGGAACATGTTCTGGGGAGAAACAGTCGGATGATTTTTCAATAAAAATTTACTTTATCGGTGGGCATATATTTCAGTGTTAGAGTGCTTGTCTAGAATGTCCTGAGTTTGATCCCCAGCATCCCAACACACACACACACACACACACACACGCACGCACGCACGCACGCACGCACGGGTACTGCGGCAAATGCCTATAGTTTGGCTACTTGGGAAGCTGAGGAAGCGTCACGAGCCGTCCTCCAGCAAGGCCGTGCCACCTGAATCTCCCCGAATAGCACACTAGCGGGGACCAAGTGTGCAAGGCCACAACTCTGTGACTAGTCTGTGATGAAGACGAAGGGTGAGCCGTGCTTACCAGCAGTACAAAGAACACACAGAAGATGAAGGTGATGAAGTAAATGGGCCCCAAGATCCAGTTGGCCTGCTGGATCCCAGCAAAGTTGAAGTCTCCGAGGACGATCCGAAACTGCGCAAATCTTCGACGGGAAGAAAGGAAACCATCAGAAAATGTTCCATCTCTTCATTTATGCCCATGACAACTTGGGGTTGCTAATGTCTCCGGCTGCATAAGGCATATGCTCTTGACTTTCCTTTTCAGTGCTGAGGACCAAACCCAAGACCTCATGCATGCTAGGTCAAGTGCTTTACACCGAAAGCCACAACCCAGCTCCTCCCCTCTGGCTGTAATTATGCTGCCACAGCATCCTAAAATCAGACAGAGCATGGTAGAGCTCCAATCCCAACACATGGGAGGTTGAGGCAGGAGATCAGGAGTTCAGGGTCAGCCTCCGTTATATCTCAGGTGTAAGGTCTCTGTAGGCTACATGGCGCCCTCTCCCAAAGGGGGCGCTGTGCAGATGGCTCAGCTGGGAAGGGGCCTGCCATGCAAGATGAGAACCTGAGCCTGGGTCCCAAGCACCTGTGTAACAGCTGAGCACGGAGGTGTGCACATCTGTGATCCCAGTGCTGGGAGGGGGGGGACCCGGGGTGGGGGGCGGGAGCAGAAATAGGTGGATTCGCCAGCTGCCAACAAGTGAGCTCCAGGTTCAGTGACAGACTGAACCTGGAGTCTCAGAAAACAAAACTGAGGGGTGGAGAGGTTTTAGCAGGTCAGGGTGCTTCCACCAAGCCTGAGAAAATAGATGCCCATGTCCTCTGACCTCTACATGCATATCCCACCCCCCAAAGTGGAGAGAGACCAAGGAAGCACCTGATGTCACACCTGGCCTCCACCTGTACATCTGCCTGCACACACGTCTACACGTGCCCACACAAATCATGTGCACAGCACACACATACACACAAGGAGAAAAAAGGTGCTTCCATAGCTGGTGATGTAGTTGAGGGAATGGTGAGTGTCCTGTCCCTTTTCCTGTCCCCACACATACAGTGGAGTAGCACTGAGCCACAGAGGAGAGTGGAATCCAGTCACAGGCAGGAAAGTGGACGGAAGAGGAGGACATCGTGTTAAAATAAGCCACAAGCAGAAAACCAGCATGGCTTCTGTCTCATGGATGGGATCCACGAATAAAAGATGACCTGAAGTGGAAGAGGGGCCGCCATCTTGAAGGGGTAGAGGTGCCGTATGAGTACTTCCTGTTGCTGTCCAGGGGGAGGGGTCCACATTATCTCCCTCATACAGACCGAAGTTGTCCTATCTACTCAACAGGAGATAAACTACACCAGACTGGACATGGTGGCTTGTCCCTATAATTCTAACACTCAGAAGGCTAAGGCAGGGGCTTTGCTGTGAGCTTGAGGTCAGCCTGGGGGGCAGTGTCAGATCCTGTCTCAAAGACATAAGAAATGGATCATGTTTCTCTTTTCTTTCTGAACCACTGCCTCATGTTTACCCGTCTAGCTTCAAACCTGCTACGTAGCTAAGCACACCTTTGATCTCCTAGTTCCCGGGTCCACCTCCCCAGTGCTGGGGTTACCAGTGTGAGCCACCACACCAGGTACATGTGCTGCTGGGGACTGGACCTAGGGGTTTTTGTGTGCCAGGCAAGCACTCTTATCAACTGTATCCATGAAAAGTTTCATTTTTATTTTTATTTTTATTTATTTATTTATTTTTAGATTTTCGATACAGGGTTTCTCTGGAACCCGCTTTGTAGACCAGGCTGGCCTTGAACTCACAGAGATCCACCTACTTCTGCCCTCCAAGTGCTGAGATTAAAGGTGTGTGCCACCAATGCCTGGCTTCCCTTAGTCTCTTGAGACCTATGAATATAGATGTGTGACTCACACTTTCCTTTTATAAAGCTCTTTTTATGTGTTAAAAAATTTAGATGTTTTTGTCATTTTGAAACGGAGTCTTGCTATATAGCCCAGGTTGGCCTTGGCTCAAATCCTTCTGCCTTTGCCTGCTGAGTGCTGAGTCACAGGCATGCACTGCCACAACTGTCAGAACGCTACTGTGAAGCACAGGTTTGGCGCATGAGCAGGAGCCGTTAACAGGGAAAACAATATTCTAGAGATGAAGCCTCTGTGGGAAGCAGGGATTCCCTCTGCTCAGAGGGTAAATGCTATGGGAACACTGGGACCCACTTACATTACATAGTCTCCTTTCCGGTGAAAACTTATTTTCTAATGACCTACCAATGATTAAAAACAGGTACTACCACCTAGTTTGATTGTCCAGAGACAGACTTCATTTTGAGTATAATGGCTGTGTAGCCTTAAGTGAACTGTAGGGCCAAGCTTTAGAGGAATTGTTTATCACAGTGTTCTTCATCACTGTGGTTTCCCGGTGAGGAAACATAAAGACACCTGTGCTAAGAGCTTACATGGAATTTTGAAAAGTGGAAAAGTCATCAACCTGTGACCCAAAAACCAGGAACCCCAGCTGGGCATACGCGGAGAATATAATAAAGAACATGATGGCGAACCCCACGATGTCCTTCATGCAGCGGGACAAGGTTGACGACAGCTGAGACATGGTCTCATTGAAGCTTATGAATTTTAATATCTGAAAGAGATAGAATACAAGAGTCAATATGTCCAAACAGAGCTGCTTAGAATCAGGAAACTTAATTTCAGAAGAATTCTTCAAGTAAAAGGAGACAATGGTAATCAAGGGTGTTTGAAGATGTCAGGGATCATTTAAAGGTCAAATTAATATTTTAATTACTGTTTTTGGATTCGTATAGATGGTTGTGGGGAGAGTATACCACAGGGATTCCCTCTGCTCAGAGGGTAAATACTGTGGGAACACTGGGACCCACTTACATTACATAGTCTCCTTTCCGGTGAAAACTTATTTTCTAATGACCTACCAATGATTAAAAACAGGTACTACCACCTAGTTTGATTGTCCAGAGACAGACTTCATTTTGAGTATGATGGTTGTGTAGCCTTAAATGAACTGTAGGGCCAAGCTTTAGAGAGTATACCACAGAGCACAGGTACAAGTCAGAGGACAACTTGTGGGAATTGGTTCTCTTTCCCAGGGATTAAACTCAGGTCACCAAGCTTGGGCAAGTACCTTCACTTGGTACTTTGGTACGCCACTTTGCTTTCAAAAATCACTTACTGCTGGGCGGTGGTGGCGCACGCCTTTAATCCCAGCACTCGGGAGGCAGAGGCAGGTGGATCGCTGTGAGTTTGAGGCCAGCCTGGTCTACAGAGTGAGTGTAGACAGCTAGGACTACACAGTGACAAGCAAAAAAAAAAAAAAAAAAAACCAGAAGAAAAATTCACTTACTAGTGGGGATGCTCCCCCTCCATACAAGGTAAGAGTTTTACTGATACACGTATGCTATTGGATTATGTAATAAATGAGATCTAAATACCTTTATCCATGCAAAGAAGATAGTGATAGCAATGATATCGTTATAGTAAATGTGCCAGTATGCGAGGAAATAGAAGTTCGGGTAACTTTCAGTGTTTTTCAACAGCCGTCCAAGTAAGAGAAAATTCTGCATGTTACAGTACGCATAGAAAGAGACAGCCAGGAAACACAGCTAAAGAGGAGACAACAAAGGTCAAATTGGAGACATCTCTGTCTCTGAACTTCTCTCAGCCTTTGAAAAAACACATGAAAAAGTCCATTAAATGCTTAATAAAAAGACGGAAAGATAGGATATGGGTGTTCAAAATAATTTTGTGAAAAGTGCCTTATCAAGTCTTTTTTTTTTTTTTTTGTATAAAACACAAGGGAGACACCTGTCAATCAACACATCCTGTGACTACTCAGAAGGAGACTTGACCCACTTTGAGTCCGAGGACATACAAATGTCTCCCTCGGCAAGCCTCACTGCTGTCCTCTGTGCTTTTACCCTGAGCCGCTTTTAGAATTTTCTGGATCGCCGTCCGTCTCTAGCCCCAACCACAGCACGATGAGGTAGCCGGCAGCTTGCTTAGCAGCCCCGTGATCAGTGTCGTGCTGTCCCTTTCCTTCGGGTGGGAGGTGACATTGTCTCCAGCTGTGGAAGCCTTGGTAAGTGGTGAATCCACCTCTACACGACCATAGGCTGCAACTGCAAGTGAGCGAGTGACCGGGTGACCGCAGGCTTTACTTGGAGATGAGGAAGCCCTTCAGGTGGAGGCAGGCGCCCACCCTCCCGCCTTCCAAGGGTCTGGATGTAGCCTACAGGAAACTGCAGCCCAGCTTGCCGAGTAGGACAGTGTAGTGGGTATTTGTCCCACCCGTGACTTTGGAGTACCAGCCCCTAGGGTGTGGCCTCTTGGCCAGCTTAAGACTTGGGGAGCACGTACAGGGGTCCCTTCTCTCTCGCACTCTTGGAGGGCGGAGACCGAATCAGGCGGCGTGAAAGCAGCTGGGACCGGTTCTCAGTCTTCCAGGACTCTGCGACTGAATTTGCCATAGCCTGCATTAGTGAGTTGTTCCCCGCAATGTAATCCTTTAATAAATAGTTCCTTTCTCAGTAACCGTGGACTTTCTGCACTATACCCCAAGGTCATAGGGGGAAGGAATACCCACTACGGGACAATGCCTTGGCCTCCCACTCTCCTTTGCAGCTTGTCCTTCCAGCTGTGGTCTTGGGTGACCTTTTCTCGGCTTGGCAGGGTGCCAGTCCATGCAGAACACAGCTATCACAGAAATGGAAGGCGCTCAACTTGCACTTAAAATAGAGTCACTGTGGCTCATAAAAAGAAACACTACTTCCTGGCCATCCTCACCTGCCTGCTTGTCACTGTACGGTCTGAGTGAGGGCTTCTGCGTCACCCTACCCAAAAGGGGAGTCTTTCACATGTGGAATACTAAAACAAACAGACAAAACTTGCAATGGACATAAACAAACCTCCTTAGAATGCTGTACTGAGCTCTCTGAACGACAACTTTGGGTCCAGGTTACCTGAGGCACTGGAGATTTATAATGTTTCCTTGAAATGTTTCCTTGGACAGAAACACTTACACAAACCTAACATTTAATGCCCTGCCCTTTGTAGACATTCCTGGGGATACTAGAAAGGTAGATGGGGCGCTTTTTCCTTTTTGGTATGTGATGTGTGCACCTGTGTGTGCAGATGCACACACCTGTGTGTGCAAGCAGAGACCCCGGGGGCTGCTGGGTGTTGCGCTCCGTCACTCTCTTCCTTATTCCCCTGAAGTAGGCTTTCCCCTGGATCTGGAGTGGACAGCAGGGCTCAGCAAGCCTCCTGCTTCTGCCCCACACAGTGCTGGGGCTACACGTTTGCGTGGCCACTCCCAGCCTCTTTACGTGGGTGCTGGGGACTCGGACTGGAGTCTTCATGTTTAAACAGCGAGAACTCTTACCCACGGAGCCATCTTCCTGGGCCATTTTTTTATTTTAATTTTAGATCAGGTCTCAGTATGTTGCCCAGGCTGCCCCTGAACTTCTGCAGCCTCCTACCTCCGGCTCCCAAGCAGCTGGGGCTATAAGCACTCCGTGCTAAGCCTCACACGAGTGCATACTGGGAGTGTGGATATCAAGACCTCTTATGTGCATTCAATATCAACACTGGCACACACTTCAAATTCCAGCACCCAAGAGGCAGAAGCATGGCAGATCTCGGTGAATTCAAGGCCAGCCTTAGTCTACATAGCACGTTCAGGGACAGCCAGGGCTACAACAACCCTGGAGAGGGAGGGGAGGGAGGAGAGAAGGGGAGCAAGAGGGAGAGGAGGGGAAGGGAAGGAGGGAAACAGATAATTTCTTATGGAGTCCTGTAGGCTCCTGCTGACCCTAGGACTAAATCAAAGAAAACAGATTTCTCTCTTTTAGGGGTGTAGGATTAGATTGCCCTATGACAGTTCGTTTTTTATTTGATACTTGTAGCTTTTGAAATAAGTCTTGGATGAATAGAAAATCCTGTGTTCTATATGTCTCCTGGCAGGAGCAGATGTGATTCCCGTATATCATACAGTGGGTATATACTCACCACCAAAAGCAGCAGTTCTAGCCAGTTCCAAATACTTTTGAAATAGGCAGACTTAAACTCATTCATCTTTCTCAGTTCTTGTGTTATGAAGACAAAAAGGAAGATACAAAATACGATTTCACAGGAGGCAATGAAGTAATCGTAGTGGGTGATGTATCTCAGGAGCTTCACGGAGTAGAACTGCCACGAGGTGAGGAGGCCGCCTGTCGCAGGGAACTCCGCCACCAGCCTAGAAGATGAAGTTTGTGAGAACATTTTAAGTGCTTATGTTTTAGTGTTTAAGTTGCTGTAAAATTTCTAAATCAATAACAACATATACCTCAACGCTAATCACAGATTTTGTACAAAATGTGTTTCCTTGGGGGCTGGAGAGATGGCTCATTGGTTAGGAGCACTTCCTGCTCTTCCAGAGGACCCAGGTTCACTTCCACATGTGGGCTTACAACTGGCTGTAACTCCAGGAGCTCTGACATCCTCCTGTGACCTCTGTGGGTACCGCACATCCTCATGGTGCACATACATGATGCAGGCAACACCCATGTGTATCAAATTTTAAATTGTTCTTTAAAAAAGGAACAAATTTCAGAAACGCAGAGGCAGAAGCAGGAGGATAGTCAGCCTGGGTTATGGAGTAAGAACTTTTTTTTTTTAAATCTATTTCCTCAGGCTTGCAGGTTCAATTAAAATCCTTGCACTGAAGTGCAGGGAGGGCTGGGTGGATAAGCACTATTTCCCTGGGCTGCCCCTGCTGCTGCCCTTAGGCCTGGTGCTTCAGGGAGACCGTGTCTGACAAACACACTATGGTCCGGTTCTGCTCAAGCAACACTGGCCTTTAGCTCCAGTTCCTCAGCTCAGGTTCCTGCAGCTGGATGTGCACCCTGCTCCAAGGGCAGGGCATTGCCAATGGGAAGTTCAAACAGCTGACTGAGACAGCAAGCAGCACCCCTCCACGACCTCAGCATCAGCTCCTGCCTCAGTGATGGACCATGATGATGAAGTGCAAGCCAAATTAACCCTTTCCTCCCCAGGTTGCTTTTGCCCATAGTGTTTTTATCACGGCAATAGAAACCCTAAGACTTATGACAAGCATTTTACCAACTGACTTACCTCCCCTGCCCATAAACCAAAAGACTTTAACAATTTGATTTTATGAACAAATTATGACGGCAGATCTGTACAATTCCAGGATGACAGACATGGCTAGAGACACCATATAGAAATAAAGTGTCCGTGGTAGAGATGACTCCATAGGTCAAGGCGCTTGTCACACAAGCTTGACGACCTGAGCTTGATTCCTGGAACTCCTCCACTGCGGGAGGAGAAAATGGGCTCCCCAAAACTGTCCCGATCTCCACACCTGGCACTCTGGTGCACACCTGAGCACGAGCACACAAACACACACACACACAGATTATTAAACCTAGCACACTGTGTGTGACTCGTGTTCCTAAATATACCTTGAAATCATGGAACAATCAGGACGATGTTGCTTTAATCTCTGCTGTACCCCTGGCAGAAGAACATCGTATTTATCCTAAAGCTATGACTTCAATCTCAGCAGACTCCAGTGGAGGCTTTGGAGCCTTTTAAAATTCAGTTTGCCGCCGGGCGGTGGTGGCGCACGCCTTTAATCCCAGCACTCGGGAGGCAGAGCCAGGCGGATCTCTGTGAGTTCGAGGCCAGCCTGGTCTCCAAAGCGAGTTCCAGGAAAGGCGCAAAGCTACACAGAGAAACCCTGTCTCGAAAAACCAAAAAAAAAAAAAAAAAAAAAAAAAAAAAAAAAAAAAAAAAATTCAGTTTGCCAAGAGGAAACTTCTGAGCCACTCACCTGATGACGCAAAACAGATTGACGTTAGCGTTGTATAAGGAAAAATCAATGAAAACCACCCTGGTCCCTCTTGTGATCCAGCTGTTGAGTCGAAGATCAGCGAGTTTGGCTTTGGTTTCGGATTTTGATTTTGATAATGTGAATATATACCCTCCATCTCGGTACACACCGACAAATCCCCAGTGCCAAGGGGCGTTGGCAGGAGAAGGCGAGTACTTCCATCTGTCAGACAGCCAAAGAACAGTGGCCTGAGAAACCGTGGTGGAAGCAT
Source organism: Peromyscus californicus insignis (assembly GCF_007827085.1). NCBI lineage: Eukaryota > Metazoa > Chordata > Mammalia > Rodentia > Cricetidae > Peromyscus > Peromyscus californicus. The sequence continues at coordinate 24,000,255 of NW_026294469.1, read as the reverse complement.
TCCAAGAACTTAAGCTAACCTTGATTTACGGAGCAGCTTCAAAACAGCTGAAACAGAAAGTTCAAAGTGGCCGAGACAATTGAGTTAGCACCAAGGTCCCAGCGTGTTTTAGTGCTTATCACAGGCAACAAATACATCCAACAGTTTGGTGGTACATTTGTGGCACATGTGTGCCTGAATTCTCATACACACACACACACACACACACGCACGCACGCACGCACGCACGCACGCACACACACACACACACACACGCACACGCACACGCACACACTATTTTGGGGAGGGGTTGGTTTTTTGAGACAGGGTTTCTCTGTGTAGCCCTGGCTGCTCTGAGAATTCCTTCTGTGGACCAGGCTGGCCTTGAACTCACAGTGATCCACCTGCCTCTGCCTCTGCCTCCAGTGTGCTGGGATTAAAGGTGTGCACACCACTGCCTGGCTAATTTTTTTTCAAAAAATGTTTATAATTAAACCTTCTGGCTTTTTACTTATAATTACAAGAAAACCAAAAGAAGAACACCTCAACTCCCCATTTTCAGTCTCCCTATTCAGTCTCCCCCAAACATATCTGAAAGATGTGTGATTATATTTATGAATTTATTACATTTATAAAAATTACATAAGCCCTCAGGAATGCCCCAAACTCAACCAGCCTGGGCTATATACATGGCGATATCCTGTCTCTGAGTAAGAAAAAAATAAATCCCCAAACTCATACAAAACTAAGTCAACACACACAGAGCCATTACTCCTGAGATTGGAGGAGGCTATGGAAGAAAGGACATACCATCAAACTTCGTGATGAAAATATCGACTAATGGTGAAAAACAGTCAGGTATAACGAAGACTGAGAGGCTCAGAGGAAGCTAGGATGGCAGGAACAGGAGGAGGCAGAAGGGGGCTGCGGTGACAGATGACCTGCGCCGTGCAAAGACACACGCTTGTAAAACGTCAGCACTACGAGGATGTTCCTTAGAAACAGTAAGTTCTTACCAAACGAGGTAAAAGTGCAAAGAATAGCTGTTTCTAGAGCGTAGGATGAGCAGGAAAACAGATCACAAACATGTGAATAACTGTCATAAATACTAAATACAGAAAGGTTGGTCCTATCCCCTGGCCATGATTTTCATTGGACGCCTGACACACAAAGTGTACACCAGAAACATCTTTGTCCAGAGGAGGTGGTGCCAGGGGCTTTGGGCTTTCACATTTCAGTATAAGGTGGTGGGTCTACATCGACCCCCCATAATTACCATGAACTCTAACCTTCGACAACTGCAAGCCCCCCACAAACTTCTGTTAGCTGTTTGGCACCTTAGCACAGTCACAGAGCAGGAGCTAAGAGCATCTTCCGCCCGCATCATCGGATTCGATCACTAAGAGCATAACCGCCTCCTTCTAGTCCTGGAGCCACAGACATCACTTAATAAGTGGGGCGCAGTGAGGAGGGAGGAGCGTGGCGGAGAATCACTCGGTACCTGCGTAAAAGCCAGCTGCTGGGGCATGAGTCTGTAATCCCAGAGCTCGGGGGTGGACACCACTGGATCCCTGGAGCTCTTTGGCTGATCAGCCTAACAGAATCAATGAGCTCCAGTTTCCGTGAGGGACCCGGTCTCAAAAATGAAAGATGGAGAGTGATTTAAAAAGACACCTCTTTTTGAAAACATCTTTAAAAAGATTGATTTATTTATTATGTATACAGCACGTATGCCCGCAGGCCAGAAGGGGGCACCAGATCTCATTACAGATGGTTGTGAGCCACCATGTATGTGGTTGCTGGGACTTGAACTCAGGACCTCTGCAGTGCTCTTAACCACTGAGCCATCTTTCCAGCCCTAGAAAGACACCTCTTGTTGATATCTGGCCTCCTTATCGACACAGACAGACAGGCAGACACACACGCAGACAAACTGATGTTTTACTCTGCATCCAGTATGACTATACACTTCATACACCACGTCAACCCTCCCACCCCCATCAAACACAGATATCACACGAGGTGGATACTCTTGTATTCTAAGAGCTGCTACTGGCAAGGCTTCTTCCCATGCTGTTCACAGGGAAACCCGCCGCAGCCAGCAGCTCCCAGCTCCCGTTACTCAGAAGACAGACATATTGAGGTAATTCTGTAAAGACACGAACAAGGGCACCTGCTAGAAGAGGTCACCAGTTTCGTGTTGCTTACTCTGTGTCCCGCTTGAGGCCAAAATCGGAGAGGTCCTCATTTTCAGCCGTGTACTTGTTGTAACAGTCGCTCATCAGCGACTGAAATGCCGAGAAGACCTTGCAGGTGTTGTTGCGGACTCTCAGCTGCCGCACCCTGGGGACTCCCAGAAGCACGTTCTCATAGTAGATGTGGCTGCTGTTCTTCAAATTGTGCAGCTGCTGGTTATTGTACCACGAGTCCCAGTACAAGCCTTCCAGAAGGGGTCCTTCCATGAACTTCACAGACAGAGGCAGGTATCGCGGGAAGAAACAGAAATACCTTCATGGCAACAGAATCTGTAGTCCCATGTGTGATTCTGAGTGTAAGTATTGACTGAGACACCACTTATGGCGATGACCAACGCCGCTGGCGAAGGCCACAGTGATGGCTACTCCTCACTCTGTCCCTGTTCCGTTCTAAGTGATCCCAGGCCCAGGATGGCTTTCCCCTGTTCTTGTTGTCGGCCACTGGCCACACAGACAATTCAAAGGGGAAGCATGACGTCCAGTCCTCCTTTCCTACGAGGCCAAGGACTTAGGACCACTTATCTCACACTTGTCCTTTCTTACTAGGTTTTTCTCGTCACTGTGACAGAATAGCGGCCTAAACACCCAGAGAGAGGGAAGATTTGTCTCAGTTAAGTTTCAGTCGCCTTAGCAGGAAGGGAGGCTCAGATCATGGCGGCCGGGAGGCAGAGGGAAACGCCTGAGCTCTAACTGCTTACTCTCCTCTTATCGGTCCCACCAGAGTGGATGGTGCTGTCCACATTCGCCGGGTAGTTAATCCTCTCAGAAAAACACCATCCCAGGCACACCTAAGGGTCTGCTCTGGCATGAACCTAAGTTAACCACCGTATCCGCCCACACTCAGAAGATGACTCTCTTTCATGAATTTCAGCTCCGTGATGTGACGTCCTCTGTCCACTCACTTTCTACTTCATCTTCTCTATGCTCACGCTGCAAATTCAGCTCCACGTGAAGAGCACACAGCACCTGGTCCCCATTCTTAGAATCCCTTTATCGACCCTTTAAAATGCATCCACAGTGCCATGAGTGTGGGAGAGCCTTCCCGCACTGCCTCATCCTTTACGTCCCCATGTCTGTGACATGGAGACCGGAGGCTGCTCCTCCTTGGTTGCTCTTCCTGCCCGATGACACTTGCTCTGTGTCACAGAAACCCTGCGTATCCCAGTGCGAAAGGAACCACTCTCCCGTATGATTAAATTAAACACATTGCTTAAAAAAAATTATATATAGTCTATTACTGTCATATACAGCAGAGGGCTGCATATATAAATTATGAATATTATCCTTTCTGGGCAATTAAGAATTTGTATTACTGTCACTCATATGGATTTTATCTACACAGTCGCAGGCTGACTTTAGTGCTCACACAACAATTCTGTGTTTTCCAAGGGAAATGGGAATATCTGAGAAAGTATCAAAAGTTTGAAGTTATAAAGAACAGTATCACATTGTGAACATAAAGATTAACAATAAACATCACTGGTTGATTTTCTAATAAAGAATAATACTCATTTTTATTAATTCCTTTAACAAATATTCCCTGAGCATTTTCTACATGAGGCAAGGGCTTATAGACTATCTGTGAATTTGTCTTTTTTTTTTGTTGTTGTTGTTTTCTAGAGCTGGGGCCCAAACTTACTTACTAGGCAAGTGCTGTACCCCTGAGCTAGCCTCCAACCCCTGGCTTATGGGCTACCTAATGCTACTTCATCAGGTCAGACATCTTACCTTCCAAAAATCAGTGATGCTTCGAATGGACCTAAAGCTGCTTCTTTCGTCACCTGGAAGGGACGTGTCCACAAACAGAGATGACATCACTTTGTTTAAGTAGTACATGTGTGGGTTGACCATCCCAAAGGTCACTGCGGAGAGAATGCCGTGTTTAAATCTGTCATTTAAAATCCCACTTCAGCAGCATTCAAAAATATTAATTTCCCCAGCTTTAAAAAAATTCAGCATTGTCTAAGTATAATTTTATATTTATTTATCTTGTGTGCCATGGTACAAATGTGGAGGACAATTTGTGGGAGCTGGTTCTCTCGTTATGTGGGTTCCAGGGATCCAACTCAGGTCACCATGCTTGGCTGCCTAATGCTCTTATCCACTGAGCCATCTCACCAGCCCTGTTCTATCTAATTATTAAAGCCAGAACTATACAAAGCAGGTAGACGTTTCCCTCAACCCTCATACTCAAGGTAGACACGGGTCCTTCAGGTTTTATGCATATATGTTTAATAGTCTATCTTTAAAAAATGACGTCAAATTAGTCTGAGATGGTTCAACAGTCAACAAACAGTCCTTTCCATGAAAAGCCAACAAGTAGGAGGGAACAGAGAGAGACAACCACACATGTGTGAGTGAGCTCCCATCCACACACACAGACACAAATGCTTTTTTGTTGTTTTTTTGTTTGTTTGTTTGTTTGTTTGTTTTTTCGAGACAGGGTTTCTCTGTATAGCTTTGCACCTTTCCTGGATCTTGCTCTGTAGACCAGGCTGGACTTGAACTCACAAAGATCCACCTGGCTCTGCCTCCCGAGTGCTGGGATCAAAGGCGTGCGCCACCACCGCCCAGCCTACAAATGCTTTTTTACTGAGGTCACATTATATCCACGACTCCACTGTTGGTTTTTTTTTTTTTCTCTACATTAAGAATAGGCTATACCATAGAGTGAATGGTTAAGGCAGAGAAGGGTTATAGATCTCATGGTAAGGATGCTATCTTTTACTACATAGTTATATCATAATTATGGATCATTTGGAGTGTGTGTGTGTGTGTGTGTGTGTGTGTGTGTGTAGGCTAGAACTCATCATTAAGAGGCATTCCCTAGGAGCCAGCCCACCTTGGTTGTATTTTTGAACCAGGACCTTTCATTAGCCTGGGCCTTTCAAGTAGGCTAGGCTGGCTGGACAGCAAGCCCCAGGGGCCTGTTCTACCTCCCCAGCCCGGGGGTTGCACTTCCACCACGCTCTGGATTCTGGGGACCAAACTCAGGTTCTCAGGCTTGTGCGGCAAGCACTTGGAGTTATCTTTCTAGCCCAACATGTGAAACATTTAAACCCATGCCTTGGAACAGAGTAAATGTGTTTAAACGTTTTTAATTAGTAGTGTTTCTTTCTCCCCTTCTATAAACTATTTTTTCTTTTGTTGCCAGAACTCCCCAGTTAAAACAAAACAACATGTGGGTCAAGCATCATCAAGCCTGACAACCCGAGACGCCCACGATGAAGGTGGGCACCAGCTCCACAAGCCTGTCCTCTGACTGCCACAAGTGCCGTGGCGCATGCTCACAGCAAGCAAACGTGTCCGCCATTCTTTAACAGTTACATTTATTTCACTGCATGCTCTACAGTGGTTAATGAATCCCCTTAGTGTAGACTTAAATGTTTGCTTTATCGTAAGTGTTCAAAAATCTCTGAATGCTGGGATTATAGATAATCGTTTAGCTCATATGTTCTGCTTTCTAAATGCTTGGTAATAAGCATGTGTTTGTGTTATCTTTATAACGAAGCCTTCATTAACCAGTCAAAGGTACCGTATCAAGTTAGCTACAGTTGTCTTTAATCTCAAACACCTACCCCTACAATACCAGTTAACTGTGTAATTGGTATACAGGCTACACATTGGGAGATGAGAGAGATCCTGTAACATTAGCTTCTAATTATGTACATTGCACAGTTTAAATACAAAACGTTAACAAGCTTTTCACATACTAAGTTGATGCCGTGGACCCATGGTGGCGGGGGGTGTATAGCAGATTGAGAGGTTCTCCCTGCCCACCTTAAAAATTGGCATTTATTCGGCAGAGATGTATTTTATTATTAATTATGCAGCAGTTTAGTGAAAAGGATGAGACTTATGATCATCCCCAAACTTTATGTTGGTTCCTATTTGTACTTTATATTTATGGAACCAAACCAATACATCTCTATGGCTCTGAACGAAATTAAATTCAATTGTCAGCCCAGGGGACTATGTTTAAATAGATTCTCTGAATCAAAAAAGAAATCATATTCAGTGTTGACTACGGAAGCTTCCCATTACACCCGCAGCTTAGTTTTGCCCCTTAAAAGCTGGAAATTTTGTCCATCATAGGACAATCTCTAAAATTGGTCCGTTTTCTGGGTTTTTATTTTTCACTTCCACATTTTAACTACTAGTTCAACCAGCATTTTTAAAATCTACATCTGTATACTTACATATACATAGAGTTATTAAAAAAACAAAGTAGAGTAACAACTCCTCAAGCGTGGTGTTAACTTCTGCCTCCCGTCTGTAATGCAGGTCATGTTTGGAAGTCCCTGGAGATGTGGAACAAAAACTGTCTTTACATTACTGGGTCACTATAACTTGGTACATCAGTAACCAAGATGGGAAAAACGCAACGATTTTCAGCGGCTTCTGGGTCCTTCTTCTGGGTCTTACTTCTCCCTTGAGACAGGGGCAACTGCTACATTCCGCTATGGGCGGGCAGTCTCTAGGGCTGTACACCGATAGGTTTGATATAGTGTTTTCCCCCACCGTCCTGTTGAGACAACTCAAACACCTCCTTCGGTCCCTAATGCTTTCTCCGCCCTCACTGCAGCTTCTGGGGAAGGCAAGGGCCGGGTGCAAGAAGGGGTTCCAGCTGCAGCGGCCAAGGGCGCGACTCCCTCGGCGACCCACACCCCCGGAGGTGACAGCCCGGCAAAGGACTTCACTCTTCCCTGGGTGACAGCGCTGGAGTGCGGATGTGGGGGCAGAGTTCCCGGGTACCTGGAGCACCTACCCACGGGCCCTGGTTCCCCCTTCTCTAGGCGCACCCACCCTCACCTCCTCGGTACCACCAAGTCGAATCGGCCATCGTGGACAGGACCCCACGGTCCGTTCCACTCGGCCGCTTCCAGCCGACCCCTCGCCCTGCGCCTGCGCAGTAGCACCGCGGCGCGCTAACTGCGCTCGCCCTCCGTGCACAGGCGGGCGGAAGCTAGTGTGCCTGTGCGACGAGGCACTGTCTGGGTTGTCGCTACACCTTCCAGGAGTTGAGTTGTGGCTCTTATCTCCTGCCGGAGGTTTATTTATAGCTCACTTTTCTGCATGCAAAAAGACAATAAGTCTCACTACCCACAGCATTAACTAAGTGGTCAGCCCCTCCCTTTTGTCTTATTGATTTAATAGAAATAACTAAATTAACAATATCACAAAAACAAAGGCTGATGGGCATGGTGGCCCAATTCTGTCATACAAGCCTTTAGGAGGCAAAGACCATAGAGGATCTGGACTTAAAGGCCAGCGTTGGCCTATATCTGGAGACCCGGCCTCAAAAAACAAACCCACTGAGTTCTAGTTCAGTGCTCTCACAATTCACTTAAATACGTCCCCGTGGGGATGCAAACACTGGTCCTTATCTAGATGTGCAGCTGTGGTTTTGTTCGTACATGATATGACCTGGCGTGTTATAAACTAAAACTTTAACAGCATGCAATGAGATGAAAAGCGATCAGGAGGTGAGAGGCATGAGTAGGCAAAACTTTAGAAGTTTGTACTGTGTGTATCTGCATTATTTATTATGAAAATGGAGAAATTTAAAGTATTCATCATGTATTAGGGGTCTCTAGAGGAACACAATTGCTAGAATGAATCTATATATAAAAAGGGATTTATGCCGGGCGGTGGTGGCACACGCCTTCGATTCCAGCACTCGGGAGGCAGAGCCAGACGGATCTCTGTGAGTTCGAGGCCAGCCTGGTCTACAGAGCGAGATCCAGAAAAGGTGCAAAACTACACAGAGAAACCCTGTCTTGAAAAACCAAAAAAAAAAAAAAAAAGGATTTATTTATCTGTGAATTACAGACTGTGATCCAGCTAGTCCAACAATGGCTGTCTCCCAATGGAAACTCCAAGAATCAGCAGTTGTTCAGTCCAAAAGGCTGTATGTCCCAACTGCTCTTCAGTGTATGTCAGAGCGTCAGAATCCCAAAGACGTAGGCTCTAAAGCCAGTGAAGCAAGAACAAGAGCAAGCAGGCAAACAGCAACTTTTCCTTTGTATAGGCAGCTGCATGAAGGTGTGGCCCAGATTTAAGGTGGGTCTTTGGACCCCAGATGATCTAATTAACTAAAAATCTCTCACAGGTGTGCCTAGCGACTTGGGTTTTTAGTTAATTCTAGCTACAGTCAAGGAGACAGCCAAGAATTACATCACACATCTTAAACACCTTTTCTAGCAACTGTATGTGATCTGTGTTGTGTAAGGGCATGCTGGAGAGTTCACCTAAGGCTTCCCATGCTCTGTCATTGAGCAGATGTGGTCACTTTTGTTTTATGCTATGGTTGTATGACTGTACCATGGAATTTAATTGTCTTCTTAAAGGCTTGTTAGCTGGCTCCGTGCTTTTGGCATTATGAGTAGTGTTGTTAGGAGTCCCTTGTGGGTGTTTTTGTACTCTTTCTTCAGCCCTGGGTATCATCAATTCCATTATTGGTTTTTCTCCTATCAACCCCAAATAATATTTCATAGGCTTAATCAGAGGTTTTTCCTTATTACAAGCGAGACGGGACATTTCCTCCACAAAAAGACAGTGGGAATTAGAGGGGCATGAGAGGGGAAGGAGCCCCTCGGCCAGATCTAGTGCACCCTCCTTGCTGTCTGAGAATCAATAAACGTCAACACAGTTTAAAAAAGCCAACATTGCCTGCAGAGATCATGTATGTTTTTCTTTCTTTCTTTCTTTCTTTCTTTCTTTCTTTCTTTCTTTCTTTCTTTCTTTCTTTCTTCCTTCCTTCCTTCCTTCCTTCCTTCCTTCCTTCCTTCCTTCCTTCCTTCATTTCTTTCTTTCTAGACAGGGTTTCTCTGCGTAGCTTTGGAGCCTGTCCTGGATCTCACTTTGTAGACCAGGCTGGCCTCGAACTCACAGAGATCCACCTGGCTCTGTCTCCCGAGTGCTGGGATTAAAGGCGTGCGCCGCCGCCGCCGCCGCCGCCGCCGCCGCCGCCGCCGCTGCCGCCGCCGCCGCCACCACCCCCCCCCCCGGCTATCCTGTATGTTTTTCTAAAGACATCTCAAATAACAATATTAAAAGAACAGTGGATGAGCCAGGTGTGGTCATTCACTTCTGTAATCCAGCACTTGGGAAGGGGAGGCAGGAAGGTCAGTAGTTCGAAATTGTTCTTAGCTGTGTAGCACATTCAAAGGCAGCCAGAGCTTCATGAGACCTCCTCGTCTCACAAAAGAGGGAAAGAAAGACAATTGGGCAGGTAGTTTAGGTCAAGTGTGGTATTTAATCTCCATTGTTAACTTGATACGTTTGGGAAGCAAGGTCGTCATTTGAGGAATTGACTCCACCAAACTGGCCCATGGGCATGTCTACGGGGCATTTTCTTGATTGCTAATTGATGGAGAGCAGCCCACCCACTGTGGGCAGTGCCACCTCTGGGCAGGTGGCCCTAGGTTGTATAGGGAAGCAAGCGGAACTGAAGCAGGGGAGCAAGCCAGTAAGCAGCATTCCTCCGTGGTCTCTGCTGCCAAGTTCCTGCCTTGATTTCCCCACATGATGGATTGTGACCTGGGATTTGTAAGATGAAATAAACCCCATTCCTCTCTAATTTGTTTTGGGTCACTGACCTATCACAACAACAGAAACCAAATCAGGACATCCAGAGCTTGCTGCACAAGTCAGGACCTGAGTTTGCTCCTCAGAACCCAAGGTGAAAACTCTGGGGAGGTGGCTGAGAACTCAGGTACCTGGGCTCACTGGCCAGTCAGCCTAGACTACCCAGTGAGCTTCAAGACCAATGGGAGACCCCATCTTAGCAAACAAGATAGATGGTTCCTGGCGAATTGAGCCTCCACGTGCACTGGCACACACATTTCATGCTCTCTCACACGTACATATATACACCCAACAAGACATATACACACAAAACAAACAACACAACAACGAATGAACTCTGCTTACTTAAGGCCCGATGATTGTGACTTATATCAGCACCCATCCCTAAATCTGTCTTTCAGAACCGTCAAACATACTGCCTGAATATTCTGCCTAATTTGTCCCTAAAATTGTCTACTTTTAGAAACCATGGTTAAACCAACTCAAAGGGATTGAGAATGGTGCGTAGATATGGGTGAGGTGGCACACGCTTGTATGTCTGGGCACTTGGGAGGCTGAGGCAACTGTGAGCTATACTTTGAGACTGTGCTGAAGAAGAGGAAGAGAAAGAGGAAGAGGAGGAGGAAGAGGGAGGGGAGAAAGAAAGAGAGGTATTCTATAACTTTGGGAACATGGGGCATTCAACAGCCACTGATGTATCTTTGGTGGATGCAAATCTCAACCCTGTTACAAATACTCCCTGGAGAGGCTTCCTCTTTCCTCAGAGTTCATTAAAGACCCACTGCTCCTGGCCTCTCCCTCAGATAACCTATTTGGCCAAGGTGATAGATTCGTAAGACAGGCTAGGACCTCTGGAAAGTCTGTGACAAACTGTGGCAGGTTCTTCCTAGTTACTTCACAGAACACATGGCAAAAGATGCAAAATATATGTCCCTGATGACCCGGGAGCCACCAAACCAGCCCCAGAGTACCTATTTTTTTGACTTCTCTTACACACAGAAACATGTTTAAGTCATGATTTTTTTGGGGGGGGGGCATTTTGAGACAGGGTTTCTCTGTGTTGTTTTGGTACCTGTCCTGGATCTCGCTCTGTAGACCAGGCTGGCCTCGAACTCACAGAGATCCACCTGGCTCTGCCTCCGGAGTGCTGGGATTGAAGGTGTGCGTCACCACCGCCCGGCATCATGATATTTTTTCTTGTTTATGGAGACAGTAGTCTGATCTTGCAGAAGCAGTGTTCTCTTCATGTAGAGAGAGAGGCCGTCCTCAGCCAAGACTTAAGTTACTTGTTTGATGTGGAAAACAGAATATTTCAACAAAGCCCCCACACTAGTGGAGATGGGACAAGTGTTAGAAGGTAAACAGCTCTGTGGGATGTTACAGAAATTCTCCTTATTTAAATGGTTAGACCCGAGGTTCCGCACAAGGACGATGTAGAGCTGGAGGACAGAATGGCTAGGGAGGAAGGGTTTCTTTCCCCCTTTGGGGAGAAGGCAGGGGAGGCAGGAACTCCAGGTGGGGCTTGAAGTCAGAGAGTCCTCCTTCAATTACCTGTGCTCCCAGCTGGGACTCAACGAGAGCGAAAGCCAGAGAGCAGCCTGGTGCAGAGGTGGGTTGAAAGCAAGGGTCAGCCAGGCTGTGGCTGCATACTCGCCTCTACATTCCAGCATGTGGGGTGTGGGGGAAGACGTGGGAGCTTTGGGCCAGCCTGGGCTGCATAAGGAGACCCTGACCCAAAAGAAGGAGACAGGATATATATATATATATATATATATATATATATATATATATATATATATATATATATACACACACATACATATATATACACACATATATATACACATATATATATGGATTTTGAGGTGGCTTAAACTTTTTCCTCTAGAGCAATTTCTCGGCTACTCTCTAAATATAACGAGCATCCGTTATTTCCTCTCTCTCTCTTCTTGTCAGTATTTGTTTTCCCTTGGTTAACATGACCCCCCCGCCCCCCCATCCAGCGTCTCCATCCTAATCCCCAAGATCGGGTAGACAACAAGGCCAGGCTACAGTGTTGGGTTGTTTTCTGGATTTCCAGGGAACGGAATGTTTTTTCTTTTCACTAGGTTCGTTCAAGAGCTAGGAACATGGGCCTGGGGATTCTGGTACCTCCTTTTCTGCTAACAGTCAAAACAGCCTACAGAAGCATGAAGCCCAGCACAGTAAACAAGAGAAAAGAGAAACCCATTTCGGGGTTTTTGTTTTGTTTTGTTTTCTTTTCCTGAGACAGGGTTTCTCTGTGTTAATAGCCCTGGCTATACTGGAACTCTCTCTGTAGACCAGGAGAGCCTGGAACTCACACAGACCCGCCTGCCTCAGCCCCGCAAGTACTGGGATTAAAGGTGTGCACCACCACTGCCCAGCCTGATTTCATTTCTTTGGCACATGTGTGTGTTCGCGCGTGTGTGTGTGCGTGTATGTGCGTGTGTGCATGAGGAGGTCAGACTACTCAAACTCGGATGACTGTTGCGGGACATTTGATCACACTGTGAACCCTGAGTTTGTGTTAATTAAGTAAAATTAGTTGACAGGAAGTAGCCATAGAGAGTTAGGAGAGTCCGGAAAAGCGATAGAAAAACGCACAGGAAGTAGGTCTCGGCCTGAGCAGAGGGCCAGTGATTGCGGAGCTGTGGTCTGTACAGAAACAGCGCAGATCCAGGCGCGGTCCTTACGGAAACAGCGTAGACGTTGTCCTTACGGAAACAGCGCAGATTCAGGCGCGGTCCTTACGGAAACAGCGCAGATTCAGGCGCGGTCCTTACGGAAACAGCGTAGACGTTGTCCTTACGGAAACAGCGCAGATTCAGGCGCGGTCCTTACGGAAACAGCGTAGACGTTGTCCTTACGGAAACAGCGCAGATCCAGGGGCGGTCCTTACGGAAACAGCGCAGATTCAGGCGCGGTCCTTATGAAACAGCGGTGCATTCAGGCACAGTCTTTACAGAAACAGCGTAGATTCAGGTGCAGTCCTTACAGAAACAGCGGTGGATTCAGGCTCGGTCCTTATGAAACAGCGTAGATTCAGGCGCGGTCCTTACAGAAACAGCGGTGGATTCAGGTGTCATTTACAGAAATTTCAGAGGGATTCTGGGGTTAAGAGTAACAGGATAAAGGAGCCTGGTTCTACAGGATAGAGACCTGTTGAGGGCCCCGGGGACACAGAGGGACAGCTAGTATAATACACTTGGAGGAGTCATAGAAAGCCTCCTAAGGGGCGCCCCCCACCCCCAGAGGATGAAATAGCAGTGGACTCAGGCGCAGTCCTTAGGAAACAGCGGTGGGTTCAGGCGCAGTCGCCATGCCGACAATAAAACCACAGCTTCCCCAGAAGCAGGCTTTGCTTCTCCTGCTGAGTGGCCGCTTGCAGGTCCAGGTTACTGAGCGGGGCAAGGGACCAAAAGCCGTATGTAGCTTCTCATATAGCTGTTCTCCAAGGTCTCAGCTGGCTAGGAACCCTATGTCAAAATTTGTTGGTGTAAATCCCTCACTCCCCTACAGACTCTGGCTACAGCCTGTTTTCCGATGTTCTCCACATCACCCTTGAGGAACGAAAATGCAGACTTTAGACAAGTTTGAGGAAAAGTACCCCAAAAGGACCATTTTCCTCAATAGGAAAATCGGTTAAATTTTCAGAGGCAATTTATGACTTGTTTTAAAAAAAATTTTTTTTTTATTACAGCAGACTGGAGAGCTGACCTTGGCCCCCACCTAGGCAGAGTGGGAGAGCTGGCCCTAGTGGCACAGGTGCAGGAGAGCTGGCGGGCTGACCAACTCAGCTGCCACCCAGGCCCAGAGCCAGAGCTTTGAGTTGGGGGACCCCATCCATGAACTGCTGGATCATGAAGAGGCCAGTCCTGCAGAACCAAAGCCGCAGGATCTTCACGACACAGGTCCACAACAGGATATCCAAGAGGAGTCCCGATGAGGGTGCAGTATTGGTAGCGTAGCAGAAGACAGAGGCCTCGAACCCGTCCAATGACTGGTTGCAGTGAACATTTGCAAGTAAAGCTGTTTGGGCCAAAGGGTAGACTGCACGGCGCTGCAGCTCCACGGCCAGAGTTTTGTTTGTTTTGTTGTCTTTGGGGGAGGAGGTCGCAAGGGCAGAATAGCAGATATGGAGGGATGGGAGATGAGTGGGTTTGGGATACATGATGTGAAATTCACAAAGAATCAATACAAAGTTTAAAAAAGCAAAACAAAGGAAAGAAATTTTAAAAATATTTTATTATGAGTGTTTTGCCCGCATGCATGCTCAGTGCCCACAGAGGTCAGTTGTGAGCCACCATGGGGGGTGCTGGGACTCAAACCCAAGTTCTCTAGAAGCACCAGCGCTTCTCTACATCATCCTTCCACAGGATCAGGACACGCCATCACTTCAGGCATCCACCAAATCTTACACATAGGCCCCAGGGCTTTGTTCCAGTTCTTAGAACCCTTCTTTGATACCCCACCCATCTTCGAGCCCATATTTTACCGGTCCACTCCTCCTACTGGACGTGTGCCAAGGCCAACCCACAGGGGATCCTCCAGCAGTTCCAAGGACACCAACCAGGTGAGGATTGGCAGGTTGACTTCACCCACATGTCTATTCATATATCTCCACTATCTCCTACAGAAAACCTACTAGTCTGAACTATATGTAATCCTTGAATTTTTAGTTATTTTAGTCAACATGTTTCCCTTTGCTGTTAGTTTTTGGCATTCTTCTTTTAGTGGTTAGTCTGTTCTTATACTATGCAGTAGAGAGTCAAGGGAGAGTGCGGCACAAGAATTTGAGGCTGGGTGGTAGCACATACCTTTAATTCCAGTACTCAGGAGGCAGAGGCAAGTGGATCTCTAAGTTTGAGGCCAGCCTGGTCTACAGAGTGAGTTCCAGGACAGTCAGGGCTACACAGAGAAACCTTGTCTCAGAAAAACAAATTGAGAGTGTGTCACTGCTGTGGTTAGATGTGGTTTGCCTCTCTGGAGTCTATGTGTTGGAAACTCGGTCCTCCAGGCCGTGGTGGGAGATGGTATGGAACCTTTCAGAGGTAGGGTCTAGTGGGAGGTTCTTGGTTAGCTGAGAACACGCTCTCAAAGGGATTAAAGTATTTCTCATTACTTCTTGACATTCTTCCAAGAATTGTTACAAACCCTAAGCCCACCCCCGCCCGTTCTGTCACTTCCTGTCTGGTGATATGGTGCTTGATCCCTCCCTCCCTCCAATCTATCTTTTACATTTGTTTATTTTTCTTATTTATTTATGTGTCCATGCACCTGTACATTTTGGCATACACATGTGTCAGAAGGAAGCCCATGGGAGTTGGTTCCCTCCCTCCACTACGCGGGTTCTGTTGATGGAACCCAGGCTGTCGGTTTGGGTTGCAAACACCCTTACCCATTGGGCTATGTTGCTGGACCCTTCTCTCCAACTTTTTGCCACCCACCATGATGTGATGCATCAGAAGGGCCCTCACCAGAGCTAAGCTGATGCTAGCATTATGCTGTAGCCTTGCACTTTCAAAATTATGAACCACGTAAATCTCTTGCATTGGTGTTTTTCTATATTGACAAAAAGCATAGATGTGCAATTTTTAAAAGGTTAGGACATCATTGGCGGGATCAGAGCAATGGTTTATAGCAGAGGACAATCTCAGATGAAAACCAAAACTTAGACCATTGTTTTGGCACTGTACTAGACAAGGGTGACATTCAAGACTTGGAGGGCTTGGAAACACTCCTATTGCAATAATAAGATCAACAAACATATCATAGCTGAGATAGGATATCTGCAGAGGTCTGTCTCACAGATCCAAGCAGAAAGAGCTCCACTGGCTAACCACAAGTCAATAAGAAAAGCAAGTCAATAAGATACGGAGGGGACGTCCTGGAAGAGTCCTAAGATGCAGGATGTGGACTGCCCCACGTCCTGCAGACTGGAGACACACTGAGCAGCCAACTTGACCATCTCTCTGCTTGGGCAATACTTTCATGTACTGACCTTTATACTTTCAAGTCGCTTAAGCTAGCACCATTTCAACCCAATACCCCCCAAGCCAACTGGAGATCACAATTTTACAGCTCACGTTAGCGCAACTAAGTACCGGCTCTGAAATAAGCCAGTCCAGATCAAAACTCACAGAGAGCGGAATATCAGACTGCAGGCCAGGTACGAGCACCAGGTCTAGATGGTCCTGAGTAGATGCAGAGGTTAGGGGACAGGTATGGAACTAGAAGGGACAGTGCTGTGTGAGGAGGCTGCATTTTCCAAGCCAGAGACAGTGATGAAAGATGAAGTTGGAAATGAGGAAAAAGATTTGGGCAGCTGTTCCCGTCAAACTGGGAAGGTCTGTGGGAACTGGGAGGGAGCTGGTTTGCAGGCAGGGAGCCAGGCGGGTAGAACAGGATCCGCTTCTGTTAGTTCTAGTTATTTGCCTGGTAGAAGGATCCCTGCAGACTGGGTCCAAGAGCTTATTTTCATTAATGTTGGCAACGCCCTAAAGCTTTTTTGTTTTCACTTTAAAAGCGCAAATATCCACAAAGAAAGTGAATATATTACATTTTATCTCTCATTTAGCAGCCTAATCAAAACTTTTAAAAGCAGAATCGAAAGCCCTCTAGTTTACTACTTAAAAGAGCCTCATTGTTTTTAGAAGTGAATGACTTTCTAGAAGTTAATTTTCCTAATTTTGCATATGAAAAATAATACAAATCAACGAAAGACTTACTCAGAACAAATAATGCAGGCAAAACGTATGCGTAGTCCAAGCCACAATTACTACTGTGCAAAAGTAGATGGCTATAATTTCAAACATTTGCTCACAAAACCCATTATAGCCATGACATTGGGGTTATATAAGCCACGAGGTTATAGCTTCCAAAATTCTATGAATCGTAAAATTTTTGTCTAGATTTGAATATAATTTCTTCCTATATTTGCTTGGGAAAGAGGGACCCATAATGACCAACAGGCAGGCTGCCAGGTCTGGGAAGAGCTGCTGCTTTGGCTTTGTTTCAGTACCTGCATTAGAATGTGTCCACAACGTTTCCTGCAGAAGAGGAGTTGCAGCGCTTGAGCTTGGAGAACATGGCAGGCATCTCTCCTTTAGAGAAAATATCCACTCAGCCAGAACCCTATAATTAGAAAGCAACCCCCGAAGCTATGCAGAGACACATGCAGGCTTTCTCAGGTTCAAAGCTTCACAGGCGAAGCATCGGCCCACCCTGTGGAGGTGCTGAGCTGGTAATGAATTCCTGGGTTATTGCTCACTTCTGCTCTCCTGCTTATGTCTCCAGGCTTGCCTGTGTCCCCCACTCTTCCTTTTTCCTTTTAGCCCCATGCCCTTATTCCCAGAAATGTTAGCCACTGGGAGAGATAACTAACATTAAGTATGTCTGGAAAAGCCATATGAAAACCTACTGTTTTATAAACTTCATATATATATATATATATAATATATTATATATTATATATTATATATGTTTAATTGGAGTTAATCTACACAGGGAATAAGGCTTCTCCCACAATCCATAGACCGTCAAATAAACTCAATACCAGATGTGTGACATGTCCCCCTACAATGATTCCCAAAACAACATAGACTACTGCCATTGCTCTTGGTTGCCCACAAGAGCTGGATGGGAAGACCCTATTGAGGAGGCCACTACACACTTCGGTCACAGGACATGAAAAAATCAAGCTGATCCTGACCGGGAAGCTTCCTCCCTCATGGCTGGTCTTCACAGCGCTGGGAGGTTCTGTACAGGGTGTTAGGGGAGCAGTTATCAACAGTCTTGATCCAGCTGTGACTCCTGCAAGGTGCAATAAGGGTTGGCCTGGCAAGATATGCCCATGGGTGCAATTGTGGCATGAAGTGTTAAGGGGTTAACCAACTGCTTCCTACCAGGAGGAAATGTGTGCTTGGTGCTATAAATCTGGCCATGAACTCATGGCTGGGGAGTGCATAGACCCCAGGGATAAACCTACTGCTTTATTTTGCTAAATGGACCTCGTACCAAACTGCCCTCTAAACAGGTATCTCAGTGCCTCCACATTAGTGCAGTCCTCAGAAAAGCTCCTCTGTGCAGTGGATAGTGATTAACGCAGAAACTCACAACTGGTCAAAGTACCAAGAATAAGTGTCCGTGGAGTGTTCAGCCAGAAGTGGGACGCTTATATCACACCCCTTCCCGGAAGGCTTAGGTAACATCACAGATGAGGAAATAGAATGATTGAAAGAGTGAGGGGTTGGGGGTTGGGATGAAATCATGCCTTCTGGAGCGGCAGGACCACTGACTCATGAAGTCACAGCCCCTGTGGCTGCCTGCACAGGACCATTACAAGTCAAGCCAGTCATCATTCGGGAATGGATGGGGAAGGAGTTCTGGAACCCTTAACCGGAGATGAGGAGCATGGACAGTTGATGGCTGCTAGGACAGGGGGAGTCAGTTTACTTTTAGGGTGTTTCTTTGTAAGTTGTCTAGTGGATGGTCCCACACCTATGAGTATATGCATAGCACACATTAAACTTGGTGGGTTATAAAAACAAACCAACCAGCAACAGAGGATGTGAAGTAGGAAATGGGGGTGGGGAGTGACGGTTAACCTGGGGGAAGTTAGGGGGGAGAAGTGGGAATGAATATGGTCAGAGTACATTATATACATGTATAAAATTCTCAATGAATTAATAAAAAAATATGTTAAAAACAAAACCAATAACAAAGAGATATGCTAACAACCTAGTGTGAATTCTTATATACTTTCTCCATATTCTTTTTAAAAATGATTGTAGCCGGGCGGTGGTGGCGCACGCCTTTAATCCCAGCACTCGGGAGGCAGAGGCAGGCGGATCTCTGTGAGTTCGAGGCCAGCCTGGTCTCCAAAGCGAGTACCAGGAAAGGCGCAAAGCTACACAGAGAAACCCTGTCTCGAAAAACCAAAAAAAAAAAAAAAAAAAAAAAAAAGATTGTATTATTTACTTATTTAGTGTGTGTGAGAGAGCTTTCCCTGAATGCATGTATGTGTGCCATATATGTGCCTGGTACCTGTGGAAGTCAGAAGAGGGCATTGACCCTCTAGAACCTGAGTTTCAGATGACTGTGAGCCACCATTGGGTGTTAGAAATCAAACTCAGGTCCTTTGCAAGAGCAGTGAGTGCTTCTAACTACTGGGCTATCTCTCCAGTCCTTTCATACTCTTCTTAAAATTAATATATTTTTTAAAGATTTATTTATTATGTATACAGAAGAGGGCACCAGATCTCATTACAGATGGTTGTGAGCCACCATGTGGGTGCTGGGAATTGAACTCAGGACCTCTGAGTCGGTGCTCTTAACCTCTGAGCCATCTCTCCAGCCCCCCCCCAAAATTAATATATTTTTAAAATAAAATACAGTTACATCATTTTCCCCATTTATTTTCCTCCCCTAAACCTCTCCCATGTACCCCTTCTTGCTCTCTTTTAAATTCCTATTTTCTTTTTCTTTAATAGTTGTTACACATACATACATACATACATACATACATACATACATACATACATATATACGTATTCCTAAATATATGAATACAGCCTTCTCGGTCATATGTTCCTTGTATGTATATGACTTCAGAGCTGATCACTGGTACTGGCAACAAGATGGAGGGTTGCTCTTCTCTGGGGAAGACTTTCTCCTGTTCTCAGCCTTCCTAAGTTTGTAGCTCTCCGTCGAGGGCTGGGACCTTGTCAGATTTCCTCTTCCATGCTGGTATGTCTACAGGTGTTGTCCTTGTTCGGGTCTTGTGTAGACGGCCATGTTGTTGAGATTTCATGGATGTAGTTTTCCTGACACTTCTAGAAGACAAAATCTCACGGCTGACTTCCTAGCCACTGACTTTTGTGATCTTTCCACTCTTCTTCCGTGGTGTGCCCTGAGCCTTGGGTGCGGGAGTTACCCTGTAGACCCACTAATGGTGGCTGGACACCAAACAACGGCTTGTCCTCTGCATTCTGATTGGTTGTGGTTTTCTGTAACGGTCTCTGTCTGTCACAAAGAGAAGTTTCCTTGATGAGTGGAGAGAACTGCACTTATCTGTAGGTATAAGGACAAATATTTAGAATGTAGCTAGAAATTATGCTGGTTTAGTACAGTGGAATTGTAGGCTCTCCTCTAGGATCCATGACCTCACCAGCCCTAAGTTTTTGGCTAGGTTTCCAGTACCAGGCCTGATTTCCCTCTTGAGGAGTGGACCTTAAGTCCATTATAGAGCTGATGATTACTGCCAGGGTATGAGTGTCACTACTGTACCCTTAGGGTTATTGTGACATGGTGGCCGTTGTTGTAGTCCATAGGCACCATAGGTGGATAGAATTACTGGTTGCTTCTGTCCCATGGAAGCTTGCATGGCCCCTTCTGGTTCCATGAATGCTGGTTCTCGTGTGGAGAGAAGGCTTTCAGTTTTTGTGTATGGGTGTTTTGCCTGCATGTATGTCTGTGTACCACATGTGTGCCTGATACCTGCAGAGGCCAGGAGAGGATGTAGACTCCTCTGGAACTGGAGTTACAGATGGTTGTGAGGCATCTGTAGGTACTGTGAATTGAAGTTGATCCCTTAGTAGAGCAACCAGTGCTTTTAACCACTGAGACGTCTCTTCAGCTCCACCTTCAACTCTATTAACTAAACAGACATATATATATGGAGACGTTATCATTTTTTAAAAATATATATAATAAAAGGTTATAATTTTTCTGTATTTCCTTTGCTTTGTAAAAACTTACAGTGGCAACCTAACTCAAATGAGTTCACTTAATCTTTGGGTAGATGGCTGTGCTGGTTTGAATAAGAATGGCCCCCATAGGCTCATATATTTGAATGCTTAGTCACCAGGGAGTGGAACTACTTGAGAAGGATTAGGAGGTGTGGTCTTGTTGGAGGAAGTACTACTGCGGTTTCAAAAGCCCATGCCAGGCCCGGTCTTTCTCTCTCAGCCTAAGGATCAGGATGTAGATCTCAGCTACTTGTCCCACACCATGCCTGCCTGCCTCTATGCTCCCTGCCATGATGATAATGGACTAAGCCCCTGAAGCTGTAAGCAAGGCCCCAATTAAATGCTTTCCTTTATAAGAACTGCCTTGGTCATGGTGTCTCTTCACAGAAAAAGAACAGTGAGTAAGACACTGATATTCTGTGCTGCTTACTATTCTATTGGGTAGCTATACCTCAAATTATTGATGGATGTGCAGTTTGATCCTAGGTTTATGTCTCCACAAAAATGGCTGCGATGAAAATTCTTGTATGCTGGTTATTAGGTGCCAGTGTGCTTATTTCTGAGGGCTAACAGGAGTGAGATCGCTGAGGCAAAGGTTTATGTATTTTGAATGATAAGGGGCCCTGATAGATAGAGGGCATTCTCCATGGTCTGTATTGGATTCATAACTTCGAATGTCAGAGATGAGCATGTTTGATACTCTAGTCACCCATTACCACCAGCTACAGGGGCTAATATTCTTTTCAACTATTGAAATTCAATAAAAAGTGATTGCTGGGCTTTTCATTATTATCAATTCATTTTTATAATTTTCTTTTATAATTTCACCTTGAATATGCCCACAGAAGTTAGGAGTGGGGAAGATTAGGAGGAGCAGGGGCTTATTATGTAGCTCAGGCTATCATTGTCTAGCTCAGGCTAGCTTGGGTGCTGGGTAGAGACAGATTTATTATTACATAACAGGAAATAAGTATACTGTACCCAGGTTTGGTCCTTGGAAACCACATGCTAGAAGGAGAAAATGGATTCCTACAAGTTCTCGCCCTCCACACATGTACTATTCCACATACTCTCTCGCCCCACACATGTTCTGTTTTGTTTTCGTAACTTAAAAAAATGAATCTTGGGGCTGGAGAGATGGCTCAGAGGTTAAGAGGACCAACTGCTCTTCCAGAGGTCATGAGTTCAATTCCCAGCAATCACATGGTGGCTCACAACCATCTGTAATGAGATCTGGCACCCTTCTCTGTATACATAATAAATAAATAAATCTTTAAAAAAAATGAATCTTTTCCCTGTTGAGATATTGTTCACCTGTTAGGACAAAGGAAAGACCTGTGTGGATCCCCAAAGATTCAGAGAATGCATCACTGATGAGCTCTGAGGTAACACAGGCGGCAGCTGCATCCGAACCAGAATAAAAGGATTTCTCTGAAGTGGTACTTTCTCCTCCACCAGTGTGTAGGTAGGCTCCGGGAATTGAACTCTGGTAGTCGGGCATGGCAGAAAGACTCAAAGCCCGAGTTCAATATGCAGAGCCCACGTGATGGAAGGAGTGAACTGACTTCCACAAGCCGTCCTCCGACGGCCACACACATGCACGCCATTGCATGGGCATCCCTGCACACATATGCACACACACATAAGTGAATGTCAAAGAAAAAATTTAAAATGTGTATCTAAAATTTTGCTCAGGAACAGTTAATGTTGATGGACTATATGCACGGCAGATAAACAGAGGAAGCCGACACAGACAAGAAATGGAGAAAGACAGGAAGACAAAGGAAAGGAAGACATGAGAGAGGCAGAGAGAACAGATATCAAGTCCAACGTTCCAGCTCACAGGCCCTTGGAGCTCTGTGTGCCCACCACCATGCCACCAGGATGTTCTGTGTGCCCACCACCATGCCACCAGGATGCTCTGTGTGCCCACCACCATGCCCACCAGGATGCCCACCACCCTACCCACCACCATGCCAAACACCATGCCCGCCACATGCCCACTGGGATGTATTCAGTAAGCTCTTGTCTTCATTGTAGCACATATGAGCAGGTTTGGGGTTTTTGTTCCTTATGAAACTCTGTGGTGGGACAGGAAGAAGAACGGCATGATCCTTACTCTATTTCAATCCTGATAGAAAGCTGGGGCAAGGGAGGGTTGGGATATGGAGATATGCACCCAAAGGTTTCCCAGCAGCCAATGGAGTATAGGGTGTATGGGTTTGGATGTGCAGGTGTCCACACATAGATATCCATGCGCATGGAGAGGCAGGAAGACAACCTGAGATGTCATTCCTCTGGATTGGGCAGGGTCTCTCACTTGCCTGGAACTTACCAAGTATGCCAGACTGGCCCCAGCAATCCACACTAGGATCACAAGCATGCCTCTGGCTTTTTTCTTACAGGGATTCTGGGTACTGAATTCAAGTCTTCTAGCTTACAGTCTACCATGAAGGGAAGTCGAGGCAGGAACTGAAGCACAGACCACAGAGGAATGATGCTTACTGGCTTGTCCTCCAGTGCTTGCTTAGCCTGCTTTCTCAGACTACCCAGGACCTGCACAGGGCTGGCACTGTCCCATGGCTGGGCTGTTCTTGGACTTTGTTTTTGGGACTGCCAGCTCCCAAATAATGACATGGAGACTTTTTTTTATTAATTATAAAAGCTGGGCCTTAGCTTAGGCTTGTTCACAACTAGCTCTTATAACTTGAATGAACTCATTTATATTAATCTATATTCTGCCGTGTGGCTTGTTACCTTTCCGCCATAATGTATATCTGCCTGCCTCCTCATCTTGCTGGTGAAATCTGCCTCCCTTCTTCCCAGAGTTCCTATCTCTGCCCGGAAGTCCCACCTATTCTCTCCTGCCTAGCTATTGGCTGTTCAGCTCTTTATTAAACCAATCAGAAGGTACCTTGCAGGCAAGGTAAAATTGTGACACATTTTCACACAGTGTGGTCAAATATCCCACAACACCAGGTCCTCCTCTATCAACCATTAATCAAGAAAATACCCCCCACAGACTTGCCAGCAGGCCAATCTGATGGAGGCATCTTCTCATTTTCTTTGCTTTCCCAAAGCGAGCAAGTCAGACTGTTTCCAAATCCAGTGACCATGGTTAATGTAAGAGCATCTTCTTCAGATCTAAAACAAGAACTCAGCCCGAGGACAGTCTTACTTTTAAATTCCATCTCTGCTCAGAATAAATGAATAAATCCTCCCCATTCTTTTTGTTTGTTTGTTTGTTTGTTTTGTTTTTTTTTGGTTTTTTTTTTTTTTTTTTTTGGTTTTTCGAGACAGGGTTTCTCTGTGTAGCTTTGCGCCTTTCCTGGAACTCGCTTTGGAGACCAGGCTGGCCTCGAACTCACAGAGATCCGCCTGGCTCTGCCTCCCGTGTTTTGTTTTTTTGAGACAGGGTTTCTCTGTGTAGTTTTGGTGCCTTTCCTGGATCTCGCTCTGTAGACCAGGCTGGCCTCGAACTCACAGAGATCCACCTGGCTCTGCCTCCTGAGTGCTGGGATTAAAGATGTGCGCCACCACTGCCCGACCTCCCCATTGTTAAAATTCCAGCTTAATGATCCCCATAAGAGTCATAGACTATCTAACAAAAACTCCAGTACCAGGCACAAGAAACCTCCTTTTGAGTTGTTGGTCAGGAGAGTCGAAGAGGCTCCCAAAACAATACAGACTATGGCTGTTGCCCTTAAGCTGAAAGTAAGTCCCCAATGCAGAAAACAGCCGTGCACTTTGGACACAGGACTCAGAGGAGTCTGACCCAAAGCCTTCTCCCTGAGGACCAGCTTTCCTAATACCAGAAGGTGCTGTGTGAACTGCCAAAGGGGGAAATCATTCCGTAGTCCTACCCAGCCCTGGTGCCTGTGAGCCACAGTGATATCAGTCCTGCACTCATGCAATAGTGGCACTTATATCTTGGGGGGTTACCAGCCGCTGTCTGATTGGACTTAAGGCCTGCTGAACAGCAGGGAATTATCCCAGGTCCTCACTTTCCTAAACCAGTGTAGTTATTCCTTAGTGCATTCTAAATATTTATCTGGGTTTTACTCCCTGTGGGTCTTATCTTTAAAGTTAATATTTGTAAGGTCTCTGAGAACAGAGGAAGTCTTTCATATACATTTTGAATATCCTACAGTTGCCTTGCAGAAATGACTTTCAATAAAGGCGCGGCCGGACTAATGCTACCTAAGCCAAACAAGCTTGACTTCTGACTTGGATGCAGTTATACATTACTAAATGAAGGCCAGCTCAGCTAAAACAGACAGGTAGTTTTCCAATTGTCAGACTTCCCAAGGGACACAGGTTACTGCCTGTTGATAATGGCGGTAATTCTGAAGACCACTAGCAGACATTTGTGCGTGCTGGTCTAGGGCCAAAAAAGCCACTTTCTTAGACTTGTGCACACTTGGCCTTAGCAATGTGCTCCTATCATATAAGTGTGTTTATAGAATATGGTCACTCCGTAAGACTGCACGTGTGCACACACACACAACACACACACACACACACACACACACACACACACCCACACACACACACACCCCTACATACACACCACACACGAGTGCGCCGCGCACACTGTCTAGCTCTGCCTGCACTGGAACTCTATGTAGACCAGGCTGGCCTCGAACTCACAGAGGTCTGCCTGCCCCTGCTGGGGTTAAAGGTGTGTGGTATCTCACCTATCCATATTTATTTCTTGAAATGTTGGTAGTAGCCTGCCTTTCTTTCTGGTCAATCATACTATAAATGCTGTTGTATGTCATTCTCATGCATTTTTCCATATTTTTGCCACATTTGTATGTACCAATAATTACAAGTATTACCACAGTGATTGTTTCAAAAATTGAAATGCAGCCGGGTGGTGGTGGCGCACGCCTTTAATCCCAGCACTCGGGAGGCAGAGCCAGGCGGATCTCTGTGAGTTCAAGGCCAGCCTGGGCTACCAAGTGAGTTCCAGGAGAGGCGCAAAGCTACACAGAGAAACCCTGTCTCGAAAAACCAAAAAAAAAAAAAAAAAAAGAAAAAAAAAATTGAAATGCTATCTTTTCTGTTTATCATTTTGTAATCTCCACAATATATTCACAGTATTTGTAAATTATTTCACTTATACTATACTCCAGAACATTTATTTTGATACCCAAGATTTAATTTTAGCAAATTCATTTCCTTATTGAGGCCCATTTAAATAACTTTCAGGTTTTCCAGGGTTCAAAACCCACTGCAAAAACTCTTGCCTGTATCTACTTACGCACACAGGAGCTTCTCTATGGTGCATAGCTACAAAGACAATTTCTGGGTAAACATATCTTCAGCTTTCAATTTGGTAATGCCAACTAGCTCTCCAAAATGACTGTCATAAGCTAATGCACGCAGGCGCTCGTGTCTCCCACATCTTCACTGATTGACGCTGGTTTTGTCAGTCATGGTAGAGAGGCTTCGCTCGCTTCCACAACCGGGCACTGCCCACTGTGTGACTCACAGGGATGGACATATTGTGCCCATCAGCTCTTCTCTGCTCATTTGCATTAATGCCATCAAGCTTCCTGCTTTATTTACTTGGCCAGCTGGCCTACCAGCTAAAGGAGAGCTTCCTCTTCAACTGAGTTTCGGGTTATCACCCTAATTGAACCATTCTCTTGCTATTTTCAAACTGTTATTATTACTATTGTTTGGTTTTGTTTTATTGCAATACTGAAGACTGAACCAGGGCCTTGTGTGTGCTAGGCACATGCTCTACCGCTAAACTACTCCACATGTAATGTTTGCTAGCCTCAAATTAAAAATCCACCTGCCTCAGCTTCCTGACTTTACATGTGCATGCCATCATGCCCAGCCAAAATTATGATTTTCAATTACTATCTTTCCAGGGTTTCTCTGTGTAGCTTTTAGAGCCTGTCCTGGAACTCACTCTGTAGACCAGGCTGGTCTCAAACTCACAGAGATTCACCTGCCTCTGCCTCCCAAGTGCTGGGATTAAAGTCGTGTGCCACCACCGCCCGGCTTATTCTTTTTAATCATCATCATCATCATCATCATTATTATTATTATATATTTTTACTTTCAGGGTCAGCAGAATGGCTCCTCAGGTAAGGTGTTTGCTGCGTGCGTCTGATGACTGGAGTTTAGTCCCTGGAACTCATGTCAAGGTAGGAGAAACAACTTTACCAAGCTGTCCTCTGACCTCCATGTGCATGCCATGGTACATGTGAGCACGCATACACACATCATACACACATACAATAATAGTAAATAAAACCTTTTTATTGTAAGTTTACTTTTATCTTAAACAAGGCTTCTCATTTTATGTATGTGTACACATGTATGCCTGGTATAAGTAGAGGGCATCTGGGGCTGGAGAGATGGCTCAGAGGTTAAGAGCACTGACTGCTCTTCCAGAGGTCATGAGTTCAATTCCCAGCAACCACATGGTAGCTCACAACTATCTATAATGAGATCTGATTCCCTCTTCTGGCATACAGACAAAACTTGCAGAAAGAACACTGTTTATATAATAAATGAAATAAATCTTTTTTTTTAAGAAAAGAAGAGGGCATCTGATCCCCTGAAACTGGAGTTCTAGATGGTTGTAAACAGTCATGTGGGTGCTGGGAATTGAACCCCGGGCCCTCTGCAAGAACAGCAAATGCTCTTAACTGCTGGGCCATCTCTCCAGCCCTGCTTCTCATTTTAAATTCCACTTATCTGCTGTAAAGTCCATTAACTGCTGTCAACAGTCACATATATTCTTTATTGGTATATTTGTATTTATATTTTCTATGTATTTATATTTGACTGTTTCATTTTCAACTTTCCAGATGGTTTGGCATGTGCCTCTTGAGTCAGTTTTATTGTTTGGTTATGATATGGGTACTCATGAAATAGACGGTTCTGATCTTAGAGTAAGCGAGTTCTATCCAGTTAAAGCACAGTGATCTAGATATAATGGTCTCTGGTTTTACTATTCTTTTATTATTATAATTATTCCTTTTTTCTCTTCTTTAGGACGCATCGGATTCTCCTTGTTCTGGGTATTTGACTAGGTTTCTGGTACCAGGCATGTTTCCCTCTTGCTGAATGTATCTTAAGTCAATTAGAGTCTCATAACTAACTAAATACACAAACGAATTTACTTGGCTCACAGTTCTGGAGAGTAGGAAGTCCAAGCGTGGCACTGGCTCCTGTGGAGGGTCTTGTCACTGCAGCATCTAGAGATGCAGAACAAGCAAGCCAGAGAGCGCTTACTTTCACAGCACGGTTGCTCCCACAGCAATCCAGCAATCCACCAGTGGAGTAACGATCCCTGATGACGGAGCCTGCCTCCCCATAACCTCCCAAAGATGCCGCCTCTCAGGACAGCTGCATGGGACCAGCTTTCCTGCACACGATTCTGGGGCCATACACACAGGACAACAGTCAGTTAGTGATAAACACTATAAGGAAATAGAAAATAGAGTTGACTCCATGCCTCTAATTAAGAAACACTTAATATAAAATCATAAAATGTAATTATTTGATATCAATTGGTAACAATTTTTAATACATTATTTTTACTTCAACTTTTTAAAAAAATATTTGTTTTTATTTGTATGGGTTTTTTCCTGCATGTATGTATGTGTATCACATGCCCACCTGGTACCCACAGGAGTCAGAAGAAGGAGGTAGGCCAGATTCTCTGGAACTGGAGTTATGGATGGTTCTGAGCCACCATGTAGGTGCTAGGAATCAAACCCAGGTCCTCTGGAAGAGCAGCCAGTGCTCTTAACCATTGAGCCATCTCTCCAGCCCCCTTACTTCAACTTCTTTATTATATTTCTCTCTTTTAAATCTATTTATTTATTTGTTTGTTTGTTTGTTTATTTATTTAACATGTATGGGTGTTTGTGTGTCACATGTGTGCCTGGCGCCCTCAGAGGCCCTGGAACTGGAGTTACAGATGATTGTGAGTTGCTCTGTGGGTGCTAAGAATTGAACCCAGGTCCTTCGGAGAACAGCCAGTGTTCTTAATCACTGTGCCGTCTCTGGAGCCCCTGCTCACTCTTCAAAAACCCTTGAACTATTCCCAATACTATAGGCCCTTAAGACAAAAAGAAAAAGAAGGAATGAAAAGAAAAAAGAGTCACAAAAGCAAGGCTGTGTGTAAAGGAGAGCGAGGCCCCACAGACGTAAAGAAACCATATCCATGTGGCTGGATTTCCATTACTAGATTACTGCAGCTACTCAGAAGCCCCACAGGACTGCAGGTGTGTATCCCTCTTCGTCTAGGGTCAACACCTGGAGACTGTCCCGCCTGTGGTCACTGGAGCTGCTACTTTGCCTCAAGCCTTTTCCTGTGTGTACAAATACCCTTGGCAGAAGTGATACTGTCTAGGTGAAGACTTTTTTTTTTTCTTCTGAAAACATAGTTTCAACTATACCGTGACAGTTTTATTCGTGTGGATGCGGATGTGCAAATGCCGTGGCACGGGCATGAAGTTCAGAGAGCTCTGCAGGGATGTGTTCTCGCCTTCCACTACGTGGGTCCCGGGGATTGAACTCAGGTCAGCGGGCTTGGCGGCAGGGGCCTTTATCCCTTTGTTTACAAAGAAAATGAAGGCTCGAGTAGAATATTTACTCATCTGTGGAGAAGAACGAAGGGTGGAGAGGCCTGGGCAAGCGCCCGCTTCAGCCGGGTGTGATCTGAGCGCCAGTGGTCCTCCTGGCTGGCGGCGGCACAGAGCAGGACCGGCGGCGGCGGCGGCGGCGGAGGCGGCAGCTGCTGAAGGACACCGTGGAGGTGTTCTCACTCTGTTCCCCTTGGAAGGTTTATTTATAGCTCTGTGCTCTGGATGTAAAAAGGAAATCAATTTAGAGATGCAAGAAAACAAGAGGCTGTGGTTCACGTCTTCCTCTTCTGGCAGCCTCGGTTCGTCCTGAGACTGCTGGATTTATTAGAAATAATTAAGTGAAAAAAAAAACACAAAAAGAGCTCTCTCTCATCTAGAAATCCTGTATGAACTCGGGATTGACTTTATACATTTTTTTTTTTTTTTGGTTTTTCGAGACAGGGTTTCTCTGTGTAGCTTTGCGCCTTTTTCCTGGAACTCACTTGGTAGCCCAGGCTGGCCTCGAACTCACAGAGATCCACCTGGCTCTGCCTCCCGAGTGCTGGGATTAAAGGCGTGCGCCACCACCGCCCGGCTGACTTTATACATTTTTTATTTCAATTTTATTTAACGTGTATAGGTGTTTTGTCTGCCCACCACTTGTGTGCCCGGTACCTGCTGCTCTCCTTTGTACATTTATTCTCACTGGTGAAGTTTAGAACCATTTTGTCAAATCTCCAACGTTGAACCCATGTTAAGAATGTGTTTGTAGAGAATTAATATATTTCTAAATTTTCCCGGGGTTTACTGTTTCTCAGCTATGTTTTATAGTTTTCCTCAAACATATCTACTCCATATTCGGTCCACTTGTGTTTATCTATTTTATGTTTTTGTGAGCTGTGCTTTGGCAACACGCGGTGTTCAGGAGGCTGAGGCAGGAGAACTGTGAGTTCACAGTCAGCCTAGATCCCACAGGGAGACGCTATCTTTTCAAAATTAAATCAGTTCTTGACCTTTTGATTAAAGTGTATTTTGTGTTTGGATCTCAATGGCTATAGGAGAGGATTGTGTGTGAGTGTGTGAGTGTGTGTGTGAGTGAGTGTGTGTGTGTGTGTGTGTGTACATTGGTACGAGGTCAGGGGACAACTTGGCTGTCATCCTCAGGCATGTCATCCACCTTCTTTGAGACAGAGTCTCTCATCACCCTGGAGGTCACCAATCAGACTATGCTGACAGGCCCGAGAGCCCAGGGAGCTCTCATCTCTGCCTCTCCAGTGCTGGGGCTACAAGTGTTCACCTCAGGCCTGGGAACCAGGGATCCCACTTAGGTCCTGATGCTCACAAGGCAAGCACTTTACCAATCCAGGGAAAAAAAAAATTAACAGCATGACTGATAATTTGCAAGCATTCAGTAAGTACTAGATGAGTATATAATAGAGTAGTGGTTGAAAGCTGTGAAAACTTTAACTACAACCTAAAAAAAAAAAAAGAAATCTTCCCTAAGGCTTGAACATTTTTGGTCTAATTATACTAAGACCTCCTCCCGCCAAAAGTGTAATTGGGTTGGTTTGCTAAGTCTCATATCTAAAAGTAAATTGTGTATCAAGTCACAAACTCAGGCCTCGCCTTACCCTTGCCTGGTGCGTTTGATGCACTACAAGGGAAATGCCTCCACTGTGGCCTCACTGGTACCTAGAGTTCTGTGTTGCTTTTCTAGTCCCCTTGCTTCAAACCCAGGGAGTCCCTTCTCTAAAATGAAACACTGTTGAAAAGCACACAGCGGGGGCTGGGAGTAGAGGCATATGCCATTGGTACTAGCACTCAGGAGGCAGAGGTAGGTGGAGCTCTGTGAGTCTGGGCCAGCCTGATCAACATAGCAAGCCCCAGATTGGCCAGGGCTTCATAGTGAGATGCTGGCAAACAAAACAAAACTATGTTTAAGCTATTGTCTTCTATACATTAACATGAATCGACCAGCATTTTCCTCCCAGTTTACAGCTAATGAAAGAGTTTTTAGTAAACAAAATCAACAGAGCAAAGGGGCTGGAGCTGGAGACACGGCTCAGTGGTCAAGAGCACCGGCTGTTCATGCAGAGGACCCAGGTTCAATTCCCAACACCACACGGTAGCTCACAACCATCTGTAACTCCAGTTCCAGGGGATCCTGTGTAACTCTCCTGGCTCCCACGGGCAGTGCATGCATATAGTGCACAGACATACATGCAGACAAAACACCCGTACACATA
Organism: Peromyscus californicus insignis; assembly: GCF_007827085.1. Taxonomy (NCBI): domain Eukaryota; kingdom Metazoa; phylum Chordata; class Mammalia; order Rodentia; family Cricetidae; genus Peromyscus; species Peromyscus californicus. Next base: position 23,968,816 of record NW_026294469.1, on the reverse strand, counting down.
AAATAAAATCTCAATTTTGGGTGGTGGTGGTGGAGACAGGGCTTTTCTCTGTAGCTTTGGCTGCCCTGGAACTTGTTCTGTAGACCAGGCTTGTCTTGAACTCACAAACATCGACCTACCTCCGCCTCCTGAGTACTGGGATTAAGGTGTGTATCACTACCACGGCTCTTAATTTTCTTTTTTAATAGAGCAAAGGGCAAGAGATACTAGTGTATTGGCTGTGTGAGTGTGTGTAGGTCTAAAAAGTCAAGAAAGAGTGGAAAAATTTCAGGCAGGAATCTGCATACTTGATACATCCCATGGTGTGTGTCAAAGAGATGAGTTCGTGGATAAACGGATTTGCTCACTTTGTGGCTTTGCCTACGGCCTGATCTGCCCAAAGCCGCACACCCTGAGTTATTTTGGGGTGGCCACTAAGCTGCTACTCCGACTTCCTTTCCTCAGAGTTACTCATGGGAGTGTGTGCCAGAATCGTACAGCTAACAGATGTTAGGCCTGTGCCATAGCAGCTGCTAACACATTTCACGCTAAAATAGGACAATCACGTGTCTATTTATGCGGTTTCAAGTGTCTCTCTGTAAGATAAAGGAGTTCATTGTCGTCAGGGGCAGGGGCAGGTCCCTAATGGACTCTTCCTCCTAGTCCTCAGGGGTCTGACCGATTCCAAGTGAGGTCCCGGGGAAGCCTGGGAGAGTGAGGAATGTGCCCCCCCCTCAGTGGGTGTAGCTTTCCACTCTTGGTATTTATGAATTCATTAGCTGCAGAAGAACAATAACTCAAACAAAGGCCTCTGCTTTCTCAACTCCTGTGGGACTTGAGGAAGAGGAAAGCATTTGCTGCTGACAGAGCTCAGTGCCACTGAGAACAAGTGACGGCACCTGACACCAAGAAGAGTCAAAGGGGCCTGGGAGACGACTGTGCTGGTGAGGGCTTGTGGACCCGAGTTTGATTCCCAGAACCCATGTGTCAAAGCTGGACATGGTTGTGCGGCCTTGTAGTCCCAGTGACAGTGTGTGTGGGTGGGTGTGGGGGCGGGGCGCTCACTAGCTAGCCAGCCTAACCAAGTTAGTGAGCTCTGTCTTAGTCACTGTTCTATGGCTGTGATGCGACACCATCACCAAGGCAACTCTTAGGAGAGAAAGAATTTAACTGGGGCTTGCTTACAGTTTCAGAGGCTTAGTCCATTGTCATCAGGGTGGGGGACACGGCAGCATGCATGGCGCTGGAGCAGTAGCTGAGAGCTACACTCTGGTCTGCAAGCAGAGAGGGAGAGGGAGGGAGCGGGAGGGAGACGGGGGTGGCGGGGGAGAGAGAGAGACTCTGGGGCTAGGTACAGGCTTTTGAAACTTCAAAGCCCACTACCCCCAGTGACACACCTCCTTCAACAAGGCCACACCTCTTATTCCTTCCAATCCTTTCAGATAGTGCTACTTCCTGGTGATTAGGCATTCAAATACATGAGCCTATGGGAGCCATTCTTACTCAAACCGCCACAAACTCCAAACCAATGAGGGACCTTGCCTTCAAAAAAGCAAAGCAAACAGGGTATAAGGCTCTAAGGAATGCCACTCAAGGTTGACTTCTGACCTCTATGTGCACACATTTGCACACATGCACATGCATCCCCCCCCCCCAACAGTTAAATTGAGGGCTTTTTTTTTTTTTTTTTTTTTTTATGGTTTTTCGAGACAGGGTTTCTCTGTGTAGCTTTGCGCCTTTCCTGGAACTCACTCTGTAGACCAGGCTGGCCTCGAACTCACAGAGATCCGCCTGGCTCTGCCTCCCAAGTGCTGGGATTAAAGGTGTGCGCCGCCGCCGCCGCCGCCGCCGCCGCCGCCGCCGCCGCCGCCGCCGCCGCCGCCGCCGCCGCCGCCACCACCACCACCACCCGGCAATTGAGGGCTTTTATTGCTAATAGTTTTTTTCTTAGTGATGAGAAATTTTAAATATTAAGTGACTAAAGCCTTTGTGAACCTGTCAATGATAGATATCAACTGCTGTTGTGGTTATTATTTATTGTGAGAGCCACAGAGCTTGGGTCTCGCCTCCTTTGTCTCTCCGGAACCTGGCAGATGGTAGGTTTTTGTTTTGTTTTGTTTTTAAAGATTTATTTATTATGTACACAGTGTTCTGTCTGCACGTATCTCTGAAGGCCAGAAGAGGGCACCAGATCTCATTACAGATAGTTGTGAGCCACCATGTGGTTGCTGGGAATTGAACTCAGGACCTTTGGAAGAGCAAGCAGTGCTCTTAACCTCTGAGCCATCTCTCCAGCCCCTAGGTTCTTAGTAAATAGCTGTTAGTGAGTGAGTAGCAATCAGTACTCATTGCTTTTAATCACCTCACTTCTCAGCCTTGGCCAAGGTCAAGTGCAACTCATTAGCTTTCTGAAAACAATGCAAAACTTTTAACAAATATTTTAAATATTTGGGTCCTTCAGGGGTAGAGGAATGCTTTCTGGAATCAATTTTACATGTGATAGACCAGGCCTTGCCTATTCTATCTTTTGGTTTCATGGTAAGTTGTCCTAAAAAATCCACCCATGGGGTTGGGGATTTAGCTCAGTGGTAGAGCACTTGCCAGGAAAACAAAAAACAAAAAACCCCAAAACACACAAACAACCAACCCCCCCAAACAACAACAACAAAACCCACCAAGTTGACTGACACACACAACCTTATAGCCAGGCAGTAGTGGCACACACCTTTAATCCCAGCACTTGGGAGGCAGAGGCAGGAGGATCTCTGAGTTTGAGGCCAGCCTGGTCTAAAGAGTGAGTTCCAGGACAGCCAGGACTACACAGAGAAACCTTGTCTCGAAAAACCTAAATAAATAATATATAAAAAATAAATTTAAAAAAATCTACCCTTGTCCAGTTGTCCTCTGGAAGTCATAACCTGGACTGTCTACACCAAATAATTATTGATGCTTTTACTAGTAAGATCCCAAGATGTCTGCTTAACTCCTCTCCCCTCTTCAAGGGTAGATGCAATCCCGTTATATAAACTGCTGCTGGTCTTCAAAGGTGATTTTAAAGAGTTTCTCTTCTGGCTTAGAACAAACTGAAAAATTGGTTTGAGGTAACTAAATGATTTTTTTTAATAAAGTATTACTCTGAGCCAGATGTGGTGGCTCACACATATCCCAGCACTTAGGAGGGTAAGGCAGGAAGACTGATGCAGGATCAAGACCAGCCTGGGCCACATCGTGAGTTCTAGGTCAGGCTGGGGAGTGAAAGCCTACCTCAAAAAAAAAGAAAAAGAAAAGAAAAGAAAAGAAAATTACCCTGAAACTCAGTCAATGTTGGTTTCTGTTTTGTTCAATCAAAATAACTTCGGATTAGCCGGGCGGGCGGCAGTGGCACACACCTTTAATCCCAGCACGGGAGGCAGAGCCAGGTGGATCTCTGTGAGTTCAAGGTCAGCCTGGTCTACAGAGCGACATCCAGGACAGGCATCAAAACTACTCAGAGAAACCCTGTCTGGAAAAAAAAATTTAAAAAAAAAAAAAAAAAGGTAACTTTGTGTCTCCCACTTAAGATAAATCTTTTGAGCCTGTAGTATTGGCGCATGCCTTTAATCCTAGCACTCAGGAGCAGGGGCATCTCTGTGAGTGTGTCATGTCCCTTGAGACAGGGTTTCTCTATGGCTTTTGAGCCTGTCCTGGAACACACTCTGTAGACCAGGCTGGCCTCGAACTCACAGAGATCTGTCTCTGCCTCCTGAGTGCTGGAATTAAAGTTGTGTGCCACCACCACCCAGCTCTGTGAGTTCAAGGTCAGCTTGGTTTACTGAGTGAGTTCTAGGACAGCTGGAGCTACACAGTGAAACCCTCTCTCAAAAAAATCAAACAAATATAAGTCTTTTGTGGCTTATTGAAGATATTTACATCTAAGATTCATGGCATTGCTTAATATAAAATAAAAGTCATGAACCTGATGTCAAATAACTTAGATGTTAATGTCTTCCTATATGTTAAAGACATGAATTGTAAGTAACCCCATCACTTAGATGTTAACGTCTTCCTATATGTTAAAGACATGAATTGGAAGTAACCCCATCACCAAACAACAATAACAACAAAACAAAACCCAATATGGACTCCCCTCATACTCACTGCTCTATTTCATGTGTCAGTGTCTTGAGTCATGCTCATGTCTGATATACATGTACTATAGACTGAGCATATTGTTTTTTTTTTTTTTTGGTTTTTTGAGACAGGGTTTCTCTGTAGTTTTGCGCCTTTCCTGGAACTCACTTTGTAGACCAGGCTGGCCTCGAACTCACAGAGATCCGCCTGGCTCTGCCTCCCGAGTGCTGGGATTAAAGGCGTGCGCCACCACCGCCCGACCTGAGCATATTGTATTAAATACCAATTCACTTACTATCGTATACAATTAGAAGTTTTTAAGTACAAACTACACGTATAAGAATGATCATCAAGTTAGATAAGAATGATCATCAAGTTAGAGGACCACTTATACTTTTCATAATATTTTTTTTTTTTCGAGACAAGGTTTCTCTGTGTAGCTTTGCGCCTTTTCCTGGAACTCACTTGGTAGCCCAGGCTGGCCTCGAACTCACAGAGATCCGCCTGGCTCTGCCTCCCGAGTGCTGGGATTAAAGGCGTGCACCACCACCGCCCGGCTACTTTTCATAATATTTTATAAAGGATTTTATAATAATACAATAACTGCTGTGGTTTAGAGACAGCACACATATGTTAAAATGAGAGAAGGGGCAGGTAGGTTGGTTTGGGAAAAGATCTGACATAAAATTACCCTTTGGGAGAGAGGGTCTTGTGACCACAAGAGCCATGATTGGCCTTGAGGTAGGAAAGCATTAAAAAAAAAAAAGAGTATATTGTATCAGAGACAGCATGGATGGGATGCTTCCCTTCAACACCTGAAAAGGAGCTTTATGAAGAGTGATAGCTGGGGCCAGAGAGACGGCTCAGCAGTTAGGAGCACCTGCTTGTAGCTGGAGTTTTTTCCAGTCCTGCCTGGCCCACGGTCAGGACAAAGCTCTCTCACCCGCCAATCCCTCAGCCGCTCAGACCCAACCAAGTAAACACACAGAGACTTATATTATTTATAAACTGTATGGCCGTGGCAGGCTTCTTGTAACTGTTCTTATATCTTAAATCAACCCATTTCTATGAATCTATAAGTTGCCACATGGCTTGTGGCTTACCAGTATCTTAACATCTCATGGTGGCGGCTGGCAGCATCTCTCTGCCTCAGCATTCCACTTCCCAGAATTCTCTTCTCTGCTTGTCCCGCCTATACTTCCTGCCTGGCTACTGGCCAATCAGCATTTTATTTATACAGAGCGATATCCACAGCACCTGCTGCATTTCCAGAGGCCCAGGGTTCAATTCCCAGCACCCACATGGCAGCTCACAACCGTCTATAACTCCAGTCCCAGGGGAATTCGATGCTCTCTTCTGGCTCCCACTGTGCATTGCACACATGTGTTGCACATATGTGCAGGCAAAAATACTCATACACATAAAAATAATAAACAAAATGTTAAAAAGAGATTTAAAAAATAGCTAAATAAGGTAAGAGAGATAGTTGTCGTGGACAGGGTAATAGGAGAGTGGGGAGACCCAGGAGAGAGCCTTCAGAGAAATCCCCTGAACAAGGAAAATATCTGACTCTTGTATCATTTCAAGGGGTCAAGGGGTCTTGGGAAATTCCGCACCATGTGATTTAGTCTGGGATAGCCAACTTGATGAGGAGCATGGAGGAGTCAAGTTACTATGTCGAACAAAATGAGGCTGTGAATCCACAACACAATTAATTCTGACATATGGAGGGAACGAGAGAGAGAGAGAGAGAGACAGAGACAGAGAGAGAGAGAGAGCCTGCTGGCTAAAGGATCTGGCCACTTAGAGTAGTGTCTTGAACTCACAGATCCACGATCTAACAACATCGTGATTTTTTTGACTAATTAACTTACACTTAATTTTAGACTAACGAAGCCTTACTTTTAGCAGGTTTTGTTGGTGTTTTTAAAGGATGCGCTCACTCTGTAACCCAAGCTGGCCTAGAACAATACGGCTCAGGTTAGCTTTAGATCCATGACAATCCTCCTGCATCAGCTTCCCAAGTGCTAGAATTACAAGTTTGCCTAGCACATGTTTTTTGTTTGATTGTTTGTTTTTGTTTGTTTGTTTGTTTGTTTGCTTTGTACAAATTAAATAGTTGTTAGGGAAAAAGATTTGTGGGGGTGGGAATAAAGTCTGTCCCAACAAAACTTCTTCTAAATCCCCCCAGCTCTAGCTGGCTATAAATCTGTCAGCATCAATTTTGGAGAGGCCACCCTGGGGGAAAGGGAAAGGCTGTGTGGTGCACTCAGTCTTGTGGAACTGCATGACAGACCTCATTACAGAGCAAATGTTATTTCTGCATTCAAAAGAAGTATGTCCTTGAGTCGAGTGGCAAGGTCCTGTGATGATTTATGTCCAAGAGCCGAAGGACTGTGAGCCAAAACACCTCCCCAAATGGCTGAACGTCGGAGAGCAAAGAAGCAGGAAGTCTGGAGACAGCTCACTGATAAAGAGGCACGTCAGTCAGTTTGCTGCCTGCCAGAGAACAGCCCGACTCTGACCAACGAATACAGTTAGAGTAGTTCCTTGCCCACATCTGGCAAGCCTGGATGGTTCACTTCCCTTGGGCACAGGTTAGTTCAAGGGGGTTAAATGGGAGCCCAACAGTTAGATTTTACTTCTTTCTAGAACATTTTGATTTTCATAGTGTGATGGCTAATCTTCAACTTGAGTTCCTGCCTTGGTTTTCCTGGATGATGGACTGTAACCCGTGAGATGCCATAGACTGCTTCCCCCTCAGGTTGTTTTTGATCAATGGTGTTTATCGGATTAACAGAAATCAAACTAGTATGCATAGATATCATATCCATGGATAAAAAACAGATAAAGGGCTAGTGATGCAGCTCAGTTGCCAGTGTGTGTAAAGCCTGGATTTGGTCCCTAGCACAATATAAACTGAGTGTGATGTTGCATGCCTGTAATCCCAGCACTTGGAAGGTACAAGCAGGAGAATCCAAAATTCACAAGCATCTTTGGCAACAGTGAGTTCAAGGCCAGCCTTGAGTACATGGGACTCTATGTCAAAAAAACAAAAAAACAAAAAAACAAAACAAAAAACACTAGACGAGGTGTTGGTGCTTCAGAAATTAACTCTTGCAACTATCTACGGCATTTATGTGTGAGTCTTTTGGATATGGCTCACACTTCTTCAGCACATCTGGAGGCCAGATCATCTCAAATCGCTTTTTTATGGAGTGCCTCATTTATTCCAATAACCCATGAAGTAGATGCTAATAACATCATCCTCATTTTATATGCTGAGGGAAGCTGGGCTCTTGGAGGTCATGAGCATTCCCCAAGAGCACCCAGGTGGTAAATAATCCAGGCTGTCAGTTCCAGGGCCTACATCACAAGCCTGTGCATGTCCTGGGCTGGCTCTAGATGTGACTTCAGGTCTCCACCAGCTGTCAGCTCTCAACATGTCCATTCTTTCTAGAGGGTTGGAGGCTGCCTATGGTGCCTCATGTGAGGCCATTGTGTAGTCAGAATAGCGAACCTCTTCCCCAAAGGTCAACGTCCAAATAGTCAGAACCTATGACTATATCTCCGTATACAACCTGCTAGCTTTCTGTTAGTGCAACAAGAACCAGAGAAAAGTCAACCGAAAAAGAGGAAAGGTGGTCCTGGAGAGCTGGCCCAGCAGTTGAGAACACTTTGCTGTTCCTGCAGAGGACCCGGTTCTGTTCCCAGGACCCACACAGTGGCTCACAACCACCTCTTAACTCCAGTTCCAGGGGGTCCGATACCCTCATGTCCTCCTCTGGTCTCCTGCAGGGACCAGGCACATGCAGTACACAGGCATCCATGCAGGTCAAGCACTCATACACATAAAATAAAAATCAATCTTTGAACAAGTATAAGTAGAAAATAGATGAGTCACAGAGAGGAGACAGAAGAAAGGGGAAGAGAGACTTGAAGCACAAGAGGACTTCATCCTGCTGCTGCTAGCCTCGAAAAAGAGGAAGGAAATGGACCTTTCAGTCTTAGAACCCCAGGAACTGGATTCTGTCAGCCACTCAAAGGAGCAAAGAAATGGGTTTTCCCTGACTCTCCAGGAGGGAACCAAGCCCTGAAAATGAGATCTTAACTCCAGCCCAGTAAGACTCGGGTCAGACTTCTGGCACAAGCTCTAAGATAATATAACTATGATGTCTTAAGCCACCACACTCATGATAGTTTGCTACAGCAGCAATAGAGAATGAAAACTGCTCAGTGTCTTCGTCCATCTTCACCAAGTGTCCTTGATGCCTAGGCATGAAGCGAGGTGCAGAAAATTAACTTCCGGTTCTCCTCTTCAATGAAGAGGTCCGAGTGGCTGAGAGGTGGGGGAGTGGGTAAGAACACTTGCTGCGCAGTCACGAGACCCTCCATTCAAATTCCCAGTACCAACATTAAAAAAAAAAAAAAAAAAAAAACCGCTGGGCGTGGCCCCACGAGGGCTTGTAACCCTAGTGCTGCTGGAGGCAAAGACAGGAAAATTCCCCAGGTCTGCTGGCCGCCAGCCTCATTCCAGGTTAGTGTGACTAAGAGGTGAGTGACAGTGAGGCAGTAAGACCCTTGAGGCTGTCCTCCGGCCTCGGCACAGGCACTGTACCCGTGGACACAGTGACCTACCTGTACCACACGTCCCGGGGGCATGGAGGAGGCGGTCAAAATTGCAAATCCAGGCTAACCTTTGCAGTCAAGGAGGAAATCTAAACGCAGGGTTTACCCAGACTAGAAGGACCAGTCATGATCCCGGAGCAACAATCTGCCAGTGACTTGTTTTTGCTGGATGGCCCCTGTGCAGGCGCAACCAAGACACGAAAGGATGAGCTAAAGGACAGTTTCGTGCCCAGTGGGAAAAAACCTGCAGATTTGTAAGCAACAGCCATGACATACGGCAGTGCATCTGGAACAAAAATACCTTAGCTGAACTAGAGGATATTCTCGTGTTGGTTTGTTCTCGACTTTCTAAAACGTAACTTTCTATTTGATAAGTGGAAAAATATAGTACAAAGCTTTGCCTATATTTTCAATAGAAAATGTGTAAAATAAGATAAATGAGGAAAATGACTTTATTCCAACATATTCAATGAAGCATGGTAATTTTTACTTTTAATATTTTAAAGAAAATTTTTATTAGTGGTATGTGTATGATTGAGGGGGCATGCAGGCCATATAAGTGTGTGGAGGTCAGAGGGTAACTTTATGGATTCGGTTCTCTCATATGAGGGCTCCAGGGATCCAATTCTGGTCATCAGGCCTAGTGGCAAGGTCTTTACCACCTGAGCCATCTTGCTAGCCCTGTCTTGTCTTTTTTTGAGATAGCCTCAAGTAGCCCAGGCTAGCCAAAGAGAATGACTTTAAGCTTCTGATCCTCCTGCCTCTACCTTCCAAATTCTGGGTTTGCCAGTATGCCACCATGTTCAGCTACGTTTTATTTCTTTAAATAATACTTTAAAGTTTTCATTTATTCTCTTATAATTTCATACATATAAGAAATATTCTTTGACGAAAGTTTCCCCCATTACCCTCTCTTATCTCTTCCCCTCTCCCCCCAAACCCCTTCTTCTTCCCAAGTTCTCTCACTTTCATGCCTTTGTGTGTGTGCCTGTGACCACTGAAGAATACTATTTCCTACACTGCATTCAGCCTCCCCATTCGCCTCCATCCGGTCCAGCATGGGGCCTCTCAGACGTTGCTGACTTTGCTGAGGGTCTTCTGCAAAAGCTGGTTGTCTCATGGATGTCAGGTGACAATAAAGGACCTACGAATGAATGGGTGCTTAGTAAAGATTATCCAGCAAATTACGCTCCACCTCCTCCTGACACAGAAGGAAATGACTTCAAATCCTCTTATCCTGCAAAAAAACATCCCTATCACAGTTCCCCAGGAGAAACCTGTCCACTTCAAGGAAGGGGTCACAACAGCACTCGAGTCACCCCATGTCAAGTCGACTTCCTTCCTAGGACCCGCCAGAGTCAACCTGCTCCTGCCTGGGCCGAGCCTTCTCCACCTTCTCCCAGCCTTTCTAGACTGCAATGTGGTCTCCGGGTCCCAGGCCTAACACCCTGGCACCAGAACAAAGCATACTGGATAAATAGGAGTGTGTGTGGGCTCTTCTGTGTTACGTCTTTTCTCATCTATGAAAAGTTTGTGGCGACTGCATGAGCTAAGGGTCTCCTGCTTCTCCAGTCTGACTACAATTATCTAAAGGCAAAGCTTAGGTAATATTTCTCTCATTCAATTTTAGCACCCAAATGGGGACCAAGAGTTGATACACGAGCCTGCGGGGAACATTCCTCGTTCCAACCACTGCATTACACACAGCAGGCACAGGTGTACAAGGTGTCTGGAGGACAGGGGTCAGCATCTGCTCTTGATATTCCATGTCTTCCTCAGCTCTTTGCTGTCTTATTTTGAGGTAGACTCTCTCACTGATCCTGGTGCTCACCAGTTCAGTAAGCTGGCTGGCCAACAAGCTCCAGCAAGCTCCCTCAGCAGTGAGGAGATACGGATGTTGTCACACACGTCTTTTTACCTTATGCTTGCCTGGCAAGCACCTTTTTGGTTGGGCCATCTGCCTAGTATGAGGCCATTCTTTAGAAAACAAAAAGTCACCCGAGGGTTAAGGACAGACACAGCACAATGTGGCTCACTTTTATTGTTACTGTTTTCAGAGTTTTATTCTGGAAACAATGAGATTTCTTTTTCTTTGTTTTTAGATTTATTTTTAATTATTTGCATTTGTGTGTGCTTGTGAGTGTAGGTGTCCACAGACTCCAGAAGAAGGCCTGGATCCCCTGGAACAAGAGATATAAGCTGGTGCTGGGAACTAAACTTCATCCTCTGCAAGAGCAGGAGGTGCTCCTAACCCCTGGGCCATTTCCCTAGTTCTGTTTGCTTTTCAAAAGGGTCTCGAGTAGCTCAGGCTGGCCTCAAACTCCCTATATAGCTGAGGCTATCTTTCAACTACTGATCCTCCTGCCTCATCTTCCAAGAGCTGGGATTACAGTTATGCAAAGCCGTGCCTAGCTTTGACCCACATTTTGTTCCTCTGACTGCAACACTGAGAATTAATTACAGGCTAATGGAGAGCTGGGTGTGGGTGCTATTATAATAATGCTATTAACATTATGGTTCAATTTCGTCAATGATTAACTGGATATTGGTGGGGGCAGCTGAGAGAGTTGATTTAAGACCCTCATGGAAAAATTGGAGAAGGAGCTTGCAGATAAGGAAAATGGGACCAAAAAAAGACAGTATGGGAACTAAGTCTGGAAGTGGAGGTGCAGGACAAAGAATGGTTGGGGTTAGTTTGTGCACGGGACCTCTCATCCTCTCCTGAGAAATGGGATTCTACGTTGCCACTGAAGGCCTTTGAGTCTTATGCAATAAAGAAAGCTTGGCAGGAGTGGGAGAAAGGGCGATTTCAGGAGTGTTCTGAAGGAATATGGGTGAAAGACCACTGGAGCCTAGGTTTAGATGGAGGAGGAGTTTGGGACGTCACCCCACGCTGGGTAACTAGAGAGTGCTCTTAAGGCTTATACTCCGGGCCCACCTCTTCTTCAGGACAACCGTGCTTTTAGGGAACTGAAGATTGCCACCTCCACCGTGGAAACATTCCCCTTCCCTTAGACCTCCAGGCAACACCAGGAGGTTTAACTGCAGAGCTTGAAAACAGTGTGCCCCAGAGGAGGGCATGTGAGCTTCCTCCAGGGGAGTTTTCAAAACTATGCTGAGTCCTGGCACAGGAGGGAAGCGGGCCTGCCCCCAGACTTCATTGAGGACCGTCACCCATTTCCATTTTTAGGTTAAAAATGCCTTCCTAGGTTTAGCTCCGGAGTGTATCCATCAAACTAGTCTTGCTCCGTTGCAGACATCAAGGTCACCCTCCCCTCTCCTGTCTTTTGGCACCGTGTGGATTGTAAAAAGTCAGGCGGGCACCAGGAACCTCCTGCCGTTTACAGGGGGGGAAGGGGGAGCCCCCTCGCTGCCAGGGCGTTGGCCCAGCCCGGGCGTGGCAGCTGCGGGGAGAGCAGGGCGGGGGCGAGGCGGGAACGGCGCCAGCAGGGCGGGGGCGAGCGCGGGGCGCGCTCCCGGGAACCTCGTGCCCGCGCCGCGGTGCCGCCCGCCCCCGCCCCGCCCCGCCCCGCCCCGGTCAGCTGGGTTCCGCGTCCAGCCGGCTGCCGAGCATCCCGGGCGGCGCGAACGGCCCAGCCATGTCCGCAGCCATGAGGGAGAGGTTCGACCGGTTCCTGCACGAGAAGAACTGCGTGACCGACCTCCTGGCCAAGCTCGAGGCCAAGACCGGAGTGAACCGGAGCTTCATCGCGCTCGGTGAGCGGCGGCGGGGGCGCCCCCCACCCCACCCCGAGAGCGGCGCGGGGCGCGGCCGGAGGGCGGCCGGGAGGCCCCTGGCGCGTGGAGCCGGGGCCTGGGCGCCGCGCGCGGGCTGCGGGGACGCGGGGGCGCTGACGTGTCGCCTCTGCCGACCGCGAGCGTCCGAGGAGCCGCGGGGTCCCGCGGGGTCCCGCGGGGTCCCGCGGGGTGGAGGCCGCCCTTCACCTCCCGGAGCCCTCGGCAGCCCGGCCTCGCGTGGACAATCCGCGCTCGCCCGGGGGCTGGCCGAGCGGGGCTTCCCGGCCGGTGCACCGCGCGGGCCAGCTGGGAAGAAGGGGAGGCAGGGGACTGCCCTGGATGCCCAGTCCAGGCGGGCCTCCCCCCCCTTCCCCGCCCCCCGCGGGGTGTTGAGGCCGGGGGATTGCTCGCTATGCTCGGCCCTGCGGACCCTGTCCATAGAGTTGAGGCAGGGGATTGTACGGGTATGCTTAACCTAGGCGGGCCCGGTTCAAAGAGTTGAGGCAGGGGACTGCTCAGTATGCCCAGCCTAGGAGGGCCCTGCCCAGGGAGGAGAGGCGGCGGACTCCCCAGTGTCCCCAACCCAAAGGGCGCCCGATCGACGGGCAGACCGGACCTCCTTGTGGTCGGTTTCTCTCCGGTAATCGAGGCCGGAGGAAAACGCCTAGGAAAGGCCTAACCTCGAAGTGTGGGTGTGGGCGGGGACTGTCTTTAGAATGTCTGCCCGGTCACCCAACCCGCTTCTCTCTCCAGGTGTCATCGGACTGGTGGCCTTGTATCTGGTGTTCGGTTATGGAGCCTCTCTCCTCTGCAACCTGATAGGTTTCGGATACCCAGCCTACATCTCGTAAGTGGCTCGCCCCCTCCACCGCCCCGTTCTGCCCCCTCCACCGCCCTCCACGTTCAGGGCTTGTGGGCTGTTTAGCCCAGGTTCTTGAGACCCAAGTCGGAGCGCCTTAAAGTTAACGTCCTGACTGCTTAAGGTTACACATTTGGGAGCCTTAACTTGTTCTCCGATCTCCTGTCAGCTGGCCAAAGGGTGTTGTATTTTTTATCAGATTATACTGACAAGGAGTTGACCTTATCCAGGCCGCACAGAATGTGGTGGAGCCCAGTCCTCCACTTTCTGGCTGACGGACTGAAACAGCTATCGGGAGTGACCTGCGCCCCATTGATGACTTACGGGGATTTCTACCATATGTTTTTGTACACGGTAAAACCCAATTAAGAAAGTTAGAACTTTCTTGATTCAGAGTTCTATTCAGGGCAGGTGAAGACTTTGGGCTTGCTTTATTTGAACCCGGCTCTCACACTGTAGCCCTGACTGGCCTAACACTCGTTTTTTTTGTTTTTGTTTTTGTTTTTGTTTTTGTTTTGTAGCAAAGGCTGACCTCACCTAACCTTAGCTTTCCTAGTGCTGGGATTACAGACGTGAGTCACCAGCCTGGCTTAGCTTTTTGATTTTTAAAAAAGGCTAATTATTGGACCACTGAGACGGCTCAATGGTTTGCTGTTTGCCACCAAGACTGACAACCTGAGTTCAGTCCTGGCCACCCACATGGTAGGAGAGGAAGTGACCCCTCCAGGTTCCCTGTCTCTTCTCCATGCCTCCATGCCATTGGCCTGCTGCTTCCCACCACAGATGAGTAAAGGTCATAATGACAGAAATTTAAGGCTTTTTTTTCTTTTCATTTTAAAATTCAATTTTTTTTTGTGTATGGGTGTTATGCCTATGTCTGGGCACCATATGTGTGCCTGGCACTGGAGGAGGCCAGAAAAGGGTGGTGGATTCCCTGGAACTGGAGTTTTGTACAGTTGTGAGTCAGCCTGTGGGTTCTGGGAATCAACCCTGGGTCCTCTGGAAGAGCAGCCAGTCCTCGGAACTGCTGAGCCATCTCTCCGGCCCCAAGGCCAAATATCAAAAGCAAATTTGGAAGCACCATAACAAACCTTATAAAATACATGACACAGCTCCATGGTTAAATTATTCGTGTAATGAGAAAATGAATCACAACATTAGGATCTAATAAGTATTATTTATTTTATAACTTAATGTTTATTTTTGAAGACATTTTATAATTTATCATTTTTCTGAGCAATCAGAATTGCTCTTCTCTCCACAAATGAATTTTATTTTATACTATAATAAAGTTGGTGGGTTTCATCCATTCGATTTCTGAAACTTCTCAACCATAGTAATAAAAATAAAGGGTGAAAACATTTCAGTGGGAGGTCAAGACACAGATAATATCATTATACCATGTGACTATCATTGGCCGGATTGGAACTTAGAATATGCGAGGAGGGAGAAAATGTTTTTATTGTTTTGTTTTGTTTCATTTTTGAGACAGTCTCAAATAGCTCAGGCTGGCCTCAGACTTGTCATGTAGCCGAGGATAGCCTCAAACTTCTGATCAGGGCCCCTGCCTCTGTCTCCCCAGTGCTAGGATTGTAGGCAGTGCCACCACAGGTAGCTCTGCGAATTTGGTTTTAGAAGTTAGTTGTTCTGGATAAAGGCCAGCTGCTGATGTGACGAGCTTGCTTGTGGAGTTGGAGACCCTCAGACGTCAAGCTGGGCAGGGCTTTTGCTCTCCGGGCATTACCTGCTAATGCACTGCCTGGCTTCTGTGATGATAGTATGGAGGATCACTAAGGCAGACGCGGAGGATTGGTTTGGCTTTCACTGTGGTAAAGGTAGAGAGAGCCCTTTAGTGATAGTTGATGTTAAATGCTGATAGCAACCTTGTTCAGAATAGCTCCCTGTGCAGTAACAAAGTTACCTTGTAGTGCACACTCTCTCTCTGACTCTGGGTATTTCACTTGGAATTCTTTTAAAAAGGGAACTTTGTGAAGCATTTTCAGTGTGTGTCTTAGAGTTGTTTCTCTCCTTCCACCAGGTTGGCAGCAAGCCTTCTCCCATTGAGTCCCGCCTTCCCCAAGAATATGGAGTTTTTAAGACCTTGATGACATAATAACCTGTTTTCCTACATCAGTGCTACTTGATACATAATTGTGTGATAAATGTAACTAACTTCTTTGTTGGCATGAGTACATTATTTATGCGAGCTGTAGAGAGTTAAGTCTGTTTCTTGGGGCTGGAGAGCCTTCTCAGCAATAAAGAGCACTTGCTGCTCTTACAGAGGACCCAGGTTTGGCTCCCAGCACCCTGATACGGCTCAAAACTGCCTGTAACTCCAGTTCCAGGGGACTCATTGCTCTCCTCTGTCCTCCACAGACATCAGGCATGGGCATGGTACACATGCATACATATATGCAGGCAAAATATTTAAACATACTAAATAAAATTTTAAAAGATTAAAAAAGTCTGTTTCTAAACTGGGCGTGGTGGTTCATACCCTTAATCCCAGCACTTGGGAGGCAGAAGCAGGAGGATCTTAGTGAGTTCAAGGCCAGCCTGGTCTACATAGTGAGTTCCAAGCTATATTGTGAGACTGTCTCAAAAAAAAAAAGGTCTGTTTTGGGTGGAACATGTAGGTCCATGCACATGTACAAGTGCATGTGACCAAAAGTGAGGCCAGAACTAGGTTATGTATTTCCTTGTCTAGAAGTAATCCTAGGCTAGACTATTTTCAGTCATATTCAAAGTGATTTTTTTTTTTTTCTGAGACAGTGTTTCTTTGTGTACTCCTGGCTGTCAAAGTGATTTTTAAGTTGCCATTTTCAGCCTTATTATTTCTTTGTGTATTCATTCATTGTCTACATGGTCTACAGATTATTGACTTTTTTTTTTTTACTTACCAGATGTTCGGTATTTCTGTTTGTTGCTAGAAGTTGTAATGGTAGACTGGTCATTTCTAAGTAGCAGAGGGGGGTAGATTTTCGAGGCTTTAGAATGTGGTCAATAAGTGCATAGGCTTTATTTTCTTTTCAGTTTTTATATTCTGAGGCAAAGTGACCTTTGTAGTACATTTTAGTAAGAGAAAAACACATGTAATAAAGGACATTTAATGATTTAAGCAAAACTTCAGAAAGTAATATTAAGTGGAGTTTGTGTGGATGAGGCTGGCCTTTCTGTAGGTCCAACTCTTGTCTTTAAAGTCAGCCTAGGATTCTGTGACTTGGGTAACCACTGGAGTCATTGGAGAGGCCTAAAAAAATACTGACAGCTGTCTGGGTCTTTCCCCCATAGGTTCTGATCTGATCGGTCTGGGTATAGCCTGGGCTTGGGGGTTTTGAAAGGCCTGTCAGTCTTTCATACTTTTTAAAGGATTATAACGTGCAGAGAGTGTTGAGAGCCTCTGGTATAGCATGGCAATAGTAACCACCACACAAGTGCCCTTTAAGTGTGAAGACTGGACAAGAGGGGGGGAAAATAGCCTTCTGTTCCCGAGAGTAGTCTAGAGACGTCCTCAGTGCTCTGCTCTGTGTAGGAGGTTCAAGAAAAAATGGGATTTGTACACAGTAAAAAGCATACAGACCCCAGTCAGTAAACATTCAGGCAGCCAACATTAATTTAATTAAGTCTGTTCATTGTTTAGCCATGATTATTGTGATTGTACAGTTTTTCAAAAGAAAGAAGGTCCTTAACAATGGTGGTTTTGAGTAGTGCTTAGACCATTGTTTGCTGGGGTTGGGGAGACGTCTCAGTGGGTCAGAGTGCTTGCTGGGCAAACATGAGTACACAGTGCCCACATACAGAGCTGGGCATGTGTGTGTGTGCTTGTATCCCCATTGCTGGGGTCAGGGAGGCACATCCCAGGAGCTCATTGGCCAGTCAGTCTAGCTGAAACAGCGAGCTTCTGATTCACTTAGAGGCTCTGTCTCAAGGAAGCGATATGGAGATGTAGAGGAGGGCACACATCCTTCTCTGGCCTCTACAAGGGCACACACAGACACAAACCCACACACTTAAGTGCATACACCATACCCATATTCACACACACACACCACCACCACCACCATGGTTTCTGCATGTCTCTGTCTGGTTGGGCTCATGTAACAGCAGGTGATTTATGAGTGAGGACATTTTTGTTCTGACTTCTGAAGGCTGAGAATTCCAAGACCAAGCTGCCAGCTGAGTTGGTGATCTGATAACCGTTGTCTGCTTCGGAAATGGCACCAACCTGTGGTGTGGTCACGAGGCAGAAGAGGCGAGCAGGCACCCTCGAGCCACTCACATCAGGCAGAGCACTTACAACCTAATCACCTCCTGCAGGTCCCATCTCTTAGAACTGTCACATCGGGTATTGGGTTCCACCAAACCGATTTGGGGTCACTGAAATTCCGCCCCTAGCCATTGTCTTCACTCAGCCTCCCCGTTTCCAAACCTCACTGTTCTCTTCATTCCCCGGGATAGTTACTCTTCAAAACGGAGGCTCATCTGCTTAGCAGATGTCCACGTCAGCCGTATACCCGCTGCTGGTATAGCCCTTTAGATGTGGCGATGAGAGGGACACGGTCCCTTTGCAGCAGTCCGCTGGTGAGCAGGTGGGAAAAATAGGTAAAGTAGTGACAGAATGGTGAACTCCCAAAGAAAGAGTCAGGCAGCTGTGTGGTCAAGAGGAACAGGAAAGGCTCTCTGGATATTTATCTGCATTGCTGTGTAAGACCTTAGGAACGAGCTGGAGCCAGCCTGGCAGAGGAAGCCGAGTGGGCCATGGCCTGAGGCAGCAGCAGCAGCCTGAGAGGGAAGAAGGCTGAGGGAGGTTCCCAAGGGCTGCTGGTCTGCAGCGGGCAAAGCTGACCGTGAATGCAGTGGCCTTTCCCCCCAGATGGCTGTATTTTTCTAATTGTGCCGGAGAGGGTTGAAATAAGGGGTCACATGATAGGACTTCCCAGGTAGAATGTAAATGGCTGCTGAGACCCCTGGATTGGTGATCTTGCCGAAGGTCTGCCAGAATTTATTTCCTTCTTTCCTTGCCTTTCGGCTTTGTTCCTGCTATCTCCTCCCCTGTGCCCTTACAGGAAGGGGCAGACCAGGGCTGTCTCCTCCCCTGTGCCCTTACAGGAAGGGGCAGACCAGTGGCATCTAAAGGTCAGTATTGGGCCTAGAGATTGCAGGGTGTGGAGATGAAATTTGGAAAAGCTTATTTGGCCTCCTGCCTTTTTCCATTACTACCCCCTTGAGAAATTCACGGGTGAGGCTCAGGTGCATCTGGCCCCAGGGCAGGACTCCCTGACTGCTGGTGCGTGGAAACAGTGATGAGTCTGTGTTCCTGTATACTTCGGCCGCCCTGTGTAGGTATCTGAAAGCCAGTTCCAGCCCTTTTTGTTACCATGAACTGTTGACAGATTCGCCTTCATCCCCTTCCCTCTGTCACTACAGACAAAAATAGAACCTCTTAGAAGGACGGACCCACATCTTCCCCCATAGGCCAGGGTACACTTCCATGGCCAGCATGTCCCCAGACCTGTGCAGACATCTCCTGTCTAATTCGAAACATTTTTGTCACCTCTAAAAGCAAATCATTAATAGTCATTCCCGGGAGCCCTTAGCTGACATTCTGTCCCAGCGGATCTGCTCTGGGCATTTCACAAGGTGGAATCCTGTGCTTTGCGGCTTTTGTGACTCAGTGTGGCCCTGCCTTTAATGGCAATGCTCAGTTAAGAGGCCCTGAGACCAGCAGAGAATGGTATTCTGCACCTTCATGCACAAAGCCCGTGCATGCGACCTGTGGGGACCCTTGGGCAGTGTGGCCGGTTTGGTGCTGGTTCAGCCAGGGGCACGAATCCTGTCCCTGCTTCTTTGTACAGTGGAATTGTGAGGCAGAGGCTAATGGCTTGATTTTCCATTCTTTTTCCTGCCCTGCAGTAGGAAGAAAGGGGAGGGCTGGTCTTCTGCCATACTCAGAAAGCTTTTGGTTTAAAATTCTGCACAAACATCTATGTCTTTCTCTCCGTCTGTTTCATATGTGCTTAGGAAAATCAGGCTGCTGCCTTCCCACAGTTGTCAGAATTCAGCCTTAGAGGTCAGCAGCTATCACAGTCCTTTGGTGTTGAGTGTGTTTCAGTTTGTTTTCTGTAGGGTAAGGGGTTGAGCACAGGCCTTGTGCTACTGAAGCACACTTCCACTGCGCTGATCCACAGCTCCTTTTGGTTTGAAATGACATTCTGTGGTCAGCACGGGCAGCACACACCTGTCATCCTAGCACTTAGAAAATGGAGGTGGAATATCAGGAGTTCAAGGTTATGCTCAGCTGCATGGCAAGTTCGAGGCCAGCCTGAGACTCTGCTTGACCCCAAAGAAAAAACAAAAGAAGGAAGTTGAGGAAAGAGAAATGATAGTCCAGGGATGGCCACACGCACACGCACGCGCACGCACAGAGAGAGGAGGAGATAGAGATGCCGTGTTTCCCAAGGTTATACAGTGGCCAGGTTTGATCTGGAGCCAGCCTGTAGTAACACAGGAATGTAACAGCACCTTTAGGCATGTTAGTGCTAATCTTCCAAACTGTAAACATGTTTACAGTTCATCACTATGGCATCTGTATTTAAAAGTTTTGAAATCTCACCTCCACCTCAGAGACATGTTACTTTGTTTTTTTTTAATGTTCTCCAGCTCAGTTTAAATGAGGCACCAGTATAAAGAATTTTATTTTTTCTGGGCATGGTGGCATATTCCTTTTATTCTAGCACTGTGAAGGCAGAGGCAGGCAGAGCTCTGTGAGTCCAAGGCCATCCTGTTCTATATAGTGAATTCTAAGCCAGCCAGGGTGAGACCATCTCTCAAAAAAGAAGAAGATGGTTTTTTTTTTCTGAAAAGATTTGTTTTTATTAATTGTGTGTCCGGGGCGGGGAGGGGGGTATATGAACATGAGTGGGTGTCCGAAGAGGCCAGAGGTGTTGGACCACCCGAAGCTGGAGTTCCAGGTGACTGTGAGCCATCCGAGGGGGCTAGAAATTGAACTCTGATCCTCTGCAAGAGCAATATGAGCTCTCAACTGCTGAACCATCTCTCCAGCCCCAAGAATTTTGTCTTCACCAAGATGCTGGACACTTGTGTACCATTTTATTTAGCTGAAAACTGCATGTATCTTTGTCTAAGGGCTTTACAGATATGGCTCATTTATGTTCATAACAATCCTATTATGTAAATGCTACGGTAATTCCCACTTTTACAGATGGGGCGGAAGTAACAGTACCTGGATCACGGCTTTGCAGTCAGTGGGTGGGAACTGGTGAGCCAGCCCAAGGAGTCTGGCTCCCTCATCTGGATTTTAGTTAGATGCTGCTTCCCTTAGTTAGATGGCCGTTTAGTTAGATGGCCCTTTCACGTGTCCTGTAGCTTCATGTGGTGACCTTATGTAGTGAAGAAAATTGAACTGTGTTAATTCTTTTATTAAGTCAGCTCTGTGAACACATTAGCTTTGTGCAGAATGTCCTCCTATGTCTCAGATAAGGTCCCCCCTGCCCATACCGGCACATGGAGGCATTTGCTGTGTTTTGTGAACACGAGCTAAAATTACTATTAACTTCTGTCGGTTCCCTGTCATGTAGCTTTAATTTACCACAGCGCTGGGGATGCACCCAGGGCCTCCCGCTGTGCATGCACTCCACTGTTGACAGACATCCCAGAACCTGGCTTTATGAGACCAGTCTCAATAAGTAATTGGGGCTGGTCTAGAACTCATCATCCCCCGGCCTCTGCTCTTCTGTCCTGGGACTTTAGGCACGTACCATCCTACTTGGCTGAAGTTAACGTTATGATACCATCCCTGACACAGATATTAGTTGTAAAGCCTTTGGTTGTATTGACAATGGTGGTACTGGTAGGAGTTGCTGTGGGCTCACTTACACAGTGTGAGTTATTAAGTTGGCTATTGGAGCCTTTAGGGAGAGTATTAAAAAGCAGATAAAGGCACCTGCCTCCAAGTCTGGTGCCCTGAGTTCAGTCCCTACGACCCACGTGGTGGGAGGAGAGCAGACTCTTGTGTTCTGACCCTCACATGTGCACTGTAGCACAAAACAACCCCCACCCCACAAGCAACAAGTCATAAGAACTTTAAAGATTAAAGGAACAAGTTACATTTTTCATTGTTTTGTGCAGTTGACTGAGAAGATAGTTTCACACAGGTAAGACACTTACTAAATACTGCCCATCTCATTTGTGTTGTTTTGTTTGGTGTGTGGTACATAGTATAAACAGTAAATAAGTAAGTTAGTTGTATTGTGTGACTCACTCTGTTGTTAGCCTTTCTTGTTCTCTTGGTCTTATCTCTTGCTTTGAAAACACATATGTTCTTCACTGGAAACAAAGCAACAAAAACAACAGCAAAGGGAGACCTTGGCAGTGGTGGCGCATGCCTTTAATCCCAGCACTCGGGAGGCAGAGGCAGGCAGAGCTCTGTGAGTTTGAGGCCAGCCTGGGCTACAGAGTGAGTTCCAGGACAGCCAGGACAGGGCTACATAGAGAGACCCTGTGACCTTCCCTCCTGTGAGAGGCCAGCTCCCACCTTTTAAAATGGGTTCCTATGAGGAGGAGGGAGAGATAAGAAACTTGTAGATAGAAAGATAACGAAGAGGAAAAAGAAACACAGGATCGCTTCGGAAGGTTCTGGATCAAAACACAGCCCCCTCTGCCTCTTCAAAAGGACTTTTTGTAACAATGCCAAGGGGTGGGGCAAAAGACCTCCCCTTGCTAGACCAAAGCACAGCCAAGTGTAGACCTTTCCAAACACCTGGTAACCACACCAGTGGTCAAATCATCCCCTTATGCAGCCCTGCTAGGTAAAGTAAGCTCAGATTCTCGGACCCTGGAGTAAGTTCTCACTAGGAAACCTCTATAGGTCTCCACACCCACCAAAATGAAAGCTGTGGCGACCCATAGTTGTTTACCTTCTTATTTTCCTAGGAAGAAGGAAAAAAAATTCCCTTATTTGAATAGGAGCAAAATAGTTCATAGGCTTTAAAATGTCATTTTTTTTAAGAAAACTTTTTATTTTATGTGTATTAATGTTTTGCTTGCATGTATGTATGTATACAGCGTGTGTGCCTGGTGCCCACAGAAACAGGAAGAGGGTGGCAGGTCCCCCAAACTGGAGATATAGACTGTCTTGAGTTGTCAGGTAGGTGCTGGGATTGAACTTGGATCCTCTGCCCTAGCAGCCAGTGCTCTTAACCACTGAGCCACCTCTCCAGCCCCCTGAAATGCCTCTTATGTGCAGCACTGGTGATAGGAAAACTGGGTTGCTGTGTTAGGGATTCTTGTGTCTGCTGTGATGAGAAGCATGACCAACATTGTGATTGGGATTCTCTGAATTCAAGCGTCTAAGGATCAACCTTGAACTCCGAGATGCGTGCCGGGAGCACTGCTTTCCTCCAAAGATTCAGGTTTCCCTCGGTTCTTCATCAGCAGCGCATCCTTGTCTGTCTGTCTGTCTGTTGTTTAACAGACGTACTTGGCAGTTAGCTAATATAATTGACTTGATAAGAGCTAGTGATGGGTGTGATTGACTTTGACAGTAGTCTGTGCTTTGAAGTTAGCCTGTTACTTTATTGTACCGAATTGTAGCTGAGTGGCACATGAACCATGTAATGTAGTATGTAACTGTGAGAATTCAGAGGCCTGCTAATATGGAGTTGATAATTACCAGTGTGATACCCCTGGGCAAACAGTCCAACTTAAAAAAATTATTTGTATTTAGTGAGGGTATGGAGAGAGCAAATGAACATGTGTGGAGGTCAGAGGACATTTCTGGTTTTTTTTTTAAGTTTATCTTTATTGTTTTAAATTATATGTGTGTATGAACTTGTGTGCATATGAGACAGTATTTGTGGGTTGTATACGTGTGTGAGTGCAGGTGTCTGAGGACTCTAGAGGTGTTAGAGCTGGAGTTACAAGCAGTTGTGAGTCACCTGGTGTAGGTGCTGGACTCGTCCAGGTCCTCTGCAAGAGCAGGAAGAGCTCTTGGCCACTGCGCTCCAGCCCCCTCCCCTCAGACCCTGTTTTGTGGCGGTTTCTCTTGTTTCCGACAGGGTGTTGTATGTGGGCAGCTAGCAATCTGATTGTGCTGTTTGCACCTCCATCTTGTGGTTGGAGTGCTGGGCCTGGGGTTACAGTCATGAGCACTGTTTCACTCGTGGGTGGCTTCAGGGGATGGAACTCAGGTTGTCTGGCTGCGCCACCTCAGCCATCTTGCTGGACTCCAGCTTACGTTTATAAAACTCAATGTTCTTATGTGTAAAGAGCCACAGGAGCAGGCATTCTGTAAGGGCTGAATTCAGGGTTGTTTTTTTATTAGCGTACAAGGGAAAACTGACTTAGTCATACTTGAGATTTCCCAACTTTACCTCATGGAACTTAGACAATTTAAGAATTACGAGCATTCCCAAATGCTATTTTCTTTCTTTCCTTTTCCCTTCACTCATTTTTGTTATTTCTTGTCATTTTTCCCCATGCTTAAACCATCTGCTCAAAAGCATCCTTATTCAAAGATGAAAAGAACTGTGACATTTTATTCTTCAGTGTTGTGAGTTTGTGTGACTTGTGGTTTTTTTCTGCCTTGGTTCAGTGGAACAGATTGTCTCTGTGCAGAATAAACTAACTTGGACTGACAAGGTTTGGACTTTAAATCCACTTTCTTTTCTTCTTTTCTGGGGCGGAGACTCCAAGTCTGATTATTTATTTGCCACTGGTAAAGACTTTTTCTGACCGGACTCAGACTCAGTAGAAGCTCTCAGTGGTAATCTGTTCCTGGTGGGGTGGGTTCTTTGGCTTCCTTCATCCTCGCCAAAAGTCAAGCATGTTCTGTGGCCTTTGCCGTGTTTTCCCTAGAGCATTGTTTCTTCAGAGCAATGCGTCCGTGTTTGTGTTACAGGACACGTGGAGTAATAAGACGCTGATTCCTGCGTGCTTTGGTCCTGGGCTTCTTACCGTCTTTCTTAAGGGCTTTCTCATAGCATGTTGTTGGACATCACCTTCTTTAGAGAGGTTGAAAGCTTTCAGTTCTTTGGGACTACTGAGCCACAGTAGTATCTGCTAGTCCAGGAATACACCCCTTCTTGTGAGAACCTGGTTGAGAACACTCAGATTGGCA
Organism: Peromyscus californicus insignis; assembly: GCF_007827085.1. Lineage (NCBI taxonomy): Eukaryota > Metazoa > Chordata > Mammalia > Rodentia > Cricetidae > Peromyscus > Peromyscus californicus. The sequence continues at coordinate 23,944,364 of NW_026294469.1, read as the reverse complement.
CCCACAGTGTATCCTGAGCAGACGGGGGCTTCCTCTCTCTGGTTCTTCTTGGTCTGTAGCAAGAATGCCCCTGACTCACAGCAGGCGCCCTCTGCTGAGGGTCAGATGCCTTGCTTGTCGTTCCCATCACAGATTTGGACCACATGGCCCTTCCACTCTTCACCCAGAGCACCCCCAGCCCCGTGGCCAGGGCTTCTCATAGAATGTATGACGTTCGCATTCATCATCCACCTTGACACGTTTCGGACAGCCGGTAGGAAGGAGATGCTCAGCTTCATCCTGATGCGGACTACCATATAGGAGGCGCGACAAAAAGAGCTTCAGTCCGTTTCTCACATAGTTTTTGTTTGCACTGACACTTGTTTTCTGTAATCTGCCTCTCTGATAGACTTCTTCTCCTGCAAACACACGTACAGGCTAATTATTAGGAAGAGCATTAGTCTTTATTTTGGGTGTCACTACTTCGTACAGACTGGCTTTGAATTCGGGGTCTTTTGACCCCAGCCTCCTGGGTGCCACATGCTTGTACCACCACACTGGCTCTGAAACTTTTTAGAAAAGTGATTTTAGATCACTGAGAATCATTTAGAGTCTTGGCCCAGTGTCAGGTGCAGCTGGTATTCTGAGGTGGGCTACCCAGTTCACATTATCCACATAGTACAAATTTAATGGAGGGGATTAAAAAAAAACCCAACAAACTGGAACTGTGATCCACTTGTTTCTCTACTGTTCTAAGAAAAAGTATATCAAAGTAAAGAAGATCAAGCCGTTAGTATAGCCTGTTGATAAATTATGTTTCCAGCATGTCGTGTGGCATATAGGACATAGGAATGGACAGCACTAAAATATGTGAGTATTTAGATTTGTCTTCTGTGTTATCTTTACCTTTCATTATGTATAGTCCATAGGTAGAACGTGCTTGGTCATACGTACTCCACTGAGTATAGGAAGCTGACATTTTTCAGTTTAATGACATGAGGAAATGTTGAGGTACACACTGGGCAGGAATAACCTTTAAGTCTAAAAGAGCTAACATGTTGTTAAAAGTGGGACATGGAGATAATTTAGCTGGTAGAGGCACTTACCCCCAAGCTTGACAACCTGAATTCAACCCCGGCACCAGTATGGTAGAAGGAGAAAGCTGACTCCTGAAAATTGTCCTCTGACCTTCATATGTGTGCTGTGGTATACGCACACACGCATGCGCTAAATACATGTAATTTTAAAAAGTAAAGTGCCTAATTGGTAGCTATATTTAAGAGAATGTATTGTCTGTTCCAAGGAAACCGAATTGGTAGATGAAGAAAGTTTCAGTAATTACTATACAGATTGCTGTGGATGATTGATTGATAAATAAAACACTGATTGGCCAGTAGCCAGGCAGGAAGTATAGGCGGGACTAGCAGAGAGGAGAATTGAGAGAACAGGAAGGCGGAGAGGAGGAAACGCCAGCCTGCTGTCCAGGGAGCAGCATGTAAAGGCAGCAGGTAAAGCCACGGAACACGTGGTGACATATAGATTAACAGAAATGGGCTGAGTTTAAGTGTAAGACTAGACAATGATAGGCCTGAGCTAATGGCCGAGGAGTTTAAATAATATGAGTCTGTATGTTTATTTTATAAGTGGGCTATAGGAGTGCCGGGGCTTGGTGGGACCCGGAGAGAAAAACTCCAGCTGCAACAGATACTTAAGACAGAACATGCCCTTTCTTCACATAGCTACTTTTCCTGTTTGCTAGTTTTACTTTGTTAATGATGTAAATAATAACATTTTTATAATCTAAAATACTAGATAAAAGTTGAGCAGCATTAATTCATATATTATTTATTGTAATTTAAAATTGCTTAAACTTCTGCCCTGTGGGGCTGGGACTCAGACAGGGGCCTGTGTGTGCCCTGCTAGTGTGACACCACTAAACGACACACCCTGGCTCCTGCTTGTGCTGCAAGTGCTGTTGTCTTACTCTGAGAGACTGTGTCCTGAAGGGAGAACTCGGCATGGAGGAAGTGACTAGGCTGCACAGTTGGCATGTGAACCTGAAAATGTAGCGTGCTGACTAAGAACAGCCCGGGTCAGAGTGGAGGGCGCAGGGGAGTGCAGAGGTTGGTGGTCTGCGGCGGGAGCAGGCGGTCCTCCTCATTGCCTCTGCTTTGGTTTCGGTTGTGATTGGTTTGTGACGCTGGGGTCGAATGCAGCGCCAGCGCCTCACACATACATGCTAGGCAACATCTGCTCGGGAAGCCGGAAAAAGAGACCATCTTAGAAAATGTGTCCTTATGCCGTCAGGCAAAAGTTCCCTCCCCCCCCGTGTCACGGGTCACGGCTGTGCTGCCTGAACCCCCCTAACTGTTAGGAGTCTCGGGGTTGTCAAGCAAAGGCACTGGGGTCACCACAGTGGGTTGAGGCCCTGATTCATCTCCTGGGCCTGGCCTCCCCAGTCAAGGCATCTCTGCCCGTTATTCCACACACAGTGCTGTGAGTGTGCCACGAGGGATGGTTACCAAGTAGGAAGGAAGGAACAGTGTGTGCCACTGTCTGGGAGACTTCACTGGGCCTGAGAGGGGCCTGGAGCTGTTAGAATTTCTGATGCAGCAGCAGCAGCATTGCTGTGAAGGTTTGACGGTGCAGTGACCGCCGTGCCACACACGAGCTCCCTCGTGCCAGTTAGAGACCGGCCCCAGATAGTCAGCCACAGGAGCGTGCACATAGGAAAAGATGTGCTCCGTCTTGATCAAAACAGCTGAAACAAAACCAGCTGTGACCGCACACACCTGCAATCACAGCCTAAGAGATGGGGCTCGGCGGGAGATCAGTTCAGAGAGAGCCTCGGCTACATGTCACGTTTGAGGCCAGCCTGGGCTACATGAGACCCGATCTTTTAAAAAAAGGTGGTGGCACACACCTGTGGACGCTAAGGTAAGAAAGTCTCAGGTTCCAGCCCAGCCCAGGCTACAGAGCTGAACCCTGTCTCTAAAGAACGGGGTGGGGTGGGGAGGAAGAGGGGAGTTTAACCAGAGTTTAATTCCTGGAACTCCGGTGAGACAGTGGCCTTGACCTACTCACACACAGTACGTAAAAGAAATAGATAAGTAAAAAATAAATGTTTTTTTTAATCACTAAATTACATTTTCCACTTACAAAGTTTTTTGAAACAGGTTTTTCATCCAGCCCAGGCTAACTTGAATTCAGTATGTTGCTGAATCTGACCTGGATCCTCAGGCCCTCACCACCCATAGGCGTTCCTTGCTTTACTGTGTTTTACATTACATTTTAAACATTTATTTCTCTGTGTGTGTGTGTGTGTGTGTGTGTGTGTATGTGTGTGTGTGTGAGTGAGTGAGTGAGAGAGAGAGAGAGAGAGAGAGAGAGAGAGAGAGAGAGAGAGAGAGAGAGAGAGCGCACATGTGGAAGTCAGTACAATGTGTAGCAGTCAGCTCTTTCACTCTGTTATGTGGGCTAGGCCACATAACATAACTCAGCTAGGCCAGGCAGCAAGCTCTTGGACTCCCTGACCCACCCATAGGTTCTAACATGCTTTGAGATCTCACACAGCTGCTGTATAATTCTTGCGTTCGAGGTGTAATCCTTCACCTCAGACTCCCAAGTGCTGGGATTATAGCCCTGTGCTAACCCTTTGGCTTCACTGTGTTTATGCCTTTCAAAGTTGTCATATAGGTTTTGTGCCCCAAATTCCGTTTTTCCGCTTCAGACTCCCAAGTACTGGGCTTACAAGTGTGCATCCTCACGGACCTGACCCAGGGTTGTTATGTTTTCCTTTTTCTAACACGGTGTTGAACATTAGCAGTGAGAGGAAGTGAGGACCCAGTGAGTTACAGATGGTTGTGATGTAGTATAGCTGCAAGACCAGTAGGCTCTCTCAACTGCTGAGCCATCGTTCCGGCCCCTGATACTTTTAAAACTTTTTCCACTTGTCATACCTTTTGACCCAAGACTTTTTGTTTGTTTGTTTGTTTTTCAAGACAGGATTTCTCTGTAATCCTTGCTGTTCTGGAACTCTTTGTAGACCATGCTGGCCTCAAACTCGGATGCCTGCCTCTGCCTGAGTGCTGGGACTAAAGGTGTGCACCACCATGCCCAGCCTGACCCAAGACATTTTATAGGATCCTAAGTATATAGATATGTAAGCACAGAGACAGGCAGATCTCTGTGAGTTCAAGGTCATTGTGATCTACATACGGAGTTCCAGGCCAGCTAGAGCTGCACAGAGACCGTGTCTCTAAACAAACAAAGCCAAGTATATAGGTTTGTAAAGTAGGTATGCAAATCCAACATGTACTGGTAATAAATCTGTTAGAAACTTATTTTAAACAGTTCTTTGAAACACATATAATTTTACCATTATTAAAGATGCAGAAAGAGCCGGGTGGTGGTGGCGCACGCCTTTAATCCCAGCACTCGGGAGGCAGAGCCAGGAGGATCTCTCTGAGTTCGAGGCCAGCCTGGGCTACCAAGTGAGTTCCAGGAAAAAAAAAAAAAAAAAAAAAAAAAAAAAAAAAAAAAAAAAAAAGATGCAGAAAGAAAGAGAGAGAGAAAGAAAAAGTTGCTGGGTGGTGCACACCTTTGATCCCAGCACTTGGAGGCAGAGATGGATCTGAGTTGGAGGCCAACCTGGTCTACTGAGTGAGTTTCAGGACAGCCAGGGCTACTCAGAGAAACCTGTTTGTCTTGGAAAAGAAAACAAAACAGTAACAAAGAAAGTAAACAACACCTACCCCAAAATCCCAAACAAAAACAGTATAATGGTAATAATGTAAGATGCCTAGTTTGTAAGCAGAATTTTCTTTTTAAGTAGCCTGTTTTTTTTTTAAAGATTTATTTATTTATTATGTATACAGTGCTCTGTCTACATGTACACGTGCAGATCAGAAGAGGGCGCCAGATCTCATTACAGAGGGTTGTGAGCCACCATGTGGTTGCTGGGAATTGAACTCAGGACCTCTGGAAGACCAAACAGTGCTCTTAACCACTGAGCCATCTCTCCAGCCCCAAGTAGCTGGTTTTTAAGAGTAATTATAGATCCAGAGCAAAATTGAGCAGATGGACAAGAAATGCCCGCATGCCCCTGCCCCTCTCCTGTCAGCATCACTACCAGAGCAGAGTGTGTTACAGCTGCACCCAGATGGGTACCTCTTTATCACCTGAGACTTGCAGCCTGGTCAGTCTGCGTCAGGGAGTGCTTTCTGCTCTCTTGATGACGTTTGGTTTGGGAGGGAGAGGAGTGGGTGGTTCAGGACCATCCCAGCTCTGGTTTCTTCCTGTGTGTTTGGTGCTGCCCTCGGAACATCCTCAGTTCTCAGCTTCGTTTCAACAAGCAAACAAACCCAACTGTGGAGCCTGAACAAGGAGGTGGGCCAACAAGGAGGGAGTCACCCAGCACCAACTGTTGAGCCCCTGTGGGCTGGGAGAGGCTCAGGAGTGCCCCGTGTGGATCAGGACCAGTTCAGTACCAAAGAAAGTAATTTTTCCCAGTGTTTCTTCCAGAGTTGGCCCAAATAATGTTTCACCGGTATCCAAATGTCCCTACTAACCTGCAAACAGGACTCTGGGAATTTCGGCTAACTCTTTATTCTTAGAGCACAGAGGATTTGAGGTATAATTAAAATCCATCTATAATTCTCTATTATCCTTTTAGCCTTCTTAACTGATAACATTCCTCTACCAGCTCTTAGTCAGAGAACTAGTGGTCTTTTTCTGCCTCTGACTGCTCACCTCCCTAAGAGTACTAGCAAGCATTACTATAATTATTACCTACTATGGACGTATTTATTCTGTTCCATTCAGTGTTACAAATGCATTACATATACTAACCACTGTAATTGTCACAGCAACACAGTAAGGTATATCACTTGGTAGATAGCAAGCGAAAGCCCAGAGAGAATGAATACCCGCCCCAGGTTTGAATGGGTGGTGTGGGCAGGGTGGTCAAGTGGTGCCCGGTTACCCTGACTTAGAGAAATTAAGTTTTGATAGTTTATTTTGTTCAAGTAGAAAGTTCAGATGAGTCCATTTAATCCATTGGGCTTTGCGTCTCTCCTGTTTCTCTGTGTATGTATCGAAGGCTTTTAATCCCCAAAGCACAGACTGTGCCATTGTTCGAGAAGACTGTTTATAAGGAAATCTATTAGCTATTTCCTCAAGAGAATTACATGAGTATGTTCACTTTAGTGTCTGTTTCTAGCGAAGCTCCAGAGAAAACTGGCCTCATAGGAAGCAGTAGTTACAGTGTGGAGCTCAGGGTTTTCGAATAGAACTCTCCTCTGCCCCTTCGTCCTGCTCATTACAAAGACCTTAAAGAAGGAAAGTTTGTTACCCCAATACTCAGGACTGTTTTATACTCTGGAAGCTTTCCGGACCCCTGTCTTGGTCTGTCAGCACACAAACACATCTTTTCTTTGTTTGCTTGTTTCGTTTTAACACAGAATGAGAATGTTTTTATACTTAGCAATGTATCTAGGACATCTTTATTGTTGTCCTTTATAAAGGTATCAGAATATTAAAAATGTGTTTAAGTACACCATTCCCCCTTTAAATATTGTGTTGTGTGGAGCCTCTATAATCTCTTAATGAATTAGAATGCATTTTGATACCACTCTGCCCTCTTTTTTTTTAAAGACTTATTTATTATGTATACAGTATGCCTGCAGGCCAGAAGAGGCCACCAGATCTCATTACAGATAGTTGTGAGCCACCATGTGGCTGCTGTGAATTGAACTCAGGACCTCTGGAAGAGCAGCCAGTGCTCTTAACCTCTGAGCCATCTCTCCAGCCCCCACTCTGTCCTCTTTGACCTCCTTGTTCACACACACACACACACACACACACACACACACACTCTCACACTCACACACACACACACACACACACACTCTAGCATGGCCAGGTGTGCTAGTGCATTCCTACAATCCCAGCACTTGGGAGACAGAGGCAGGAGGATGAGCAGTCCAAGGCCAGCCTCAGCTGTGCAGCAAATTTGAAGCCAGCCTGGACTACACGAGAACCTGTCTGAAAATACCAAAAAGATAAGAATTTAAAAATGGAGAATTTAGTTAATTCATCTCTGAGATGCCTCCAACTCAACATTTGTGGTTCCTTATTTTCCATGAATTTGTAGAATTGCCGACTCCCCCAGAGCATCGAACCATCTTTCCCACCGTAGCTCTGTCATTCACCAAGCTCAGCTTCTTCCTTGCCGTCTGCTCTAGGGAAGAGGAGCTCCATTCCTCCATGGTCAGTGGCTCAGGACAGAGAAGAAAGAGGCTGCAGTGCTGAGCAGAGGTGGTCAGACTTTGGATCAGTGGTAGAATTGGTAGTGTAGGCCTGCAGAGAGTAATGGACCTGAGAGACCACAGTGTGTCCAGAAGAGCCTGTATTTACTCCATGAGTTCAGAGCTCAGGATCAGTGTCTGCCACTTCCAATGAAGCCAGGCCTGCGCAGAGAGCCGCAGTCATTGCCAGGGGCTTCTGGGATTGTTCCAGAATGCCTCTGGAGTTTAGCTGGAAACTGAAAAGAACCAGAGGCTTTGGTCCAGCAAAGCAAATAGTGGGCTTTTAGATGTAGTTGTTAAAATCTCGGTGAACGGTTTTAAATGTTTTATCTCAAGTTCCTTACACACTTGAGAGTGTTCAGGTGTGCATTCCAGGCTGGTGGAGTGGGTTTATTGCAGCTGTAAGTTCTCTTCTGTGTCTTCTGTGCACTTTTCCTCTCTGGGTCTGCTCAGTGCTGGGAAAAGGTGACTGTCCTCCAGTGCAGCCCCTGGGAAATCACTTGGGCTACCATGTACCAGGCTTTTTCTTTCGGGCCACTCACCAGCTCCCAAGTCATGACACAGAAACTTACTGCTTATGAATGCTCAGCCTTATCTTAGCTCATTTCTGGCTAGCTCTTTTAACTTAAATTAACCTGTTTCTGTCTGTCTACCTTTTGCCTCAGGGCTGTTTACTTTCCTTCTGTTTATCTTACTTTCACTGCTCCTTGTGGCTGGCTGGCAGCTGCCTGGCTTCTTGTCCGGGCATGTCCCTCCCTCTTTCTCCTTTTTTTTTTCTCTTCTCTCTTTTCCAGGTCTAGATTTCCCCTCCTACTTACTCTCTTTGTCTGCCAGCCCCCTTCCCCAATCCCTCTCCTGCCTTGCTGTTGGTCATTCAGCTCTTTATTAGACCAATCAGGTGCCTTAGGCCCGCAAGGTGAAGCAAATGTAACACATCTGTACATTATTAAACAGATGCAGCACACAGGAATGTAACACATCTGTAGTCGCTAACAAAGGCAGCAGAAACAAATGTAACACATAGTTTATGTAGTTAAATATTCTATGGAGCTTCTGGGGTTTTCTTTCTTAGAAATGAGTAGGTAGGGTAGTGCTGTCAGGACTGGAAATCTGAAATGATGGTCGTCAAGTGTGGCTCTCCATTGGGATCAATGCACAATTTTCTTTTCTAAAAAAGAAAAATCTTAGCATGTTTGGGGTGTATGTTTGTGGGTTGGCACATGCTTGCCATGGCCCCCCTGTGGGGGTCAGAGGACAATATCAGGTGTCAGTCTTTGCCTTCCTCATTGGAGGCAGGGTCTCTTATTTGCCACGGTGTCCGCCAGGCTAGCTGGCTAGCGAGCTTCCGAGGATGGTTGTTTTTGTCTCTCGTCTGCTGTAGTGGTGCCGAGATCAGACACATGTTGCTGGGTTCGGATTTACATGGGTTCTGGGGATCCGGACGCAGCTTCTCAGTGTGCTTCACCCACTAAACCACCCCCCCGCCAGCCCTCTTTTATTTATTACTGCCCTGCCTTCACCTTCCAAGTGCTGGAACGTCAGGTGTGTGCCATCACACCTGGTTCCTATACAGCTCTGAGGGCATGCGGCTGTCCTCTGCCTCCCAGAGTCTGAATGGGTAGGTCTCGAGAAGACTAGACATCCTGTTTTACCAAGTGCTGCAGGTGCTGTAGATGGTCATCCTCTAGGTTTGTGAGTCAGCGGCCTGGAACACCAACTCCGACCTTCACCCTTTCACTTCTGATGGAACCCTCCCCTGCCCAAGTAAGGAGGGGAGGACGGACTGGTCTCCTGGGGATTTAGACTTTGAGACTGTGACCTTTTCTCTGCTCTTTTTGTGGGCCGTGGCTTTTTCTAGTCCAGGACAAGATCTCAGTGGTATCTTCCCAAAGCAAGGTTGCAAACCTCCCATTGTACTTATATTGATTAGTAAATGTTAAATGTCCACCTTGTCCAGACATTTTGCTGGGTGCTGTCCAGGGTCTAATGAAGAAAATGGCCGGTTACAGTACAGTAAACACCGGCTTTGGAGGTGCTCCTAGGTATAAGTCCATCTCCGCTACTTGTAACACATGCTGTTTCTCCTCTCTCAGCTACAGTTTCTCTCTAAAAGACAGAACAAAACCAAAAAGGTATCCCAGGAGCTGTTGGGGAGATTGTATTGTTTTGACAGGGTCTCGTTTTGTAGCCCAGGCTGGCCTGGAACTCAGAGGTCCTCCTGCCTCTGGCCCCTGAGAGCTGGAGGTGAAGTTTGCCACAGTTGATCCATCTGCCTGATGTTGGAGAACGGGCTGTGAAGGAATAATGAATCTCACTAATTCACAACGTATTTTCTTTTGTGTTGCTTTTCAGAATGAAAGCCATCGAGAGTCCTAACAAAGACGATGACACCCAGTGGCTGACTTACTGGGTGGTGTACGGCGTGTTCAGCATTGCTGAATTCTTCTCGGACCTCTTCCTGTCCTGGTTTCCCTTCTACTACATGCTGAAGGTACAGTGGCTTCTAATGGGCCATCACCTCCACGTCTGTCTCCTTTGCCCTCTCTTGGACTCCGTCTCAGGGCCCTTTACCAGGAATAGTAGGAGCAAGGACTTAAATGTGGGCTGCTAGGGTTCTTGTCTCCGATTACAGCTGAGAAGGCAGCATTCATGGCTCCCTCCCTTCCTTTGTTTAAGGCCTTGGAAGAGCCGGGACAGCTGGTGTCAAAAGGTGTGTTTGGCAGTTGCAGGGATTGGAAGCATTGTGACTTGACACAAGTGTTGCCATTAATCTTCATGCAGTGACGTGTGACGCAACAAAGAAACGTCAGCATGTTTTCAGCATTCATAGTGCTGGACAGGAGTGGTTATTTGGGGGAAAGCATGTCATTCCCATGATAGACTTGGAGAAGAAAATGTCCCGTTGCTTCTGAAAGTCATCTTGGTAACTTTGGCTGGTGTAGTAGTCAGAGCTCAGCCCTGCCAAGCCTTGTTTTTGGCACAGGACAAGCCCAAGCTGCCAACATTTGGGGAAGTGGACAGGAAACTGGAACTCATAGCTGGATCTCTGTGGGCTTCTGGTCTGCACCAGAGGTGAACAAGAGAGGGAAAGGTGTCCATTTCATGGATATGGAGGTTCTTCTCCCCGGGTGGTTTCCCACTTGTCTTCCACGGAAGAGGCTCTGCTCTCGTCAGTGGGTGACATGTACCTAACACCTCTGGGTGCCAGAGCGCAGAGTTTGCAAGCTAGAGAAGGTGCCGTGTCCAGCCGTGAGGGACTCTAGGCTATCCCCTCTCCCTTGTAGTCATTTTAACGTGCAGTGCTCGTGGCATAGTTTAAAGGTCCAGAGGATCTGATGCCTCTTCCGGCCTCCATGGATACCAGGCACACATAAGCTGAACACTCATGTGCACAGAATAAGAGTAAATATTTTTAAAAAACAAAAAGGCTCACTTTCACCTCTTTTATGGCAATTTAGTTTTGTCGTTTACCTCTGTGTCTCTACTACTTGGCTTAGTTGCTTTTTTCTATTTTATACATATCTCTTGATTTCCATTGAAAAATAATTGGCTCTTCTCCCCGACCCCCATCCTACCTGATGCTTACACCCTTCCATGTCCCCATCGTTCCCACTTACAGAAGTATGACTTGAAAATGCCATTCAGTCCGTCATCTAGTCAGCATGCTGCAGCACCCCTGAAGTTTCTCTCCACCTGGTCATTGTTACTCATCCATCTTTAACTCATTTACAGTTGTTTTTATTTTTATTTGTATACATTTGCATACTTCATTTTTAATCTAAGGAAGCTTGGGTGCGGGAGATTAGATAATGGCGCCTTTTCACTCTTCAGTTTCTTTTTTGTTTGTTTTTTTTTTTCTGGGTGGGGAGTTGAACCAGGGTTTTGCAAGCGCTCTACCACTGAGCTACCCCACCAGCTCCTTTCTCCTGATTTTAAATTCTGAGATATAAGAAACGTAGTTTTCCTTTGCTATTTGATTTTAGCCTTTATTTTAAAAAAAAAAATCTGTCCACATGTCCCTCTTTCCTGTCTGTCTGTCTAGTTCTTACATTTGCTCATAGTTAGAACCATTCCACAATTAATGTCATGTGTTGTGATTTTTATTTCAACTACCATAATTTTCAAGCCTGACTATTTTTGCTGGGCTCGTATTTTAATTTTAATTTACTTGTGTGAGTGTGCGCTTGTGACAGCCAAGGACACCTCCAGGAGTCGGGTCTCTCCTTCTGTACGGTTCCAGCGTCAGCTCTCGGCTCTGGCCACGAGGCTCACACAGCCGTCTCACTTCTTTGAGCTGGAAACAGTCTGCTGTAAAATTCCGTGTCATTCAGTTGTGGTTTCGATCCTGACAGTCTGTAGTTGATTATCTTGTTTTTCTTTAGAAACAGTGTACTCATCAAGTGTCTTATTATTTTGGTCTAAAAACCAATTTTCCTCCAAGGGATTCAGAAACTCTGGCTGTGGAATAAAGGCCACACCCATTTATGCCAGAGTTGGGGTGGATGAGTCCATTCTAGCTTGGGGAGACTGAGGCAGCAGAAGAAACAGTGAATGAGTGACTCCCCCCTCCATCTTCCCCTCCCCAACCTCAAAGATGCCTCGAAGTTGTATCTGCCAGATCCTGAAGAGTGAGGAAATCATGATCTTTGGTTGGTTTCCCTCCCCCCTTTTTTTTTAAACTTCGAGGTCTGGAAACAAAAAATGCAAAAGTCCCAAAAAAGATTTGATAAATTTGACTAAATAAACATTTTAATAACTCAATTTCTGTATGGCAACAGGTAGCATAAAACTGCATCAAAAAATGACAGACCAGGAGGATATATTTACAAGATTTATATCAAGTAAGGAACTGATATACAAAATATATAAAAATTCCTGTAAAGAAAAAACAGGCAGAATTTCTATATAGCTATTTAAGCAAAAAGAAAAAAATGTAAGTGTGAGTGTCCAAGAAGCACCCTCCCCAGTGACATGGGGTTGGGGTGTCTTAGTTAAAACACTGTCCAGAAGCAGCCTGGAGAGGAAAGGCTTTGTCTTACAGCTTACAGTCAGTCTGTTGTGGAGGGAAGTCGAGGCAGGAATCTGGAGGCAGGAGCTGAAGTAGAAGCCGTGGAGAGGTGCTGTTTCCTGGCTTGCTTCTCTGGCTTGCTCAGCCTGCTTTCTTACCCAAACCAGGACTACCTGCCTCGGTGACACCACCCACAGCAGGCTGCGCCCTCCCATATCGATTATTTTTTTTTTTTTTTTTTTTTTTTTTTTTTTTTTTTTTGGTTTTTCGAGACAGGGTTTCTCTGTGTAGCTTTGTACCTTTCCTGGATCTCGCGCTGTAGACCAGGCTGGCCTCGAACTCACAGAGATCCGCCTGCCTCTGCCTCCCGAGTGCTGGGATTAAAGGCGTGCGCCACCACCGCCCGGCTCCATATCGATTATTAATCAGGAAAATTCTCACAGAATTGTGTAGAGACCAATCTGGTGGGGGCATTTTCTCAATTAAGATTCCCTCTTCTGGGGCTGAAGAGATAAGAACACTGGCTGTTCTGGAAGAGGTACGAGGGTTCAATTCCCAGCACTCATGTGGCAGGTCATAACCATGTATAACTCCAGTCCCAGGGGATCCCGTGCCCTTTTCTGGCTTCCACCAGTACCAGACACATACATGATGCATAGACATACAGACAGGTAAAACACTTGGACATGTAAAACAAAATAAAAAATAGTTAAAAAGATTCCCTCTTCCCAGGTTTGTGTCTAGTTGACAAAAACTTCCAACACAGGGAGTTAAAATAATAAAGCCTCATATTGTATTCACTAAATTGACAGATTTTTGTTTTTTGAGACAGTCTCTTGTGACTTCGGCTGACCTTGAACTTGCTGTGCATTAAACTGTAGGCAGAAGTTTCTGTCCCAGCAGCAATTCCTAAATACCCAGCAGCTAATTCCCAAATTACCACACAGAGGCTTATGTTAATTATAAATGCTTGGCTGGTAGCTCAGGCTTATTACTGACTAGCTCTTACACTTAAATTAACCCATAATTCTTATCTGTGTTTAGCCACATGGCTTGGTGCCTTTTCTCAGTACAGCATTCTAATCTTGCTTCCTCTGTGTCTGGCTGGCAACTCCTGCTCTGCCCTTCCTCTTCCCAGCATTCTTAGTTTGGTCACCCAGCCTATACTTCCTGCCTGGCTACTGGCCAATCATTGTTTTATTAAACCAATTCAAGTGACAAATCTTCACAGTGTACAAGAGGATTATTCCACAGCAGTAAACGCTGGTGTGTGTCACCAAGCCCGGCCTGGCAGAGAGTTTAAAGATTGAAAATCCTTGGTGTGAATGAGTGTACAGGGAATGGGCCATGTAATGTACTGGCAGTGAACAGTGTGTCATTAGAACAGACATGAGAGTTTCTTGTTGAATTGAAAAATGATGGCCTCACAATATAACCCCAAGGAAATGTCCACAGTGCAGGAGGGTTGCACAAGATGCTTTTCCTTTTGTTGGCGAAGAACGTGATAACATTTCTTTCTTATGTGTGTCTGTCTGTGTCCATGTCCACATATATGGGCACAATGTGTGGAGGACAGAAGTTAATATCAGTGTTTTCCTCGATTGCTTCCTATTTCATTTACTGAGGCTTAGTCTCTTGCTGAACCCAGAGCTCATCAGTTTTGCTAGCCAGCTTGCTCTGGGGGAAGCCTGTCTAGCCCACCCAGCTTTGCACATGGGTGCTAGGGGTCAAGTCCTGTGCTCACACTCCACGTCAAGTGCTTTAGGGACTGAGCCATCTCTCCCCGGAGCCACCATTTCTCATTTTAACTTGGTCCTCGTTAGTGTTGAGTGTGGACTTGACCCAATCTAGAGTGGCCGGAGAAGTGGGTTTCAATTGACTGGCCCGTGGGCGTGCCTTGGGGGAGTGTCTTGATTGCTGATTGTTGTAGGCGAGCCCGGGCCACCTGTGGGTGGTGCCATTCCCTGGGCAGCGGGTCCTGGGCTGGGTAAGAAAGCTGAACTTGAGACTATGGTGAGCAGCAAGCATGTTCCTCCATGGTTTCTGCCTTGCCTTCCCTCAGGGAAGGACCTGGAAGCTGAAACATGCCCTTTCCTTCCCTAAGTTGCTTTGTCAGACTGTATTATCACAGGAGCAGAAGTGAAAATAGGTACTTCAGTAGGATACAAACTTACCTTTGTATCTTACCCCCCTTCTCTGCTCTGTGTCATTTTATTTGTGGTTCAGGAAGAACAGTCACTTTTGTTTTACATTTCCCTAAAGACAGGGTGTTGGAGTCACTGTGGGGGTGGGCTTTGAAGTCTCATATATGCTCAAGCCATGCCCAGTGTCTCAGACTACTTCCTGTTACCTGTGGGTCAAGATGTAAGAACTCTCAGCTATTGGTGAAATTATTAAGGCCACTCCACGTAGTTAAAAGGAAAGTTTATTAGTGGCGTAACTTACAAATGAAGGGATAGGTATTTTACTGTGTAGCTCAGGTAACCTCAAATTATTGTGCACAGCTTGAACAATTGATTTTATTTTCTTTATTTTTTGAACAGTTGATTTTAAATTTAACCTGACACCTTTCTGTGGCTATATTGCAAAGGCTTTCCAAAATCTAGATTTATGTATTTATTTTCCTCCTTCCTTAGTTATACAAGTTTACATAAGGCCATTCATGCAAATACATGTTGTATTCTGAGCATATTTCCTCTCTCTTGTTCTTCAGACAGTTTCTCTCCTATTTTCATGTTATCAGAACATAAATGATAGACTTAGGTTTCTGACCAGTTCATTGTAGCAGAGTAGGAAAAGTTGATACATAAAACCAGGCATGTGTGTTGTGTGTGTGTGTGTGTGTGTGTGTGTGTGTGTGTGTGTGTGTGTGTGTGTGTGTGTGTGTGTGTTGCTGGGGATTGACCTTTGGGCCTGGTGCATTTTAGACAAGTATTATGTCATTGAGCTACATCTCCAGCCCTAGAGATACATTTTCTCTGGTGTTAGCTTTAAATTAGCTTTAAATTCTGACAGGATGGTCCCTGACTATCAGTTGTACCCCTACAACTAGCTTTGGAGCCGCAGACAGAAGTCTGGCTGTTGTCATGTGGATTTATTGTGTCAGTGCTGATGTGGAAGTGGTCCAGTTAAAGCAGTATGTGTCTTTCGTCTGAACTGTCGGTAAGAGTGGGCTTATGTGTGCCTCTGGGAGAGTTCTCATCGGGCACTCGGAGGAGAGCTTGATGGAAAATGAGGTCACATCTGTGTGAGAAATAGTTAACATAGATTAAGGTGGAGTTTTGAAAGCTGGTAGCTGGGTATTGCCTTGAGAGTTGAATGGTAATTAACCTTATTTTTAATATGAGAACTGGAAAATGCTGAGAATGTAGATACTGAGCAGTAATTATTTTACTGTCCCAAGACAGTGGCTAGAGGGTACCAGGAAGTACCAAGTGGATCTCTGGCTGTGTATTCCACAGAATGATCACACTGAGAACAGAACTGGAGACACCTGGCTCCGCTCTGTTAGTCCTGCCTTAATTCATGCAGAAAAGAGACCCTGCCCGCTGGAGTCTCTGTAGGTGGATGGCGTTTCAGAGGGTTCCACTAATGAACAGTGAGAACTTTAGATGATACTGTTGCTCTACTGCTAACTGATAAAAAAAACATTATGGGGCTGGAGAGATGGATCAACAGTGAAGAGCAACTTACTGCTCCTCCAGAGGACCCAGGTTCGATTCCCACCACCCACATGATGGCTCACAGCCACCCATAACTCTGTTTCCAGAGGGATCTGACCTCTGTGGGCACTATATGAACATATGTCACAATACATACTTGCAGGCAAAGCAGTTGTCCACATAAAGTAAATAAATAAATGTAAAAAAAACCATAAAAAACAAATCATGATTTTCCTAAAACCCCATAGAACAGAAAAAGGATTCAAATATGCTGAGTTGCTTAAGCTCATGAAATGGACCTTTTGATTCTTAATCTGGTGGGTCTTTTGTGTCTCACTTTGATGCCACTTTTGAAGTGATTATCTGTCTCTTTATGAATAATTTATTCCTGAAAACCAGACATTCTATGTAAACATACTAGCCAGAGACATATCCCTCTCCTTTCTTTGAAGTTTCGCTTTTTGCCTATGTTGACCTCAATCTTGTATGTTAAAAGTGGTAAGCCTGCCGCTGAGTGTCTGTGTATCTGTGTGTAGGGTGTGTGTGCTTACCTGCATGTGTACACACACACACACACACACACACACACCACACACTCAGGTCCCCATGCTTGTGCAGCAAGCCATCTCCCCGCCCCTTATTCATTGGTTTTTATTAGTAGGTAGTCACTTTAAGAAAAGTTTTAAGAAAAGGTTTCCGCTGACAAGATGGGGCCGGGGGTGACAGTGTTCTCTGTGAAGACTGACGGCCTGCACTTGATTCACAGAACCCACAGTGGAGGGAGAGAACTGATTCCTGAAAGTTGGCCTTTGACCTCCACGCGTGCCCCTGCACTCACATGCACCATATTTCAGAACACACACACACACACACACACACACACACACACACACTTTAAAACATGGTGGGTTTCATGATGACATATTTATATTCCCTTTACTTTCCTGTCATTCTCCCTACCTCCCATTCTTACTTATTTTATTTATCTGCTTATTTTAGACATGGTCTCACATGTCCCATGGCTTCCACTTCCCTGTGTAGGTGAGGAGGACCTTGAATGCCTGGTCCTCTTGCTCCACCTCCACAGAGGGCTGGAATTATGGGCTGGCCCCACCGTACCTAGTTTTTGGGGTGCTGGGATTGAACCCAGGGTTTTGACTGGGCTAGGTAGCACTGAAACAGCTGAACTGTGTTCCCAGCTCCTCTTTTCCTCTTCCTTCTCTTTTGAGATAGTCTCTCTGTGTAGCTCCTGCTGGTCCATGAATGCTTGTGTGTTTTTCTATCTAAGAAAAGCCTCCAGTTAGCCTTCAGAGAACCCCAGAAACACCAGTGGAGATGTCAGAAACAGCAGCTATCCCCAGAGTGGGGGGGCGTGAGTGTGGTCCCCGAGTGCCCAGGTCCCCACTCACCGGTGCTCTGCCCCCTGCAGTGTGGCTTCCTGCTGTGGTGCATGGCCCCGAGCCCGTCTAACGGGGCTGAGCTGCTCTACAGACGCATCATCCGGCCCATCTTCCTGAAACATGAGTCCCAGGTAGACAACGTGGTGAAGGACGTGAAAGACAAAGCCAAAGAGACCGCAGACGCCATCACTAAAGAAGGTAAGGCTTAGGGGACTTGGTGCAGTGTGTGGAGTGTGATGCCCTGGGCTCCACCAGCAGGCTTATTGGCCTCCTTGTCCTCTCCGGTTCCTCCGCTGCTTCCTCGGTGACACATTCAGTCATCACATTAGAAAAATTACTTGTCCACTTGAGGCAGATATTTTAGAGTATCATCTACCGTTCGATAAATTCTGTAGGTCAGTTCAGGCTGACCGGTTTAGCATGACATTCTGATTGTTTCTGCTGCTGGGTGTGGTGACGTGACCGCAACCTCAGCGTTTGGGAGGCAGAAGCTAGAAGAGCAGTTTGTTGACAATAGAGACGTCGGGAAATCCTCACCAGGAGGCTGTGCTAGCTTGGTTTTCTGCTGCTGTGATAAAACCTTTCCATCAGAAACCAGCTTGGGAAGGAAAGGTTTGCAACTTAACAGGGACTCCCAGGCAGGAGCTGGCCGCAGAGGTCAGGGAGGGTGCAGCTTGCTGGCTGGCTTCGAGGTTTGTGTTGGGCTCTTTCTTTCTTATACAACACGGGGTGGGGCTCTCTTGCATCAATTAACAATCAAGCAAATGTCCCCAGAGACATGCCCACAGACTCCCACGACTGGGGTTCTGTCTTCCCAGGTGTGCTGAGTTGAAAACCAAGATAGCCGTCACAGGCTGTCCTGAGTCAGACTTGGAAAGTAGCAGGAAACCGGAGGGCAGATTGTCCAGGAACTGTTTGTGGGAAAGCTTGGAGGGAGAAGCAGTAAAGGAAACGTGGAGGGAGAGCAGGAGACAGAGACAGAGAGGCGGGCAGGAGGCAGACGGGGGCTGCCCAGGGGCCATGGGCGCTGGCTTCAACTGTGTGTGAGAAAGGTGCTGAGCAGGGAGCAGTGTGGGCTGTGGCCGCTGCACTAAGAGCAGAGTGAGGGGGTTGGGGACTTAGCTCAGTTCTAGAGCATTTGCTTAGCGAGCACAAGGAGCTGGTGAGTTCGGTCCTCAGCTCTGGGGGGAAGGTGAGGGAATGGACTCAGGAAGGAAGGAAATCAGGCTGGAGAGATGGCTCAGTGGTTAAGAGCATTGGCTGTTCTTCCAGAGGTCCTGAGTTCAATTCCCAGCAACCACACGGTGACTCCCAACCATCTGTAATGAGATCTGGCGCCCTCTTCTGGCCTGCAGACAGAACACTGTATACATAATAAATAAATCTTATTAAAAAAAAAAAAAGGAAGGAAATCAGTAGTTGGGATGTTGTGATCTGGCTAGAGATGATAGCTTCAGGATTTGTTAGCTTCAGGATTTGTAGTAGTGACAGTGAAGTAGCAATAATAAGTATGAAAGTGGATTTTTTAAGGTAGGGACAGTAGGATTTGTATATGAATTAGGCTAGAAGTTGCAGAGAGAGAAGCCAGACCAGGCTCTCCAGCCTCAACAGTTGAAAGGATAGACTTGCCTTTGAGGCGGGAAGACTGGGTAGTGGGAAATACAGAATCCAGTCCTGGGCAGATGTCTGAATGTCTATTAGATAGATACCTGCATGGAGCAGTTAAGACAGCCACGTGGATACAGATATTGAGAGCCCAGGAGGCAGGTTTACATCGAGGGTATAAGAGACGGAAGTGCATCACCAGCCGGGTGCACTGGCAGGGAGAAGCGGATTAGGATAGCAGGAAAGCCACCTGCCAGCAGGGTTAGGTCAGATGAAGAAGACCCAGAAGAGACAGCCGTCAGACTTAGCAACAAGGACAGATTAGTGGCCTGAAGAGTGGGCAGAGGGAGCGCTCATCTGAAGAGACTGGAGAGAAGGGGAGCCATGTCATGAGAGAATGGGCAATATCCGCAAGGAGGAAGCAGATCGTAGAGAACACAGTCTGGTGGTAAGAGAGTGAGCTACCCACAACCACGTCCTCAGGCAGACTGAGAGAGAGCATCTACCTAGTGTGCCACAGAGGGAATGGCCAGGGCTGGGACATTGTAAACAGAGGGAAATGGAGGTTGTGCTAGAGAAGCTGGGGGTGGGGGTGTGACAGGAGCTTCAGGAAGTGGAGAAAGAGAGATGGTAGTGATGGGTGTGGATGGAACAGGAAGCGGCGTGGATAGCTGTCTAGAAAGAGGCTGCCATTGAAGGGACATACCGTGACTAGGTTCAGGTGTCATGGGCTATCAGATCTGTCTCAACTGCTCAGGTCCAGCTTTGGACCATGACAGCAGACCCCAAAGAGGATTTTAGATTGGAGGAAAGTGGGGCTGGCTCACTGGCTCACTGGTTCACTAGATGGGTCAGATCCACTGGGTATTTCTCACACAGCTAGTTGAGGAAGAAAGACTGTTTCCTTCCTTGTCAACCTTACCTGGTGATTTTAAGTGGGTGAATGGAAAACCACTGCCAGAAAGCCTGCGGACAGGGGACTCTGGGCTCCATGGAAAACAGCTCCCATCTGTGGAGTCTCACCAGAGCTTCCAGAAGACTCTGCCTCACCTCCATCTCATCCGGCACTTCTGTCCTGGGGGGGATAGAGGCACAGTGAGCAGGTCTGGATGTTTACAGTGCTGGCGTGGGCCCTTCC
Source organism: Peromyscus californicus insignis (assembly GCF_007827085.1). NCBI lineage: Eukaryota > Metazoa > Chordata > Mammalia > Rodentia > Cricetidae > Peromyscus > Peromyscus californicus. Next base: position 23,924,265 of record NW_026294469.1, on the reverse strand, counting down.
TCTGACTCTGGTCACGTGACAATCCCTGTGCTTTTGATGACTGAGGGAGACAGGACAGATAGTTGAGGTGATGATGTCGTACACGCATTGAGGCTAGATGACCTTCGAGAATGCCGCTTAAGTCGAGGATTTGTGCTCTAAAGAGCATTGTCCTTGTCCATTTCCCGGAACCCTCTCAGCCTTGACCACAGCCTTGGTGTGTGCTCAGCTGCACAATTCACCCATCCTAGTCACCCACTTTATCTAGTGGCCGGGAAGCATGGAGCTTACACTATAAAAACTTCTGATACAATGTTCTTTCCCCCAACAGTCAAGAAAGCTACTGTGAACTTACTGGGTGAAGAGAAGAAGAGCACCTGAGCCCTGCTGGACGGTGCCCCACCCCCACTCGCACTCCCATGTTACGTTAGGGACAGTGGCAGAGTCGGTGAATAATGTTGCCTTGGAAACTGATGTATTAAAAATGGAATGTGTTGTAAGCTGTTTTGCTTTTATTGTCGTGTGTGTAGGGAGTGTTTTCATTTAAATCTAACACAGTGGGAAATACCTAAAAATTTTTAAATATTTTGCTGAGAAGGAAGACATGTCACTATACTCCAGGAAATACAAACCGAGATTGGAAATCTATGTCCATAAGCCCCTTGCTCTGTGGGCCTTACCCTGCATGCATTTTCTTGTACTGACAACTAGGAAATCAGTATGATTCTGCTTTATGTGGTGTATGATTTTATATAGTTCTGTGTTTTTAGTGTATTTGTGCATATATACACATATATACAGGGGAATGTTATTGTTTGGCTAGAACATGCATAGAGCTTGACCGGAAGAGGCCAGGAGAAGGTTGTGTACGCCACGTGTAACCTGTGAAATAAGACCACCTGCTGAAGCTGAAGATGCTGTTCTGATGGTGTGAGCTTCCAAAGAACATTTCAGAAAATCAGTGCAAGCGAGTAATACACAGATGAACACAGTAAGAAATGATGCAGAAAGGAAGTTGGCTGTTCTGTGTTCTGAACATCAGTGCTGAATGCCAGGACAGTCTGTTGAGCAGGTAGCCACACTGGTGATAAACAGGAAGATACATGCACACACCAGTGCTCAGCTCCAGTTCCCTGCAGAAACAGTAATACCATCTCACCTGCTTGAGATTTGCCTGGTTTTGAGATGCCTAAATGTCAACCGTCCTGTTTTACCTTCAAAACTGGGTGACAAGTTGCCTCAGCCCCTCTCCTCCCCATACTCTTCTAAAACCAGTTCACGGTACCTCCCAAGACATGCCCACCTCCGCTTATGGCTTTCTTCCTAGTGCATTCTGCGGGAAACATGTTTCTACGTAATGGAAGTGCCCGTTCATGGGAGACGTTCTGAACTGACTTCTGCCCGCCTGTTTTTCCCAAATAAGGTAATAGCATGACTTAGCGTGTTAAGTGAATTGAGCTTGTGTCTGGCTGGAAGCAAAGCATTTATTTGTACCTGAGTGGTATTGCAAAGGCATGTAAAGTTACAGAATCCCTACTAAACTTTAAATGTTCCAAAGAGTTCATGCAGCAACTGTTTCCCTACTTCAGTCATTCAGATCAGCAGTACTGCTGTTTTGGGAAAAAGAGTCCTCTATCCACACCTGCAGAAATGGTCATAGCCTTTAAGTAAATATTGCCTGTCCTCAAGATGTGCTATACCAGACAGAAATGGTTGGGCTGCAGTCCCTTCGTCCATGTCCCCAGACTCCCTTGGTTGCCTGAAACTGTACTTAACTATGTGAACTGTTCTTTCCTGTGTGTGTACGTCTGTGACAAAGTTTATTGATTGAACAAAGTAAGAATTAGAATAAGAAGAATTATGACTATACACTCTAATAAAGATTATGTTTATCTGGTCTCTCAAAGTATCTTAAAGATGTTTTTATTACACTTAGTATGTATATGTGTGTGCTATATGTGTGGGTGTAGGCATACATGCCACAGAGCACTTGTGGAGGTCAAAGGTCAACTTGTGGAAGTTGGTTCTCTCCTTCAACCACGTGGTGGGCCAGAACTCAGGTCGTCAGACTTGATGGCCAGCCCTTTACACACACAGCCTTCCCTGGCCTCAGGATGTGCGGCGGTGCCTTGCTGCGATTCAGAATGGCTGACCTCTCATAACTGAAACCCCAGACAAGGGGATGACATAAATAACTAGCCACATTCTGTGTTCATTTATTGTATTTACTTGAAATTTTGCTAAAATCTGGGTTAGGAAAAGGAAATTCCCACAAAATAAAATGAAATCTAATAGTTAAATGAGCATTGAATTTTATTAACCTCATTCCTCACTTGGTTTATACTTTTCCTTTAGAGGTTGCTTTGTTAAAGGCTCGCTAAAGAAAGCATTCCGACCGATCGCATCTACCAGTGATTAGCCTAGAAGGAAACGACTCATTGCTTGTGCTGCACAGAACATTACTGCAGAGCTCTCAAGATGTACAGTGCATACACACGGGTGCAGGCTGGCCTTCAGATCGACACCCTCCCCTCCATTCCCCTCAACCTTCCCAGGGCTAGGATTACAGGCATGTGACACTACCTCAACACCTCCTACATGGGTCTCTAAATAATTCTGTGACCACAATGGAAAGGAAGGAGGAGGAAAACAAATCCCCCCACAACCTGTGAATGTTCTTTGAAACATACCTTCTGTCGTGGACCTTAGTATTGTGTGAGGCACCATGTTTCATTAGCAGCACCAAAGCCAAACAGGATGTAGTAGATAGAGGATGCGCTCTGGTCAGGGGTTTCTTCAGCTGTGCTGTTGTTAAACTAAATCTCAATGTTAGGATTTTACTAATAAAGACCCCAGGAGCCAAGGAGCAACCAGCTGACCTTCGTCCTCAGAAAGCCAGCATCTCAGAAAGACAGCTCTCTTCCCCTGTCCCAAAGCAAAAAAGCCATCAGACTCAAAGGGCAGTCTCACTGCTTCCTGTGCATCTCTGTCCATTTTCCCGACTCCCCTCTAACTCACTATGGCTACTTCCTGTCAACGAGTTGCTGGCTCCACCTCTTGACCCAAGGTTGATTTTATTTAACTCAGTCTCAGGGTTCACAATGTGATCAAACATCCCTGCTTTTCTTACGTGTCTGTGATCATGGTGTTTGGTGGGACAGGCACAATTCAGGTCCTGAACTAACACAATTCTGTATGATAGGACAGAGAAGTAAACGTACTTGAAAATGACCTTTGGGTTTTTCTGGCTTCTAACTATAATATTAACTCTAACAGACCAGAAAATAAAAAGGTTGACAAAATGCAGCCTCACCTTCACAACAGAAGTATCAGGTGTGTTGCTGCATTGTGAGGTGGGTGATATTGGAGAACACTGGAATCCAGAGAGACGCTGGAACCTTGTTAGATCTAGTGATCTGGAGCCGACACCTACGCCTAGCTCTAGAGCCAGAGCCCAGTGAGAGTCCCCACATGGTGCTGGGAAACACGGCAACTGGGAAGCACCTGGGGTTGCAGGACACTCGGGAAAAGCTGCACAGTAGCTTGACTTGGGGAAAGGACTTCCCGTTATCTCCCAGCAAACGCAGGGTGCTGGGACCAGGAGCCATCTTGAGAAGGGGATACCGTTTGAATTTAGACTACCGTAGGAGTCAGACTCCCTGGCATGTCGCCGTCGCTGGGACCCCACAGGCATTACACTGTACTGTCCTGTGGAGTGTCTGCTTTATGAATCCAACTTGGACCAGCAGAATAGCTGACCCAAGCTAACAGGGACTATGGGGGGTCCAGCCCCTCAATAGTCCCCTCCCAGGGTCCGAGAAGAATCTACAACCAGCTGATAATTTAATCTTTGATGATATGAAATGAATCTACATACACAAAACTCCTCAGTCCATACATACACTTTATTATTCTGTGTCAGTTCTCTGTCTACACAGCTTCTGTTCTGCTCTCATGCCTAGCTCCTTTCTTGCCTGACTTCTTTCTACATTTATCTGCTGTCCCCTCTAAGTTCTATCGTAATTCTCTCATCTTAGTTCTGCCCCATCTAGGTTCTCATCCATCCAGTTCTTTCCCATCTTAGCTCCTCTCCCATCTCCTTCTTTCCGATCTTGTTCCTCCCCATCTGGCTCTTCCTCATCTTCCATCTTGTCCCTCTAGTCCCTCTCTTCTGGCCCTTCAGTCTAGTTCTTCTCCATCTCAGTTCATTCCTCTCCAGTTCTTACCCATCTAGTTCTTCCATTCTCTTTTCTCTTCTCTGTCCCTTCCTCTGAAAATAAAACTGCCTTTTATCCCTTTGACCCTTATCTCTCCAAGCTATCTCTGTTCCCGCTGTTTCTGGCAAATGTGCTCCATCACTAGGCAACTTCTGTGTCAGCTTGATGTACCTGTAAGTAGAAACCCTTCGGTTCTGAGTTAATTGTTAAAGGTAGATCGAAAACTAGAGATAAGACTTTGGAAAGGGAGAAAGTTAAGCTTAATTAGCACATCCACCAGGCCCTCTCAAACAGGTGGCCTGGCTGCTTAAATTTGTTCTTAGAGAGTACAGAGGTGTCTCTGATAAGATACTTTCATCTGTCTGGGGACGGGCCTGGCCGGATGCTGCTAATGACGATAATGACAGAGAGGCCTGAAACTAGGGATCCTGGCTGCGTTACTGCACAGAAGGTTATCCAAATATTCCTCTAGTAGAGGAGAGATTGTGCCCAATGAATGATGGAAAAGCTATAGTAGCACATGAGAAATTCATAGCAGGAAACGGCTAATAATCAAAAGCCAATATCACCAAGACTCCTTGAGCCTCAGCTTGACCTCTGGAAGGCCCATGGCTTCTTCCAGGTATTAGCTTTGTCCTAATCCGCTGAAATCCTACTTCATATATTTTTTACGGCTTGCAGCACTAAGCCCACGGGGAGAAGAACCAGATTGGGGAACTTGTCCTCTGAAACCAACATGTAACCAGTTCTGTGGGTGTGCTCCATTGCCAGGCCGAGGGCAGTATGGGTCCTGCCCCCCCTTCTGCTGCACTGAGCTTGGGCACTGTTAATGCATGGGTGGGGAGGGAGCAGCGGGGTTCCCACTGGTGCACAAGTTTGGGGGGTTCTGAGAGGAACGTGACCCACTGAAGCCCGACTCCCAGGTAGAAACTGCTACCAAAGCAGAAGAGAAACAGGAATTCTTGCTGCTCACCTTCGTGGTCCCCACTTCAGCCCTGCCTCTCCATCTCGTCTGTTGTTAGGAGTGGGTGTGAGAGCCACATGGATGCTGAGGCTCCTGTGGCCACCTCTCCCCATGTAGCATTCAGGCCCACACTGTTGACTGCTGGGGTCAGGGGCATTTGCTAGTTGCACAGATGGCTTTGAACTCACGGTAATCCTCCTGTCTCAGTCTCCCTAGTGCTGGGATTGTGACAGAAGTGACAGCTACTACTTACTCTTGGCTGTGAAGTAGGCTTTTTTTTTTTAAATGATTTATTTATTTGCATTGGTACATCTGTGTGAGGGTGTTGGATCCCCTGGAACTGGAATTACAGACAGTGGTGAGCTGCCATGTGGGTGCTGGGAATTGAACCCAGGTCCTCTGGAAGAGCAGCCAGTGCTCTTAACCTCTGAACCATCTCTCCAGCCCCGTAAAGTAGGCTTTTTAAATTACATTGTTTGTTTATTTATTTATTTATTTATTTATTTGTGTGTGTGCGCGTGCGTGCGTGCGTGCGTGCGTGCGTGCGTGCGTGCGTGTGTGTGTGTGTGTGTGTGTGTGTATGTGTGTGTGTAGCGAATGCAGGAGCATGCACATGGGGCCATGCATGTGTGGAGGTCTGGGGATAATGTGATGGAAGTCAGTTCTCTCCTTCCAACCTCTGGGTTCCAGGAATCAAACTCACATCGCCAGGCCTGTACAGCAAGCGTTGAAGCCGCTGACTCCTCTCTGGCCCTGAGAGAATGTTTTGACAACTGATCATTTGTAGTTGAATTGGTGTCATGTTTTTAAAACTAAGCAAATAAAAGTACAAAATATTCAATTCCAAAGAAAACAGGTTTCCACTTAAAAGAACAAAATATATTTTATAATTATGAGAAACCAATACATCCAGAAAATAATAATAAAAACCCAACATACTTCATAGTTCTCCAACTTTAATACAGTAAGAATTGCCGAGGGAGTCTCTTCAGGGCACCTAAAGTCTAGGCTGGGCCAGCGCTCTTGACATGTTCCCAGGGGAGGTGCTAGGTCTTTGATAGTCTCTCTCTCTCCCTCCCTCCCCCCCATCTCCCCGCCCCCTTCGTTTTGTTCTTGGTATCCCGCCTTGCACCTGTGAGGGGAGCACTTTACCCCTGAGCTACGTTCCCAAGCCTTCCCCACGCTTAGCGGTAGAGGCACCGGGACCGGGACCGGGACCCAGCTGCGGACGGACTGACCCAGCTGCGGACGGACTGAATGGCAATGTCTACGGGCAGTTGATTAAACTAGAAAATGTTTAGGACAGGAAGATGCCAAGCATACACGCGTATGACAGGGGAAAGGAGGTTAAACAGAATAAAATCCTCCTTTTCTGCAGATGAGAGTTAAGGGCTCACGTGGAAAGGACGCTGGGCATGGCCACATGCGGGGTCCCTGAAGACCCACCACCCACCATTCCAAGCAAGCTCCAGCTAATCTCAGGACAGAGCAGCTAAGAGGGTAAACGTTAGCAAGGTCCAACAGAACGAGAGGACCCCACGGCTGTAGTAACTGCTTCTCCAAGTGTCAACGTTGAGTACAGCGGTGTGGGTGCGAGGCCCTCCCTCAGCCCTCCCCATTCACAGCCGTTCTCTGTGAGCCATCCTGCCTCTTCATCCTGGGGTGTGGCCACAGGGCTGCCAGGCATCTCCCCGCCAACAGGCCCAGTGGGCCCAGGGCTGCCTGGCATTGCTCTAAGGCCAAGCAGGAAAAGTGGCTGTGCCTTCGTGTGGCTGTGTTTGATCTGGTAGTCTCTGGCCCGAGCTGTAGCTTGCTGCCAAGGCAGCCCGGGGCTGGGTGAACAGATTCCTCCCCAGGAGACTTGCTTGTGCAAGACGAATTTGCACAGCTCCGATCTCATACAGATCATGTTTGCACTCAGTAACCATCAAGGCCTCACACCAGTCTCCAGGTCCCTGATGAATTAATCTTTTTTATTTTTATTTTTGTATTTATGTTTTGTGTGTGGGGGGGGTGTTTTGCCTGCATGGATGCCTGTGCACCACGTGTGTGCCTGGTGCCTGAGGAAGCCACAACAGGGCAATGGATCCCCAGGAACCAGAGTTAAGGTGGTTGTGAGCTGCCATGTGGGTGCTGGGAGGAGCAGCCAGGGTTCTGAACCACTGGGCTATCTCTTGAGCCCATCACCCCTTTTAACTCCCCTGTAAACACAGTTCGGTCCCAGCAGTGAGCGGGATATCAAATACGTCCTCTCCCATGCCCATTCTTTCAGTAGTGCTGGTCCTCTCTTTTGTCCTCCAGTCCCTGATATCGAGGGGGCCCTCTGCTGGTGCTAACCGACCGTCTCATGGGTCATATGGGCCCATCCACCAGGGGCTGGTTTTCATCGTATCTCCTCAGATCATGCATCTGCACCCAGGTCCCACTGTCTTGAGAGCCATGCCGGGACAGGCTTTCTCTCTTGTGTTTCCAGCTTAGGTTCGTGAGATGTCTCAGTGGGTAAAGGCACTTGCCGTCAGGAATGACGGATGACCTAAGTTTGATTCCCGGGACCCACCCAGTGGAAGCAGAGACCTAACCTCTGCAAACTGTCCTCTGACTTACACATGTGTGCCATGGCGCATGTGTATCCATGCACACATTCATACAACAAATAAATAAAACAATTAGATGTCTTCCTTGGAGCTGACAAGGTAGTTCAGTGGGTAGAGGTACTTGCTACCAATCCAGACAACCTGAGTTTGATCTCCAGGACCCCCCATAGCGAAAGGAGAGAGCTGGTTCTTGCAAGTCATTCTTTGACTTCCATATCTATGTCCTGTGCTCACGCGCGCGCGCGCACGCACACACACACACACACACACACACACACACACACACACGAGTAATAATTAAAATACTCTTTTTAGTCTTTCTGCCGGGGATGTGGCTCACTTGGTAGAATGCTGGGCTAGTGTGCATTAGGCCTGGGCGCAATCCCCAGTACCACATACACCAGGCTGGTGGCACTCGGGCCTGTAATCCTAGCCAGTTCAAGGTCACCCCCAGCCTTAGCTTGTTTCTGGTCTATGTGGGCTACCTGAGTCCTTGTCCCCAGACAGCAAGTCTTTTCCAAACCAACCAGTTCAAAGGCAAACTACTTGGTTCTCAGAGTGTCCTTCATGTTGTACCATGGATTGTCCCGTCCTCTCTGTCAGGTTGTCTTCTGTCCCTTACTCCCTCTTCGCTTCCGGATTCTGAGGTTTGGGCTCCCGGGAAGGGATGCCTGGCACAGACCTCGTGTGTACTTTTCCTTGTGCACCCCAGCCGTAAGGCAGAGCAAGTCAGCGCCTCCATCTCATTTTTTTTTCTTAAGATTTATTTATTATGTATACAATATGCCTGTACGCCAGAAGAGGGCGCCAGATCTCACTATTGATGGTTGTGAGGCACCATGTGGTTGCTGGGAATTGAACTTAGGACCTCTGGAAGAACAGCCAGTGCTCTTAACCTCTGAGCCACCTCTCCAGCCCTCCATCTCATTTTTTTTCCTTTCACTTTTCTGGCCAACTCAGAGGCCAGTGTGGACGCCAACGTCTACATGTCTGTCTTGTTGCAGTTCCTCCTGTAAACAGGCAAATTTTTTCTAGGAATACCTCAGCCTCGGTTGCACGTCTTATTGCCCAGAGCAAAGGCCACAGCACTGACGGACACCATAGCCCACTTAAGAGCCTGTCTCATATACACTACTTTCAAGGACTGTAATATAGGCATTTTTTTCTTTAAAAATTCGTGTGAATGCCTGCATGTATGTCTATGCACCACGTGTGCTTGACACTCAAGGAGGCCAGAAGAGAGTGCTGGATGCCATGGCACTGAGTTAAGATGGTTGTGAGCTGTCACTTGGGTGCTGGGACCGGAACCTGGGTCTTCTGTAAAGGTAGCAAGTATCCTTAACTGCTGAGCCATCTCTCCAGCCCCTGTAATATATTCTTTAGCCCATCAGCCACTGGGGGGCGTCCCTGGGCTCACCAGGTGGACCCCATTCATCAGGGAGGTGTTCTTCTTTTGCTGCCCTGGGATTCTTCGCAGGGACACTCGACCTTCAGAGTTGTTGAGTTGCATGCCTTTCACTCATGGCAGGGCAGTGCCACACAATGCTGAAAGGGTGACAGTATTGGGAGTGACTCTGTGAGCACTCCACCTTCAGGGAACCTCAGCTGCATGGCTCGTCACTGACAGTAGAGACAACGCAACTCCCAGACCCATCCTTAGCTCTGCTGTGCGCCACATTCAGGCAGCAAGTGTTGCGTTATGTGAACTTTTCTCGGGGAGATGAACACACATCTGTTGTTGACAAAACTCTAACAGACCAAAGCGATGATTTCACTCAGGTCTTGTTTGGTGAACTAATGAGTTAGTGTCTTAGCCAGTGTTCTGTGGCTGTGAGGAGACACCATGACCAAGGCAATGTTATAAGAGAAAGCACTGAATTGGGGCTGGTTACAGTTTTAGAGGTTCAGTCCATTGTCATCATGGTGGGGAGCATGTTGGCACCCAGGCAGACATGGTGTTGGAGAAGTAGCTGAGAGTTCTCCATCTGGATCCACAGGCAGCAGGAAGAGAGAGAGACACTGGGCCTGGTTTGGTGTGGGGCGGCTACCCACCAACCCCACAGTTCCCCAGAGTTTTCTTGAGTAACAGCAGCAGGAAATATTAGAAGGATTTAGAGTGTGGAGATAAACAGATAGAAAATACAGGATAACATCGAGAAGGCCTGGAACCTATTCCAACGGGCCCCGACTGTCTCTGCCCCAGGGTTTTTATAGAGACGCCAAGGGGTGGAGCAAAAGACCTCCTCCCCCAGCACAGCCAAGTGCAGACCATCTCAGACACCTGCACTCAGGCCCATGGTCCTAATCATCCTCTATGCGGACCTGCTGGGTAAAGCCACGAGGAACCTGAAGTGGGCTCCCACAGTCTGGGCTTCTGAAGCCCTCGGTGACCTACTTCCTCCAACAAGACATCTTCTAGTCCTTCTCAAGTGGTGCCTGCCACTCCCCGACGACTAAGCATTTAAATATGAGTCTATATGGGCATTCTTAGTCAAACCATCACAGGTTCCCTACAGGAGCATAGGTGACTTACAATTGGCTATAAGAAGACATTACCACCACCACTGCACCACCCTGGGAGGGGTGGGACCCATGAGTCCGTCGTGTTCCCCCCCCCCCCCCCCCCCCCCCCCGTTAACTCCCTCTGTCTTTAGGGTGGGGCTGCCTTGACAAAGCTGATACTTTCAGCGAGGGCCTCTTGCTGGCTACTCATTGCAGCTAAGAGTTCCGGAGGGCAGCACAGCAGTTATGCTGTGCCAGGGGACAGGTGCCACAACAGCACGAAGCCACCACCCCAGGGAGTGCTTTGAAATGTATTCAGAAGAACCTTTCCAGTTAGTTTCTTCCAGTGGACTTCAGGTGTTCGAGCACAGGCCATTTCTATGACTCTGATGGAAACAATGTCCGGTTGTTTCGAGACCGTTTCTCATGTAGTCTAGGCTGACCTGGAACTCGGTATGCATGTAGCTGAGGCCAGCTTTGAATTTCTGGTCCTCCTGCCTCCACCTCCAGGATGTTAGATTATGGCGAGTGACAGCACATTGGCTTTGAAATGTTTTGTATGGGACGTGTGTTCATGCACGTGTGTGGTGGCCAGCGGTTGACATCAAATGTCTCCCTCTAGGACTCCGCATATTATTTTATGAGGCAGGGTGTCTCACTGAACCTGGAGCTCACCCCTGGGGTCCGCCTGGCTTGTGCGTGGGTGGGTACTAGGGTCTGAGCCCGGGTCCTCGTGCTTGTATAGCAAGCCCTTTACCCACTGACCTCTCCACAGCCCAGACCAATGGTCAGGAGACTAACACAAGCACGTGTAAAGCTTCAAACGGAACCGCTGACGTCACGGCGGGTGAAAGGGTGCACAGCTCCCACTGCCCTCTCAACCGGCACGTACACTGGCCACACCTCAACTGGTTTTACTCCGTTCATCTCCTCTACTGGTGTTAACTGCTTCATAAGTGAAAGCCGCAGAAGTCAGTTTAAATTGTTTATTTCATTAACTTAAAAGGTGAACAAAATGTGTATTTCAAATTTTATTCAACTTATTTACCTGAAATATATGTTTACATAGGAGACAAACAGACACAGGATTTCAAGTAACTTACGGGACAGTCATTATCTGTTAAAACAGTCTTCTTTCTTCCGCGCACACACACCTTTCCTTTTTACAGTAGAAAAGCTGGATGCAGACTCTGGATGTAAACTTATCTCACTGTTAACTGAAGATGGGAGCCACACTGTTCACAGTTCAGTTAAATGACAGACACAAAAGCTGTTCCCTCCGACACAGATGCCCAGGTCTCTCGAGGCAGGACTGTGTGCGTCCCGTTCACACCACATCATTTCTTCTTCTTGCCCTTCCCCTTTTTACTCCCCTCTCCTTGCTGAAGACTGGGGTCAGCACCGCCGGTTTTTTGTGTCCTTGTTTTTAGCTTGGGAATCATTTCTGCTACATACAGCATCACTGACTTCCCTAGAAACCAAAAGCCAGGTTTAGTGTAACAGTCTTAGAAACAAGACACAACACGTCACTGACTTGAACATCACTGGGTAAGGAACTGGACAGTGATTTTAAAAATCCAATGGCTGAGGACTGTGATCTGCTCAAGGGGCACCTCTGAACTGAGTGTGGGAGCAGGAACAGCACTGAACTGCCTTAGTGAGCAAGATGGAAATATAAAACACTAAGTCTGAACTAAGAGTTCCTGTCTTGGTCCCAGCAACTGGCCTGAACCTCAGTGGAGACAAACACAGCAAATCAGAAACGGAGCGTCACTGCACCTTCCCTGAAACAAGGGCTCCTCGCCTGGAAACCCAAGCGGCACTAAGTAACTAACAGTGGGTCTCATTCCTAGGCCCAGAACACACACACACACACACACTTCACTCACATTCTGCAGCAGCTCTCACATAGCTCTACACAGCTGTCCGTCTTTCTCCACACCACTGCTGCTGCTGCTCCACAGCCAAACTCTTGACGATTATAGGTTACATTTTCAGGGCTCTACCCATTCCCACAACACAAGGCAAGTCATGTAGTTTCTCTCAGGCTAGTAATAACACACTGACCCATGCACGTAGCTCTAAGTTGGTGAGGGATCCCAGACATTAAACAGTTGGCTGAACCTTGAGCAGTCAGGGTACGTGCAGAAAGGGAGCTACTGCAAGAACTATGTCTTGATGTAAACAGCCTGGCCTTGATTTAGCAGTAAACAACACCTGGGAATTAATCTCTGTGTATTTTCTGCAGGGGCAGCTAGTCTGTATTGAATTTGTTCTAAGGTCTTTGCAAAATGTATAAAAGGCTGTCTTTGAGACTGAGAGTACTGTGACTTTCCTGTGTCAGTAAAGAAGAATAGTCTGGTAATATTTCTGTTCATCAGAATTATACAGCTTAAACAGAAATCCACAGCTAACTGTGTACCCAGAGATGTAAAACACACTGACAAAGGGCTGCAGAAAGAACCCCAGAGCTGTTCTTATTAGGGAAGAAAGCAGTGGCACCCGAGAAAGTTACAGACAGAAAACAACCGGTTTCCACAGCCAGTGACCCCTTGGCTTTGCCAGGTGGGGCTCCCCATCAGGGAGTGATATGTCTGGTGGGTCAACCTGTCAGACACTACCGTCACCTACTGTATCCTCTCACAGCCTCGGCACTAAGTGTTTTTGAACTAAAACCATCATCCTGTGTATTCATGCACATGATGTGTGTGCAGGCATGCATGCCAGGGTGCACATGTGCAGGTCAGAGGGAGAGCTCTGTGGAGTCTGTCTGTTCTTTTCACCTGTACATGGCTACAGGGACTGAACAATGGTCACCAAGCGCCTTTATCCGCTAAGCCATTTCCAGCCCTCAGTGTTCCCTGACCATTAGTCCCTTGATCTCTACTCCTTCCCCTCCTTTACACTCACCATGAGTTAACTACTGTCTTAAAAGTGGGTATTCTAGCTTCGGGTCCACTTAAAGCAGCATTAGTACAGGTATCATCAACAAACAGCAGTACTAATATTTAAGTTTGCATGAGTGGGACCACACCATGGGCATGTCTGCTTTCTCTGTTCCTTATTGCTCCTTAGATTGCATTTCCTCATTTCTTCTGCTGTCCTGGGGCTTGGACCCAGGACCCTGTGCATGCTGGGTAGTCTACCACTTAGCTAATCTCTAGATTTCTGAAGTTTTCTAGTCTGAGACAAGGTCTTGCAAAGTTGCTCAGGTGGGTCTTGAACTCATTTTATAGCCCACACAGGTACTGAACTTGCAGCAATCCTTCTGCCTCAGCTTCCTGAGTGCTGGGGCTACAGATGTGTGGTATTTGCACCCTTCACACAGGATAAACTACCCCAGAGGCCTATGCATTTGTTTTAAAAGCTTACGTGATGGGAACTGCACAAGACAGAGGCTGCCATCTTCCTGTCTGAGCTGTACCCGGACTCTGCCTCTGTACTGCACATCACGGTTCCATTCTCTGGAGTACATTTTGTTTTTCTAACACAAATAAAACAAACAAAAATAGGCTTTCAGAGAGTTATCACATCAATGAGGTGAGTATAAAACAGTGATGAGGGCCCGGCGGCGGTGGTGGCACATGCTCTTAATCCCAGCACTCGGGAGACAGAGCCAGGCGGATCTCTGTGAGTTCGAGGCCAGCCTGGGCTACCAAGTGAGTTCCAGGAAAGGCGCAAAGCTACACAGAGAAACCCTGTCTCGAAAAACCAAAACAAAAACAAAAACAAAAAAAATAAAATAATTGATGAGAGAGTTGCATCATACCTCCAGAAATGCATTCAGTCCAACTGCTGAGCATACATCCTGAATCTCAGTAGCGGTAGGGTTTTCTACAGCCTGAACAATTAAAAACAAAAACACTTAGCAGCTCAGTTTTAAGTGAGTATTACTATACGGTTGTGTAAATCATTTCTAATATTATGACCAAAACAAAGACTAAACCCTACTGTCCTTTTTTTACTTAGTCCACTTATTTCTACTGTAATTTAAAAAACCCTCGGGAATACCATAAGTTGTGTGTTTTTCTCTCTCTTTCAGCATAACTGTGTGAGAGAAAGGACTTCATCTGTACACAGCCTAGCACCTAGCATGATATTCCGAACACAGGAGAAGCTAAATGCAAACTGACTTTAGATTACATACACAACCATTCTGGAACACTGACTGTTTCTCCTCCAGCTGAACGTGGTTCCCTATGGCCCTGCAGTCCAGGTATATATTCAACGGAAGTGCAAAAGCCAAACTCAAGCATGTTCACAGTAGCACTATGTATCTGTCTTACTTATTTTTAGCATTTATTTATTTTATGTGCATGTCTGTGCACCACATTTGTGCAGTGCCCACAGAAGTCAAAAGAGGCCATGGATCCCCTGGAACTGGAGTTATAAATGGTTGTGAGCCACCATGTGGGTGCTGGGAACAGGTCTTTTGCAAAAGCAGTAAGTATTCTTAACTGCTGAGCCATCTCCCTAGTCCCACGGCACTACTTGTAAGCCTCAAACTAGAAACAGAAGAAAGCAATGTGGGGTTCACACAATGCAGCTCTGCACAGCAGTACTTTGTAGCAGGGAAGTTTACACTCCCTGTACTCCAGGAACGTTTGGTTACTTTGGGAGACAGTTCTGCTTCAAGATAACCCAAGAAAGGGAACTGTGATCTAGCAGGTAGAGACCAGGGATGTTATCACGCACCTTACAACGCACAGACAGTCGCCTACGACAAACAATGATCTGACTTGGAAATGTCAAAGGGGGTTGGAGAGACTCCTCAGCAGCTTGTACTGCTCTTGCAGGGGACCCAAGTTCAGTTCCTAGCACCCCTATCAGGAAGCGTCCTCTTCTGGCCTCCAGAGTACCTGCATTCACTGAATTCATATGTGCCCATTCCACACACAGATACATAATCCCAACAATAAAAACAGAATAAATCTTTAAAACACACAAAAACGGTCAATAGTGCTGCTGCTAAGAAACTCTTGCTTGGAGCAAGTAGAGTTAAACTACACTGGGGTGTTGCTTAGCAACAGAACACTTGCTTGGCCTATTTGAGGCCGTGCATTCATTCCCAAGCAACAGAACATGCAAAAAAATTCCAGTAAGAGTATGAATAAATCTCCTAACTTTATAAAGATGTGAGAAAGACAGAAAGGTACATAATGAATAACTCTATACATATAAAATAAGAACCAGCCCAAGGTAACATATGGTGCTGGAAATCAGAACAATGTTCCCTTACATGAGTGAGCACAGGAAAGAGAGAGATGGAGACAGACGGACACTTCCAGCATGCTGTTTCTTAAATTTGGGTGCTATAACCAGCTAGCTCTACTCCCTGTATGAAAATTATTCAATGTATGCGCTTAAAGACTTTTGTTAAGTTTGTTAGCTACACATCAGTGAATTTTCTTAAAAAAATAAAATTTTCAAAGAGCATCTGGGAGTGGCTGTCAAAACCCTGTCACTGTGCTTTGACGTTGGGCCTTATTCTCAACAGTGCCTGGGAGGAGGCAAGGTGGATTTTACTCTTCGTAATAACAGCCAAATGAGAGATGCTCATATAAAAATAGCTAATTCTTTGCTTTGACCTCGTTTCATTATAAACTTGATGACTCTAAAACTAGAATATTACATAAAAATTCTATGAGATCTCTCATTTAGCACTGGGCATTTTCTAAGTTTTAGTCACCAGCCCAGCCCCAAATTAGGGTTTTCCTACCCAAATATCACATCTTTTAGAACCGTAAATCCAACAACCTGCCTAATCGTGCTCTCCCGGACCAGGGCTTCAAGCTTAGGGCCTTCCTCATGTTGTGCTAAGAGCCCTACCATGGAGCTACACTCCACCCCCTAATTCTACTTTCCAAAAGTACTACTTTGAAGTGATTTTATACTCCTTAAAAAAAAGTAATAAAGTCGGGGGGCGGTGGCACACTCCTGTAATCCCAGCACTTGGGAGGCAGAGCTGGGCGGATCTCTGTGAGTTTGAGGCTAGCCTGGTCTACAGAGTGAGATCCAGGACAGGCACCAAAACTACACGGAGAAACCCTGTCTCGAAAAACAAAAAACAACAACAAAAAGTAATAAAGACAAAACCCAACAAAGCTGCAGTTTGTACAAACCTTTAGTCCTACACATTAAAAAAGCGAGTCTGCATCCAGCACATTGTGCTTTACAATGCCATCACTTTGCTTTTATTAAGACTGTCATAATCTCGATTTTAAAACGTGAGAACTCTACACTTATTTATACACCTTTTATTTACCAACAGGTCATTAAGAATCCTCTTTCTTCTGCAAGTGTCTTTAGTGCCTTTCCGGTTTCCCCAATGTTAAGGGAAACACTGCAAACCTTGGCTACTGTGCTCTTCAATCAAGAAGGGCAGTAAAAAAGAAACAGTCATGCCAGGCGGTGGTGGTGCACACCTTTAATCCCAGCACTCCGGAGGCAGAGCCAGGTGGATCTCTGTGAGTTCGAGGCCAGCCTGGACTGCCAAGTGAGTTCCAGGAAAGGCGCAAAGCTACACAGAGAAACCCTGTCTCGAAAAACCAAAAAAAAAAAAAAAAAAAAAAAGAAACAGTCGTGACCAGAACAAGGCAACCTTCCCCAAGCCTTCAGGGGCCTTTACTCACCTTACTTATGGGAATCCGTCTCCCCTCCGCTATGGTCTTCTTATTATTTAAGTAAGCGGGGTAGATACAAATAAACCTGCCACAAAAAACACAAAAAAGCGCAGCTAGGTAACTCAAGTGGTAATTTCAAAGGGGCAATTTCATTGTCATTGCAGAGACATCTTACTTATACCATTACACACACACACACACACACATTTCATTGTCACTGCAGAGACATCTTACTTATACCATTACACACACACACACACACACACACACACACACACACACACACACGGACTGAAGCCAACAACGCGGCCACTGTTACTCTGACACAACACACACACACACACACACACACACACACACACACACACACACACACGGACTGAAGCCAACAATGCGGCCACTGTTACTCTGACACAACAGCCCGTCAGGAGTTGCTAAGGCTGGGACGCGCTCCTACACGGAAAGGAAAAACCCAGAAGGCGGCAGGCGAGCCTCTCTGAGAGCAACACGAACGCAGAGGCGTTTCTCGCGGCGCGACGGTTCTCTAACGCCAGATCCTTACGGCACCGCACATCCCGCCACGGCCACGGGGGACCTGGTGCTACCGGGGCTCGGAAGCTGCGGAACGGCGGGGTTCCGGTGGAGAGGAAGCCCCGAGCCCAGCGCCGCCGCCGCCAGCCTTCCCGAGGACCCACCTGTCCTGGTCGGCCGGGGACCGCGCGGCCGCGCAAGCCATCTCCGCGGGAGTCCCCACAGCCCCGACAGCGCTCCAGGCCCAACACCAGCCGGAAGTTGACTCGGAGTTAGGAGACCAACCGCCCTTCCGGCGGAAGTCCTATCCCTAAAGCGGCCGGCTGCGGGTTTTCCTTCACAACTTGGTTCCGGCACGGGAGTGACGTGGCTCGTAAAGCTGTGTTCTCGCGAGACCGGTGCAGCCCCGTTCAGGTACGGGTCCCGTGGAGCTTTGGGGAGTTACCGCTTCACTGCGGGCTGTGTGCTGACCTGCTGTAGCGGGGCCGTTCCTCCAGGGCAGTCTGGGTAGTTTGGAGCGAGGTGCTGGTCAGATCCGGTACCTCTATGCTCATGTATGTACCCCCGGTTCCCGCAGCTTGCTTTCGACTCGGTCAAGGTAAATTTTCAGAGCGGTGCACTTAGCAGTCAGTATTTTTGGCACAGCGCTGTATAAATATAAATGCTCGACACTTAACTAGTGACCTCCTGGCTCTGCCTCCCAAGTGCTGGATTACATAGGCATTGTGGGCCATTATGCCTGGATTTTGATGTTCAGTTTTACAGATGAAAAACCAACTAGAAAGAAAAACCCTCCCAAAGTGTAAGCTGCAATAAGGTCGAGTAATTTGCCCCCTTACACCGAGTACAGATGAGTGAGTGCAGACGCTCAGCTAGCCCTGAACTTGCTCCATCATTTTACTTCCTTAGTACATGAGATTTGATTCTCATACAAATAAAAATTCTCTCTCTCCCCCTTCTCTTTCTCTCTCTCCCCCCTCGCCCTTCTCTCCTTTCTTCCTCCCAACCCCCTCTTTCTCTCTTTCTCTTGTTTCACGTTGGTGTCAGGCTCAACATCCTCCTGCCTCAGTGTCCTGTCCACAAATCTAGGATTATAAATATGTGCAACCATGCTCTGTTTCTTATTTCTTCTTAAAGCATACACGATTCCTGGAAAAGAGTGCCATTCCAGGCACCTGGGAGCCTGGGACTGGCAAGGAGGCTGATTCTCCCCATCTGGCACCTGTTCTTCCTTTGTCTAATGCCCAGGGTCATTTGAGCACACCAGCTCTCTCCTGCTGAGTCTAGGCTCTGAAACCTATATGGTAGAAGGAAAAGAACCTCCTTGTCCTCAGGTCACACGTGTGCTATGGCCCACGTGCATCCAAACACATGTACACATAGTAAATGTAAAAAAATGAATGAACAGGATCCATCTGTTGTTTTCTCCATGGCACAGGCCTCATCACCAAGGGCAGATGCAACCCTTCAGGTGAGAGGATGAGAATTTTAACATGTATACACTGAACACTGGTGCATCCAAGTTCATAAAACAAATCCTAATGCCAAAAACCTACCTTAGAGAAAAGACAGCTTCTTTAAAAAATGGTTGGAAAAGAAATAATCTAGACCTCTCTCTCTCCCTCTTCAAAAATCAACTCCAAATGGACCAAGTACCATAGGTCTGAAGTCTGAAACTTCAAGAGAAATATAGGCATAGGTAAGAATTTTCTAAGTAGGATTTTGGCCATCCAGAAAGTAACATCAACAACTGACAAATGGGACCTCAGGAAACTAAAAGCTTTTGTGTAGCAAAGGAAACAGTTGATCGAATGAAGAGCCAGCTTATAGAATGAGAGAGAAATCTTTGCTAGTTGTATACCTTGACAGGATTAATATCTAGAATACACAACTCAAAAACTAAACAAGAAATCAACCCAGTAAATAGGCTAATGAAATGGATAGTTCTCAGATGGAATGCAAATGGCAATACATATATGAATATGTATTCAACCCCACAAGCAACCAGAGGGTTATAAACTGAAACTGTCAAGATTGCATCTCAAAAATATAGATGCATGAAGAACTGTATGGGAGGGTATTAAAAGAGAATAAGATGCCATCTCACCTCAGAACTGTATTCGTTAAAGAAAAATAGACATGGCTGAGGCTGTCGCTCAGTGTAGAGCACCTGCCCCTCAAACATTAGGTCCTGGGTTCAATCTCTAGCACTGTTAAGAGAATGAACACACAACAAAAAACGAATGTGGCAAAAATATGGGCAAAAGAGAACCCTGCACACTGCTGGTGGGGATGTAACCCAGTCCAGCCACTATGGTGACTGGGAAAAAGGTAGATCTGACCCAGGTAAACCACTCTTAGAGTTTATTTACCCAGAGGACTCTAAGTCACTGTATTGGAGATCCTTGCACATCAGTGATTATTGCAGCACAGGTCAAAATAACTAAGTTATGGAACAATGTAGTGTCCATTGACAGGACATTGGATAAAGAAAATGTACACACTGTAGGGAAAAGGGACTGGCTAAAGAAACCCACCCTGACCCTGGAGCCCAGAACTAGGGAAAGATGGCTCAGATAAGGCCAGTGAGAGAAACACAGTTTGGCTCAAATCAGAGCCATCTCTGCCCCTGGTCAACTGATTTATGAAACCAACCAATCACAGAGCAGGACAGTAGAACCCTGTCCCTGGAGCCCAAGACCAGGGAAAGCAACACAGCCTGGGTTTGGGACCTGAGCCAGAGAAATGAACACTTTATCCCCAAACCCAGAACCAAGGAAACATGCCCTGACTCTGTAACTAGTGCCAAAGAAACACCACTGGTCCCTAGAATCCGAGTCAGTGAAAGAAATGTGCCCTGGCTTTAGAGGTAGTGTCAAAAAGCCAAGAAAGGCCAGTGAAAGAAACACAGTTTGGCTCTGAAATCAGGGCCATCTCTGTCCCTAGCCCTCAAAACTGGCCAATCCCTGGGCAGAATAAAAACTAACCAATCACTGGTTGACTGCGCCCCTAAGACATCCTATATAAACTGCCCTGCCTGGTCCATTATGGGCTGTTCTCTCCACAATGGTAGAGGCAGCTACTCTCCTGGACTCCTCCTTCCCAAATAAATCTTTTTTTCAAAAGAGTTTTGGGTGTGAAGATCTTCATTCACTGGCTTAGAGAAGATCCTTGCTAAGACGTCCCTTAGTGGACAGAGCAAGGGAGAGCTAAAAGCTGAAAAAGTAACACTTCTCTCTGGAACCGGAGGAGACTGCTACATTTCTGCAGGGGTTTCCCCTTTTGCAGAGTGAAGCAAAAGAAGCAACATCTTAGACCAGAGAAGCAGAGTTCTGCTAGGAAGCCCCCTTAAGTGGGGGCTGAGCAAAGCTCAGCTGTAGCGGCTCTCCAGGAGAGGAGCAGGATTGCTATATCCTGTGGGGAGGCCATTCCGCATCACACCAGGCTACACCCTTCCCTGCTGAAGCAGTTCCAGGCCTGACTCCTCTCCCCAACAGTCAGAAAAACTTCCCCTCCAGGGCAGAGCTGCTCTATGTGGCTCGAGGTATCCGGGATACCTCGCCCTCCAGCTGTCAGTTGTTCTAAGCAGCCACCTCGCTCTCCAGGACTGCTGTCTCATCACAGCTCCGGCCGTTGCCTGACTCCCAAGTGGTGAGGATACCCCTTCCCAGAGTTGCAAAGCTCATGTTTTGGCGCCCAAATCCAGGACCTAGCCCACAGAGTTGCAACAAATTTACTTACACACACAGTGGATTTTTTTTCCAGCTATAAAAAAGAATTAAGTGGTCATTTGCAAGAAAATGGATGCAACTGGAGATGATCATATCAGGCAAATTAAAGCAGTTTCAGAAAAACAATGATTGCTCTTGTGATTCTTACATTTTTGTATAGATGCATAAAATCACAGACGTATACATGACATGGGAGGGGAGCAGTACTATCTAGAGCAGTGGTTCTCCACCTCCCTAACGCTGCGACCCTTTAATACAGCTCCTCATGTTGTGGGGACCTCCAACCATAACATTATTTTCGTTGCTACTTCATAACTGTAATTTTGCAACTGTTATGAATCGTAATGTAAACATCTAATATTCAACCCCCTAATGGAGGTGGGAAGGGGCAACAAAGGGGCCGTTAAAGAGGTGTGGGGGAATATGGCTGACATGCAAAGACAGGTGCATGAAGTTGTATGTACCGCAGTACCTGTACAATGAATATACACAATGAAAAAAAGTTATACCAAGACTGAAAACAGAGGAATACTTTGAGGGGTGAAATTAATCCAAACTTTAAAAATAATTCTACTTTCCAAATATCTTACCTATTTTAGGGTTTATTTGTATATGTTTATGAAAATGAGCAGACAGTCAGAAACCTAATAGCCCATTCACCATGGCTTTCTTAGCACCATGTATGCGGATGGAGACAAGGAGGCCAGTAACCGGTGACTACATTTTCGAGTGCGTAGGGAACTAATGACAGGGATGGGGGAGCTAAGCTGAGGGCCTTCCTCAGCCAGAGCCATACTCTCACCCAGCTCTGCATCACTGCTGAAATACTTCGGGAGGGAGACAGGCCCGATTTCTGGTACTGCTGCTCCTGGGGTGGCGCATGCCTCCAGCACTCGGGAGGTGGAGGGAGGAGGACCAGGAACTCAGGTTTGAGGCCAGCTGGGCTGTTCAATGTCCTTGCCCAGTATCCTTCCTCCCACAAAGAGCCGATACCGCCAAGTGAGAGACGGGCAACGGAAGGCAGGGTTAACCAGTTACAGAAGAACACTTGCTGCAAACTGTTGGAAAGACCCAGTGTGAAAAGACAGGCTTGTGAGGAAAAATAAACAGCTATGCATGTGCCAGGAAAACTGAAAACTAAAACCCATGGCCCAGTGAGACGGCTCAGTGGCTAAGGGGGCTTGCCACCAAGGCTGACGACCCGAGTTCAATCCCTGGAACCCGCCACACAGTGGAAGGAGAGAATTGACTCCCACAAATTGTCCTGACCTCCACACACATGCAGTGTCACATGTACACACACACACATGCAGTGGCACATGTACACCTCCACACACATGCAGTGGCACATGTACACCCACACACATGCAGTGACACGTACACACACACATGAAGTGGCACATGTACACACACACATGCAGTGGCCCACGAGCACACACACATGCAGTGGCACACGTACATACACACACACACACACACACATGCAGTGGCACACGTACCCCCACACATGCTGTGGCACACGTACACCCACACACATGCATATATACATCCATAATAAAACAATAACACATAACTACTATAAAGTGCAGGTATGAAAAAAACCACTATGAGATTTGAACTCATAAAAGGCAGAAATGAGAGCTCTGAGGAGGAAGAAGAAATACGACCAAAATTGTGATCCAAATTATTACTGTGTGAGGGCAATTTTAAACCAAGTGTAGATTTAGAAAGATTATTCATAATTTAGCTTTTCTGAAAAAGCAATTACTTGAGGAAATTTCCCAACCATGCCAAATTAATGGAAACAAAGAAAAGCAAGGGCATATGCTGAAGAGAAAACAGTGGTGAATACTGAAATCTTACAGTTAATAACTTGTTGGCAATACGAGAAGCTAGTGTTACTAGTTAAGAACAAGAGAACAAGGTGGGAGCGGTGTACACCTTCAATCCCTTCATGGGGAGACTGAGGCAGGAGGATCGGGAGTTCATAGCCAGCCTGTGCTAAATAGTTCTAACTTGTTTCAACAACAGCAACAAAAAAAACCTCCACAAAATAAATCCACTGAAAACAACACAAACAAAACAAGCGACAGCGACAAACCCCACAAGAGATAAATTAAGTCAGGGACAGATTAAAAAAAAAAAAAAAATCTGCGGTTTTGAGTGACAGCGTTGTTTCCAACAACTTTAGCCGCCCCGCCCGCCCCCGCCGCGCCCCGCCCCCTGTCCCGCCCGCCCCACCCCCGCCTCTGTCCCGCCCACCCCACCGCGCCCCGCCCCCGCCGCGCCCCCTGTCCCGCCCACCCCGCCGCGCCCCGCCCCCGCCGCGCCCCCTGTCCCGCCCACCCCGCCGCGCCCCGCCCCCGCCGCGCCCCCTGTCCCGCCCGCCCCCGCCGCGCCCCGCCCCCTGTCCCGCCCGCCCCACCCCCGCCTCTGTCCCGCCCACCCCACCGCGCCCCGCCCCCGCCGCGCCCCCTGTCCCGCCCACCCCGCCGCGCCCCGCCCCCGCCGCGCCCCCTGTCCCGCCCACCCCGCCGCGCCCCGCCCCCGCCGCGCCCCGCCCCGTCCCCTGGACCGTCACAAATGTGCCGCTTCCCGTTTCCTTTCACTTTCTCCCATTTCTCTCATTCCTGGACTGCGCTAAGAATTCCAAATTCTGTTTATCATAAGCAAAACTAGTAGATTTCCCCCAATCTCCACATCCAAACTCCAGGGCTAGCTGTACGGATCTCACACCTGTCAAGGTCTTCACGAAAGAACCCTCTGAGGAAGTTTCATTGAACGGGACCCGTTCTTTCAAAACCAAGTTGCAGGCAACTTTTTCTTCTCTCATAGACTAAGTCCTTTCTCAGGCAAGCTCAATGCCTTTTTTTCTGTTTGAGACAGGGTCTCACTATGTAGCCCTGGCTGGCAGGGAACTCACTGTGTAGATGAGCTGCCTGCCCCTGCCTCCTGAAACACTTTTTTTTTTTTTAAAGACAAGAAAGGGCTCCACTATCCAGGCCAGACTGGCTGTGAACTTGGGACTCTCCTGCTTTGCTAGGGCTCTCAAGTGCATACAATCCTGTCCAAATCGGTTTCTCTGTGTGCCATCTGGCACGTAATGAGAGCTTCGGTCACGCCTTAGGTGCCATGTTAAATGCCTTTCCTCCAGAACCATACACAGTTCTGTATACATTGGCCATTGCTGCTTCCTCTGCACTTGAGAGGTAGGTACTGCCGTCTTGTTTTTACTCTGGGTCATTTAATGTCTGTTAATGGAGGATTTTTACTTTATCCGGTTTGATAGCGATTAATCATATGCCTAATACACTTATATGTTATTACTCTACCATTTTATGCATTATAAGTAATTCTCCTTTTCCTTATCTCCTCTTAGTTATCATGTCTTTGTTTTAGTGATTTACTATCTAAAAGATGAAATAATTATTTCTAAATGTTTTATTAGCATATCTCTGTATTAGTTACACAAAACGATGGTTTTTTACTGACAATTTCATACACATACATAATGTATCGAGATGTTAACTCTCCAGTACCTTCTGGTCCCCCTCCCATGCCTTAATGCCCTTCCTCTTCCCAACTAGCCCCGCTTCTGCTTTGATGACCCAATGAGTTTCACTTGGGTTGTGTACAGGGCCATGTGTAACTCACCAGTGTTTTCCTCCCCAGTCAATTGTTACCTGTGGAGAAACCCTTCGGATTTATAAGCTTCGACACTTCACTTCTAACCTTTGTTTTCCAGTTTGGGTTGAAATAATCTAATTTTTAGTGTAAGATTAAAATTACTGAGCATTTCATTTTTCCTGTTTTGAGTTTGTGGTAGTTTGAATGTCATTGGCCTCCATAAACTCACTGGGAGTGGCACTATTAGGAGGCGTGGCTTTGTTGGAGTAGGTGTGCCCTTGTTGGAGGAAGAGTGTCACTGTAGGGGTGGGCTTTGAGGTCTCCTGTGCTCAAGACATGCCCAGTGTTTCAGTTCACTTCCTATTGCCTGCAGATCAAGATGCAAAAACTCTCAGCTCCTTCTCCAACAGGATGTCTGCCTGCACACTGCCATGTTGCCCACTGTGATGATAATGGACTGAACCTCTGAACTGTAAGCCACCCAATTTAATGTTTTCCTTCCTAAGAGTTAACTGTGGTCATGGTTCTCTTCACAGCAATAGAAACCCTAACTAAGACGGAAGTATTTGGATTGAGATTCACAATTATTTACCTATTTATTCTTAAGAGTTCTGATTGTTCCAGCTGTTATCTATTTCTTTTAACTGATGCTGTGATGTGGCTGTGTCATGGTCTCTGGTTTCCCAGTGCTTTTTAAATGCCCCCAAGGAGATCCAGACAATCCGTGTCTTACAAATCTAGCCTCCTTCATAGAGACATCTTAAGTGTGTAACCTATCATCTGCCATTCACTCTCACTGAAGCAACACTTCAGTGGGGAGCAAGCAGCGTGAAATGAGTGCCACACCCCATTTTATGTTGGTGTCAGGAGCCCAGTGTTCAGGAGCAGCAGCTAGGTCCTCACTGTAGTACGTCTGTTCTGGAGACAATTTCTATTGTAGTTCTCAAGACTTCTTTTTCTAGCCCTCAGGTTCTGTGAGCTATCTGATATTCTAAACATACACCTTGTATGCTGGATCATTTGTCAGTTTGACACAGCTAAAGTCATCTGAGAGGAGGGAACCTCAACTGAGAAAATGCCTCCATCATCCATTGGGCTGTAGGTAAGCCTGTAGGGCATTTTATTAATTAATGATTGATAGGGGAGGGCCCAGCCCATTATGGGTGGGGCCATCTCTGGGTTGGTGGTTCTGGGTTCTATAAGAAATTAGGCTGAGCAAGCCAATAAACAGTACCCCTCCATAGCCTCTGCATCAGCGTTTTCAGATTCCTGCCCTCACTGCTTTGGATGATTACACTAGTACATAGAACTGTGAGTGAAATAAACCCTTTCCTTCCCATGTTGCTTTTTTTTTTTTTTTTTTTTTTTTTTTGAGACAGGGTTTCTCTGTGTAGCTTTGCGCCTATCCTGGATCTCGCTCTGTAGACCAGGCTGGCCTCGAACTCACAGAGATCCGCCTGGCTCTGCCTTCCCAGTGCTGGGACTAAAGGCGTGCGCCACCACCATCCGGCCCAAGTGCTTTTGGTCACAGTGTTTCATCACAGCAATAGTCACCCTACCTAAAGACAGCTTATCATTTAGAGGAGTTAAGAAAAACTCTAGAGAATCTCAAATGATAAAAGTACTTTAGACAAATGGAATGTGTTATTTTCTTCCCAGGGCCTCAAATATTGCTTCACTCTCTGTGGTAATCTTATCATTCAGTATTGTGGAAATGTGACAACATTCCACTTCTTTTGGCTATGACTCCTCTTCTTCCCTCTAGTTTTGAAATTAAGAATTCAGAGCCGGGCGGTGGCGGCGCACGCCTTTAATCCCAGCACTCGGGAGGCAGAGCCAGGCGGATCTCTGTGAGTTCGAGGCCAGCCTGGTCTCCAAAGCGAGTTCCAGGAAAGGCGCAAAGCTACACAGAGAAACCCTGTCTCGAAAAGCCAAAAAAAAAAAAAAAAGAATTCAGGCTGAGGCCAGGTGGTGGCGGCGCTTGCCTTTAATCCCAGCCTGGTCTACAGAGCAAGTTCGAGGACAACTGGGGCTGTTACACAGAGAAACCCTGTCTCGAGGGGAAAAAAAGAATTCAGGCTGAGTGTGGGTCCCTGGTAGAAGCACTTGCTTTGCACACTTGATTCTCCACCACTACCAAAGCCCCACTATGATGTGTTTGAGTGTGGCTTTGCAGGCTTCCAGTTACTTCAGGAATGGGGGCTGGTTTACAAACACCAAGTCAGGAAAAGAGAAGCAGGGTAACTAGCGGCCAGTGAGCGTCTCCTAATTGCTCTTTCCTGACTCGGTTCCCTTCTTCTTCCCTGGCTTCTTACACTGCCCCAAGCCAGTCACAGCAGTCAGCATTTGGTCTGCAGACACTCCGTGACAGCTCCCGCCAGCCAACACTTGTGTGTGTGGTGTAGATGCACATGGGTGGTCAGGCCTCTGCACACATGGGGGCCAGAGGAAGAGGTCCGAGTCCCACTCTACCACTCGGCATCAATCCCTTGAGACAGGGTCTCTCCCTGAACCTGGAGGTAGGCAGGCTGGGAGCCAGCATGTATCCCAGGTTGGCCTCCACCCCACAACTAAAGATGACCTTGAACTCCTCACCCTCTTACTTCCACCCCGCAAAATGCTAGAAGTGTGTGTTACCACACCAGGCCAGAAAATATGTGACTTTTATCTGAAATTGACGAGCCTAGTCAATTTAGTTTTTATCTAAGCCAGGCTATATAGATCTTCAGGTACAACCAGGATCAGAGAAAAAACTGGGTCGACAGTTCAATGGTTCATCAGTGGGATAAAGGGTTTAGGTCCCAAACGAATGTGTAAACGGGCAGGTAATGCTGGTGTTTCTTTCAACAGATGTCTCTTACTAGTGTTGCTTAGATTCAACGGCAACCTTTACTAGTATACATTAAGTATTTTTAATTAAAAATAACAATCAGGTAACTTCAAGAACAGAAATATAGAGAAAAATCATCCTGAATATCAGAGGAAAGAGTATATTTAGCACCAAGAACAGTATTACACATACAGAACACAGTTTGAAAGATGCATCCATGACCTAACAGAAAGCAGACCGTATTTTTATAGACCAGAGTTAGGAGAACAGCAGGAAAATGACCTGGGTTTACAGAAGTCACAGTTCAGATTTTCACATTACAAAGCAGTATTCTAAGTCAGCATGGGAGGGAAATAGGCTTACTAGAAAGTGAGAAAGAACACACACTCTATTTTAGCCTCCTCGACTCTTGAAAAGTTGTTTGGTAGATTTACTTATCTGACCATGCAAACCCGTCTTCAGCTTTAGGCAGTTTAATCCTTGCATTTCTGGGACTCTATTCTTTTCTTGGCTGCAAAGAAACCCTGGCAACTGTCTCCTGTTTTCAGCAACAAACTCATTTTTCAATTAACTGTGGTAAGACGATCCATTCTACACAATAAAGACAATTCTGACCGTACTCACAGGGCTGGTTGGTACCCACAGGGCCCATCTTTTATTTCATTATTTACCTCACTAGTGCCCTGGTAACCTGTAAAGTTTATTATCAATAACTTTAATATCACTTTTACTGTGCACTAACACACCGATTATTTCTCTTTCACCTACAACCAGTCTTCCCTCATCTCGAATTTCCCTTTTCATAGTCTCTTACTGCATATCCAAATTACATATTGTCAAGGCTCATTTTACAGGCGCCGTTTCAAAGGGGACACGAGCTGATCCTCAGATGCAGTGGGTGTGTTGAGAACTGTGTGTGCGTTAGTGCGGCAAGTTTACTCCCTACTGTGAGTTAACACAGGCTATGAAATTGGACAATTCAGTATTCATGCCAAGGAAGGTTAAGTCGGCAGATTAAAAGTCCAGCTGGTTTGGGCGTTAAGAGTTGTGCCGTGGCTATGAAGGACAGTAATTCTCCAAGTATGGCCCCCATACCGTAAGCCCAATATCACCCTAAACTCATTAGAGATGCAAATTCTTAATAGCCCTCTCCAGATCAACTCTATCAAACTGGGGTATGTGGCTCAGCTGTGATTTAACAAGTATTTCTGGTGATCCAAACACGCCTGTCTGAAAACTGCTACCTTTCGTTTTCTTTGCTGTGGTCCAAAGCTAAATAGGCTCCTGCCCTCTTACCTGCATCCTAACTAGTAACCAATCCTCAACACTGGGCTTAGCGTGCTGTCACAGAAGCAGAAGCTGGAGTACTTGGCTTCTACCAGTTAAGACATCACCCAGTGAGCTTCTCAAAGCAGAACTGAGGCAAACCTCTTTAGCCAGAGGGTCTCATGCAACAACTTCATCTTCCAGTGACAACACGGACCCTTCCCAGTGGGGCTGCCATGGAATTTTAGTCTCCAACGGGTGGAGTGAACTCTTTTTGCTTCCAACATTGATTTTTAAAGACATGTACTAAAAAGCAATTTATTCTAACTAATACTTCATCTCTTTCCACAGGACTACTTGAAGTGGCATATTAAAAACTGGCGTGCAGTAATTCTAACGGAAAACTAGGAATGAAAGAGACGGGTCTGACCTATATTCCCATCTCCCATTGCTTATGGCAGCCTTGGAGAACATGATGGAATATTGTTTAAAAAACAAACAAACTTCAGATAAAGCTTGACAAAAATTCAAACTCTTGGCTAATGAAGTGTATCAGTGTGTTCTCATTCATGACGGACTCTCTCTGCCATACGTGAAGTGGGCACTTAAAACATCCCACCACTGTACCCATTAAAAAGAGTTGTCCTTAGAGGGTAGAAATGAAGGAAATCTTTTGACTTTCCATTTATTAATTATGGCACATGTGTGGAGGTTAGAGGGCGGCTTCCACTTTTACTTAGTTTCTGGGGACAGGCCTCAGGTCACCAGGCTTCACCTGCTGCGCCATCTTGTTACCCCTAGATATCCTTTTGAAGAGCTTATGAAATTGTGTGCGCGCGCGCGTGTGCGCGCACACACACGCACACACGCACACACACACACACACACACACACGTGGCATGGCAGGTGTGTGGCAGTCAGGATAACTTTAGAGAGTTGGTTCTTTGACCTTGTGGGTGGGTTCTGTGAACTGAACTGGGTCTTCGGGCTTGGTGGCAATCACCCTTAGCCACTGAGCCATCTCACTGGCCCCTTTTGAACATCTTTCTTCGAAAATTATCATAACAGCATTAAATTTATCTTTTTGACATTTCGTTGACTTTTTTGAGTATGAGAAAATACTGATTATACCTGGCTGCAAAAAATCTGCTTTAACATACAGGGTGGTAATAGGCATTAATTTCAGACCCAGTGTCAACGTGGAGAAGATGACAGGGTAAGACAGTTGCACTGTGAAGCCTGAAAGACACGACTGGTACCTGTCAAAAGTCAATGTTTCAAGTATGAATCTTATTAAGGAAAAGGAGATATTCTATGTGGGCCTATGTGTCCAGTGCCTAGTCTTGTGCTATTATAGGCATTTGTTTTAATCAAACTCCAAAGGAGTAAACAAAAAAAAAAAAGTGGAGAAATATCAAACATTGAGAGGTGCTAATTACATAAAAATAAATTCTAGGAATGGTTAAGTGCCAACAATCTTCTTCAACTGTCTTTATTACAGTAAGAGGAAATTTTACTCTTAATGCATAGAATCTGAAGAAAAAAATTTACATTTAGCTTTTAAAAGAGGCCTTTTTGACAATTATTAATACAAATGTGAAATAAGACCCTCCAAACAAATACCAATTTCAGTAATAGTTTACATACAGCAATAATTTATTCTGAAATGTTCATTTAGTTTGAGACACAATTCATGTCTCATTAATAAAAGAGCAGCCATCTCACCTCAAATACCAGAATATACAACAGTTACAGCATAGCAAAAATTCTACCTACTTTCCATAAAATCTAGTTCAGTTAAAATAGTTCCATTCATGTTTTACAGTTACACAGATTTGAGCA
Source organism: Peromyscus californicus insignis (assembly GCF_007827085.1). NCBI lineage: Eukaryota > Metazoa > Chordata > Mammalia > Rodentia > Cricetidae > Peromyscus > Peromyscus californicus. The sequence goes on along the minus strand of NW_026294469.1, from coordinate 23,893,559 downwards.
CAAAATAGTGTGAATCGTTACACTGTAGCTATCCTATGCACACATGTGATCACAGAATCATTAATCATTACTTCTGAAATTGAACCGTCGTCAGTTTCATTCATGCACTAAAGCAAAGCAGGCTGGGTAAACATAGTCACCGGGAACCATATTACTGTGAATTTCACAGCCACATGATTAATTATGACATTAGATGGATTCACAAGGACTATTTTTTGCATAAATACCAATTTCTCCCTGATGTGAGTTTATTTTATAATCTAGAAATGATTGATAACAGCAATATATCATATAGTTTCTATCTGTAGTGTTAAGACAAGCGATAATTAAAGGACATGGAATGGATGCTTCTTAAATACATGTAAAACATACTGTACAAATATACTTGGCTTTACCGGTTTTTGTTTTCTTCTTCTTCCTACCTAACAAGAGTGCCTTCCAAAATGACCAGTGAGGACAGAGTGGACTATCAAATATGACTGCCAGAACAAAACCCCTCTAACAAGAAGCAAACCTATTTACAGAACTTTCCCACCTCTCGTCTTCTTTCAAACAGTCTCTATACAGCAGTTGTGAGGAAGGCCGGCTTTCCCTACGTTCGTCCCTCTTACGCTTCTAGACGGACGTCACGAGGTAAGACCCAGAATGGCGCTTTGGGCTTTGGGCCCCGCTGGGCTCCGAGCTGTCGGTCTTGGAGTCTCGCTTCTTGGTGCTGCTGCCCACTGGTGTTGGGATCTGAGATGGCCGGGCCGAAGTGCTGTCGGCACTGCTCTTCCTCGGGCTGGGGTTGTAATTAAAAGGTGTCACTCTGGCAGCCACAGTCCCGCTAGGCGAACTGTGTTTGCTGGAGCTACTGGAACTGAAGGGGGTGCGCTCCACTACACAGGTCTCACTGGTCTCCGCGGCGGCGACAGGGTTACTACTCTGTCCTGCCTTTGTCTCAGCTCCTTTCTGTTCTGGGGCGTCTACCTGAATAAAGGAGTTCAGGCGGTTTTCCAGACCCGCGGTGTGCACAGGACTGCCACCGCCCACACTCTGTTTTCCCTGGGTATCTTTTGACTCTTTAATGCTTGGATTTCCCTTTTCTGAAAGACTGTCAATCACTGGGGGAGTGTTCCCTGTGGGAGATCTTCCAGATCTAGGGTTGTTAATGGGGCAGTCCTCAATTCTCACCCAAACGTCCTCTGTTTTAGAAACAGCAGGTGCCATCTGATAAATCAGAGTCTTTGATTCAGCACCATTGGCAGCACCTGAGGAAGCGGTCTGAGAAGCCATGTTGGTGGGGGAAATTTCACTCTCTTTTATTTTCCTCCACGTCCCCTTTGTGGGCACCTGGGTCTCTTTCACCTGTCTGGGTCCTGGCACGGAGCTCACATGCTTTTCATCCTCACTTTTGGCTTTTTCACTGGACTCGGACGAGGCGGAAAGAATCGAGGAGGAGCTTCCGGTCCTTCTCCAGGTGCTCACTCGGGGAAGGGACGAGGAGTGCTTGCTGTGTTCCCGCTTCCAGGTCCCCGCCCGGTTGATGGGCAGTCGGGAAGGGCTCTCCGAATGGGAGCGGGCGATGTCGTGCCTCTTTGCTGCTCTCCCGTCGTTATACTCGATGGTGGGGCTGAGATTGGGTGGGAGCTTCCGCCATCCACCAGCCTGAACAGATGGATGTGTGGACAGAGACATGTCAGGAAGAGAAGGGCTTAAGACCGGGGTTGGCGCCTGGGACCTGGTGGGAGAATCTGGTCTAGAAGACGGAGAGAGGGACTCAAATGAGGCCGATTCCTCCAGTTTCCTCCTTAGGGTCGGGCTTGGGGCTTCTTTGATGAAAGTAGACTGGCGTACTAATGTAGGTCTTTCTGATCTATCTGATTCACTTCCACTTGACTTAGTTGAAGACATTCTAGAAAGTTCTACCTTTTTATTAGCTCCATTGCCGTTACTCATCTGATTCAGTCCTTTAGACGCGGACTCGCTTCTTGGGATACTACTGGCATTCTTGGATAAGCCTGTTTGTTTGGTAAGGTTTTGTTGGCTCATCTGCCTACCTGGGGATGTATAGGGCATTTTCCCAGAACTCGAGGACTTAGTTGAAGCAGTGCTCGGAGATGATGTTCTGGGCAGCTGAGACAGTTTGTTAGGAGGGCTTATTCCATTTCGACCAGGGGAGATGGAGTTCCGCCCCGGGGACTGCATTGGCCTACTTAATGGCTGCTGTGCAGGTCTTGAGGGGGTGGAGTCTCTAGACCCTGATCTAGAAGGCCCCTTGTTTGACCCACTGATTTGGGAAGTTTGCCTGGTAATAGGGCTCAGCTCCGATTTCACTGATGGCTTGTTTCCTCTAGGGGAAGTGGTGGCTGCCGGGGCCTCACTGGGGCTTTTGGAGGCTGGAGTCTTGAGGGGTGGGCCTTTTTTAGAAACAGGACTTGTACTGGAGGAGCTATTCCGAACCCCTGGGATGTGAATCATGGTCCTGCCTCTCGAGATTGAAGGCATGTTTGCCTGGAGGGGCTGTTTCATTTGGCTGGAAATTTCTGAATTAGATCGAATCTTTCCAGTAATCAAACTTTTATAGACCTTTTTCCCACCTTTGATTCCTTTATTTTCAGATTCTATCTTTTTTGTTTCTAATGTGCTTTTCTCCCCAGGTTTGAGAATTCTTGGGCCTTTATTACTTGTGAAGGGTTTGTCCTCTTGATCAGGGGTAAGATGAAAAGGTGACCCCAGGGAAATGCCTGACTTCAGTGACAGAATGGAATCTGAATCAGAGGAAGCCTGTCTAGATAAGCAGGCAGCGGCAGCAGCAGCCTGGTGCAGACTACTTACTATGGAGTTTGCACCTTCTTGAATGGCTTTCCAGTCAAAGTTTTCTGAATCAGGAGATAAACCATGTTCTGAGTCTGGCCTCTGGCTATCTTTCAAGTCAAGGGACAGATCTTCAGCTAGAATGCCACCCATGTTTCTGGGGCTGTGCTTTTCACTATCACCCTTGAGTCTTGAAGGCCTTTTCTTTTTTGGCATTGCAGAACTTATACACTCCTGCAACAGGTCATCTTCAGAGTCAATGCTGAGAGAGCTCAGAGAGCTGTTTCTTGAGAAGCAGACAGGGGTGTCTTCAACATGAAAAGACTTGGGCGCGTACCCAGATGCCTGAGGCTTACTCGGGTCTCCTTGTGCATTAGTAGGTTCAGCTTCTTTAATTGGTTCATTTTCTTTGTTATTGTTGTTTTCTTGGTCGATGTCACTGAGGGAACTCAGAGAGGAATTTCGAGAAAAGCAAACTGGAGTATTTTCAATAGCAAAACTCTGCAGTTTCTCATCTGTGGCTGCCCCCCTGTCTGGCAAGTCTTTGGAGGACTGGGGGAAGGTGGGTTGTTTCTGAAGCACTGGTTTAGACTGTGCCCGGTTGACCGGATGTTTTGCACTAGCTTGTGACTTACCAGCTGACTGCTGACTTGAGGCTGGTTCTGTGTGGCAGGTAGCTTTGGCTTCTGAATCCTTACTTCCTTTTCCCTTTCTTAACTCGGCCTTTTCCCGGGAAAGGTCAACATCGTCATCATCAAAATCTAGAGAACTCAAAGAATCATTTCGTGAGAAACAGTACGGAGTTCCTTCAATAGGAGTGTAGTGATGCGGTGAATCGAAGGTAAAGCTTCCTCGGACTCGGTCTTCATTGTTTGGTACCTTATCATTGAAGTCCTTGGGGTTGTTTTTCAAGTTCTGTTTCTTTGAGTCTTTGTTGTCTGAGAAAGTTTCTTCAACCTTTACGTTACCTTTTGAGTCTGTATTCTTCCTCACACGTGTTCTGTATTCAGTATTTTGTGGCATGGGTTTTACTGGTGACGTGGGCTTCTTTTTCTTAGTGTCTACTTGATTTTTGTTAGTTCCAGATGAAGTCACTGATGCTTGCTGGACCTGGTCCATTATCTTCTTCACTCGCAAAGGCTTGTGGCTTTTTCCCTTGGGCATAGCAGAGTTGATACATTCTGCAAGAATATCCCCCTCCTCCGCTTTGCTGTCGTCCAGGTCTGGCGTCACTACAGATGAGACTTTCCCCCTCTGGGCTTCGTCTGTACTTCTGCCCTCTGTAGGAATGGTATCTCGCTTTTCAAATTCGCCTGACTGTGGACCTGCTCTAACCCCGTCTCCAGCAGCCAACTCATTTGGAGGGGATTCTATGGTCAGGTCGCTTAGAGATGTCGCTGTGGAAAAGTTGATAGGTGTCCCTTCTACACAGTACACGCGGGGCATATCATCTCCTGGTGTAAAGCTAACATGCTTTTGTGCCTGCAGCCTGTTCTGTGATGGCAGAAGTTTGTACACAGGCAGCTGACTTGGTTTCCTTGCCACAGGTGGAGGTAATTTTGAAGCAGTCTGGGCTAGCTTTTTGGCTTTGCGTGATGACTTGGTTGGCATGGCTGAAATAATACATTCTTCTAATATTTCAATATCATCATCATCTGAATCATCTAGTAAGTCTTTTTCAGAATCAGGTTTTTCTACCTCTTTGTCCTGGTTTTCATTTGAGTCTTCAGGCTGCTCCGGTTCAGTCTCATTCCCATTGTCATTCTCCTGAACTGGAGGCATTATTCTTAACTCCACATCTTTCTGTATAAATGGTTCATCGAGGCTCAGAGCGCTCAGGCTAGATGAACAAGAGAAGCCATCTGGAGTACTTTCTGTGGCAAAGTGCAGTAGAGTATCGGCGTCTGGAAGGACCTGGACCCTCTGGACTGCAGCGCTGACAGCAGTCTGCTGAGGGCCGCTCTCTCTCTTCTCACCAGCGGGCACCTTCGTTTTTGGTGCCTCTCTCTTGGTCTGGACTGTCTGTGGAGGCGGCGGCGGAGGGGTTTTGCTTCTACTTGGTGGCATGGTCTGCCCCGGGCTATCTGGAAGGTCACTGGGGCTTATGATGCCACTCACCATTCCACTGCATGGCTCACTCTGAACAGAGCTAGCAATGGAGCGACTCTCAAAACTGTCAAGGGAGCTGACGGAAGTGCATCTGCTGAACACCAGTGGCGTCTCCTGGACATAGTGTTCTGGGGGACTTTTGGGTGTCTGAGCACCACTTTTGGAGGGAGACTTGGCCCCTGAAGAAAATTCAACAGCCTTATGCCTGGTTGATTCTGAAGGTAAGCCAGAAGCCTGGAGTCTGCTGGGTTTCGTTCTAGCATTCTGAGACACAGCTGGAACTTCACTTGCAGGATCTTCAGTGGATCGAGTTCCATCATTCTCTTTGATTTCTGCTATCTGCAGAGTATTAGCAGAATCTGCCTCCTGTGGTGTCTGATCACATCCTATTTCATCTTCAGCCGATGACAGAGACGATAATGAACTGCACCTGGAGAAACATATGGGGGTGTCTTCTACACAGTAAGTCTGTATTGTTTCTTGGTTGATGGAGGGGACTTTGCAAGCGGTCCCTTTCTGAGTCTGACCATTTCTCTGTGCTGAACTTGGATGCAGCTGATTCTGCCTTTTGGCGTTAGATGAAGGTGTGGATGTATTCTCGCTGCTTGGAGAGAGATGTTCAGTTTTAGTGCTTTGTGCTGATGAGTTCTTTGAGAATGGAAACGATGGCTTCTGTGAGGAAGAAATGTCGGTGGCATATTTTAAGCTATAATCAATAGGCTGGTCCACATGGTGTTTTTCTTCGTTATATTTTATACTATAGTCCGTCGGTCTCTCCTCCTCTTCTTCGTGTTGCTCTTCCTCAGAATAACGCTCGCTGTAGTTCGTAGGCTTGTCATCTTCATAGTCGTCTTCCTGACACACAGACTGGCTTACATTCTGATTGACTGCATGACTAGAACCCATGCGACTGGTTTCTGAACCACTGGTTCCCCTAGACCTGTACGGGGAAACACACTCCTGTTGTCCAAAATGTGGCTGGAACTTGAGGTGTTTGTCGTCAGCGTTCTCGGAGTAGACAGGATAACTGGTGTTCTGGCTCCTTGACTGTCTTTGCTCATTTTGCTTTATTTCATCTTCTATTACATGCTTCGGTCTTGCCCATCTTTCATTCTGTGAGGGACTCTGCCTTCCAGAGTTCAACTGCTCATCTGAGTATTTCAGACTGTAATTTATTGGTGTATCCAGCTCTCCATCATTATCATCCATATGATTTGCACTATGTATCTTATGGGCTAGGTCAGCTGGATACTGACCATAGCTGCAAAACTTACTTTCATCATCCTCAGAATAGGATTCGACCGAGGGTTTCATCTGACCTCTTTTACCATACCCATCGCTACTATTGACACTATTTAAACTGTCATTGGAAGATCTCTTATATTCCACTTTGGCATAAGGCATAGAGCATGTCCTATTAGAATTTTCTGATTTGGTAAAGTTGTATGTGTTTGGATGTGTATGGGGGGCAGAGCTTCTTCGTGCTGCATTCCTCTCCTCCGTCACACAGTGGAACTCAGTGGCAGAAGCGGGGCTTCTGTCTTCCTGGGAGGCATGAATGGCTGATACTTCTTCCATAACTTTGGCGATCTGGGCTGCACTGCCAGAGATCTGCAAGCCTCGTTTGGAAGAGGTTCCTGGATTTTCTGTTGCTGAATGGTAAGTGCTGAGGCCAATACCTCGTTCTCTCTCTAAACTTCTGTCTTTTTCAGAACGAGAACTGTCTAAACTTCCCCTCGATGATGAAGAGCTGGGCAATACTGTAGTGTTTAAATATGGTGAAAGAACAGTCATGTTTCCAGTATTAAAACCGTCTGACCTAGTCTCATCATGTCGACTGGTGTCAAAAACATAGTCACCATAAAGATTTGGCTTGTGTCTCTGCTTATTACGATGAGATGCCTTGGGACTTAAATTGTCAATGTTGTCAAAGGTTTCTGATAAATGCTGAGCATCTAACTCTGCTTCCAGGGCCTTTTGTTTCCTGACATGAAGAGATGGCAGACTCGAACCAGGAGACATGATATTGGCGTCCTTGTACTTTGCAGGTCTGTTTGCCATGAGGTTCCTTAAAGCTGCAGCACTTCCCATGGCGATCATTTTGTGCTTGGAATGAATGAGGTTCTTGAGCATGCTCACTGCCCCCATGTCCCACAAAGCCTCCTGGTCTTTAGGGTTTCTTGCTGAGAGATTCCACAGAGTTCCACACGCATTACTGACTATTGTCAAGCTGTGAGATTTCAAGTGCTGCAGTAAAGTCTGCAGGCAATTGTTCTCTCTTAGGATTTGCCTGAATTAAAACAAGAGAACACAGGACGAAGGGAAATGTGATTAGTGACAACAAATAAGGCACAGCAAACAGGCTTGCACACGAAGATGATGACTAAACACAGTGGGCACAACATGAGTGCATCAACCATCTGGTGAACCCATGTCACTTCTCCTTTTGTTCTCTGGGTTCATTTAATGTTTACTGGTTCAAGGTATCCATCTGTCAGCCCAAGAGGAGTAAAAGTGAGTGTTAGGTTTCATTTATTCTGTGTCCTATTCTGATCCACTAGAAGAAAAAATAACTGTTTTGAACAGATACATTTTCTCCATTCACACAGTAATAGTTCTCTAACTTAAGACCTACAAACACATAATGAAATCTTAAATTAAACAGGGACTGTGGCAATTTAATATAGGCAACCACGTTGAATACTGAGATTGGAAGCAGAAGACAAGTGATCTTTCTGTAGTCAGGGAGCATGCTATGCTTCTAGACCAGCCAGGAGTCTCTGTCTCTGTGATAGCGCCATGTCCTTGCCAAGTGCCCTTTGGCAGACTGTGTATATTCATTATTTAAAAAAATAACATGAAGCCGGGCGGTGGTGGCGCACACCTTTAATCCCAGCACTCGGGAGGCAGAGGCAGGCGGATCTTTGTGAGTTCGAGGCCAGCCTGGTCTACAGAGCCAGATCCAGGAAAGGCGCAAAGCTACACAGAGAAACCCTGTCTCGAAAAACCAAAAAAAAAAAAAAAAAAAAAACATGAAGTATGTGTTTTAAAATACAAAAAGGCTAACAGTCAACATAATAAACTCTGGGTCTTGGAGAGACCTATAGCCTTTTAAATATAAGGAAAACTAAAATCTAGTGATAGGATATTCTACTTTGGTAGACTTTAAAATTCTTTGTCCAGGGTATACAATAAGTATCAATACTGTCTTCTCCGATGGAGAAAGAGGGAGACAAGAGAAGGTAAATATGATCACAATACAAAACCCAATGTTTTGTACAATAATATATACTAAAAAAAAAAAATATGAATGAAAAAAAAAGCAAAGAGCCATGGTGGATATTCCTTAGTTCAGTATCAACTGAGAACTTACTGAACTGAAGTATTCTCTGCACAGCACAAAGTGACGTGAAACTTCCAGTCTATGCATCAAAAGCTTAGTAAGTTGTGAAAAAAATCTATATTTTGTTGTCATAAAAGATACATGTTTAAAGATGAGAATATCAAACAAAATTGATATGCACTATGAAAATGTAACATTTATAGGAGAACAATGTGTGCCCTACTCTGAACTGACTTCTGAAGCCTCACAGTTCAGTAGACTGGATAAACAGCTGATGATTAAGTAATCTAATGACTGAGGTTAAGACACCTGAGTGTCATTAGAAAAATGAATGTTGAGCCTTTATGCTTCCTAGGTCATACTCAGGAGTTTTTTCTTTGCTTAAAAATTAATTTTATATTCCTTTATGTAATTTAAATAGGTAGGGAAAATTAAAAGTATTTTGACTTTTATTCGTTTTTTCCTACAGATGAGAGGTACAGCCTAACTACCATTTACTGCTTTATTTGTAGGTTTCTATTAAGACACTTCAGACTTTACTAGAAAAACCATGCAAATGAGTTACACTAGGAGTTGTGACTGCACTGCAGTAAGGACATTTTGCTTAAAGCTTTCATAATGACATAAAACATTTTACAATCAGGTCTTTCTAGAGAAATAATAATAGTAATAGTAATAATAATCCATTTAAAAGGAATATAAAACTTGTTTGGTACCTGTGGTCTTCATTTGTAGCTATCAAGCTGGACACATTTCGTAATATTCCACCTCCACTTTCGATAATGGCTAGAGTATTTGTCTGGCTTCGGTAAGTGAGCGTGCCAACCAAAAACGCAAGTGCTCCGTCCACAGCACAGATGTCAGCTTTATTCTCCGTGCAGTGAGCGGACAGGTTCCATAAGGCACTCAAGACACTTTTCAGGGTCGATTCCTATTAATGATGAACAGAGGATGTATCATTTAGTTAGACTCTTTTTTTCTTTTTGTCTCCCTTCTGCACATTCCTCACTAGGAAATCAGGCATTTTTCAGTTACACTTTCATGCAATGTCAAATAAAATTTAGGTCAGTGCTGTTCCTATACAACACAGTATTAAACTAATGACCTTCATTCTAAGTGTTTAGATGTTAGACATGTATCTTTAATGAACCAGAGTATAAAGCAGAATTGATATTCACTATCACAAGATAATATTGTCAGGATAACAGAAACTCAATTCAAACACCTTCATATACTACACGAGGATATAGAAGGATATTTTAAGTACTAAATGACAACACACTGCAGAGCAGGTTATATAATTAAAAACAAATATATGTATTCATGTGCTGTTGATTAAAAAAATGTAACTTCTGAAAAGTACTAGAATATGTACAAATTCTTAAAATTCCTAAAGAAACAAAGTAACTATGAAAAGGCACAAGTCCCCTAATATAAAAAAAATTATAAATGCCACAGAAACACTCTGATACACAATTAATGATATCCGGTCATAATCTGTCACACTCCAAACGCGTGTTTCTTTCTGTGATACCATCAAGGAATCTTCACTAGAAATGTATTTGTTCCTATCACTGCAAGAAACACTCCAGACAATACAGATGCGACACAGCACTCTAAACAGAAGGCTACTGCAGCCCGAATTTCATACAAATCCCGCGCCAAGGGACAACACTGTAGGCAGAAAAGGCAGACGGTGTAGAGAGGAACACCAGAATCAAGTTAAATGCCCAACAGGGTCTTAGTTACTTTACTTGGAGTCTGAAGTCTAGTGTCTTGTGCAGACATACAGAGCCTTACCTAAACGGCCAGTGTCATGGAACTCACTAGCCAGGTGTGGTGGCTCATGCCTGCGAATCCCAGCACTTGGGAGGCTAAGGCAGGGATTGTTACAAAATCAAAGCCAGCCTCTCTAATGAGACCCAGAGTCAAAACAAGAACAAACAAAAGGACAACAAAACCCCAACGCACGCACGCACGCACGCACACACCAGGGAGGAGGTCCTGAGTCCAGTTCTAGTCACAGTGTGAAAGTAAAAGTAAAGGTGGGATGATCAACGGGAAAGGTGTCAGAAACTTCGCGTGAGCAAAACTGCAACTGACTCAACAGTGGGAGACCAAGGGACGGAACACAGATGTTCCCCAGATGCCACCTCAGGCCCCGGGCCACCGGTCGGCATCAAACGAGCTTCCCAGCACAAATTCCGGCAGGCATGAATGATGACAGGCTGCAGGTGGAGCGGGGCGGCCTGCCATGTGTGTAGTCGACATGGACGGGAGGAGAGAGGACGCAGGGAAGGGCTTGAGAAGGAGAAGAAATGATTAGAGGGAGAATAAGGAAAGGAGCTTCAGAACAGTGACTGACGGGGAAGGGAGAGAACCTGACCAGATAAACCGCAGTCGATTTTGAGACAAAGGAAAAAGTATCGGGAGTAAATTAGAGGGGACCGACGCAGTGACCCATTCAGGACTTTGGCTGTTATAGGAAAAGAAATACTCCAGTCATTACAAGCCATAGGGAATTGTTTATTTTTAAAGTATGTGGATTTTTGTGGACGGCTGGAACGTAAGAAAGGTCTAGAGACGAAGACAACAGGGGAAAGGAGCCAGCTCTAAGAGCAGAGCAGAGTATGCGGCACAGAGCACTCACTTCCCCTGAAATTGTACCGAGTTATTCCCGAAGGAAATAAACTGTACATCCTTCACCTATTTTTATCACTTGGATGTAAATACAGACTCCAATCAAGTAACAAACCTTAGCATCTCCCAAGGTTCCTTCAGATGCCTCTCAACCTCTCTTTTCATTCCACCCCAGGCCCTGGACAGCTACTGCCTTGCTTCTGACACTAGCCTCCTCCTCAAGAAGCCAGCTAGCACTCTCCCTCTGCGGACTTTTATCTGGTGCTGCTGTCCGAGTTTCAGTAAGTACAAGCTAAAGAGAACTCCAGGAACAAAAGAAACCACACAGGCTGCAGATGATTGTCGAGCCCACTCAAATGGTAACTGGTGGCCTGGCAGGATAGTTTAACAAAAAAGCACATAAGCCTGATGACCCGAGTTCAATTCCTGGAGCCCACAGTGGGAAGAGAGAATCAACTCTTGAGATTCTCTGACCTCCACATATGTCCACATAGGCATGCACAAAAGCACACACATACAAGCATGCACACAAACAAAAACAAAGTTAATTGGAGAAGTCTTTTAAAATAATCTTGTTATTTTTCAATAATTTGCTTTGGGCTGGGAGACGGTTCATCTGGTAAAATGCCTGCCATACAACCATGAGCACCTGAGTTTGAGTCTCCCCAAAACCCATGTAAAGCTGGCTGTGGCAGTGTGCCCTGGGAAGGTGAAGACCCATGTAAGGCTGGCTGTGGCAGTGTGTCCTGGGAAGGTGAAGACCCATGTAAGGCTGGCTGTGGCAGTGTGTCCTGGGAAGGTGAAGATAGGAAGATGTCTAGCCAGTCTAGCTGAATAGATGAACTCCAGGTTCACTGAGAGGACTTTACCAAAAACAGGGGCTGGAGAGAGGGCTCAGCAGTTAACAACACTGGCTGCTCTTCCATAGGACCCAACACCCTCTTTCTGGGCTCTGAGGGCACCAGGCATGCATGTGATACACAGACATACATATAAAAATAAGGTGGAGGGCTACAGATATGGTTCAGCAGATAAGAGTGCTTGCTTAGCATGCACAAAACCCTGGGTTTGATCCTGGGACCATGTAAAACAAGGGGTGGGGCACACGCCTGTAATCCTAGCACTTGGGAGGTGGAGGCATGAGGATCCCAAGTTCTAGGTCATCCTTGGCTGCACGGTGAGTTCCAGCCTGTGCTACATGAGACCTAGTCTTGAAAAGAAACAAACAAAAAACCAGGTGAAGGGGATTGAGGAAGACATCCTACACTTACCTGTAGTCTGCACACGCACTCATGAACACACACACACACAGACATAAACACGCACATACCATTTCTCATTTTTTAAGCCAGTACTCCACTATGTTGCCTGGGATGGTCTTGAACTCTTGGGCTTGAATAATCCTCCCACCATACCCTGCTGGATAGGCTGGGGCTACAGGAATGTAATACTTTGTTTAGCCAGTTCATTCTTTTAATAGCTGTGAAGAATTTCATTATGCATATACTTCACGCTTGCTAACCGTTTACCTAATGACAGAGTGATTACAGTTACTTCTGACTTTTGGCCATTACAAAATTATGAAGAACATCCATGTTTAAATCTGTGTGAGAACATTAGTTTTTGTTCCTGTAAGTAAATTCTTTTTTTTTTGTTTTTTTTTTCGAGACAGGGTTTCTCTGTGTAGCTTTGCGCCTTTTTCCTGGAACTCACTTGGTAGCCCAGGCTGGCCTCAAACTCACAGAGATCCGCCTGGCTCTGCCTCCCGAGTGCTGGGATTAGAGGCGTGCGCCACCACCACCCGGCTCCTGTGAGTAAATTCTTAAGAATGGAATGGCTAGGTAGTTTGGAAGGTGTATGTTTAACTTAATTACATGTTTAATCCCGTCCAAATGTTTTCCTAAGTCTTATATAATTTCACATTCCCAACAACAGTACGGAATGCCTCCAGCTGGTCAACAACCTTGATGTGTGGTTTATTTTTTATCTTTAAGTCAGTATGGTATGTATTATAGCATCTCACTGTAGTTTTAATAACAAATGATATCCTGTACCCTTTTCAGCATTTAGTGGCTATTCAGATCTTTCCTAAAGAATCAGTCCTGGTCACCTATTTAGCAGTTTCAAAGGCATCTTTATACAGAACCTATGTACACATAAACATGGCTCTGTGTCCATGTGTACGATGAGTATGCAAGTGTTTGTGAGAGTTGGGTGAGTATAGGTGTGTGCATGCCACCACGTGCCAGTCACCGAGGACAGCCTCTGGTGCTGGTTCTTGTCTCCCACCTTGCTTTAGACAGGGTCTCTTGGGTGGTGCACACCTTTAATCCCAGCACTAGGGAGGCAGAGGCAGGTGGATTGCCTATTACAGTACTGGACATTACAAAAATTACCTTTTTAACTTCCAAAGCACATTCCATCAATGCTTTCACACTTCCAACTTCTCGCAATGTCTTTTTGCTATTTACATCTGCTCGCCAAGACAAATTCCTCAAAACACTTGCAATAACCTGCAAATAATCAAGTTTAGAATAATTTGCATATAAAATGATTCATACTAGTGACCTTTTTGCTTCTAATGCTAGCGGTAAGAGTAGGTATCTATTACAAGTTAAATACATCTTATCTAAATGCTTGGCATCGTAAGTGTTTTGATTTTAAAACTGGCTTTTTGAATATTTGTATATGTGTGAGATTCCCTGGGTATGACATTATGTTCCATATGTATGAATCTTACATGTATAACCCAACGGTAACTTTTTACAGTATTTTAATAACTTAGTGCATAGAACAGTTTCAGAACACAGATTTTCCACAGCAGCATAGTTTCAGATTCTGGATTAGGAATGTTCCAGCTACATGATCAAAGTATGGTATCTGTATGTATTGAAAGGTTGCAGGTGAAAACTACTGAATACTGAGCCAAAGCTTAATATCAACCAGCACATTAGCCTGTTACTACCCAGGAAAACCATTAGCAATTCTAAGCAGTACCTGCTGTAAGTCTTCACTTTCCGATTTTAACTGGGCCACGAGTGCTCTCATGCAGCCTTTCATCGAACACAGCGTAGCCTGTAACGGTAGACGGGAGCAGGACATCAGCCAGCCAGCCGGAGACGGCTGCTTCCTAGCTACTCAATTTCAAACCTGGGCTTTTTACTTCAATCATAAATGTTACTTTACCTGTACGAGACCCAGAACAAGATTACCTAAATGAAAGACAGACGTCTCCTGTTTCTGTTGTCTATTTCCTCTACCTCACTGGAAAAACCAAACAAAATCCCAAGAACGGTAAGCAAAGGGTAGAGCATGGTGCTCTGGGTGATGGACTCATATGTGAACTGTTGTCACGGCACTTTACTCTCACTCCTGGGGACAGGGTTTTATTAACTGATTTTCTATAGTGCTGGCGAGCTGCACTTTCTGGGTGAATGAACTGCCATTTCTGCTACATCCCCAGTCTGAGAAGCAGTGCTGTTGGTGCAGCTGTATTGAGTACAGTGCCCTCCTCAGGTGCACCAGCTGTCTGTGGTGAGTAGTGTGCCCTCCTCAGGTGCACACTTGCTTTGTTTAGGCAAGAGACAACCTACTAAGTAGGAATACGCAGTGAGGAAACGGTGCTTTTTTTTTTATTAGTCATTGTTCAACTGGGGTGGGGTGGGAGACACCAAAAAAAATCAGAAGTAATTCTTTGTTTCCTTAGTTTGAAAAGTTGTTTTTATGAAAATAAATTAACTCCTAACTGAGCTACCTTAAGAAGTAAATCTTATAAAAGACATACCTTGTTGGCAACATCTCCAAAGGTCAAGTTTGTCAAAGCCATTCCAGCATACCGTCTCAAAGTAATACTGTAGTGGTCATTAGTGAGCCCATACATCTCACAGTCCACCTGTAATAATTCTGCAATGGCCTGTAGTCCCCCTAATTTAACAAGGGTAAAAGGAAAAATATAATAATCTATAATCAAATAAACTGGCAACTTAAAAACCAGGGGAAAAAATCTCAAAGAATAAGAATACATGATTTAAATTTGCTTTTAGAATTAAAAGCTACAGAACTGTTGTAAACAATTTTTGTGTAATATAAAATACAACTGACAATGATTACACTCTCTGCCAGTGTCTCCACCCTCCAGCCTCTAGCTTTACTGAATGAAATAAACATTATTTTCTATTCACTGACACACACTGTGACTTGCCAACAGTAAAAGCTATTTCGTTAACACTGGTCTTCCTAAACCTAAACAGAAAAATGAACTTACTGCTATTATAAGGGCTTTAAAACTACTTTTCATTGTCATATACTGTGGCCTGATACTTTTTTAATGTGTCAAGTAAGTATCCTTAGGGATAATGAAACTTTTATTTTATTTTATTTATTTTTTTTATTTTTTGGTTTTTCGAGACAGGGTTTCTCTGTGTAGTTTTGTGCCTCTCCTGGAACTCACTTGGTAGCCCAGGCTGGTCTCGAACTCACAGAGATCCGCCTGGCTCTGCCTCCCAAGTGCTGGGATTAAAGGCGTGCGCCACCACCGCCCGGCCAAACTTTTAAATGAAATTGTGCTTGAAGCAAGACTTACTTCATGAAAAGAACGGTCTATTCAACCAACTACAAAGTTCTACAAAGTTTCTTTTAAAAAAAATTACTCTTAATTCCCTTGGATACTACAACATATTAACCATCCCAGGCTTCAGTGTTTTTCTTCTAATACCTAACTAGCAGGTGTGCTTGACAATGCTCACAGCGGTCAACACTAGGAAGAAAGGAAGGGAGAAAATATAAGGGGAGGAAAACGAAAGACAATAAAGGAAGGGGCTGTAAAACAAAGTGAAGCAAATGGTGAGGATGAGGATAAAAGAAAGATAAAAATGTACACGAACGGTTAGAGGATTACTCATCATCAACATCAATCACCACGGGACTTGGGATGTTGTTTTGTTAGAGAGAGGTTGCTCAAGCATTTAAAAAAAAATGTGCTTGTAAGTCTCAGCAGGTTGCAAGCCTGAAAGCCCAGCACACTAACATTTTATGAAGAACACGAAAAGATCAGCAGAAGACTTTGCAAACTTAGGAAGCTAAATTCTATGTTGAGCTCAGAACTATATCTAGAGTATAGAGGATTCATGCAGACCTTTATGACAAGAAGAGATGACAGGCAATTCTCTGAACACTGGCAAGCAAATTAATTTGTATAAAGAAAATCCAAACCATATTTATGAAGATTTTCCTCCATCTATTTGCAATTATGAGTAAGTACAGTCACCAAGTTTAAGGTGAAGCTTAATGGATGACTGAGTATCTAACAAAGTAAGGGCAAGGAAGACAAAGAAGTCCTCTGGGCAGGAGAACAGTATGTGTAAGGGCCCAACAAGGAGAGGCCACCAATTGAACCTACAAAAATGAGCAGATAAGGAAGTTAGGAAAAGGAGTATAATTAGAGGCACATTATAAGTAGAGTATGATGAGTGCAGTGTGAAGAATGGCTGAGGACTGGAAGTACTACAAAGTATGTAGAACCAGAGAGACAATGGTGTCTTGTGTCACGATGAGCAACAGCAATTATATATGTTCACACACACACACACACACACACACACACACACACACACACACACACACACACACACGTTGTTGTTTTTGAGACAGGGTCTCACTATGCATCCCCGACAGACTTGGAACTCCTATGTAGACCAGACCGGCCTTGAACTCAGAGAGATCAACCCCATCTGCCTCCTAAGCACTAGGATTCCAAGTATGTGGCACCATGCCTGACTTGAGATATACTCAAGAAACAGGATTAAAGTGCTAGTTATTAAATGTAGGAGATGCCAATACAGTCATGGATGATTTTTCCAAGATTTTGATTTGAGCAACTGGGTTATTAGAATGCTAAAAGGAACCCTGGGATAGACAGATTTGGGGATGGAGGTGACAAATTCCATTTGTGAGAGTTCAGTTAGAAGTGTCTAGAATACTATATAAAAAAGGAAGATGACAGATAAGTAGTATGAAAACATATCAAGGGTTTGGTGGTAGAGTGTTTGCCTAGCACACATAAAACTTAGGAGGGAAAAGTTAGATTGAGATGTGAATCAGAAAAACACTGGCTGAACAGCGGTTAATACAGTAAGTGGAGCTCTAGGAACAGACGATACAGCAGAGGGACAGAGATCGGGAGCGTAAGGCCTGGTTTCAATGAACATCAGTATTTTGTAAGGAGAAGTACAGCCAGAGTAAAGGAGAAGGATTCAGCAACATAACCGATGCTTTGGCGCAAGGCACTGACTAGGGAGTTCACTGAGACCTGAGACTGTGGCCCAGACACTGATGAGATGTTCCAGTGTAAAACACACTGCTCTGTTTCTGCATACAATCTTGCCTAGTGTAGTATCTAGATTACTTCCTAAGAAAGATAAAATGGTCTAAAGAAAGTGCTAAGAAGGCATTCAATTGTCAGAGAACTCTTGTATCCAAAAATACCAGTTTTAGGATTTGATTTTAAATAAAAATTAAAGCAAGATATGCTGTATTCTATGAAGACTATGACTGATGAAAAAATTAGTAAAACTTGGAATATTAGATAAAAGAGATCCCTTTATAATTTTAGGCAAGTAAAAAGAAAAAAATTCAGTGAATTCTGAGGCAAAGACTATAATTCACAGTTAAGACTATAAAAGGATTCACTGAAATATGATGCAGATTCACAGCTGGCAGAATAAAAAAATGATTGCCCTATGAAAAATGAGTATGTTTCAATGCAAAGGTGAGTCTATCCTCCTGTATCTTTGGTATCTGTTAGGAAATAGTGGTCCAGATAGGCTTACTATTGATATGATGTTTCATTACCTTACAGACAAGGAAGATTCAGTTGCTTCAAATGATATTAAACAGAACCCATACTTTAGACTCTTAGTTAAACTAAAACAAGGTAGTAAGATATTTAATTTTTAAAAGTATAGGTTTTTTTTTTTTTTTTTAAATAACATGGCTTAGCTAGCCATCATTAGCAGGAGATGTCCTATTCTAAAATGAGTATTAGGGGTCCACATCAATATTTTGTAGACTGATATTCCAGTTTCACAATCATAAGCATCACATAGACTGTTTATTGAATGGGATTCCTAGGGTCCTACTCTGGGGAGTCTGTGTGCTACAAGGCTGGAAAATCTATCTGGCCTGGCAAGTGCTTCTGCTGACTATTATGATCTAGAAATGTTGTGAAATATTAATGTAAATAAATTATGTTTTCACTGGAAGCCAGGGAATGTCTTAATCATTTGACAACTCCAGGGTCTAGCACACTTTCTGGACAGGCTTGGGAACTAACACTATCGGTCACTGATAGCACAATCTGAACGTCTGGTATTGAACAGCCCTGACGTGGACAGGTGACAGCGCTCACTGTCTAGGTTTAAGAGCTCTCCTCCTCTAACTGGGACGACACCTCCCTTCCTCTTCACTGCCGATCCCTGTGCTCGCACACTCTCCCATGACTCACAAACCTTACTCTTCTTTTGTCCCAGTGAAAATTTGAAGGCGAGGAGTGAGAGGAAGGTAACCCCTGTGGCTATGTCCCCACAGTCACACCCCCAGAGGCCCCATCCTGCTCCTCACCTGAAAGCCCCTGACCTAGCTCCTGTGATGAAATGCCCCGGGTAGCCTTCCTACCTGAAGAAGAAGAGGAACAAACACTGAGTCTAAGTTTTATTCTGAAATTCAGATAGTTAATGTGTCAGTCCTAGTCTCTAGTCCATTGGAACATACGAACACTTACAGAGAAATCTTTGCAGTATCTTAAAACTGAGTACTTTTCCTGTTGTTAGTTTTACCCCTTTCCATAATTATTGGCATTAGGAAAAAAAATTCACAAATGCTGAGATTGTACTGAACTGGGGAAAACCCCTAAGATTAAATAAGGTTTCACAGAAAGAGGATCAGGTGGGCCTTCGGGAAGAAAAGCATGGCTGGAGGGCAGGCAGGCCGCAACCACAGAGCACAGAGTTCTGCACAGCAACCCTTCCTGCAGTGCAGTCTGGACTCCACAGTACACGATGAATAACGACGCTGACGCTGAAGAGGGTGGAAGAACACAATGCAGGGCGGGGACGTCATGGAACATGAACAGCACAAAAGCATGGGCACAGCGCTACCAAGACAGAAACTCAGTGTGTGCTGCCTGGGTGTGGGTGACTAGAGAATCCAGCTGAGATGGCTCAGCGGGACACAACTGGTAAACGTATGTGTAAAATCAATCTAGAAATGAAAGAAAAACCATTACATGAAAAAAAAATGGGTGCTCAATGGCTACACAGGGTTTAGAGGGTATGATAATATGTACCTAAAAAGGAGTACTTTCTCCAAAATTAATGAAATACTTCTAACTTCAATTAGAATATGTCTTTCTACATATACTAGTTTCAACCATAGTGAAAATCCAGTAAAATACTGATAGCCATTAAGGGAAATTAAAATGTTAATAACTCTTCATCTAAAGTGACCGACAGATGGTAAGAACAATAATTCCCCCCGCCCCCCAGGGTTTCTCTGTGTAGCCCTGGCTGTCCTGGAACTTGCTATGTAGACCAGGCTGGCCTTGAACTCAGAGATCCACCTGCCTCTGCCTTCCAAGTGCTGGGATTAAAGGCATGCACCACCACTGCCTGGCCAAGAACAATGATGTTTTAACAAATAATTCAAACTGTCCTCTTCATCAGAGGTGACACAGGATCTACCTGGGCAACAGGGACAGGGATGGTCCACTTGGAAGTTTTTCCAGTCTCTGGTTAAGATTTTAAAAATTGAAGTTGATTTGTAGGAGGGCAGACATTTCTGTGATTCAGGACCCTTTCTCCTATGGAGACCAGAGTACAGGACTCTTTCTCCCACGGAGATCAGGGTACAGGACCCCTTCTCCCTGGAGACCAGGGTACAGGACCCCTTCTCCCTGGAGACCAGGGTCCAGTGCTATTTTTCTTTTTCCTATACGGATGGAAGCAGCCAATCAAAGTTAGTAGCCTTACATTATCTCGACTTATCTGTCTACATTTAGAATAATGACAAATTTCTTTTGTTGTTTTAAAAATTCAGCAGTATTTATCTATATGGCATTAAGAAACCTTTTTATCTTACCAAGTTCATTCATTGCATGTCTATGCTCTTCATCAAATGACAGTTTCATTAGAACACACACAGCAGGACAGATCTGATGTTCAACAGGAGCGGGCACTGAAAAATAAAATCACCTAAGCCGTGACCTCTGTTAGCTTGGAAGGATGCTATTACACTTCTCAGATGTGCAGCGTTAGTACTGTGTCCCGAATGTATGGAAGGGTAGCAGATGGACAAATCTTTGCTGAATGTTGAATACACACCACAGCTGCGGAGCAGCAACTGTGTCAAGGGCTCCTGCGCCCCAGCATGCCCAGCACTTGCCAGCCTTGAGCAAGCCTGCCAGACTAATCTCCCACAGGTTTTGCTCTAGCTCATGTGTGTAATCATTTTAAATGAGGACTCCATGAAAGAAAAAGCACACTTTGGTAAAACACTGTTGGATTTTGTTTCTAATGTAAGTGTAAGTCACCATGATGGTTATGGATTAAAAGCTATGGTTGCATACAAATGTGATACCTAGCAGAAAGTTTCCTATATAGATACATAGTAAAAATTTAAAGAAAAAGATATTCAAGAAAATGCACTTATATCTTTAATATCATATGCAAGGTCTCAAGTCACTATTTGACACAAAGCATTTTTAAAGTAGTTTTTTTCAGGAGCAATAATACGACTTATTAAATAATTGTGGGTACCCCACCATCAAGAAAGAAAGGTTCTCCAAACAAAGTGTTTATTAGCTCTCACTCCAAGGCTCCCTAAGTGGATTAAAAACCATCATCCCTGCTCTTTTTCTTATACATCTTTAAGATTTGAAATAATCTTTACATTAAGCTTAGAAAAACTCTGCTATATAGGCTCAAGGACATATGAAAGTGTTTTTAGCATAAGCCTCAGTTTCATTTCTCAATGGAGACAATAACACCTTTCCTTTCCTTGTACTACATCAAGGCTACTGTGAGGGCCAAGAAACAACAGGTAGTGTGTGCCCAGGGAATGCTGATAAGGAAATGTAAAGGGTTACGGCTTCGTTGCTAACAGTTGAAGGAACTTATGTAAAATCACCTTCCATTCAAAAGGCAACTTAACTGCTCACATTGATTTTAGCTCTACTAAGTAACTTTTTCTTTTTGTGGTGCTTTGCAACAGGGTCTCGTGACATAGGCTGACTCTGAATTCTGTAGAGTCCAAGATGACCTTGAACTCCTAATCCTCTTGTCTCCATCTCCCAAATGCCAAGATTACACACACGAGCCATCAAAGCAGCTAGCTTTAAGTTTTCACTACAAATTTCTTTTGGCTTGTTCTTCTGGAAAGCTCGCCTGGAGGTTCTAGCAGGGACTGCTGCTACTCATATATCCCTGACTGAATGATGGTCCTCCTCTTCTAGGGAAGGTCATCCTCTTCAATTGCGTACTCAGTTTTGGGGGAAGCAATAAAGCAGTGTGGGAGGAAAGGAACGCCTGCCCAGCCATATCACCCTCACATCTGATTTGCTTGTTCTGTTTTGATTGCACAGTAGTACACATAACATTTTCCTTTGCTAAAAATTTTTAGGGAAATGCAGATTTAAGCCTTTAATGTGTTAGCAGCATTAGCTAGCTAATACAAATCCCTTCTATTCATAAAGACAGCATCCTAACTAAAGAGTTTCTAAGCTACAGCTTACATACGTATGCTTTGAAACATGCAATGCGATTGATGTATACTATAGACAACATACTTGGATTTTTGTCCTGGTCCATGCCTTGTTCATGGGCTTCCTGCCACTCCCAACAGGTTTCACAGTAAGCGCGTATCTGTTCCAAAAGATGAAGGACTCGGATTTCACGCCTGCCTCTCTTGTCATCAGGCTGTGAGTGAATGATGTTGTGGAGTGCTGCACTGGCCCTGGCCCGAGCCTCTTTACTGCCCCGGGAATTTCCCAACAATACCGAGTCTTTGTCATTGCCATGTAAAAGCTGGATGAGGAGAGGAAGACATCCAGACTGTCGCATGGATATACAGCTGTCTTGGGAGCTAGACATAGCTAGCAAAGTTCGCGACATATCGTCCTTATCATGAGTACCAAGCATTGACAACAATGAGTACACCATTTCCACCTGTGGGCCAAATGAGTTTAGAAACACATTATGACTTTAATACCCAAAAGCCAGATTAATGAAGTGATGAATGGGATTATTTACTAAATTTATTAAAAATTAAAACAAAACAAAATAGAAAAAAAACTTTTCTGGATGAAGTGATGAGTGCTATTTCAAAATAACATCCACAGTTGATTTATGTGAATAAATAATAATATTGCAAACTGTTGGGAAAAAAAAAGTAGGTTCTTACAGTACTGAAATTGCTATTTGCCTGCATCAGCTAACGCTAACTGATTACTATGAATGAAAATAATTAATTTTTCCTTTCTCTCACATACCCACTCATTCACATTCTCTCTCTTTCTCTGGAATGTGTTTTAATTTAAATTCTCTATATAACTTAAAACTTCATTTTACTTGTAAGCAATAGAAAATGCTTTGCAACAATTATAATCTACTAAATGCTAATTCTTTGCAATCATTACATTTCAGTAGGATAATTACAACATTTAAATTTATATGATCTGTTATCATATAAAATTATTTTGTCATAAAAAGAAAAATGCCACAATCACATAGAGAGTGGCAAAGCTAAGAATTGTTATTCTTTTCTTTTCTTTTTTTTAAAAAGAAATTGGTAAGCATCAGTAGCTTTAGCAATAAATTGGAAGGATTAACTTAGAAGCAAATTAGAAATAGAAAAACAGCATCCAGTTAACATGGATTGTTATCAGCTTCCCTTCAAAGTTAGAGGATATGCCATAAAAAGGAGAGTATTACATGAAGAATGCATCATATGTTTAAGTCAGAGATCCACAAGGACACAACTGACTGTATCTTTAATATCAGACATATTTTTGGTCTTAATAACAGTGGTATATTAGTGTTAGGGGCATCTTGTAGAGGCCAGGAGTGTTGCTTAACACCCTACAGTGTAACAAAGAATGACCTAGCCCATGTTGTTGAGGTTGCAAAATGCTGCTCTGAATGTGTAAACACACTTTCCAGTGGTGCTGATCCTATTATGGCAGTGATAGGACTGGGGACAATGTGTTCTCATCAGATCTAGGTTTAAAGTTTGGCTCCATCTCTTTAAGCAAGCTTTGTGATACTGGTTAGTTGACTTGATGTCTCTTGAGCATCAGTTTTCTGAGCTGCGAAGTGGAGGGACGTACATTACACAGAAAACTATATAAAATAACAGTCTGGCATTCAAACTGTATAGCAAAGCCTGGCTATTCTTATGCACCAATCACTTCTAAAGGAAATGCACCCTGACTGCCAGTGTCCATGTGCCAACAGTCAATACTGTGTTGATGCTGAACCAATCCAGTCAGCTGTAGATGCTAATGTCCCAGGCAGCTTCTTCCTTTTCAATTTCTCCCTCAGAGGGATAAGAATACAAGTGTTTGAGAGAATTGGTGAGAATGTAGAGGCAACTCCTTACTGGCATACCTCGGAGCAGTCCCACATAGAAACTATCATGGATTAGCACTGATTACTCAAGTTCATTTCTTTAATTTTTAATGTTTCTTCTTAATGAATCAAGTCCAGAGCCTTGGGCATGCTAGGCAAGCATTCTACCAATGATTTATATCCCTAGCCCTAGAATTCATTTCTTAAATTAGTATTAGTTATCTCAGTGTTCGCTAAGCACTGCCATATTATTTGAAGAGAACACAGAGTATGCTAGGAAGACAATGTAATTCTTCAGTTCTGACTGAAAGCATATTGCTCAGAATTCCATCTTAGTAAAATACTAAAGTGATTTACTTCTCACACATTTCCCCTAATCTTAAAATATTGGTTGCACTGCTAATGTTCAATTTCAATGATTTTTCCATCCATTTCAATAAATATTCATTAACAATCATTTGCAGATACTATCGATGCTGAAGACAGAGAAAAACAATCTGTTTTCTAAGAGAGTTTCATGCCAACTGTTAACGATAGGGACAAAGGAGGCAAATGGCTAAGGGGACTCGAGGAACTAAGAAAACGTCTTCTGGAGACGCATGCTCAGAGTCCTGAGCTGTGCAAAGTCAGTGGCAGGCACAGCACAGGAGTGACAGGCACGGGGTGGGGGTTGAAGAAGTCAGTCTGGCTGGAGCTTAGGATGCTAGCAGGTAAATGAATAATGAGCTGAAAGAGAAATTAACAGGCACCTAATTCAGGAGTTTTTGTAAGTCTCATTTTCTCTTGTTTATGTTTCTTTGTATAAAAACGTCACTTCCCCCCCAGGAGACTGAGTCAGCATCTTTAGAGAATGTCCATAAAGACCATCTTAGCAAAGCATTCCTAGCCGCGGCAAGAGGATTTGCAATCTGCCATTACCTTGGTCCCCAGATGACTTGTCAGCCTTCGAGGAGCAGAGTGTGTGCTGCCAGAACTCAGAACACTGGCTGTTTCATGATCCACTCGTGTGGCTGAACTCTAGAAATGAAGCAGATTCCAAACAGGGTAATTTAGATACAAATACAGGCGACTCCTAAGCTCTCCCGCTCTAGGAGGGCTCACTGAAATTCTATGAGGGAAAGAGGAAAAATAAATAACTACAGTACAACCTAACCCAGCACCCCAGCAGAAGACTGCACAAAATCCCGGAGGAAAGCAGGAGGCGGCGATGGCGGCTGTGGATGATGAGAGCTGCATGTATCACAACGAAGGTAGCTCGGCAGACGAACATGGAGAGCGGGGTGGATTAAATAACTATGGGAGGGGGGCTTTAAAAGGTGTTATATTCATGCCGGGCGGTGGTGGCGCACGCCTTTAATCCCAGCACTCGGGAGGCAGAGCCAGGCGGATCTCTGTGAGTTCGAGGCCAGCCTGGGCTACAAAGTGAGTTCCAGGAAAGGCGCAAAGCTACATAGAGAAACCCTGTCTCAAAAAACCAAAAAAAAAAAAAAAAAAAAGATGTTATATTCAAGTTGCGAGTCACTGAACTTTAGGGGGCAGACCAACAAAATCAGAATTATATTTTAAAAAGAACAAAGGACAGGATGGAAAAGCCAAGAGATTAGAAAAGATTTTAGATATAAACCAACAAATTCATGGCCTTTATCTAGGCTCAAAGTCAAATAAAACATGATAAACACATTTGTGAAACAATAGCAAATGAATCATGACAGGCTATCCAATGCTATAAAGGAACCACTGGTTTCTTTGGGGATATAATAATGACATCAGGTATATATTTTGAAAAGCGTTCTTAGCTTGGAAATGCACAGTAAAATATTTATGAAACAAATGATGGAATATTCTTCAGAAACAAAACGGGTAGTTGCTGTGGATATCGCTCTGTATAAATAAAATGCTGATTGGCCAGTAGCCAGGCAGGAAGTATAGGCAGGACAAGCAGAGAAGAGAATTCTGGGAAGTGGAAGGCTGAGGCAGAGAGCCACTGACAGCCGCTGCCATGAGATGTTAAGATACCGGTAAGCCACGAATCACGTGGCAACTTATAAGTGAATAGAAATGGGTTAATTTAAGATATAAGAATAGTTAGCAAGAAGCCTGCCATGGCCATACAGTTTACAAATACTATAAGTCTCTGGGTGTTTACTTGGTTGGGTCTGAGCGGCTGAGGGACTGGTGGGTGAGAGAGATTTGTCCTGATCGTGGGCCAGGCAGGACTGGAAAAAACTCTAGCTACAGGTAGTCAAAGTGGATGTGACCTATATGGATCACTATTACTTTGCCTTTGTGCCAGTTGGAATCGCCTGTGCATGGCTTCTCCCCCTGGTCCATCTTCCTGGACTTGTGCTTGAACTTCATTACTACCTACAGACGCTACCAAAGATCTTCAAACAGACAAGCTGAGACCCCATTAAGGAATGGATTCTATATAAACAAGCAGGGATAGCCTGAGTCATTTACTTATAGCCTTTCCTACCATTTAACTTTCTGAGGAAATAAACACAGATCAAGAAATCCTCTTCCTAGCAAGGATATCAGTTCTCCTTTATAACCACTAGTCATACACTCAATTATTTAACCACCAATTATTTATGAGGGACTGTGGTATATAAACACAAACAGGATTTTTTTTTTCTTTTTTTTTTAAGACAAGGTCTCAATATGTAGCTCTGGCTGGCCTCAAACTCGGCTTGCCTCTGCCTCTTGAGTGCTGGGATTAAAGGTATGCGCCACTATAACCGGCATAAATTCTTTTTTTTTTTTTTTTTTTTTTTTAAGATTTATTTATTATGTATACAGCATGTGTGCCTGCAGGCCAGAAGAGGGCACCAGATCTCGTTACAGATGGTTGTGAGCCACCATGTGGTTGCTGGGAATTGAACTCAGGACCTCTGGAAGAGCAGTCAGTGCTCTTAACCTCTGAGCCATCTCTCCAGCCCCGGGCATAAATTCTTTATATTTGAGACAGGGTCTTGTTATGTGACCCAGGCTATCCTCAAACTCAGTCTTCCTGACTCAATCTTCCCAGGCTGTGATTACAGGTGTCCACCAGCACTCTTGGCATGACAGAATTTTTGCATTTTTGGAGCTTGTAGTCTAGTGGGGGAAATAAACCTATCAACCAAATAATCAGACAAATAAATGTAAACCTGAAAGTGTGGGAGTCTTCCAAGGAAGGAGCATGCTATGACAGCCTGCCTCTAACTGAGTGTTGATCTAGTTTGTCTGAGACACACAAGAACAGGGGTTAACGGAGCAACAGGAGATGAGAACAGCACTACCTGGAGCAGAGAGAAGGGTATTTACTGCAGAAAGAGGAAGCCCAGGAATCCAGAGGGCATCATGGCTCAAGTGGTGAGAGCAGGCTCTGCCCTGCAGCTGACTGTACATACGGTCAAGGGACAGATGGTCAAGAATTACCTGTAGTCTAAGAACTAAGATAGCGTTGGGAAAACCGATTCACAAAGAGGAGAGTATTTGCAAAGATCATTCTCACAGAGTAAATGGAAGGCAAGTCAGGGAGAGAGAAGGAGTAAAAGCAAGGGCATGTCGTCGGTAGGTGGTACAAGTAACATATCAAGGCTGGCGCGTGGTGACTAATCTGTGATGCTGAGGACATCAATGAGTTTTCATTCTTAATGAATGCCAGTGGTTTTTGTTTCTGGAACAAATACTAAAGTAAATTAATAAGCCTCAAGATGCTGTGATGTATACAGATTCTATCAAGGTAGGCTGAAAGGCCAGGTCTGGTGGTGCATGCATCAGCCTTTCAAATGGCTGGGACTAATGTTTAAAGAAACTTGGCAAAATGAATACTAGGTGCACTGATGAAGACTACTTGTCTACATTGGGATTTGAAAGCAGTGACTGATAATAGTAACTAAATATACAGTGTTGGTGGGGTTAATGTCAAACAAAACAAAAGAATTCATTATTTGAAGGAGGACTAAATACAGGGTCCTGAATTACTGCTTTCTTTTTTTCTTGAGACAGTGTCTCTCTGTGTAGTTCAGGCTGGCCTGGAACTCACTATGGAGCCGGCTGGACTTTTCCCTCGCATCTGAGCTCAGTTTTCAGTGTTGGGATTACTGGTCCATGCCACCGTGACTCATTTACCCCTTTCAGTAGATCCTTCCTCGGCCATTCTCACACTAAATGAATAACATGAGGCTTCAAACAGGACTCTGGGGAAACCTTACATGACAGAAATGGAAATCAGCACAGTATTTTCTTCTATTTTCCCAAAATAAAAACGCTTTATAGTTGTCATACACTGTAAAGACCTGACACTTCTTAAAAAGTTAACAAATGTATGAACAGTTAAACAAAAGCTACAACAATCTCAACACATGATGATAGCTACCTGTGACACTGACCTAGACATTTCTCTATACAGACGCACATAAACATATGTACAGTGAATTATCTCACTAGCCTTCTTGTGCCCATTTTGAAGCATCTTTAAATAGCTGACTTGTATATATATTTTTAAATAGCTGACTTCTATATCTCTTTTAATTTTTTTGCTTTCTATAAATGTTTGGAAATAGTATAATCTTGCCTTTTTTGCTGTGGTTCTGAGACAAGGTCTTTTGTAACATAGGCAGGCCTCTAACTGTCTTTGTAGCCAACAGTAGCCCGAACTCCTGAATTTACTGTTTCTACCTCCCAAGTTCTAGGATTATAGACATGTGCCACTATGCCCAACTTTGATCTTGACTTTTTATTTTATTTATTTGTTTGTTTATTTATTTTTTGGTTTTTCGAGACAGGGTTCTTTCTATGTTGCCCTGGTTGTCCTGGAACTCACCACTGCCCAGCTGATCTTGACTTTTAAAGGTCAAGCTCCTCGAGGACTAGCTTTCAGAGAAGATGTTATTCAAGTTGATAAGAGATGGAAGCAATTAACAATCCTACCCAGCTGTGACACCTATGAACATAACAAAAACCAGTGTGGTAAGGGAGCTGGGAGGTGGTAGTGAACATCTTCAATCCCAGCACTCAGGAGGCAGAGGGAGGTGAATCTCTGAGTTTGAGGCCAGCCTGGTCTACACTGCGAGTTTCAGGACAGCCAGGGCTCCATGGAGAAACCCTGTCTGAAAACAACAAAACAAAACACAACAAAAGAACTCCCTGAGGGTGCACAGTGGCACTCACAGCTTGGCGTAACCAACAGTTGCCTAACTGGACTTAAGGCCAGCTAAACAGGAGGGAAATGAAATCATGCCTGGAACTGGAAACCTAGCCAGCTACCCAGGGCAAGTGAGATAATGGATCTTAGAGGAGACTATTACCGATAAATAGTTTATTAAACCAGCAAACTTCCTAACTGCACTCTAGATACTTATCTTTATACCTGCAGATCAGTGTCGCTCTCATCCTTCATCAAAGAAGCTTCTCTTTGAAATAGATGGAGACCATTATAAAAGTCAAAATGCAGAAAAACTGACTGTGTGGTGCCTAGCACCCATGAACACATCTACAACACAACTCTTGACCCTAAAGCACAGGGAACATCTCAGAAGAGACCAGGAAATCTGCTGTGAGACTGTGTCTCTTAGAAAAAACTAGGAAGCTTCAGTCATGATGCACAATATGGTTGCTTAAACAAGATCTGAACAAGGACAACATAAATAGCCAGGCTAATGTGGAAGGGGGTACGTAGTGGGTGGGGTGGGGTGGAGGCATGCCTAGACAAAAGAACTATAGGCAACTAAAAATTCGGAGAGCGAAAGAATTAGTCTTCTTCAGGACGAGTCCCATAACTGGTTATCCAATACCAAGTGGTCAGCCCTGCAATCACGAACATTCAAGCAACACTACACAGCAGGAGCAGGTTCTGTTTATATATGCATGTGTTATATGTATGCATATATATGCAGTAATAACAAAGAAAAAGAGGTCATGAATTTGAGGGAAGGGCAGATAGAGGAACACTGGAGGGACTGAAGGGCAGAAAGGGAAGGGGGAAAATGATGTAATTATATTTTAAAAAGGGTAAAAGTAAAAAAATAATTCCACTTGTAAAAATTTTAATTAAATAATTCATTTTACATTTATGAGTGTGTTGTGGAATACTAGTTTAAGATGTGTTACATTCATTTATGCTGTGGAATATTTGTTTAATGATGCAAAGAGGTGTTGTATTTGTTTAACTCTGTGAAGCTGCGTTACTTTGCCTGCCTAAAATACCTGATTGGTCTACTAAAGAGCTGAATGGCCAATAACTATGCAGGAGAGAGAACTAGGTAGAGCTGGCAGACAGATAGAATAAATAGAAGGAGAAATCTAGGGAAGAGATTGAGGAGTGAGAAAAGGAGGAGAGGTGGACACCAGGGGCCATCCACCCAACCACACAGCCAGCCACATAGTAAGAAGGAAAGAAAGATATATAGAATAAAGAAAGGTAAAAAGCCCAGAGGCAAAACGTTGTTAAAGAGAAACAGGATAATTTAAGTTAGAAAGCCGGTTAGAAACAAGCCAAGCTAAGGCCAGGCATTCATAAGTAAGAATAAGTCTCCATCTATTTATTTGGGAGCTAGGTTGTGGGGCCCCCAAAGAGTAAAATTAAAACAAACAAACAAAAACAACTACATGGGTGTTTTGTCTGCATGTATGTCTGTGTTTGACATGAGTGCTTGGTGCCCTTGAAAGCCAGAAAAGGACATTGAATCCCCTGGGACTGAAGTGAGCCCTCATAGGGCTGCTGGGACTTGAACCTGGGTACTGTGGAAGAACGGGTCAGTGCTGTTAACTGCTGTCCTGTCTCTCCAGCACCTGATTGTGACTTCTGTTGTCTAACAATTTTGTTTCGATGTCCTCAGACACTAAAGTATTCACATTCTTCTGAAACCTACTGATCCTTCTTTTGTGGTTTTTCCACTCACTTCATCATAAAGATTTCCTTCTAATCTTTTTATATTTGCAAGTCTCCATTTCTGATATTTAGTATAATTAACTTAAAGAGTTGTTCTAACCAATATAGATAGCTTCTACCAGATGAGTAATACTTTTAAAGTACACAGTAATTAGAATATGGCCTGAACCCTGAACAAGTAATTGTCAAATGAAACTGAACTCTTCTTCCTTCTACACTGTAGGAATACCTAGTTCTCAAAAACAAACAAACAAACAAACAAACAAACCCCCCCAACAAAACAAAACAAAAAACCCACAAACAAACAAAAAAACACCCCTCAAACCTTCTACTTAACTCTCATTATTTTATCCTACTTCACCACTAAATAATCTTCCTGTATAGTGCTAACTAATGATGCAGAATGAAGTACCTGCTTTAGCTCAGTAAAAGGAAATCTTTAAACAGGAAATTTTTTTTTTTTTTTTTTTTTTTTTTTTTGGTTTTTCGAGACAGGGTTTCTCTGTGTAGCTTTGCGCCTTTCCTGGGACTCACTTGGTAGCCCAGGCTGGCCTCGAACTCACAGAGATCCGCCTGGCTCTGCCTCCCGAGTGCTGGGATTAAAGGCGTGCGCCACCACAGCCCGGCTCGAAATTCTATTTTTTAAATATCATTCATTTACAACAAAGTGTCTGCTGAAGGAAATTTGAGAAATATAGGACACACCAATGAAAAGCTGTCATATTATTTCGATAAACTACTAATTGAAAATTGGTGGCAATTTGTACAAATGGTAAAAAATAACAGCTAAACATGATAAAGTATATAGCTTATTGTTTATAAGCACCAGAATAACCAGTTATTTTCCAGTTAAGATTTATTTCTAGCTTTGTGTAATCTTGAAGTACATCAGAAAGTAAAAACTGTAAGAGCCTTTGTGATCATTACAAACCCAGGAAAATGTCTCTGTACCGAGAGCCTTGGAGGAAAGCAGAACTCTGCCAACGCAGCAGCAACAGGGTCAACCGCTCGGAACTAACTGCTCTCCAAAACTACACACACCGGGCATGGCGACCAACACAGAAACATGATCGGAGCACAAAAATAGTCCAGCAAACTCAGAAAGTGTATTTCAATGAAACAAGGAGAAAGGGATAGTACTCTGATCCTGAATGTTTCCAAAGACACACATTCTAAGCAAACAGGATTTGTGGATCATCCACCCAACACTCCTTTTTAAATTCTGAGTTAACCTGAAAAATGACATAATGGTTCATACCTGGCCACTACCAGAAGTTGCCATGTTGCTTTCGGCCACTCCTGGACCTTCATGCTGCCGTTCAGCTTCATGGGAGGCAGCAGCTTCATGCTTGCTCTGAGATGACCTCTGTTAACATGGAGTTAGCATCATTACGGACAACATGGTGGATGCTTTTACAGCTCACAGCTTAACTTTACTTCCAAGCTCTTAATGAATCAATTATACAGGCTGACAAAGACACAGAAGTGCACGCTACACTTCCAACTTCCAGCACGGCTTGCAGTCGACTATCCTGGTGAGAGGGAAGAGAAGTCTTCCCTTAAGCATTGAGCTGCGTAAGACAAAGGGTTTCTGAGGGTCACAGAAACGCATCCTCCACCAGACATGCTCCTCTCACTATCAGGAGTACAATCCTTTCCCACAAGGTCACATGACTGTGGCATTAATGGAGCTGCAAATACAGCAGTTAAAATAGCACCTAAGCTTAGAAATAGCTCCCGTGTAGGCATACTTTTACAGAGAATATGTGCACATCTGCTAATGTCATATGAAACCAAATGATAAGCTCTTCGAAACTGAGAAACAAAAGAGAAAACTCTGCTAATGTAGTCACCATCTGTTATATGAAATAAAAGTGACATATTATACCTAGTAAATGTAGTCAGTTCAAAACAGGTAATACAAAGTGACCACTTTGTAAAATAGCATCACAGGACATAAGAAATAAAATAATCTACCACCATCTTTTATAGAAACTCTTATTTTCTTGCTTTAGGAAAATGCTACTCTATTAATATAAACATTATGCTTTAGAAATCTGACATAAAAGTGTATCATTATATTTAAAAATGCTTTCCCTAGAATTTTAACCCTTAAGCCTTCCTAGACCATTTAAAAATATGACTTAAAAAAATAACTTTACGTGTACCATTTTCACCATAAACTAGTAATAGCTGTAGCTAAGCAAAAGGGAAGTGATTTGGTAATTCAGAAGCAGAAGACCCAAATCAACCAGAGTAGAAATACACAGTCTCCCTAAGACAAAAACGAGTCCAAGATTATGAAGACCACAAAGACACGGCAGTAGTGCAAGTGGAGATGTCAATGTGTTTTCAGACAAACACATCACTACCCGTCTGTCCTAAGCGCCAAGTAACACGATGCTACTAAACCCAGCCACTAGTCAATCTTCTTTCTCAGTTCAGTCTAGTGGGACGCTGTCAAATAAGGAAAGCAGTAACAAGAAGTCAAAGCCTGACAGTACTACGAAGGAAAACTGAGGTGTATGAAGGACAGCGCAGCAGTGCTTTTAGAAGTGCCGCTGGAATGAAGGCGGATGACTAGGAGAAAGAATATTCTAGGAAAACCAGGGACCACATGCAAAGGAGCTGGAGCAGGAGCAAGTGTGACTTCTTGTAATTTATCAAAAGGTCACAATATTGCTGAAGTGCACAAGTAAAATGGTGAGCAGAATTAAAGTGGTTAAGGGGACTGGACAGATGGCTCAGTGGTTAAGAGCACTGGCTTCTAGAGGACCCAAGCTAGAGCTCTGGCACCCACAAGGTGGCTTACAACTGTCTACTACTCCAGTCCTAGGGGGTCTGGTGATCTCTTCTGGCTTCCACTGACACACAAGCAGGCAAAGACACTCATACACATAAAATAATTTAAGCTGGCAGTGGTGGTGCACACACCTTTAATCCCAGCACTCGGGAGGCAGAGGCAGGCGGATCTCTGTGAATTCAAGGGCAGCCTGGTCTATAGAGAGAGTTCTAGGATAGCCAGAGCTACATAGAGAAGCCCTGTCTCCAAAAAAAAAAAAAAAAAAAAAGGTGGTTTTTAAAGTGTACTGATTTTGTTGGATTTGCCTTTTCCAAGTTATTCTGAGGCTCCCACCCCACTGTCCTCACTTTCTTTACTTACAGACAGTCTCATGTACCCCAGGCTGGCCTCACACTGGGATTAAGGATCAGTGCAGGCAAATGTCTGAAAAGTTAGAGGCTGGCAAATGAGATTGTCACCTTGCTTGAGAACTACCATGGAAAGTGTTTCCCAGGTTCTGCTGCCGTGGTGCACAGATAGGGTAAGAACTGGTCAGGCTACCCATCCCTCATACTGGCAGTACAAGTGAACGGGGCTGCCCATGTGGTTCTGCAGGCATGCAACTTCAAGAACTTTAGCTCATGAAAACTTGCACTAAGAGTCCAGGAAGCCACTGGGGACATGTGGCAGAGGTAAAGTCCCTGTGAGGAGGCCCGAGAGGCCACTCACGAGGCTGGGAAGGCAAAGCTTAAACTGCAATGAAGAGCTCGGTGTATCAGAGGTGGGAAGACTGTGACGTGTCCTCAAGAGAGCTGCACACATGGAAGAGAAACAGCCAACAGAGGCTGCATGCACCGCAGGAGGCAGAACTGGCGAGCAAGGGCAGCGTCTGGAGTCTGCCATGCTGGGTTTCCCACTTACTTTGGTCTGATCTTCCCTTGCTATCCTCCCAGTCCTTCGTGTTGGAATGGGAATGTTTGCTATGTAGCTGAGGTTGGGCCTTGAACTACTGATCCCCCTGCCTCTGCCTTCTGAGTGCTGGGTAACAGGAATGAATTACTGGCTGGGCTAAAAAATAAATAAATAATTAATTAAAAGCAATTCTGCTTAAGCAGTCAAGTGCCCCAAAAATGTACCCATTAAGTGTTCAATGAAATGACTTCCAATGAATTTACCAACCATCATTACAATCCAGTTTTAGAATAGTTTTATCATTACAATAAGCTTTCTCCAGTCCATCAATCAGTACTACCGTTCCACTGTATGTAACATTTTAAAAATGTTACAGTTGGTATTTTGTTGTATGCAGTCATGGAAGTACCCTAAGTCTCAAAAGAGAGTGGATTTTTGAACAGTGTTAGAACTGATAAGACTACGGAATGTCTTTAGAGATGGACTAAATGCACTTTGTGTTACGAGGTGGCCATGACTCTCTGAGGGTCAGGATGGAATCACCTAGGAGTGTGACAGTACCACCGAGGAGCTGGGGTTTGGGACTGAACACAAAGGGGAGAAAGGAGAAAGCACAGAGCACCAGCATTCCTCTCTCCTTATCCTGACTGCTCATGCAGTCAGACCAGTTACTTCTCGCCCTTGCTGCCATGCCCGGGTATACCCAGCAAGACAGGCTGTATTTTCCCAAGCTGCTTTCTCTCTTAATTTGTGCCTGATATTCTGCTACAGGGGATGAAGCATTATTCTAATGATCCCTGGCTCACACAATTCCTACAGATAAATGAAAAGGTGGCTGGAAACTGAAGTGGAGAAGGTGGCCGCTAAGGGGGTAGGTGGGCTTTTGTTGCTTTGTTTTGGGACCCAGGTCTCAGTGCAGCCCTGGCTGGCCTGGAACTCACTGTAGACCAGGCTGGCCTCCAACTCAGATTTGCCACACCCTGCCTACTGAGCGCTGGGATCAAAGGTGTGCGCCATCACACTCAACTGTTCACTGGGTTTTTGATTTGCTGGATTTAAAATCTTTGACAAATCCTAAGTGGTGATACATGGCAGGAACATGAATTAAGAATCTGGAGCTCAGGCCTAGAAAAGTACACTGGACAGCATAAAGACAGCACCTAAAGCCTTCCAACATCAAGTGAGCTGTCTGAGTAGAGAAGACGTGAGGGCTGCCTGGGCCCCTTTCTTTCTGCCCGTCCCTTTTCTTCCTCACTGATCCCGGACTGAAGCACATCTGTACTCTTGGACCACTGTCTTCCATCACTGTTCTAGACACAAGAGAGGCTGCTGCTGACTTCTAGGAAACACAAGTGTCTACAGTCCTATAGCCCTGTATAATGGAAACAGTTTCCTACCCTAGGTGACAGGACTGAGAAAAAGATTGTTTCTTGAGGCAGGGGCTCATGTAGTTTAGGGTGGTCTTGAACTTGCTACATAGCTGAGGCTTGGCCTTGAACTACTGATCCCCCTGCCTTTGCCTTCTGAACGCTGGGTAATAGAAGTGCATTGCTGGCCTGGCAAATAGATAGGTAGGTAGGTAGATAGATATAGATAAGATAGGTAGGTAGATAGATGATAGGTAGGTAGACAGATATAGATGGATGGATGGATGGATGGATGGATGGATGGATGGATAGATAGATAGATAGATAGATAGATAGGAAGGAAGGTAGATAGGTAGGTAGATAGGGAGGTAGATAGACAGACAGATATGTAAGTAGGTAGACAGATATAGATAAGATAGGTAGGTAGACAGACAGACAGATAGGGAGGTAGATAAAAGCAGTCGAGTGCCACAAAATATACCCATTAAGTGTTCAATTAAAATGATTTTCAATAAATTTACCAAGCACCACCATAATCCAGTTTTAGAACACTTTAATCATTACAGTAAGTTCTCTCTCACCTAGTCAATCCACATTACCACTCACAGCACCAGGCAGCAGCTGATCTACTTTGTTCTGTTCTGAGTTTTTGTTTGGGAGAGAGGGTATTGCTATGTTGCCCAGGCTGGTCTTGAAACTCAATTCCCCTGCCTCTGCCCCACAAGTGCTGAGATGACAGAGGCCTGTGCTACCTTGCCTAAGTTATATCTTTATAAATTGTTGTTTCTGGGCATTTAATTAAAAAAAAAAAGTGTGTGCTTTGTGTGTGCGTGCAGTTGTGGAGGCCCAAAGCTGACGCTGGTTGTCTTCCGTGAGGTCACCCCCCACTCTATATACTGAGGCAGGGTCTCTCCCTGATTCCACAGCTCACCAATTCGAGCTGGTGTGGCTGCCTAGCCAGCTTGCTTTGGTGAAGCCATAGATCTATGGCTTTTATGTGGGCTCTGGCTGTCCTAACCCTGGTCCTCACACTTGCATGGAAAGTGCTTTATCCACTGAGCCATTTCCGCAGTCTTCTGGGAATTTTATAAATGGATTTATGTGGTTTATTTTATTTAATAAGTTTTCAAAAGTCATCCACTTTATACTTACAGTAGCCAATTTTAAGTACAGTTCATAACAGTATCACGTTTGTACTGTTTCTCCTTTAAGGATACAACAAATAAAGTTGCTAGACTAACTTAAAAAACATGGGGTAGGTAATATGACCTCATTTCTTTTAGACACCTGGGAATGGGATTGTTGGGTTAGATGGCAATTTTACATCTGGAGGAACTGCCAGTATTTTCAGGTGCACATTTTACATCTTCAAATACAAATCAAAACCCACAAATAAACTTGCAACAGAGTTGGAAATGAGGGGTTACGGGCCGATCCCAAGAGAGCATATGACAGATATTTTCACCTCCCACCACCTCACTTCATCTCTGGACTCTGCAATGTGTCTTCCATTTGGCTCTTGTGTCCCTTACAATAAAAGTAGAATAGAGAATCATTTACGGATAGAACTGTTAGTGAATCCTGAGTATTCTGGAGGTCTGCAAAGGCCTGAATTTTTAAACTGCTCGACAGTAAGTGTGGATGGTTTTAGACCCCAAATGACCGGTGTGACAGTGAATCTCATTTGTCAATTTGAGATCTGGAATCACCTGGGAGACAGGCCTCTGGGAATGCCTGTGAAGGATTTTATTTATCAAGTTAACTGAGTTGGGAAGACCTCTAGTTCTATGATCTTTCTTACCAGAACCTTCTTAAATGTCTAGTAGTTATTAGTGTCCATGCATACTGAAGAGCTGACTAGCTACGAAAAAGTTCAATGAAGTTTGCCCTCTACAGTGACCAATTGGGCTAGCCGTGTTTCTTAGAGAAGCTTGTGTTGCTTCCAGAAGCTTGCCAGAGAAGACAAGGTTGGAGGAAGGCAAGAGTTTCACCACTAAGTACATTTTCAACTAATTCATCTTTTTTTTTTTAAAGATTTATTTATTTATTATACATAGTGTTCTGTCTGCATGTGTCCCTGCAGGCCAGAAGAGGGCACCAGATCTCATTACAGATGGCTGTGAGCCACTATGTGGTTGCTGGGAACTGAACTCAGGACCTCTGGAAGAACAGTCCGCGCTCTTAACCACTGAGCCATCTCTCCAGCCCTAATTCAGCTTTTTATAGAGTATTTCCAGCTTTAATTATACTAGGTCTACTGTGACCTAATCAAAGATCCTTATTTTTGGAGGGGGGGGAGTGGCTCAACTTATTTTCTGTTAGGATTGAAAAGAGGAACAGCAAGCAGTTGTGTTAAAATGGGAAGCAGTTTTGGGGCTCACTTGCTTTTTAAAATTTTATTTTAGTTGTACGGGTGTTTTGCCTTCATGTATGGGTGCACCACAGGGTGGAGGGGGATCACACCTTTAATCCCAGCATTTGGGAGGCAGAAGCAGGCGAATTTCTGAGTTTGAGGCCAGCCTGGTCTACAGAGTGAGTTCCAGGACAGCCAGGACTGTTACACAGAGAAACCTTGTCTCTAAAAACCAAAACCAGCAAAACCAAACAACTCAAAACCAAACAAACCCAAAACCCAACCAAACTATAACAAAAGAATGTATGTGCACCATGGGCAAGCCTGCTACCAATGGAGGCCAGGAGAGAGAGAGCATCAGATCTCCTAGAACTGGAGGTACAGGTGGTTGTAAGCCAACATGCAGGTGCTGGAAATCTGACCCAGTTCTTCTGGAAAAGCAGCCAGTGCTCTAACTGCTGAGCCATCTCTCCAGGCCCCATCTGCTTCTAAGCAGATCTTCCACTAACCTGACTTCAGCTCTCTTCAACACTTATATTCACAGGTGCCCCGAACAGCCAATCTCGGAACCTTTAGGACTCCATGATATATAATGCGGAGTGTCTTGGCTGTGTCATGGCTTTCTTATTCTCTACAACATGCTATGATAGTTAAGTCTGGTGAACGCTTCTGGAGCCTCCATTTTTATTCCTGTCACTTCCCCTGGAGTTTGTGCCTTCTTCACTTAATGCTTTTACTATCATCTGAATAAGGATTGGGGGATAACCACAAGTAAAGATATCTGATCAGTTTTTTTTAAACTATGAATTACATGGAAGAAAAGCTCACCGATAGGGTAATGGTAGGCCAAGCTGGTGATGTCGTTATACAAACTGACAGCTGACACTGAAGTGACGGAATTCTAACTGCTGAAAGGTATAAAATGTTTGGGGGCTGGAGAGACGGCTCGGCAGTTAAGAGTGTTGGCTGCTCTTCCAGAGAACCAGGGTTCAATTCCCAGCACCCACATGGCAGCTCACAACTGTCTTTAACTCCAGTTCAAGGGGATCTGGCATCCTCACATAGATATACATACAGGCAAAAACCAATGCACATAAAAAACAAATCTTTTTTAAAAAAGTCTCTCTCTAGAACGTCCATATCCCAATCATGTCACGTTAATTACACGCATTTTCTTTTCCAGGAAGAGTTAAATACATCATCACATAAGGGCAGGTCACTAACCTCTGCTTCAGCTGCTTGGGACTGTAAAAGCTGTCGTACACGAAGTATGTCCTTCTCTATTTGCTGAATTCTGGCTATTCTTCGCTAAAATCAGAGAAGAGAACAAATCAGATATTCATTTCTTTTTTATGTGTCTTCGTGCGCATGCATGTGTGGGTACCTGTGGAGCTGCCTGACAGGGGTGCTGGGAACCAAACTTGGGTTCTCTGGACGAGCAGCAAGCTCTTTTAACCAGAGTCATTTCTCCGGTCCTAAGAATTCACTGGTGAGTACAAAGAAAACGGATCTGGTAAACTGCAGAGATAGCAGTGGACACAGCCGCGACAGAGCAGTTTGCCTTTATTATTTAATTATGTATTTATGTGTGGTTTGTGCACATGCAAGTAGGTCCCCTGGAACTGGAGTTACAGGTGGTTGTGAGCCATATGATGTGGGTGTTGGAAAATGAACTTGGGTCCTCTGCAAGAGCAGTACGTGCTCTTAACTAATAGTCCATCTCCTCATCCCTAATATCTTTATGAAAAACATTAGTGTAAATAATCATTACAGCTACCACCTATCAGCTTAGGGTTATACCAAAACATTTTCATGTACACAGTTACATGTGTAACACATTTACACATTAATGACTATTGGGGTCAGTTTGGGTTTTTAAATACATTGAATTTTGTGTAATAGATCTCTAAGTATGTCTAGCAAAACTACAAAAATTATGTATCAAATTGTGTAGTACATGTACTATGAAAACTGATATTTAAGTTATTTTTAAGAATAAATGATAGACCACAACTTAAATGAATGTAGTGCCAGATCCAGCGTAAAGTAAGAACAACGACCAGCACATATCTTAACAAAATGGCCAAAAGGAAGTCAAATTCATCTCTCTTCTGGGATATAGATCAGAAGCCCTGGGATATATCTATTTACATCTGTGTACAACAAGAATTGTCATGTCTGTTATGTCATGTTCTCAAGGATCTCTAAAAACAGGAAGAGAAAAAAATAATGCATCGTTACAGTCTAAGAATGAAAATTTACATAAAGCCAATGAATATTTCTCATAGTGTTTTTTTTTGGAAAGAAATCTGTTTGACATTTAAAAAATAATTTTATGAAAATTTCAACTTTAAATATAAATTAAATAGAATACATTTTTGGAAACTGGTTATAGGTTCTTGATTTTAATTCTTAGTTCTGACAGTAACTATCTTTTTCTAGTTTATGATGTGCTTGTCATTATCCTGATGGTTCCTGATGAAGACAAATTCTTTTTTTTTTTTTTCTTCCGAGACAGGGTTTCTCTGTGTAGCTTTGCGCCTTTCCTGGAACTCACTTGGTAGCCCAGGCTGGCCTTGAACTCACAGAGATCCGCCTGGCTCTGCCTCCCGAGTGCTGGGATTAAAGGCGTGCGCCACCACCGCCCGGCTGCGCCACCACCGCCCGGCGAAGACAAATTCTTAATTTTAATCAGTAAAATTCATCAGCCTTATTTTTTATAATCTTGTCTTGTTTAAGAAATTCTTTTTTATACAGTATCAGAGATATGTTCATGTATATTTTTAGCCAAAAAATGAAAGTTTTATCTTTGACATTTCAGTCATTAGTCTATCTGAATGCAATGTGGGTAGGAAGGCAAGAACTACATATACTAATTGTAACCTGATAACTAACAGATAGAGAAATACATATATGCATATGTATATGCACATGAACTTTAGTTATCTCCCCAACTAGTTGTGCAACTAATCAACTATGAAATGTGTTATGTTACAGGTGTTAAGTATTACCTCAGATATAATCATATTCTAACATAAATCCCACCCCTAACCAAGAAGTTATTTGCAATTGTGGCTGCTGGGAGAGGGCTGAACAGTTTTCTTCAATAGAGAGACACTGGGTACATCAGACACATCCCAGGGCAGGCCACATGCTCGGGAATAACTAGTTAAGACCCGAAAGAAATGGCTCTATGGCTTTCCCCCTTTTTGGTTTTATTTTTAAGAAAGAGAGAATATGAAGTGGATCTTGGAGGAGTTGAAGGAGACCAAAATATACTGTATAAAAAAAACTTAAAGGCAAAATCAACTTTACAGAATACTAGTATGTATTTATACCATCATACAAATATTAATTGGTCCTATTAGTTGCTATTTAAATACAATCTTTGGATGTTCTTCCAATATGTCTTAAAAGTTTTTTAGACAAGCCAAAACAAGCAATTCCCTCTGCTCACATTGGAGCAGACAAGAGAGTAGTAAAAGCCTTTACAGGGCTAGGACACTAGGCAGTCACACATCTGTGTGCACACGGAAGTGCTCAACAATAAGATCAGTTGATGTTCTTCTGACTCGAGTGGGGTTTATTCTCATCCTCACCCCATGTTGTCTTCCCTGAGGGTTTCTTCACGTCTCCTTTGGTTCTCAAACAGGGAGTGCTGCTGCCTCTATTCTGAGTTTTTGAAAAACTTCTGAATATTACCACAGAAACTTAGATTACAAAAAAATAACAATCTCAAAGCAGCTGAAGTGAGTAACTGCCTGCCAGGAAATCAGCATCTCCCCTGTGATTCTATGCAGAAAGAATAATACCCAAATGATATATGGCAGAGTTCTGTCAATACTGGTTACCATGCCCAACAGTCATGAGAAACTGTGATCTTGAAAGAGTGCTGACATAAGACAGGTTTGAAGGTTTTTCCTTCATGATGCTGGAGGATGGGCTGATGGCCTTGTACCTGTGAGGCAAGTGCTCCATTAGTCAACTATACCCTGGCTGCACAGATGCTGTAATAAAGGAGTTTAAGCAGCAGCAGCAGCATCGGAGCTGTGATGTGTGCAGTAAAGGAATACACCATTCACCTGTGCTCGCTTCTCCATGTCCTGGCAG
This sequence comes from Peromyscus californicus insignis, assembly GCF_007827085.1. Lineage (NCBI taxonomy): Eukaryota > Metazoa > Chordata > Mammalia > Rodentia > Cricetidae > Peromyscus > Peromyscus californicus. The sequence goes on along the minus strand of NW_026294469.1, from coordinate 23,851,653 downwards.
GTGCCAAGCTGCTCCTCCATTGCAGCCCTGATCTGCCTTGCTTCATATTCCAGTTGTCTTCTTGTCATATCTGTTTGTAAGGAAAACTAAAAGCACAAATAACATATTAATTTCTCATTGTTTATTATTAAAACCAAAAAGCACACAAATGTCAATTAAAAACTGAGTAAGTAATGTAAGTCACTATACTTGGGAAATCTATTTTGTTCTCCAAGGAATCCTGAGTATGGGCACTAGGCTTAGCTGGCGTCCCTAATAAGATTCAGAGCTGCCTCAAAGTCAAAAAAATAGCTTTAACTTAAACTGTTTCATTGAAAATATGCAACTGGTCCAATTAAGGTAGGCCTAACTTCTGTCCCCCTAGGATCTTTCATCTGCTGAAGGGGCACCTAATTAGTTGATTTTTGTGGTCCTGGGGGTCAACCAGAACCTTGTGCATACTAGACAAACACAGTACCACTTAAGTACACTCCCACAGCCCTGAGGAACTACTTTCAATTATTAAAACTAATATTCTGGACAGCAGATGTAGCTCAGTTAGCAGAGTACCTACATACCATGTGCATATAAACTGAGGTGTGTCAGCACAGACCTGTAATCCCAGCCCTCAGCAAGGAGAGGCAAAGAGATCAGAGGTTCAAAGTCATCCTTGTCTGCACGAGGAGCTCAAGAGAACTGGGCTACATGAGACTCTGTCTCAAACAAATATAAAACAAAATCCAAAACTAGTATATTATCATGGACAACATGGGGGGAGAATCAAAGACAGGTGTTCATTACCCTTAACTTTTGATTTTAGGTAAGGATTAATTGCCTTTGTGTACAGGTTAAATAGAGGAAAAAAATTTCCATTTTCAGAATGAAGAAAATGGAGTAAGAAAAAAGCCTATATCTAAAATAAACATTAATAGCCAGACAAAATCACACAGACTTTGGTAAGTACTTCACAAAGAGGGTGTAAACCCATCACTGGTCCTCTCACTGAGATAATGGCCAGGCATACAAAAGGATAAGAAAGAGGAAGAATATGAAGTGATTAAAACCAAACAAACAGAGAGACATTGGGAGCCATGGCGAGAATGAGGAAATGCTGTGGACTGTTCACCCTCCTCATGCTGTGTGGAGGGCCTGCTCCACATATGTCTGCCGAGCACTGCAAACAGCTGTCATTTGAAGTTACCCTCAAACAAAACACTCTCGTGCAGAAGGCATTCTCGTAGGCACAACCAAGTGAGGACACACGACAATGAACCGGTCTGCACGTTATCTACTGATTCAGAGACAAGGTCTCACTATGCAGCCTTGGCTGGCCTGAAGCTACTACAAGGACCAGGCTGGACTTGAACTCACAGAAACCTGCCTACCTCTGTCTTCTGAGTGTTGGGCCGAGTACTACCATGCTGCACTGAATGTCATTTCTTACTCTCTTTGAGTTTATATTGTTATTTCTCTAATTTGTCCTCCATTTCCCAACCATTCCCGCAAAAATAAAAACACTGAATGTGATATAGCATGTTATAATAATATGGTTTCGAGTTGGTAAGTGGCATGATATTTTGATAAACGGAAAAATATTTCCACATGGAAGTGCTTGTTAACTTGTTTTCCCAATAAGAAAGCAAAGTATAGTAAATGCTTATAAAAGACAATCAAGTTTAAATTTACTAATGTTACTAACAGTCCATAATGACTGTGCATTCTATCTTGCATATTCTATCAAACATGATTACGTAATGAATTGGACAACTGACCTTTATTTCCAATAGTAACCCACTGCTCCTGAGATGTAAAATATCCTGACAACAGGGCTCTGGATTTTGTATATTCTCCCATCATAGTCGACAATAATAAAACCATGCTGTGCTATCTTTACTCATGAAATTTAAAATCTCACCAAACCCTCTGGATGCCTTCATCTTCATTCATCAGATACCCCCAGTAGCCGTCCTTCCCTGTTTGTGATGTCTTAGTGGCCGGGAGAGTCTGAAGGGCACTGCAGGAAGATGGCCCTTCTCGTCCTCCCAGGACCCGGACTGCTCTAGGACAGCGAGCACTTTAAGCCTGGAGTTCTAGCTCGTATACTCAGGAAACCCAGGTAAAAATTCTGGAAGGCTCTTCTTCCGTTTTCACTTTGTGTCTACTGTGTTCTCTCAAAACTGTTCTGAGGAAGTTAACGTGGAAGCCAAGAACACAGGGTATACTGAGACAGTGTCTTACTGCGGCCCAGGCTGGCTTGGCTTCACAACCATCCTCAGGGTCAGCATCTGGAGTACTGCGGTTATGAGCATGAGTCACACCCTTGTCTTATTTCCCCTTTTTAAATATCACATAAAATATTGATGAAACATACAGCCTTGAGATCCTTAATGTAGTTCAGAAGCTTTTTTTTTCTTCTATTTTTAGACAGGACCTCATGTATCCCAGACGGGCCTCAAATTACTATACAGCTGAAGATGACCTTCAATTCATTTTTTAAAAAGACTTTTTATTTTTATTTTCCATGCATGAGTGTTTTGCCTGCATGTATATATGTACGGCATGGCACAAAGGCCAGAAGAGGGTGTCAGGTCTCTGAGGACTGGAGTTCTGGAGGGCTGTGAATTCCCATGTGGGTGCTGGGAAGCCAATCCAGGCCCTCCAGCAGAGCTCCTAGTGAGTACTGCTAGCTGCTGAGCCTTCACTCGAGCTCGAAGATTTGGACTTCTGACACCAGCGCCTCGAATGCCTGAGTGTTAAGATTACATGTGGGGCCGGGCGGTGGTGGCGCACGCCTTTAATCCCAGCACTCGGGAGGCAGAGCCAGGCGGATCTCTGTGAGTTCGAGGCCAGCCTGGTCTACAGAGTGAGATCCAGGAAAGGCGCAAAGCTACACAGAGAAACCCTGTCTCGAAAAACCAAAAAATAAAAATAAAAAATAAGATTACATGTGGGGAACAGAGGAAGGCCTGAGTATGCAAAGTCCTGAGCAGATGTGTGTTGTTAACGTGGGCACGGCTATGTCAAGGGCCCCACAGCCTCAGAGCCATGAGAAAGGGCAAAGTCTTCCCTCCTGGTCTGAGTGTGAATGCTCACCACAGCTTTCTCCCTCTGGATGTTTATGGCCTGAAGACTGCTCCCCTACAGAAACTGCTCCTATTCAACCTGCCTTCTTGCTAATGTTCTGACTTCACCTCCTTGTTTAACATTACATAACAAACATGCTGAGTTTCCAGGGTGCTGTTCCTCCATCAGAGAACCAGCCCACCATTTCTGTGTGTCCATGTGTGTTTGTTTTTCTTCATTCACCCACTGCCTCAGTCAGGCCTCTCTCTGGAGCTGTGCTGGACACAGCCATTACAGGCACATACACCATATACATTTTATGAGGTGCTTGGGGTTGACCCAGAGCTATGTGCATGCTGGGAAATAGAGATGTACCCCAACTCTGAGAAACATCTTTAATATAGGTTATCCCACGAGTAAAAGTTAACACAGTGAGGGACAAGCCTACAGGATTTTTTTTTTTTTAACATTTATTTGTGTGTATGTGCACATGCACTAATGCATGTGCTCGGCACAGCACGAATGTGGAAGTCAGGAGACAATTTGTAGAAGTTAGTTTTCTCCTACCACCAGATGTATTCCTGGGACTGAACTCAGGCTGCCATCCTGGCATAAGCCCCTATACTTGGGGAGCCATCTCACTGGTCTCCGTTTAAAAAATTCTGAACATGGTGTATTTGCTAAAGGGATTCTAGATTCACACAAAAACAGGAAGATCCATGACTTGGCATTTATACCTAGATAGAGTAGGATTCAAATTATCTTCAAGGATATTTAATTGTAAAAACTATCTGGCATGATTCCTGCATTGTACAGAAAATCCAAGCAGATGGTATAACGTTTCTACCAATTAAAAATATAGTTGTCTAGTGGAATCTGGATTCAAACTCATAGGGAATTAAAATAAATATCTGTTGGTACACAATAAACTTTTATCTTCTATTAAAAACTAATTAACAAGCTGGTATGGTGATGCAGGCCTGTAATCCCAGTACTTGGGAGGATCAGGTTCTCTTCAGCTACATATTAAGTCTGAAGTCAGCCCTTGGCCACAAGAGACCCTGTGTCAAAACCAGATACAAAATCCCACAAAGACAAACAAAACAAAAACAAGAAATGCTTACTAACCATTATATATTTAGGTTAATAGCTAATTAAAACACATTACATTTTATAAACCATTACAGATGCAGTTATCTCAGATTCCTCATAGATAACCTGAGTACTTTTAAAGAGCAAGTTACTTAATCTAAGTTGTGCTGCCCAGGTACTTACGTTCTCAGTTAAAGGCAGGCTATCTATTCTTTTTGTGAGGTTCTGAAGTTGAGCATAATACCAGTCTTTTTCCTTTTCTTCTTTGTCAAGATCAGCAAGGAGTAATGATCTATGTTTAAAAGAAAGGTAAATTCAGTCCACACAAGCTACTGCATGTTCCTAAGACTAACTCTCCAGTTGTTACTGTAAAACTATAGTGAGCCAGTGTGAACATCAGTAAAAACCTTACTGACATGGATTCTGTGGTAGGACTTACGGTATTATATTCACTGACAGGAGTACCAAGTGTGTTCCTTCCCTGAAAAGACGGTTCTCAACCTGACCAGTAACATGCTTCAACCAAAGGCTTTCTTCCGTACAGTCAAGAGGAAAGTGAACGGTGTGGACAGAACAGAATTCAAAGCCAGTAGAAGAATAAACACTATGCTACAGGGGTTGAGGCAGCAGCAATGATGCTGGGAAAAGCGAGAAGCCACAGCCTGGGACCTGATGTCAGCTGCTGAGCAACAACATCGGGAGTAAACGTCTCAGTTGCACTTGGAGGAAGCTGCTCTGCAGGAGAGAGACTTAGCTTGGAATCGGAAGATGAATTTATGTAATTCCTGAAGAACAAGTTCCACCATACACCTGGCCATTATAAATATAAACATGCAACGAAATACTGTTACTGAGATAAAACTCAATAGGACTAAAAAGTACAAGCTCCTTGTTGTTTTGTGTGGCTCTTTTCCCAAAGCAATGGTGTTGTAATATTCTTGTGTTGTTTCCAGAGGTTTTCTATAAAGATGCACAGAATAATGTGCATGATTACATGTATGTTTAAAAACATAAATACTCTATTATTAGCATATACGTTGTCCTATACATTTTTCACTTAAAAAATCTACCTTGGGGATCATTCCATATGAGAACAAAGAACCTACTACGTACTCCTTGATAGCTGCCTAACATTCCATGTATCTCACAATACTGATGAGCCCATAAAGGAGATATACTATGGTCAGTTCTTTACTGGGGAGCACTTAGGGCCTTTTAAATAATCTATTAACATAAATATTACCGGAATGTTTTTGTGTACTTTACTCCATACATGTTCAAACATGCACACAAGATAAATTCTAAGGGCACATGCATTTTAACTTACTGTTCTAATAAGGTGTTATACTAATTGTATAACCTACAATTTTCATGAATTTAAGTGTATGACATAACTTTTTTGTGTGTGGGGGTTGTTTTTTTTTCCCCCAAGACAGAGTTTCTCTGTGTAACCACCCAGATTGTCCTGGAACTCCCTTTGTAGACCAGGTTGGCCTCGAACTCACACCACCTGCCTCTGCCTCCCAAGTGCTGAGATTAAAGGCGTGTACCACTACGCCGAGCTATGACACATCTTTTAAAGTCTTACATATCTGAATTTACAAACCTCCAGGATATCACCATGACTTTAATTATTTCTCTTGATGTGCATGAGACTAAGGGTTTTACTGAGTCTGCAAACCTCCCTTCTCTGTGGCTGCTCCTCACCTTGAGGACTTCTACATGGGATGCAGGACTCAGTCACTACTCTGTGGCTGCTCCTCACCTTGAGGACTTCTACATGGGATGCAGGACTCAGTCACTACTCTGTGGCTGCTCCTCACCTTGAGGACTTCTACATGGGATGCAGGACTCAGTCACTACTCTGGCTGCTCCTCGCTCTGAGGACTTCTACATGGGATGGCAGGACTCAGTCACTACTCTGGCTGCTCCTCACTCTGAGGACTTCTATATGGGATGGCAGGACTCAGTCACTACTCTGTGGCTGCTCCTCACTCTGAGGACTTCTACACGGGATGCAGGACTCAGTCACTACTCTGTGGCTGCTCCTCACCTTGAGGACTTCTACATGGGATGCAGGACTCAGTCACTGGGTTGCATATGCATTTTTTCAATTTATCACAATTTATATTATCTTATAATAGTTTCATCATTTGGAAAATTTGGATTTTCATGTAGTCAGACCTGTGAATATTTTCTATTATGGGATCTGGAATTTGGCCACACACAATGATGCTTCCCACTCTGATGATACATTATTTTAAAATTCTGTTTGGTGTTTCCTTGAGAAACATTCGTAACAAGTACAAAAGTGTGTAGAAGGTTTTATTCTTGCTAAGACCACCTTTCCTGAGAAACCATTTCAAAGATAAGCACCCTTAATCACAAGAAAATAAATCGGTAGGAACTGGTAAGAGACAAATGAGGCCAAAGCAGGAGCCCAGAGCCTTTCCCCGAGGATCAGAGAAGCTGAGATAAAAGGAGCATTTTTATGGCAAACCTGCATACTAACAGCTGCTAGGCTTACGAGTACCTGCAGTAAAAGCCAGTTTAAACATTGCTTTCTCTAAAACTCTGTTAATAATATTAGTACCAAAGTCAGTTCCTAGGAAGGTCGGTATGCTCACGCGTAACGAAAGGGAACAAAGACGTGGGAGACCGTGGCCCTAGTTCTCTCCTTCTGGACCAGGTCAGGGTTTGGGTCACCCAGGTTCAGGGTAGAAATAAAGAGCTAAGTACCCTCCTCGTCCACATAGCCAGCCTGACTTTTACAGGCCTCTCTCTCTCAGGGAAACATGCTGCATTCCTTCCTATATATAATTATCACAATATGTTTTTATTTTATGTATATGTGCGTGTTCCTGAGCGTATGTGCACCACATGTATCCAGGAGCCTATGGAGGTCAGAGGAGGAGTTGTAGCCCCTGGAACTGGAGTTATAGCCAGTGTAATCTGCCATGTGAGTGCTGGGAACTGACCTGGGTCTTCTGCAAGTCTCTAAGTGTTCTTAACAGCTGAGCCATCTCTCCCAGGCCCTGTGTTCTATATATAAAATCTTAATATTCAGTTTTCATAAGCATCATATCAGTGTTTTACAGAAGAACTTGACATAAAATTTGTTGACTTGCCTAAGGTCATAAAGCTATTATATACCATACATGTTACCATTTGAAGGTCTATCTAACTTTTAGGTAGACAAAGATAAGGTACCATCTGGACATTAAGAGTCCTAAAATACCCAGGTCAGGCATGGTAGTGCACGCCTTTAATCCCAGCACTCGCTGGCAGAGGCAGGTGGATCTCTGTGAGTTCGAGAACAGCCTGGTCTATACAGTGAGTTCCAGGGCAGCACAGAGAAACTCTGTCTGGGGTTGGGGGTGTGGGGAAAAGTAGGAAAATAAAAAGATATTTAAAACAGAAAATGCTCTATAGGAGCAGGCTGTATCACCTGACATCCAACCCTCCTCTGTATCTTATATTACAAAACATCATCAAGGTGCATCCATGCACATACAGTACTTAATACATAAGGAACAGATGTTACCTTTCTTTTTCAAGCTCTTCCAAATATCCAGTACTTTCTCTGCTTCCATTTACAAATGCTCTTCTTGGGAATGACCCCATGGGAACAGGACTGCATTCTCCTGAACGGCTTGATACCGATCCTTCCCGACTTCCATAGGAGCGAAGGGACATTTTTGAGTGTAGTTTCACTCCAGGGAAATTGCTGTCTAAGTTAAATTCTAAGCAGAGACAAATTCGTATGTAGTAACTGCTTTATGTCATGTAAAACATTCCTAAAGCTATTACATTATTTTAAAAGTGAAGTCTCAGGTTCATATTTTAACTATAAATATACGTGACTGAATAAATAATTATTTAGAAGTTAAAAATTTCCCTGCAAGTCAGCTTGAGCAAGAAAAAAAGCATATTAAAGGAAATGACACAAAATGTCCATCCTCAGTTCCCTGTAGGCAATACTTAGGAACTCAAAAAGTAATTAGTCTAGTTTCAATTATTACTAAGCAGGGTCCCTGTCTGACACTGGAATTTTTAGGCAATACAGTAACAAAGACATTTGAAAACAGATTCTGTTAGAAACGGCATAGGAAAAGCTAGGCATCTCCATTCCAGATAGAACACAAAAAGACAATACCCCTGGAATGGACCTGCCACGGAGTCTTGTAAGACATGGCATACTGAAGCATGGTTAGTGACTGGTAGAATGCAATGCATTTTTAAAAAGAGCTCAGAATTTTCGAGGAGAAAACTTAAACTCGTACATTTAAAACCAATGACATGAAGCAGAAATAACAGGCAAACAGCACTTTTATCTATTTGCATTCAACAGCTACGACCAGCATGGAGATGGGAGAGGAAGCTGAGCCCAACACAGTATTTCAAAAGACTTAAAAACTGTACCTTTAAGACGCTCTAGTAAGTCAATCTGTCCAGAAGAAGTCATAGTTTCATCTTCAATACTTCCCTGTAGCTGTTTAAGTACTTCCTATTGAAAAGAGCACAGTACGTTAACATAAAATTCTAAGCAACTTCCTGAAGACTTTCCTGGCATTTAGATAGGACCAGGAAGAAAGTTATTCCAGTTCAGGGTGACAACATACCATAAGCTATAATGTACATTAAATATATTACCTACTACTCATTATGTTATATTCCGATAATAATAATAGCAGCATTTGTGATAACAGTGATTATGAGGAGCCTCCATGCAAGACACTTCATGGCACACTCAAAAGGAAGGTAAAGGGGGTGGTATGATCAAACGGCCTTATATGTATACATGAAAAGACATAATGAAACAAACCCATTATTCTGTACAATACAGACTAATAAAACACATTATCTGTTAATGTTTACAAAAGGTGGAATTGTCATCATTTTGAAAAGTTGACAGCCAACAGACTTGCTTGAGCCATCAACAAAAGGCTGTTTAGAACCCACACCTCTCGGGCCTGTACCTTCACGACCAGGACACAAGTCTGCTGTTCAGCACCGCAGCACACCTGAGCAGTCCTGGAGCACTCACCGACACTTGGCAGACACTCATGTAACTGCACGCTAGCTGCCCCTGCCCTGATGTCACGGTCTTCTTTCTCACACAAATGACTGCATAATTAACTTTTCTGTCCGGGGACCTGTAAGCCCTGTCTTTTCTTCGTGCTCCTTAGTAACTTACTTACACTTCCCATATACTGAAGCATGCCACTCTGGCTTCCTGCTTGGCCTTTCCAAATTTGATTTGGAAAATGCACTGAATGTCTGCAACCTTAAAACTAAAGGCAGTGTGACTGACTCTACGGGAAAGTCACCTGCAGAGGCCCTGAAAAGGAATCTGCTGCCGAAAAGAGCCTGTGCAGGAGGGCAGCCCCAGTGCTCTGCCTTCATCCTGCTGCTGAGCACTGAGAACAACCAACCTGTGGTCTGAGTAGGTTGGTACTGGAAAGACTTGGGTGTGAAGGTATGAGAGTGTCAGCACTGTGAGCATGAGGCCATACTCATATGAGGACAGCTCCCTCAGGGAGTGCAGAGCATGCCCAAGGTTAACTGTCAAGTGCAGGTCACTTCACCTCTTTCAGAGTTTGGAACTATCACCGTAGACTGCCTGTGATGTTTTCCCCCAGGGTTCTAATTCTCCTTCTATCCATGGCTATCACTTGGAACAGTCTTTTAAAAACCTTATCATCTTATGACAAGACGACCATAGCAGATACACAAAGTATGCAAAAAAGGATACCATTGAACATGTTAGCACAGAACCTCTGGTGAGAGAATTACAATTTTAATATGTTGGACAAGCTGGAGGTAAAGCTCGGTGGTAGCGTGCTTACTTAGGACACACAAGGCTCAAGGTTTGAGCATTAGTCCCTCCCCAAATTCCTATACAAACAGTTATTCTGATATTGCTCACATTTTCTAATCTTAAAACTGGTTCACATTCACAACTTGCAATAAAATTTTTTTTTTTTAATCTTTGAGGCAAGACTTAGACTTACAATCTGAATTTGAATCATGGAACCCACATGATAGAAAAAAACTGACTCTCACAAACTGTCCTCTGACTTTCATATGTACAACACACATGCATGCATGCACAGGAAAATAACTGAACAGAAAGTCTCTGTGGCTGGGCACAGTAGCGGTAGAACACCTTTTGTAGAGAATGTGTGTCGCCATAGGCTTCATTCTCAGGGCCAAAACCAAAGCCTCGGCACATCTGTTAGAAATACACCGATAAAAGCAACAATGTAAACAAAAAATGAGATGTAGGTTTTTGGGGTTTTTTTGTTTTTGTTTTTTTAGGGTTTTAAGAGTAGCAATTCTGAAAAGTATCAGCTTGTGCCAATTCACCTGTTATGCTACCTTTGTTAAGTGCTTTGGCTTCAGTAATGTCACTGGGTCAAGCTGGACATGCCAACTCACTCACACCCAGTTACTTTGCCTTAAGATGACAACATCGAGCGTGATTACGTTACTTACAGCTTGCAATGAATAGTTATGCCTACTTCCTAACAAAAATAACCCCACTTGTGTTTCTACTTTGAGGCTCAAGATAGACAGGTACAGACCTTCAGTCCTTGAGGGCTTACCCTTTCCAGCTTTGATCCCTCAAGTTCTTGCCAGTGTGCCTTCAGTCCCAGAAAGAAGCATCATGCTGGAACTAGACTTTGAGTCTGTGTTTTCTACTTTAACATCATCGTCTGTAAGATGCCTCCATGGTACTGCATGTATTCATTCAGGTTTTTTTTTTTTTGTTGTTTTTTTTTTTTTTTTTGGTTTTTCGAGACAGGGTTTCTCTGTGTAGCTTTGCGCCTTTCCTGGATCTCGCTCTGTAGACTAGGCTGGCCTCGAACTCAGAGATCCGCCTGGCTCTGCCTCCCGAGTGCTGGGATTAAAGGCGTGCGCCACCACCGCCCGGCTCATTCAGGTTTTTTATTTGGTGAAGTCTAGAAGTCTATTATATGAACACACTATTGGTTTATTCTTTCTTCTCCTAACTGGACATTTGGATGGTACCAGTCTGAAGGCTACTATGAAGAATGCTAGTATGATCATTCTGTACAAGTATCTAGTGGGCATAAGCACTTATTTCTCTTGGGGTGATTTCAAGTTCAAATACTGAATCACAGGGTTTACCTTGAAACGAAACTGCTGTAGTGTTTTTTTTGTGTGTGTGTGTGTGTGTATGTGTTTAAAATTAGGCCCACCAGCAGTGTGTGAGCATTTCAATATTCCATAGTCACGTGAGCAGGAGTAAAATGATCTTTGTACTTCCCTGACGACAGGTGACAGTGAACTACTTTCCATTAGTGCACCTGGCCATTTATCTTTCTTTTTGAATTGTCTTTTGAATTCTTGAGGCCATGCTGCAAAACACTGGCTATTTAAGCCCACTTGCTGTCTATTCGTGTGTGTGAGAGGTATGCTTGTGGGGGCCAGGAGAATCCTGGGAGTCAGTTCTCTTCCTTTGTACTGAGGCAAGGGTAATTCTTCTTTCTGTTGCTGCTGAGCCAGGCAGTCCAGGCTAGCAGGGCCTCGAGCTTCTGGGAGATGCTTCTCCCGTCTCTGCTCCTCCTCTTACTGAGGAGTGCTGGGACTACAGCCTTTTCTTCTGCTTGTTCCACCAGTGCTTACTTACCCACTCCATCTCCCCAGCCCCCAGTTAGATCTTATTGTTTACAACCAAAGTCCTTTATAGATTTTGAAACAAGTTCCTTTGACAAATATATGTGCAGTGTGGTAAATGATTTTCCTTAGTCAATGATGGCCTGTTTTCATTTTCTTACTGAAGCCTTCTGGACGATGTAAGTTTTTAACTCTGATGAAGCCTGTATTGCCTAGTTTTATGTCAACTTGCACATGCTACACACATCAGAGAGGAGGGAGCCTCCACTGAGAAAAGGCCTCCGTAAGATCAGGCTATAGGCAGGCCTGTAGGTCATTTTCTTAATTAGTGATTGATGGGGGAGGGCCAAGCCCATGGTGGGTGGTGTCATCCCTGGGCAGCTGGTCCTGGGTTCTCTAAGAAAATGGGATGACCAAGCCACGAGAAGCAAGCCAGTAAGCAGCACTCCTTCACGGTCTCTGCATCAGCTCCTGTCTTCAGGTTCCTGCCCTGTCTTCCTTTGATGACAAACTGTGATTGGAAGTATAAGTCAAATGAACCCTTTCCTCCCCAAGCTGCTTTGGTTGTGGTGTTTCATCATAGAAATAGTCAACCTAACTAAGACAAGTTAGTACCAGGATAATGGGATATTGCTGTGACGGATCTGACCATGTTTTAGGGAGGCCCGTGGAAGGACTTTGGAACTTTGGGCTAGAAAAGCCATTGAGTGTCCACAGTTTGGTGAGCTGTTCTGTTGGAGCTTGGAAGCTAAGAATGCTGAGGGCAGTGCATTGTGAAGTTTCAGAGGGAAGTTTAAAGACTGTATCAGGGCCATTTGTTATTTTTAATTCTGTGGCTCTTGTTAGCTGGGGCTGCAGAATCAGCTGTGATTAGTAAGATACCAGAAACTACTTTGCTTTGCTGGGATACTGGATGCTGTTTAGCTAAGGCTGAGAAATTAGTGGTGACTAAGAAGAGCCCAGCAGGCAAAATCTGGGAAGTGTTCCTGAGAGTCAGAACATTTTTTATGGTAGATAAAATTCCCTGTCAAAATTTTATAGCATTTCTGGCACTTTATCAATTTTCAAGACATTATTATATTTATGTCAAGAATCTTTAACTCCAACACCTGGATTGCTTCTGTATTACCTCCTACTTTCTGTTTTCTTTTTTCTTTCTTTCTTTCTTTTTTTTTTTTTTTTTTTTTGGTTTTTTGAGACAGGGTTTCTCTGTGTAGCTTTGCGCCTTTCCTGGAACTCGATTTGGAGACCAGGTTGGCCTCGAACTCACAGAGATCCGCCTGGCTCTGCCTCCCGAGTGCTGGGATTAAAGGCGTGCGCCACCACCGCCCGGCACTTTCTGTTTTCTTGATTACCATTTTCTTATTTCTTAAAACTCGACAATATGCCAATGGTGTATCTATGAGAAAAAGGGGGACTTAAGATGAGTGTGTTCTTCTTACAGAACTTATCTTCCCCTGCTGGGGCTGCTCTCTCCCATCCTACCAGATACGAGGAGTGGTTTGAACTGATTCAGTTTTCAGGTCATTTCAGTATGATTTGGTTTCTTGAGTATGTCCTTTTTATTTAGACTGAAAATATGGAAGTCTGTTTCCTTGGCCTTTAACCTCCTACTCTATACAACTCCAAATCCGACCTGTGTCTTGGAAACGAGCCATGCCTGGCACAGCAGATGCATCCCTGAAACAGCTCACTATGGTTTTCCATCTCTGCTTTATTTTCTGATGGTTCTTACCTCTTTAGCACTAAAAATCCACCCCTTGGAGTTGAGGTTTTTAATCTAGTTCAAAAAGTTCAAAACCTGGCAGATATTAAGTTTCTCTCTCTGCAGCAAGTCCTGCAAGCTAGTATTAGGCCTTTTATTCCTTCCCCGCCCCCTTCCTCCAAGACTTGACATCCACAGCAAAGGCAGCCACGGTCTGCAGCTCCTACTTGCCTTCACGTGTGTCCCCTGGCAAGGCTGCCCGTGCCCAGAATAAAGCCAATGTCCCCAGAGAGCAACACCACCAGTAACCTCAGCCTTGCTTTGCTTTTCATGATGCTGGGGACTTGTCATATCATTTCCTTACAATAGTTTAGTAGGTATATTCAAATAGGAATTCTTTCTAAACACAGCCACAGTACATACTTGCACCTAAAAGTATTTCCTCAATACTCTCAAATATGTGGTCTGCTCATATTTCCCTCACTCCTAATACACATCTCCTGTGTTACCCCACAGTATCTTTATGTTTTTATGGTGATATCATGTAACCAACAACAGGACAGTACCCTCTTTTGCCAGTAGGTGGTAGTACTGCCTATATTTTGGGCTTCCCTGGTTTAATCTGAAGATGTGTCTTGCCTTGCTTTGTGGTGACTAGGTTAAAGCTCAGGAAACATGCTTCAGTGGTGTTCTATGCGGTGCAAAGAGTGTCTGAACTACTGTATTGCATTAACTTCAACCCAGCATGGAAAGTACCAACGGTTTCAAAAGTATCTCTTTACCAAGCAATAGAAGACAAAACAGGGTACAGTTCTTGCTCTTTAACAGCACAGAGTCAGTCAGGAAACAATCCAGAAATAACTTCATTGAAGGCTGTAATTACTGTGATGCCGTAAGCCCAATCCTAATGAAATACATGGATGGATCTGCAAGGGTGTGCAGAAACACCTTCAAGTGATTGCTGAATTCAGGTGCACCTTAAGTTTATTCCTCCTGTGCCTGGTCTATAAGCAAGCAGCCTGGGGTGTGACGTGTATGGTCACTCTCAAAGACACTCTACTTCAGCATGGAGATGGACCTAAGTGTCGATTAAAATGTCTCCTCCAAAGCGTTTTTTAAAAATAAGTTTTGGATTTGCTTAAACAATTAAAGGAAAACTTCAAGCTCGATCTGAGTTCTGCACTACAAATCAGGTGTGTACTGTGTCACAGGCCCTCCAGGAGGAGGTCTGCCAAGTATATGCAGTCAAGAGTCCAGAATGGGTCAGTACTTTGTATCCCCGAACTCTTACAAACACACGCCCTGAACAAGTTTAGAGTGCACAGGGCTCTAAGTGTTAAGATAACAAATGGCTTTTTACCTATTAGGTAACAAGTGTTTGTTTATGGTTTACCTATTTCCATAAGGATGTGGAAGTGGGTATTTGGGAGATGTTATTGCCAGAGAGTTTTATGGCCATGAGAATGGGGAAAAGATAACAGAAAGAAAGATAGGTAAGGAAGTATGTAAGAGCGAAGGGCTGAGCTGTCAGGACGCTGGAGCTGAAGGATAAACTAGGAAGAGAAGAAGAGGGTCTTCAGTGAGACACAGTGGTCTAGAAAGAAGAGAGACTTGGGAATGACAGAAAAGGAACTGTTCAGACTAGGAAATATGGAGAGATGAGGAAAAAGTCAGGAATTAAGATGTTAGATTGGCAAGCAACAGAAACAACACAAAACAGAATTTCCCCGTAGGGAAGGAAGTAAACCATTTCTGGTGACAATCTCCGATTTTATGAAGTTATTACATTTGGTGGGAAGCTGCCTAACTGGAAATTAAAGTAACTAAGGTTTTCATCAATTACTTTGAAGACAGAGTGTTTTCCCTTCTACACACTAAATACTTTCCTGTGTAACTTTTCTTGCTATGTGGCAAACCAACCTCAGGGTCTCGAAGTACCATGGAAATCATCCTCTAGGCTTATGATGCCTGCACTTTCCGAAGAAGACAATGGACTATCTGAGAGACACTGTAAAATAAAGCCAGTTTCTATGAGCTATACAGAAAACCCTTCCTCTAAACTGAGTATAATGATAAAGTGTGTGTGTGTGGGGGGGGGTATTATTTTTAAACTTAAAAACTAAGAATGAACTAGTCACCAGGGTTAACTTATTTTCTTGGCAGGATTTGTTAGATTAATTGAACACATTTACTAAGAATATGTTAACTTTTCTAAGAAACAGTTTCTATATTACTGTTTAGCTTAAAGTCTACTTTTGGTAAGTAAAGTATCTTAGCTATCCCAAGTTCACAAGAGGGATGCTGAACGAAAGTGGACAGGCTACAATAAAAAGTTGCAGTCTTGATACCTTCATATTAGATGCCTCAGTTTCCAGTTTTGTAAGATGATTGGAATTATCTTCTAGCTCTTGTCGAAGATTTGAGTTCTCCATCTTCAGGGCCTCAACTTGCTTTAACAACTGATCATATGAAGCTGCAGCCATCCTTGGCTACCCTTGGACCTATAAGGTTAAAAAGGATTTTGAAATTCACTACTACAAATGGAGAAGCTGCTTGTTCTGTTTTGAAGACAGGGACCAAGGCAGCAAACTGTCCAGAGGAAGGAACGGTGCCTGTGTGCAGGTTGGGTCCCCACACGACATCACTCAAGCACCAGTGGTTTCCCACGAGGACGTAGGGTCTTAGGGGAAGAGAACAGGGTTAAAGCGGAAGGCAGAACCTCGGGCCTATTTCCACAGGTAAGATTTCTATCTGGCAAGAATCGGTCAAGTCCTGTATGTCCAACTTGACAGAACACAACCATCGATAAAGAATTTGTATAAGTAATGTTCTTTAGTCTTGGATTTGTACATGGTTTATAGGTTTTCAGAGCCAGAATAGATAAATGAGACCAGAGTTCATTTATTTAATAAAAGGCTTGTCTTAAACCATCATCCATGGTGAAGTAGTTCTGAAGATTGAAGATTTCACAGAACAGTAGCCATTCACAAATTGTCACCAAGTAAAACATAAAACTGAGACTTTTGATAAGAACAGCCCATTCTATGGCAGAAGTGGTCTATATTCAAACTGAGGCTAAGAGATACTTGAAAAAAGAAAGGGGATGACCTTCGAAGTAAGACTTCAAAGACAGAGGAGAGAACAGAGGCGAGAAGAAAGAGGGCGGCTGGGCCATAGGAGGTTGCTGGCATGAGCAGACAGAGCGTGATACAAGGTAGAGTAGGACTCATCAAGACGGACTCAGACAGAGCGTGATACAGGGCAGTGTAGGACTCATCAAGACGGACTCAGGAAACCCACATTCTCTTCTTAGAAAATGTCAACTCACTCTGGAATCAAAATTAAGAATAAACAATTCCGAATTACTTAACTCAAAAATACTACATACATTCAAAGATCTTGATATAAAAGCGTCTATGAAAGGAAAGACATCTATTTAGAACAAAGCAGACTGCCTGCAACACTGGCTACTCATGACAACACTGGAGTTGGACAACTCGAGCACCCTAACAACGAATCCAGGGACTCGGATCTAGACAGTTCTACAAGGTCAGAGTCGCTGGTGAACCTGGAACAACCCAACCATGTCTGAGAAGGGGAAGCCTGGGCTGGAGACCACCAGCGCAAGATTTCCAAGTTACAAAGAGGGAGGACTTGCGTTTGGAAGCATGGGTCTCAGGCGCAGGCACAGTCATCTATCCGTTAACTTTCGCCCCTTCGTTATTTCAGTTTGTACATGGCACTCACCACTTGCCTCAATATCACTATAGGAATGTTGTTAGGAGTCAGTTGTTGTTTTTTATTCTTCTGGGGCTCCCGCCACCCAGCTCCCAAATTTCTCTCTCTCTCTCTCTCTCTCTCTCTCTCTCTCTCTCTCTCTCTCTCTCTCTCTCTCTCTCTCTCACACACACACACACACACACACACACACACACACACACACACACACACAGAGGCTTATGCTTAATTATGTATGCCCAGTCTTAGTTTGTCTTTACTTCTAGCCAGCTTTCCTTAACTTTAAATTATCCATCTGTCTTTTGCCTCTGGGCTTTTCAGTTCTCTTACTTCTTTTTTTTTTTTGGTTTTTCGAGACAGGGTTTCTCTGTGTAGCTTTGCGCCTTTCCTGGGACTCACTTGGTAGCCCAGGCTGGCCTCGAACTCACAGAGATCCGCCTGGCTCTGCCTCCCGAGTGCTGGGATTAAAGGCGTGCGCCACCACTGCCCGGCTCAGTTCTCTTACTTCTGTAAATCTCACTCTTACTCCGTGGCTGGCTGTGTAGCTGGGTGACTGGCCCCTGGTGTCCTCCTCCTCCTCTCCTATTCCTCAATCCCTCTTCCCAACTTTCTCCTTCTATCTAGGCTCTCTGCCTACCAGCCCTGCCTATCCTTTCTCCTGCCTTGCTCTTGACTGTTCAGATCTTTATTAGACCATCAGATGTTTCAGACAGGCACATTAACACAACTTCACAGAGTTAAACAAATGCAACATAAACAAAGGTAACACACCTTAAAATAATATTCTACAACAGTCAGTAACAAAATATAGACTAAAAAACAACACTTCTAAGTAAATACATTATAAAAGCACACTTGTATCATAACTTCTTAGCAAGACCTTTTGGCGAAACCGCCCTTGCCTTACACCAGGGATGAGAGGTAAAGAAGTAAACCACTTTCTACAGGACCACGGAGAGCTCTTAAAGACTAAGGAGAAATTCACAGGATTAATCTTTTTTCTGTTTTATATGTGCCAATAATAAGCAGGTCCAGAAATACACAGCACACTGAAATTATCTGACAAGTAGAGATACAAAGCTCTAATAATTAAGCCTTAAAGTAATTTATTTAAAATACAATTACAGGTAATGTTACACTAAAATAACAAAACAAGGGAGAAGGTAATGTGGGGGTGTGCACACCAGTCACAACTATATAACCACCAAAGGAGCAAGCTGTGCCCAGCAGGTTCAGATGGGGCTTGATGGTACATTGAGCACAAGAGTGCAATGCCCACAGAGGCCAGAAGAGGGCATCAGATCTTCAGGTGCTGGAGTTACAGGTGGTTGTCATCCACCCAGTGCTCAGAACACAGGTCCCCTGGAAGCGCACTCTTAATGGCTGAAACCCCCAGATCTGTTTTGAATGGTGGTCTTTCAAGATTTTCATGACCTCTGCTCCCCTAAAGAGCCTCAATCATTGAAGTCCTGCTCTGACACTGTAATTAGGAAAGAATGAGATGTCTCATGGGGGGGTTACTCTACCTTACAACCCTTCTAGGAGGTTGAAGAGGTCACTCCCTAACCTGCAATTGCTCTATGCAACATTTGAGAACTCATGCATTTACTTTGGGAATACTTTTCATGCAATCATAAGAATTTCACACCAAACAGTGTAACTGGAAGTCATTCAACAGCTTTTTTATAAAGGACTGGAGGTGTGCTCAGTGGTAGAGTTCTGGCCTAGAATGTGCAGGGTTCAATCCCCAGCACCCACCCAAGCACAGCAAAGAAGCTTATGTGATCACATATGTCACCATGCCTTGTGAAATGGAGAAACTAAAACAAACAAACAAAAAACCCTGACTTTACTGAGAGCATGCAAACACCTCAACTTAACTTCCTGTATTTAAGATGCCAACTCAGATCTCTGCTTACACCATAAATAATGAGGTAGGGCAAGAAGAGCAAGCAAAAGGAGGCTATAATCCAGACTTTATCCAAACGCTTACAGAAACCACATACACTGCAAAAAATGAAGCAAGGAATAGAAAGGCAAAAACATGATCAGGATTAAATGTGAAGGATTCATTATCACTCATTTAAGTCTGGGACTGCTACTTTTTTTTTTAAAATAACTGCTTGTATTGTATTCTAAAAAAGATACATCTGCTAATACTTTTATATGGTAATGGAATAAATACCAATGGAAAACGGGCAAATCATAAAAGACCATCTAAAATCATGAGATCATGAACGACCATTAGTCAAACAAATCTGAGAATGTCAATGAAACAGACAACATACCAGAAAATGTAACTTACCAAACTGACCCCCATAGAGAGATGGGACACTTCTCTAGGAAGATTTACAATACTGTTGGGCATGGTGCACACCTACAATCAATCTTAGCACTAGAGAGACTAAGGCAGAAGGACGGCTACAAATTCCAGGCCAGCAAGGTCTGCAGAGAGACCGGGCAGGAGGATTCACAATGGCAAGGCTGTTATGACCAGTGTGTATCACTGGACATGAATAGATCCGCAGGGAGAAAAGAACTAAGGAGAAGAGGGGTTTTCAATTCCAATAGCCATCCTTGTTGAAAACAATAAAAAGAAAGAGCTCTTCCAGGCCAGGGTTGCAGCTCAGTGTGGCGTGCATGCTTAGCAGGTTCACATGAAGCCCCAGGTTTAACCCCAACACCAGACAACCACCCAAACACTCCAACTTCTTTAACGTGATTCATATCAGCCCTAAAAGAAGTGTCATACTTACACAGAAACATTAGATTACAGCAGTAGTTAACACAAGTCAATAAAGGCAATTAGAAGGCAAACCCTGGATGAAGTTTTACACAACTGGAATAGTGGAGAATAATATATGACTATACTACAGGACAAACATTACAAGTATTTACACGTTCAAATAGGAGGCAGCCGGGAGGTGAGACAGAAGAAACAAATCCCATTCACAAGAACTGCTGCTAATTCATGCTTCCACATATTTATGGATTAATTTTTTTAAGATTTATTTGTTTATTATGTATACAGTGTTCTGCCTGCATGCATGTCTGCAGGTCAGAAGAGGGCACCAGATCTCATTACAGATGGCTGCTAGCCACCATGTGGTTGCTGGGAATTGAACTCAGGTCCTCTGGAAGAGCAGTCAGTGCTCTTAACCACTGAGTCATCTCTCCAGCCCCTGGATTAATTTTTATAGAAGTAATCCATGGGAAAAAATATAATAGATGGATGTTGTAAACTTACACAAGATCTTCAACAAATGAGTTGGCATGCCTGTGTATAAAGATTCATCATCAGAAATATGCTATTTCTCCCTAAATTAACATAAATTTTATAATTCCAATAAAAATTCTACAAAAAATTCCAAAAACTATTTTGGCTATTTTCTGTAGCTACACATTTGGGGGAAAAAAAAAAACTAGCAAAAATATAAAATGACAGTGGACCACATATTCACCTGAGGCCCAAGCTGTCCTCAAACTCATGATAGTCCAAGCTAGCCTCAAAAGGGCTGGGACTACCACACTGGCTTCCAATGGGATAGTCCATTTCCAATTTTCTTAGTTTTGATAGTTAAAAATAGGAGAGAGCCGAGTGAAAAACTAATTCTCTTTACAGTTTCTATTCTTCTACAAGTCCAAAGTTATTTAAATATAGGGGTGTGTGTGTGTGTGTGTGTGTGTGTGTGTGTGTGTGTGTGTGTGTGTGTTGTTTTTGAGATAGGGTCTCACCACATAGCCCTGGTTGGCCTGGAATTTCACAATCATTTGTTGTAGAATATTATTTTAGGGTATGCTACTTTTGTTTATGCTTTAGAACATTTGTTTAATGATGCAAAGATGTGTTTCATTACATAAAATTCACCTGCGGTCAAGAGACCGAGTCAGCAATTAGCTGACAGGAAGTGGTAGGGAGGAGCCAGGTGGAGAAGGGTTTTGAAGGAGGGGCGAGGAGAAGCACGGGGGGGGGGGGGGGGGGGGGGGGGGGGGGGGGGGGAGGGGGGGGGGGAGGCGCCTTTTTGGAGGAGGAGAGCAAGGAGAGGAGGGGAGCTACTTGCTATTCAGCCTCTCTGAGGAGAATTCACCTCAACCTTTGAATCTTGAGTTCTTTAGAGGGACGGAGGTTTAGATAAGTTCTCTTGTAGCTTTGAAAGAGTCAGTGCCTGAGAGAGCAGAATCCCCTCAGGCCGCGTGGCTCTTGAGGTCTAACCACTGCTGGGAGCAGCGGAGTCGCCTGCCTTAAAAGGCAGCAACAGTTAAATAAATAGACAACAGTGATCTACGTGCTTCTACCTCCCCGGTGCTGGGATTAAACCTGTGTGCCTCCACAACCAGCCTCAATGAACCTCCCCGGTGCTGGGATTGAACCTGTGTGCCTCCACAACCAGCCTCAATGAACCTCCCCGGTGCTGGGATTAAACCTGTGTGCCTCCACAACCAGTCTCAATGTACCTCCCCGGTGCTGGGATTAAACCTGTGTGCCTCCACAACCAGTCTCAATGTACCTCCCCGGTGCTGGGAATAAACCTGTGTGCCTCCACAACCAGCCTCAATGTACCTCCCCGGTGCTGGGATTGAACCTGTGTGCCTCCACAACCAGTCTCAATGTACCTCCCCGGTGCTGGGATTGAACCTGTGTGCCTCCACAACCAGCCTCAAAGTTTTTTTTTTAAGCTGTATTACTGACATATAAATAAATCACTAGAATACAATTTTTAAAACATGAAGTGAACATACATAGACTGAGTATATGATAAAGGTAACATCTCCAATACAGGAAAGAAGAGTGCAGTAATGTTAAACAGAGGGACAGCCCTGAGGAGTGGTCTGCTCCAACTACAAACTAGGAAAGCTGTGGAAGGAATGCCTGGGTTTGTGCTAGGGACTGAAGCCTGGGCCTTGTGTGCTCTGCCACTAGACTCCCGGCCCCGGGGACAGTGACAGGGACAGTGACGGAAATGCTCGAAAGGCTGGTAGGAGGCCGCTGGAGTTCCCTGACGAGAGGGCATCTGTCTGTTAACTAACTTAGAACAGATTCAGTTCTCAGGTTACTTCAGATGGGAGAGTTCTACTTGGTGTAACAGCATTTCCACACTGGCATTAAAAATAATGAGGCTGGGGTAGAGACCTAGCTCAGTGGCAAAGTAACCTGCCTAGAATGCACATGGGCTTGGAGCCAATCCCTAGTAAAACAAAAAATTAAAACAAAAAAACAACTAAAGACAAAAACTCAAAAAAGGGCGTCAGTCACTGTTGTCTTAAATGAAGCAGTGGTTAAATACTTTCTTCTCCCTCCCAGCACCCAAACAGAAAATCCAAATAGTTCACAGGCATCTTCCACCAACATATTAAAGGGGGAAAAATCACTCCAACCTTACACAAACCCTTCCAAGAACAGAAAAACAGTAAATATTCTTCAATACATCTATAGGATGTATTGATATGATATGATGACCATGGTGTGAAATTCAAAGACTATGTGAACAAAACAACATAGGCTATTGTTATTCACAAATATTGTTTCAAAAACCCTAGAGCAAATACCAGAAAACAGAATGCACAGTAAAGAACCAAACAGAGCTTATTCTGGGAATGTAAATATAGTTTACTAATATCATTTAGTCCATTAAAATATTGAGGTTTTAGAAAGATGTGATTCCTAAAATAGAAAAAGAAAACCCTCTTGACAAAAGTCAGTGGTAGAGTCTGATAAAAGTTCTTTACAAACTAGAAATAGGAGGGAAGAAGCTGCTTAGCGTTTCTACAATAAACCTGTCTTGCTTCTCAACACTGGACACTGACTGCCCCTAGAGCCTCCTGCATGTTAGACAACAGCTCTCACCCCCAGACCCCAGCTCCTATATAATTTTAGACAGGGCGCACTCTGCAACCCAGGCTGGCCTGGACTGCCAGCAGTCCTTGCAGGAATCACAGTGTGAGCTACCGTGGCTGGTCCCACGTCACTAACAGCAGGCTGGGGATGGCTCAGCGGGCACAGTGCTCGAAATGCAGACACGAGGATCTGAGCTGACACCCAATATCAAGTGTTTTGTTTTGTTTCAAAGGCAGCTTTTGCTTGTAATCGCAGCATGGGGGAGGCCGAGACAGGAGCATCCCTAGGACTCACCTGGCCACCCATCCAGCCTAATCAGGGCAGTGAGAGAGCCTATGACACCTGAAGTTGACTTCTGGCCTGCACCCACATGTGCGCATGCCTCAATGAGATATTAGAGGCATTACAGCCTCTTTACAATAAAAATAAACACGTGTCTACCTATTACTGCCACTTTTTACCACAGCGCAGAGGTCTTAATAAGCATTGTAAATCTTATTGACATGAAGAATAATGACTGGAAAGAGAAGAAACAAAACAAACAAACAAAAACAACCCTCTTCTTTTAATTTTCCAAGACAGGATTTCACTGTGTAGCCCTGGCTGTCCTGGAACTCGCTCTGTAGACTAGACTGGCCTTGAACTCACAGAGATCTGCCTGCCTCTGCCTCCTGAGTGCTGGGATCAAAGGCGTGCGCCACCACCGCCTAGCTCCCCTCCCCCACAAAAACTTAAATGTGAAAATATAACCTTGTCAGATTCCAAACTGACATGCGAATCTGAACAAAGGACTTAATTCCAAGAAGAATATACCTCACTCACTGTAGCTCTCTCTAACGACCAATGCAGATCTCTGCACTCTTTCTCCTCCTCGCTAGGCCTCACAGTGACAGTCCTCCTTTCTCACACTCCAAAAATGGCCATGTATGCTGTATGCAAGAGTGTGGCTAGCTCTAAGGTGGCCATTACAGTTAAATTATGAGGGGCAGGGTGGCAAACCTTTTTGTGTGTATGTGTGTGGGGGGGCCGAGGACAGGGTCCCACTATGTAGCCTGGCTGGTCTAGACCTCCCTATATGGACCAGGCTGACATCACACTCACTGAGATCCTCCTGCCTCTGCCTCCCAGGTGCTGGGACTAAAGGCGTGCACCACCATGCCAAGCTGCTCATATTTTCTGTAAGGGAAAATAACAAATATTTATAAGCCTTTGTAGGCCAACATGATTCTGTCACACCTTCTGGTCTTTGTAGCATAAAAGTATCCTCAGAACACAAAAATGGGAAGGCACGACTATCTTCAAATAAAGCCAATTTATAAAAACTGGTAGCAGTTTGCAAAACCCTGGCACCTACTCTGATTTTTTAAACATTCAAGGGTGGCCCACATAACTTCAAAGGCTATTGAGAAATTTCGAAAATTAGTATTTACTTTTAGCTAATGAGAGGTAATCCATCATGCCGAAAAGAACAGTGAACTATGAAATCTCATCTCAAGGCCCTTGATTTTTTTTTTTTAAATCACTTCATTTCCTTATTGTTTTAGCTGCTTCTTATGCCTTTGAGGTTGTAAGTTCACATTTTCAAATACTTAACTATCATGTAGGTATCCTAGGAGACAGAAGATTCCCAATACTAGTTAGGAATAAAGCATGAATGAGTGGTGTTTACTTCAGGAATGGAAGACTGGTCAATATTATAGAGACCTGTAGTTGACTACTTCAACTACTATCAGAGAAGGCTTGAACCAGAAATTCCATTTTTATATTCATTCATATAGAATTGTATCTCAAATGAGTATAGTGATCTTCTATGTAGGAAATCAATTACATTCATAATATTAAATCATTTATTTTTCACTGAACAGAAATGTAAAGTTAAAACCCAACTGTATTTTATTTCTATTAATTTGGGAGACTTAAATTTCTATGACACTAAATCATACTGTCTCTCAGGACTCTCCATTCGGCCCCTAAGTAACATTTCCTAGATTCCTCCCAAGAAAGGACAGATGCTTTTCATGGCGATTTGTTTTCTTTTCCCAATTCGAGTTTCTATGAATATCACCACTCACACCAAATCACACGTCCTTTAAACAGCTAATCTTTACAGATTATCAATACTATGAATTTTAAGTTCTTCTAGCAGATCTACTCATATATAATTGTATGAACTGTAAGCAAAGAAAGACACATTCTGTCTTGTTTCCCAATATTTACATCTTGTTTCTTTTTTGTTATATTAGCTTGAAACTACAAAATGCTGTATAAATGATCTTGTTCCTGATTATTATTATTATTATTATTTTGGTTTTTTCGAGACAGGGTTTCTCTGTGTAGCTTTGTGCCTTTCCTGGATCTCACTCTGTAGACCAGGCTGGCCTTGAACTCACAGAGATCCGCCTGGCTCTGCCTCCCGAGTGCTGGGATTAAAGGCATGCGCCACCACCGCCCGGCATTTGTTCCTGATTTTAACAGGAATGGTTTACTAATTCAGCATTTAAATTTCTTACTCTTAGATTTCCTAATATTTAAGCATATTTAGAGACTTTTCTTCCATATAAAAGTTTTATAAGGAGGAGCTGAATGGTTTTTTCTCTCTGAAATTGTATGTTTTTCTAATGTTGGGTCATCCTCCATTCCTGAAATAAATCCCACTTGTTCATGCTTTATTCTTTTTTCAGTATTTCAGTGTCTTTTAAATGAGAACTGCCCCCCCCCCCGTGTGTGTGTGTGTGTGTGTGTGTGTGTGTGTGTGTGTGTGTGTGTGTGTATGTGCGCGCACACTGTATCCAGCCCGGCACTAGCTATGTAAACCAGGCTGGCCTTGAAATCACAGATGTCTTCCTGAGTGCTGGGATTAAAGGTATGAATATTTATTTCCTTTTATTAACATATTTCTTATATTGGTTTCCTTACTAATAGTAAGGGCACCAACTTTTCTTTTATTACAGCCCTGATAATGGTTTATGAGTCTGAGTATATTAATGTCCGCTTTATTTGCAGAAAACTCATGATTTCCTCTTCCACTAGACCAGTGGCTCTCAATCTTCTCAATACTGCAACCCTTTAATACAGCTCCTCATGTTGTGGTGACCCCCAACCATAAAATTATTTC
The DNA here is from genome assembly GCF_007827085.1 of Peromyscus californicus insignis. Classification (NCBI taxonomy): domain Eukaryota; kingdom Metazoa; phylum Chordata; class Mammalia; order Rodentia; family Cricetidae; genus Peromyscus; species Peromyscus californicus. The sequence goes on along the minus strand of NW_026294469.1, from coordinate 23,825,481 downwards.
TGTTCCTACTTCCTAACTGTAATTTTGCTACTGTTATGAATTGTAATGTGAATACCTGTGTTTTCCGATGGTCTTAGGCGGCCCTGGGAAAGGGCTGTTTGACCCCCAGGTTGAGAACTGCTCATCTAGGTGACATTTCAAAGGACTTTCTCATCTGTGAAGCATGATGGGAGGGCTCCATCCTTTCATAGCATTGTCACTGATATACTGCCTATGAGACCGGCTGGAGACTATGGAAACTACTAGGATTAATTTTTTTAAGGTTTGATTGGTACTCAGGAACATGACTAATTTTCATAAATATTTATCAAGACAATTTTAAGAGCATATAAAATTCTCAAAATTCTACACCTTGTTTCCTAGCTATGACACATTATTATTTAACTCCTCTACACATTCCCTTACTTTTGTGTCTGATATGTGAAATCCAGATAGTATAAGCCATATTCTGTAAATGTGCTAAATCCATTATCTCCTTTGATTCTTACAACTACCTGTGAAGTAGGCAGTGTGCTTCTTGTAGAGTTAAGGAAAATGGGATGTCTAAATGGCAAGTAACTTCCAAGAACTCAGACCAAAGGGCTAGGTCAGGAGCCAAAGCCACGCTGGTGTTGAATGCTCCCTTTCTTACAGAGCAAGCAGGCTCTAACCTGGTAACAGCTTCCAAACTTACCTTCTACCAGGTTCCACCATTACTCTCCCCTCAACATAAGTCTCTTCAATACTTTCTGCATATGTACCTTTGTAGTGTATGCATGTGCGTGCACATGTGGGCATGGGTTGTGTGTTTTAACTTCTTTTTGAATGTCACATTGTTTTATCTTCTGCTTTGTTTGGACATTTTATTCTTTGAGGTCCAGATCAGTTGCTTTACACAAAGCTCTGCTGACACCTCTAATCAACAATGCATATTCCTGCTGAAGGAGCAGTAACTATTTGCTATACCTTGGCCTGTTATGTTCTAGTTTACTCTGATGTGTTTTATCTCCCCAGCTAAGGCACACACATCTTTAGGAGAGGTCTGTATGTAATGTGCAGTTTCTGTAATCCCCAAAATGTCCCCAGTAATAGTCACATACAGCATAAATGCATGAGAAAAAGAACAGAAACTATATACATTATCAATTACAGGAACAAACAAACAAACAGAAAACAAGACAAATTCAGAGAAAAATGAAAGATAACCTCCCATTAAAGAATAGGAGACTGGATTCCTCTCTGTGTCTACATAATGGGATCAACAAATACTGAGAATTTCTGATCCACATACTACCACGCCAGTATAAGGGGGTGTTAATGGTATAAGAAACTTTCCTATTGAAAGTAGTCAGCCCTAGAAGGGTTCTCCCTTCCACTTTGAGCTGATAGTGCCAATCGTGTTAGAATGGAAAGTCAAGCTCCCACCCATGCGATGAGATGCAGTCTCCACATAAATCAGTGATAAAACACAGCTGCCACTTTTCATTTTTAGAGTATGTTGGCTAGCAGGGTTTTGGTTCTGGTGCCTACCCTTTTTGCCAAAAGAGGAATCACCCTGCAGACTCTCCCTCCTTTGTTTGAGTGTTCTGATCTCCATGTCCAACAATGGGTTTGAGTGTGTTTGAGTCACAGGCACCTATAGATATGAACCTCTATAGACAGGGTTTCTGCATCAGCAATAAAGCTAAGATACTATATTAAAGTAGGACCTAAATCGACTGGTGGAATTCAAGGCCACGTGAGTAGACATAGACAGAGACCTAGCAGGACTACCACGTGATACAGGAAAGTGAGGTTGCTGCAAGCCAGTGACCGCTAGCAAGCATCAAAAACTAAGAAAGAGAGAGGAGCTTCTTTCGTGAAGTTCAGAAAGAAGTCATCTTGCCAACAACACACCGGCGCTGCGCTTCCAGCCTCCGGCATAGTAAAACCAGAGATTCCGACTGTTCTAAACTACCAGCAGTTTGTGGCACTTTCTGACAACAGCTCCGGTAAAAACAACGAAGTGGTAAAGAAGAGCTAATCTCTTCCTTGTTGTGAAGTAACTGGAGGAGGGTCGGCTACTCCTGGGAAAGAATAAACAAGATCACGACACAGGCCCATCGGGCTGTGTGCCACCTCCTATTCTCCTGGCTCACAACTCTGTACACCGCTTCATCCACCAGCCCACTGCAGACGTCAACACAAACGCGAGAGGACAGAATTCTAGGACAGGAAGGGAAGGAACAGGCCTGGCGGGATGAAGATATTCCACAGGCATACCTGTGTCTTTCAATTTGACTACCATCTATTAAACAGGGGACCCGCAAAGAAACAGACAATTTCCCAAGGATCTCATGCTGGGAGAAGGAAAAGGCCTCAGCCAGGGCTTGTCTGCTGGAGAGAGGTTCACACAGTTGTAAGAACCTCCAGATTACTTGGCAGGATGAAACTGAAATCCAGACAAAGACCCATCATCTGGGTGGTGCTGGTCACACATCTTGATCTGGACTGATTAGATGTGCATATCCTTGGTCCTCTCTTTTAACCTTAATCTCACTATAGGACAGAGAAGATGGATTGGGGCACGTGCACCTACGTGTGTGTGTGCATGTGCGTGTGCGTGTGAGTGTGTGTGACTCTATCTCTGTTTCTCCTCCCAATGTGGCCACACTGAATCAATCTTCTGCTTCCCATTTTTTCTTTTGAGACAGGGTTTCTCTGTGTAGCTTTGTGCCTTTCCTGGAACTCGCTTTGGAGACCAGGCTGGCCTCGAACTCACAGAGATCCGCCTGGCTCTGCCTCCCGAGTGCTGGGATTAAAGGCGTGCGCCACCACCGCCCGGCGCTCTGCTTCCCATTTTTAATCTGGCTCTTTCAATTAGCTTTAATCACTGAGAATGGGTGACCAGATCTGCCTTGAGACACAGGCTGTAACCCCCAAGTTCAATAACAGGAATACTATGATCAAAGTTCAGAAGTTGAAAAAGCAAGACATATATAGGGGAACACATGATTATCTAATATAGATAAATACAGTATGGAAGAACCAAGGAGACCAGGGAGGGAGAGATAGAAACACCACTGTGGCTTGTGATTAGATTGTGTAAGGAGGCTGGCACTGACTGGAGAGTCCGCAAAAGGTGTTACAACAAGTAAAGGTATAAAGAGTGACTTCATTTCTCAGTTTCCATGGTAGCCTATGTCCTAAGAAGCTAATATACAGATAAACACTTAACTGATAATAAAGCCAGTATTCTAAAAATAGATGGTAGAAAACCTATTTCAATGCTTTCCAATTATACCTTAAATGACAATCTTAGTCTCGCCTCAACAGTAATACTTATTCACAAAAGAATTATTTTCAAAATGCTTCAGAAAGGGAAAAAAACAACTGTGTTAGTATACCTATGGCAAACAAAATAATGGCCCCAGAAAGCTGTCCGTGTTTCAACCTCCCAAATCCATAAATGCATTCCTTTACTTGGCTAAAGGGACTTTGCCGGTGTGATCTGTCAAGCCTGGAAAGCAAACTTTCCTGAATGATGTGGGCAGAACCAATACTACCATACATGTTCTTAGGAGGAAGAAAAGGATTGATGAGAAAAGACATGTGACAGCAGAAGCCAAGTGTCAGATTCAGAGGGAAATTAATTAGGCTGCTGACAGTGACAGTGAAGAAAGGGAATGAAGGGGGCACTAGAAGTTAGAAAAAAAGGCCAAGAAACAAATCCTTCCCTACAGCCTTTAGAAAATGCAGTGTTTCTGAAGTGTTTCTTCACTTCGGGCCAGTGAAAACCATTTCGACTTCTGACCTCCAAGAATGGGCAACAGTGAATTTGTGTTTGAAATCCTGAAGTGGGCTGGGGCTCTAGCGCAGTTGGCAGAGTGCTCGTCTAGCATTGTGCCTGCACAAAGCCCTGGGTTTGGTCCCAGCACCACCTATAATCCTAGCAGTAGAAGTAGAAGATCAGTAATAGTACCTCAAGGCCATCCTCGGCTACATATGGAGTTCAAGGCTAACCAGAACTATTCAAGACCCTCTCAAACACCAACCCACTCCACCCACTCAGTTTGTTTTAATTTTTTACAACAGTAACAGGAAGCAATGCCAATATGGTGACCACTTCTCTCAGGGCTAAGTTCCAGTGACATCTTCTTCGTCCGTGCGACGACCTTCATATATTTACACAAATTCTCTGACCCTAACTCATCTTCTTTTTGTAGGTTAGACTTAGCAGCTCTCACAAATAAGGGTAAGACTGTTGTGGGGTAATCTTTTTGTACACTGAAGATGTGTCTTCGCCAAGGTGCCTTCTGATTGGCTTAATAAAGAGCTGAATGGCCAATAGCTGGGCAGGAGAGGATAGGCAGGACTTCTGGGGAAAGACAGGAAGAAGAGAAGGAATCTAGGTGTGCGGAGCCACCAGTGAGATGAACAAGCTAGCCAGGCAGTAGAGGAGAAGTAGCCGAGTCACAGCATACATGAATATAAACAGGTTAAGTTATAAGAGCTAGTGGGAAAAAGCCTAAGCTAAGGCCAAGTTCTCATAATTAATAAGTCTCCAAGTCATTATCTGCGGGCTGACGGGCCAAGACAGTCCGACTACCCAAGGCAACAGAAATGATGGTGTAGAGGTTCGGAGACCAGGCCATAAATGGCTTCCTTGTTTCCTCTTTCTCCGCACTGTTCACTGAGGGAAAGTCAGCTGCCGTGTCATGAAGACATTTAAGCAGCTCCATGGAGGTCCATAAAATAAGTGACTGAGACTGTTTGCCAGTAGCCATTGGGAGACTGAGGTTGTGTGAATGGGCCATCTTGGAAGTAGCAGCTCTAGTCAAGACCTAGTAACTTCAAGATGACCAAAATCTTAATTGCAACTTCCTGAGAAAACAGAGTTTTCTCACACAAACAAGAAGCTCTTGAATTCCTGCTTCATAGAAACTCTGAAACAATAAATGCTGACAATTTAAGCCACAATGTCATTTCAAACCATTAAGTTTTGGTGTGATTTGTTATATAGTAACACATAACTAAGACAATCAGTGACCAGTCATGAACAAATACACATCACTGCAGAGTTTGGTAAGTAGAATCCAGAAAAAGAAAACCTGAAGCTTCCACGGGAGTAATAACAAATACTATGGAATACTAACCAGCCCTGTTAGAACCACAAATTCAATGGGCAGAAAGTCAAATGGACAGGTCTTAGAACAGCAGTGAGTTCAAACATTTGGGCAGCACACAAAGGAAGCGAAACAGCGGCAACAGGTCTCAGCACACACGTGATCACAGTATTACTAAGACAAAATGGAGCATACTCTGAGAGATGGATGAATAAACAAAATGTAGTATGCATGTAACAGAGTTACTTAGCCTTCAAAAGGAAAGAAACTAAAATACATGGTATAACTTAAATGATTCATGAAGCCATTATGATAAATGAATTAAGCCAGTTACAAAAGGATAAGTGTATGAATCTTTTTATATGAAATTCCTACAACAGTCAAATTTATAGACGTAATAAAGTAGTGTGCTGATTGCTAGGTGTCAAGGAGAAAGAGAAATGGGGCTTTTATGTTCTCAAAGTTTCCACAAGGAAAGATGAAAAAGTCCTGGGGATGATGGTGGTTATAGATTCACAATGAATTCAACACCATAGAACTGTACACTTAAAAATGCTTATGGCCCAGCAGCAGAGGCTCATGTAGTGTGAAGGCTGTGAGGTTCAATCTCCAGCAATGCAAAAACAAGACACACACCCTGAAGGAAGAAAGGAAGGAGGAGGTGGAAACAGAGGAGAAAGTTCCCCCTACATAACACATTATCTGTACCAAACAAAGGGGGCGCTCTTCCTTGTCTAAAAACAAGACTAAATATGTAACTGGCTGCTAGGACTAAATGATAAAGAAACCATTCCACTCAACCTTCAAGATATTCAAAAACTATCTGTGATTTCAGACAGGTCTTAAAACAGGGTACAGTACCTCAAAGAACAATCCATTCCTTTCCTGCAAATCAGAAAATATTTCAGATTCTATAAACCTTTAAAAAGGTGCCCAGGCCTAGCCAAAGCAATCAAATCTCACAGTTTATTCTAAGCCTCCTGAAGGTCAGTTCCCAGGTTTTCTCTGGTTCTTCAGCACCTTTCTGAGGTTTGGCATGTGGCTGGTACTGTAACAAATATGTACTGAGTCCATTTCCTCAAGTGTTCCTGTGTTTCTAAACCAATGCTATCACATTTCTGCTTGTGTAGACGGGTTCCACGTGGACTCCTCCTCACAATAGGAGAGTGAGATTAGAATTGTAAAGTGTTTAGACATGTGAAAGTGCAGTATCAGTTACAGTATGTGAAATCAGTAAAAAACAGTAACAAAATCTACATTGTAATTCATCCAAATAAAATCATGAATAGCTTTGATTTAGTTCACAAAATATACTTTTGAATATTTATGAATTTCTAAATAGGTCACATAATTCTGGCTATAGCAATTAACAATAAATAATTTTAAAGACCTTTTACAAAAGCTCAGTGAAATATTGAATGTTATACTGTAAAAGGAGTAATCTTTTCTTAATTTAGTCTTCTATTTCTTATTTAACTTGGAAATATTGCAATCTAATACTGTAGAAATGTTTATAACATTAATACAAATATATACTAATTAACGGGACTGCCAAGATTGCTCAGTGGGTGAAGGCGCTTGCCATCAAGCCTGACTGCCTGAGTTTGATCCCTGGAACCCACATGCTGGGAGGAGGAAAGAACCAAGTCCAGTAAGTTGTCATGTGCCCTCCACATGAGCTCCTTGGCAACATGCATGCAAGCTCAAGTGTGTGCATGCACACACACACACACACACACACACACACACACATTGAGCAAATAAATAAATACATGTATTTAAGTTATGAAATCTTTTGTAAAGCATTCTTATAGTTAAAAACTGGCCGGGCAGTGGTGGCGCACGCCTTTAGTCCCAACACTGGGGAGGCAGAGGCAGGCGGATCTCTGGGAGTTCGAGGCCAGCCTCGTCTACAGAGTTAGTTCCAGGGCAGCCAGGGCTACACAAGAGAAACCCTGTCTTGAAAAACAAAAAACAAAAAAAAACCAACAACAACAAAAGAAGTAAAATAAAAGACAAGCTCTTATCCTTACACAATAGATGACCTTGGATAATGTCACATACATGAATAAGAGAACTGTGAAACACATAAGATGAAAATAATGCTACATTCACTAGTTGATTAAATGAGAATACATCTATAAAAATGAGAATGCTATAAACTCAAGAACCGAGACTCAAGGGATTGGATAATGTTAGCTATTAAATTTCACTTGTCAGTTCAACGTGACATCTTTAATCCTACGTATGGTTTCTATCAGATTTAAAAGCTATCCCAAGCACTTTTAATCCTGATATCCACACCTGCATAAAATTAAAACATTAAAAATATTAAGGAATAAAGTTAGATCTGGCATTCTGATATAGTTTTATAATCCCAGTATTTGGAAGGCTGAGGCAAGAGGATCCTAAGTTGGAAGCCAGCCTGGACTACATACTGAGACTGTCTTAAAATAACAACAAAGCAAAACAAAACAAAAAAAGAATAAAACCGCTCTAATTTGTCAATGAAAATTTTGCATAGTATTATTTACTCGGGTATAGTTCTTTATTATTTTGAAAAATACTGAGACAAAATTGGAGATTCTCTTAAGATAACTACATAAACAACTTAAAGGGGCTGTCTTGTAGGGACACTGACCCTGGAGGACTTCGCAAAGCCACTGCTAGTCTAGTTCAGAGGCAGGAAGTGCAGGAGGTTGCCAGAGACGTGCAGAGAACAAGGCAAAGACTCAACCTGAAGACTGGACACTTTCGGACATCTAAGTCAATTAAGACACTTTTTATGAGAGCTTATCTTGTGAATACTCACTAGATAAGAGATACATCTAAAATACTTATTTGTAGATTTTATTAAACTACATTTAAAAGTGTCAAAAGAAAAACAGGAATTTACTTAAAAATAGAGGTCTTATCAGGCCTATAAAAAATTTATTGTCTGCAATTTTTCACAAAGTAATTTACATTCTAAAGTGATTTACTCTCGAATGATCTAATGAATGGCATAAAAGCTGGACTGACAAAGGGACGATCCAGTTCCATACATAATATCTGAAGATTTCCTACAGGCTTTATGTTAAATCAAAGCATCTGACATCTCTTGTGATATAAAATCAAAGTGTCTGAATCACTCCACTGTCAACACACTCATAATCTGATAGTCCTCCTACTTTAGAAAGGCGAACTATGCGTTTTCTCCTGTTCGGGCGTCTTGTAACGGAGTGCTAGTGAGCACTTCTCCATCTGCTCAGGGTGCTTACTCTCTGCAGTTGTCTACGGCAGAGCCCTGCTGCAGTCACCACAGAAACCACCACCACTGCATTCTGCAGCTAACAAAGACACCGGTCTCTCTGCCACCCCGTTCTCGGCGAGTTCACCTACACGCTGTAGGAAAGCAGGCACGTTACTACTCAGCAGTATTTCCCCAGTCAAGATCACTTGGTCTCCGCAGTACTACAGTCCTTTCTTCCTCCCACCCTCGGCAGCCCTTTCCACTAGACCCCACATCGGCCATCAGCTGCAGCTTTGGATGCCCACTCTTGGCTACCACGGCCTGTGTCCTTGTGGCCAAGGAGGAAAAGCAGCCTTTCAAAGGGCTAGGGCTTCGCTGCTCGCCATGAATATGCTCCATTCTTTGTTGCCCTCTACTCGTTTCCTTAGATACTGTTATTCTACTCCACTGTCAACAGGCATTATAAAAAACAAAACCGCTTTCTCCGCTCTCCCCTTACCACTTCTACCCTCCCCCTTTCTTCCTCTTCTGTCAAAATCCCAGGATCAGAAGCACAGGAAATCCATCTCCTGTGCTGCAGTGGGGGTGGGGGAGAGGAGTGGGACGACGCCCCTGCCTCCTAGGCTTGGCATGTGGCAGCAGACCCTGTGCCAAGGAAAGGTCACCGGTTTAAGGCAGTCCATGGGAAAGCCACCTCCCCCCTCTCCCCTGCAGCAAGCCGGCCGTCGGAGCTCCAGCACCTACCCCATTTTCGAGCCCGGCAGCACCTCCATTCTGTCTCCAGTGACACCCCGGCAGGCTGCGCCAATACAGCCACATGTCGGTCACGTGTGCCAGCGCCCAGCCAATCCGCAGGCTCCTGGCTGGAATGGGGAGCGCCCTGGTCAGCATCCAGGGGATTACACAGCTGCTTCACGCTTCTGACCCGCTTCACAGCAGGGGAGAGACCCAGCCCACCACCCCGCACCGCACCACCAGCCGGACACCAAGCCTCCTGGGCGCCCTCACATCCGTACCTCGGCAACCCGGGGAGCTGATGTTAGCTGACACTCAAAACCAGGAGGACCGCAGAGTGGAAAGCCCCGCACAGGATGCGGGATGCTGACGGTGGGAGGGGCAGCAGAGAAACAGAATTCTAGTCAGGGATTTACGATGAATAGTCTGACATTACAAATCATTAACTTGTTGGTAAATCAACTCTAATTACGATTGTATTTAGGGCAGTTACCAGAAAAGCCACGATGACAGAACACAGTGACTTGTGTCTGACCTCAGTGTTCTGGCCTGGGTTAAATGTTTTTGTCCTCCCACCCCTTAACTAGTCACTTGACCTCTCAGTGATTAAATTTCTTCTTCTATAGACCGAAAGCAAGCATAAAATAGGAGTTAGTATATGCAGGGTGTGTTTAAAGCACTCCCAGGCAAACAGTACACGTGGTTAATTACTACTGACCCTATTGCAGTCTACATTTTATTTACTGATTTATGAGTTAGAATGGCAAGATTAACATTAAGTTCTAGTTTAAATGTCTCATTTAAGCTCTGGTTTAAAAGAGGAAAATTTTTCAAAAAAGTATGTCTGAGACAGAGTCTCATGCATCCCAGGCTGGTTTCACATATAAGAGAGCAGAGGATGACCTTGAACTTCTGCCTCCACAAGTGTTAGAATTAAGGCATATACCACCACCCACTGTTTATGCAGGGCTAGACCCTGAACCCAGGGCTTCTTATATGCTAGTCAAGCACTCTACCAAAGAAGCTACATCCCTTTCTAGCCCTTATCTACTTAAGTTTTAAAAATAAGCTAAAATGTAAAGTTCTATATTTACTATTGTACTTTTTGTATTTTTTTCAAACAGAGTGACAAGAAGCTACGAAGTAGCATTTGCGGCAATTCCACTTTATAAAGCATTAGACAGAGAAGACAGGCACTGGAAGGGGTGTGGCGGTCAAGAACTACACTGCTGTTGCACACTCAATCTGCCTGTTCACATCCCCTGCAACTCCAGCTCCAGGGGAATCCCTCTCCTGACTCTCAATCGGCAATGCACTCACGTGCACAGACCCATACACAAATACACAAATACAGTAAAAGTGAAGTCTGAAAAAGAGTAACACACAACAACAGGGTTATTCTTTTGAAGGGGAGATTATGGGAGGGATTTCTGGTTTTCTTGCTTTGAGTCCTTTTCCTCTATTAGTCTCTATAAAGACCCAATATGCTGTATATATTTGTTGCATGAACGTCAGGTCTTCCACACTGACCACATAATAACTGTAATTAGAATTATACACTAAACTCTTACACATATTTAGAAAAAAATCCTCATAATGAACAAAGGAAATGTGAATCAATCTGACTCTATCCCAAACATCTTTCACGAACAGTTTGACTGTACAAAGCCTTTTAAGATCTTATTACTGGAAGTGTATCACTCAGTCTGTAGGACTCATTATACAGTCATCCTCTATGACAAATTCAGAATTTCTCATACAGAATTGACCTTCCAGAAAGAAAAATTACTTTGTAAAATAAAGAATGTATTTTAAAAGCTCCTCAAAACACCTCCCTAACAGTTTAAGAAACAATTAAGCTGTTACTCTGGACTCAGGCTGTGAGTTAAGAGTAACTTAAGCTATCACTTTAAGAAATCAATTGGTAGTCAAAACTTGTCTAAGATTTTACTACATGTACTAACACTGAAATTAGTCAGGGATTCAGTGACAAGGGGGTGGTAGAGAATGACCCCAAGGCCTCCTGACACACAGCCTAAGTTTCAAAGAAAGCTATGACCATTCCATGTTCATGAACCACTATGGTTCAAGTATAAAAAGCCCAGAAACTTTTTATAGTCATCATGCTGCCAACTGGATTACTCAATAAAACTCAATTATCCAAAAAAGAAAGCCTTTAAGCCAGCTTCCTCAAGACTGAATTTTATCTAAAAACATTTTACTATTTTAAAACTCTAATTAAAAACCTAACCAATCATGATACAATCTGCTAAGTGTGGACACAATGCAGATCAGTGAGTTACTACCAGGCTGCACACATGTAGGAATAAAGCTCCTGTCATCCAGTCAATGTTGTGATCTGCATTACATATATATGAACTAACGCTAGCACTGGGGGCTAGGGAGATGGCGCGCGGTTAAGATCACGCGCTGCTCTATCCTAAGGGCTGGGCTCCCTTCCTGGACCCTTGTTAGGCAGCTCACAGACACTTTCAACTACAACGTTTCAAGGAATGAGACACCTGGGTTCCACAGACATCACTACATACACTTGTGCACACACTCTCACAAAACACATGGGGTAACACAAAATTAATAAGGGTAACTCTGATTCAAAATATAACACTTCAGTTAAATTATTTTCAGTTAAATCTTATATTGAATCTGTTTTAAGACTTCTTCTTTCAGAAATACTTTTAATTTTAAATATCTGTTCATTTTTACCAGTTTGTTTTTAGTAAACAGCTTCATTTGTGTTAAATAGGAGTGCATAATTTATCATTGAAAAATTTGAACCTTAAAAAAATATTATGACCAAGCCAGTCAATGGTGGTGCATGCCTTTAATCCCAGCAGGCAAGAGGCAGAGGCAGATGGATTTCTGAGTTCTAGGCCAGCCTGGTCTACAGAGTTAGTTCCAGGATGGCCAGGGCTACACAAAGAAACCATGTCTTGAAAAAAACAAAACAAAACAAAAAGACCAAATTAAGATTAACGGGATTATTAATGTCTTCAACCGTATGTTCTGTGTTTTATATATTCATTAAACCTAACTTAAGACTCACAGTTTAGAAGTTAGAGAGATGGCTCAGTTGTTAAAGAATGCTTTTCTAGAAGACCCAAGTTCAGTTCCCATATAAGGAGGCTCACAATGTCTGTAACTCCAGCTCTGATCTCTTGTCCTCTTCTGGCCTCAAAAGACACCCATTCATATCACACACACACACACACACACACACACACACACACACACACACACACACATACACTCTCACACATCTTTTTAAAAACTGAAAATTTAAAGAACCGACAAAGATATTAACAAAAATATTTAAGTTTAGTGAAGTGAGTTAAAAGTAGTGCTCCTTTTGACAGCCTTAGTTGACTCTTAATTTTACTGTGAACTTCAACTGTCTCCTTACTGAAGAATTCAAACAGAACACATTTCTGCCTCTAAAGAGATGCAATTCCAGGGTATATAATGCCCTTTCCCAGCCTCTGGCAGGCACTAATCATGCACATGGTACACAGACATGCAAGCAGGTAAAAATACCCATGCACATAAAATAAAAAATTTTTCAAAAAATAAAAAGAGGAAGGGATATAGTTCAATGACAGCGCTTATTCCTAGGTTCAATCCTAGTTTCACCACAACCAGAATGAGACAAATAAAAAGAAAAATATTTATATTATAAAAAGTATTCAGCATTATTTATATTACTAAAATGTTAAAAAAAAAAAACAAAACCTCATGACTGCTAACAATAGGTTAGTTAACTGAACTTCTGGTACCTCTCCAAGATGATTTGAATATTGTAACATAATTACATAATTCATGTGGTATTATAAAAATACAGAACATTATATATTTTATATACAATACCAACTAACTTTGGGGGGCAGGAACTGGGACTGAACCAAGGCCTTGTGTATTCATACAATGTATCACTGAGCTACAACCCAGGTGCTGCATTTTCTCTTAACATTAAAAAAAACAAAACAATTTTAAGCTGGCAGTGGTGATGCACCCCTGTAGTCCCAGCACTCAGGAGGCAGAGGTCTACAGCCTGGTCTACAGAGAGAGATTCAGGACAGCGAGGGCTACATAGAGAAACTCTGTCTCGGAAAACACCACCACCAAAAACCAAACAAATCCAAAGCCACCTGGGAAAAGGCAATAAAACTCCAGGTAGAGCTGGGGCGATGGCTCCACAGGTGGAGCCCCCCCACTGCACAATCACCAGGACCTGGTGTGGCTAGCCAACACCCACACGAGAAAGCTGAGCTCAGGCCCGAAGCCCAGTGTGGGAAGGAGACGGGTGCAGCTCTGGGGCTTGCCTGGCTGGGCCAATCTAGCTGACTTGGCAGTTCCAGGTTCAGGGAGACCCTACGTCCAAAACAAAAACATAAAAAAGGTAGTGGGTGGGGTGGAGGGAGGAAGGAAAGACAGAAGACGCTTGACCTCTGGCCTCCACATGCACCCCACCATAGTACCCTCCCCACACACATACACACAAACTAAACCAAGATTCTATCTCACTATAGCCAGAATAGCATGAAATCAACAAATGCTAGTGAAGAGTGGGATGCAATGGACACCACACAAAGCTTACACACTGCAGGTCAGACTGCAGAGTCACCACAGGAACCAGCATGGAGGTTTCTCAAAAAGTGAAGAGTAGGGTTATCACAGGACTTAGCTATACCACTCTGGGTACACACCCAAAGCAACCTGAGTCAGCATACCACCAAGATTCTTAATATTCATGTTTACTATTACAATAGTCACAACAGACACGCAATCAGTCTAGCTGTCCACCACAGATAAATGTGGTGAACATACAATGGAGGAGTTTTATTTGGCCATAGAAAAAACCAAAATTGTTTCATCTGCAGAGAAATGTGTAGAACGCAAGATCATCACATAGAGAGAAATAAGCCACTTACAAATAACCTTTTCTCTCATATGTAAAGTACAGAGACAGAGAGAGAGACAGAGAGAGAGACAGAGAATGTGTATGACATAAAAAGGCATTTTATAGCACGCCTTTAATCCCAGCACTCAGGAGGCAGAGGCAAGCAGATCTCTGAGTTTGAGGCCAGCTTGGTCTACAGAGTGAATTCCAGGACATCCAGGGATACACAGAGAAAACCTGTCTTGGAAAAAAAAAAAAAGAGGCAGATTATTTGGGATGGAAGAATAGTGAGGAAAAATAAACTTTTCCTCTCATGCAAAATCAATATAGCTATCCATCCATCATCCATTTATCCATCCATCATCTATCTATCCATCCATCTACCTATCCATCCATCATCTATCTATCCATCATCTACATATCCATCCATCATCTATCCATCTATCATCTATCTATCTATCCATCCATCCACCTATCCATCCATCATCTATCTATCCATCCATCCACCTACCTATCCATCCATCATCTATCTATCCATCCATCATCCATTTATCTATCCATCTATCATCTATCTATCCATCATCCATCATCTATCCATCCATTTATCCATCCATCATCTATCTATCTATCCATCTATTCATCATCTACCTACCTACCTTTCATCTATCTATTTATCTTCTATCTATCTGACAGGAATACAAAAGGAGGGCTATTTGAGAGTCAAGAGCGTACTGAGACATGTTTTTGAGAAACTATTTATCCTAGTAAAATAGGATTAAAATTTCTCATTAATATTTTCAGTTACCATAAAATGCCTAGGTTATTTGATGAAATATTTATCAGCTTATAATACAAATTAGTCCCTGAACTATATCAGAACTGGTAAGAGAGAAAATTCAATTTTTAGTTAACTTTAAATCCAAAACTTAGATTAGAAAATAATCAATATAGTGCCTAATAAATACTATTATCAGAACTTTAAACCAAATTCTCTTGGGTTAAAAGATTGATTTTCATGCCAATATCTCCCAATTCTATTTATCTGTTTGCTGTTGTTTTTTTATTTTTGAGACAAGATCTCATGTAGCCTAGACTGAGACCCTGGACTGAGTGCTGGATCACAGGCATGCTCCCTGATGCCTGGCAATGTCCCTAAGCGTGTTCTTTCAAAGAAAACACAAATCCTTTTTCACTACCCTGTGTCAATTGCAGATGACAGCACCACCTAGTGAGAAGCCGTTTCCTTCTTTTGAGTATCTTTCCTTCCTCTGGCTTTCTGCTGAACATTCAATGTCTGTATGTCTGAGGATAAATGCTTGTTGTTATAGGTCAAATAATCCAAGTTTGCTAAACCTTACCTACTGTAACAGGACGCGTCACTCAGAGCAGGAGACACTGGGTTTCCAGACTACTACAGGTAGCACTTAACATGCAGATTTCATTTCATTTCAGTAAGAGAACGAGTCACTAACAAATGGGTTCATAATGAATGTTTAATACTACATTCCAAGAGAGATAAGGATGAATGAATTCAGTGTACCTAGTACATGTGAACGCTCTTTCCCATCAAATGTTGATGACCTTTCTGGGTGCTTGGCACTGGGTGCTTCTGAATGCTAAGCATGACTTCTACCAGACTAATAATGTTTTTAGAACTGAAACATTAATTTTGTAAGTCTTAAAAAATGTCTTTTGTAAAGGTATCCAAAGTCAGGTAGAATTTATTGAAACACCACATAGGTTCTTTTGTGTGTTTGTCAAGATAGGGTTTCTTTGTAGAACAGCTCTGGCTGTCCTGGAACTCGATTTGTATATCAGGCCGGCCTCTAACTCACAGAGAGTCACTTTCCTCTGCCTCCTGAGTGCTAGGATTAAAGGTGTGTGCCACCACCCACATAGGTTCTTTTATAGAAGTCAAAAATAAGATTCAAGAATTGGACTAAGGGCTGGAGAGATGGCTCAGAGGTTAAGAGCACTGGTTGTTCTTCCAGATGTGCTGAGTTCAATTCCCAGCAACCACATGGTGGCTCACAACCATCTAAAAAGGATCTGGTGCCCTCTTCTGTTGTGCAGGCATACATGCAGACAGAACACTATATATTCATAATAAACAAATAAATCTTTTAGGGCTGGAGAGATGTCTTAGCGGTTAAGAATACTTGCTCTTCCAGAGGACCCAGGTTCAATTCCCAGCACCCACATGGCAGCTCACAACTGTCTGTAACTCCAGTTCTAGGGCATCTGACACCCTCACACCAATGCACATAACATAAAGTTAAATAGATTATTAAAAAAAAAAAGAATTGGACTAAATTTCATTTCACATTCAAATACTTCTCTCAACTAATAACAACTATCAAAAAATCTCTTTATCTTAAATCATCCTATACCTCACATAATATGAAACGGGTCTTAATATTTTCTCAAAGTTCTGCTATTTAATTAAAAAAACAGACTTGTTAATAAAACAGGTAGGGCAGAAAAGGGGCACCTTTCCAAGTGTTCCTCCATGACTAAGAATACAAAGTTCTTTTTACAAAGAAAAGAGACAAAAAGATCCACTGGAGTGATAAGCAACCTGGCTGAATTTGGTTAACTGTCTCAGAAACAGACTATATAAAATCTCATCGGCCTACAAGGAGGAGGCTTGGCATTTTCCCTCTACCTTCTAAAATAGGGGAACCCAACCAACCAACCAACCAACCAACCAACCACCAACCAACCAAACAAACAAACAACTCTATTCTGGCCCTAAGAACAGTACGCTGCTTGCAAAATCTGCGAGCACAAAGGCAGTGGTTCATTAGCACTAGGAAACAGAACTAAGCGGCACTCTTACTGTTCAGGAGCAGAGCTGGCCATGTCGCTTTACATTTATAACTAGAGATGAAAGGACAGCCAACAATGCCTAGCAGGGCTACTCTATTTCCTACTCTGAGCTTTTCATGTCTCCTCAAACCCGTAACAAATCTATTTTTACTACCTATGATGTGCTCAGTTACAGACCAACTTCACCGAGAATATAAAAGCAATTGGATTTCCTGGCACAATAGGACAGATACACATATACTCATGGCAACTGGGCCAGCATGCACAAAACCTGCACAAGCTCTAGTCAGACGAAATCCCAGCAGAGGGCGTGTGCGTGTATGTGTGTGTGTGCGCGCGCGCGTGTGCGTGTATGTGTGTGTGATCCCACCACTAGCTGAGGGGTCCTAACCTCTGGTGGCTGCTGGGAGAAGGTTTTTAATAATGTGACCCACTGGGCTGACCACACAGCAGAGCAGACCCCAACCCTAATACCAGCTAAACAACACAAGCAGGACTTGACGGAGAAGAAGAAAAAGCAGCAGCAATAACAGAGTTGGGTGGGAAGGGACGGGAGGGCTGATCGAACAAATACGTTCAAAATGTACTGTATGGAATTCTCAAGAACACAATTATTAAACAATAAAAAAGCTACTGGAGAAGAACTGCTTACATAATCCACCAGACATGACACACACATGTGTAATTACATCTGTAGCATGTCTTTTTCCGAGGAGACATAAATAAATGACTGTTTTACCCAGATTCAGAGGCATTGAAGACCAAAGGAAAGGTTGCCCCTGAGCCCAGCAGGTGTACCAGGGAGTTTTCTGGGCTGCTGACAGGAGAATGAGCCACAAGTAACTCAGGCAGCTGGACCACTGAAGGGCTGTGGGGGAACACGCTGGGTCTGATGGGCACTACAGAATGGTGACTGAACACAGCCAATCAAAATGAACTATACCATGAACTTCCAACACAGAGCTGCCACCCTCCAAAGCCTGGCCCTGACTAGAGCCAAACACTGACCACCCATTTCTGTGTTAGGAAGGAGTAAACAAAGAAAAAGGGTCACTATGAACCGCCAGCCTCCTCCCATGGCAGGAGCAGCTCCCTTGCAGTGTTCTCAATAAACCTTCCTTCCCACTCTGCTCTGACTTGGTGAATTCTTTTACTGCTAACAACTCCAAGGCAACCTTCCACCTCCTGCAGACTCCAGCACACCCCAGGACTATATGCAGCTGGGCAATAGTGGGTGGTGACTGGAACCTCATGCAGGCGACTTTATGATCACGACGGACCCAGCTGCCTGCCCTACTGTGTTTTTTTTTCTTTTGTTCCAGTTCTTTTCTCACAGAAATCCCCCTGCCTCAGTCTATCAAGTGCTGCGATTCCAGGTAGGAGCCACCACACCCAACCATCTCTTCTGCTTCATCACCGTGAATGTGGGCTAACCTCACTCCCTCTCAAGCTTCTATGCCCCACCAAAGGTCAACACTTGTCATCTTTATAGTCTTTTCTCCTACATAATCAATCTCTCCTTTTCTACCAGCTCATTCTCTCACACACGGCCAAATTCCATCTTTTTAGTAATAAGAGCTGATCACTCTTCCTCCTGAAACATACTGCAAGTCTTGGCGATTATACCATGTTCTGATGGTTTCCCTCCTCCTTCTAATCTCTCCTAATAGCCCTGCCTCGTCACTCATCATCTAAGGGAGGGGTATTTCAGAGTTTATTCTAGGACTGTCTACTTACATTATTATTTTCTCATCTAGTAGCTTTAAATACCAAACTATATTATACTAAGTCTCAAATTGTATTTCTATCTTAACTTTATACCCTGAATATTCAACTACTCACCTGATATTTCACTTGGATGCATGAAACATATGAACTGAAAAAAAAAAAAAAAAAAAAAAAAGCACGTGATTCACAGGCTTTCCTGTCATCATATCCTCTTGCAACTGAATATTTCAGGTTCTTCTCTAAAAATTACTTTGGGTGTGTTTATGTGTGCAGGTGTATTTGAAGGCCACAGTTAATATTCAGTATCTTCTTCAATTGCTCCTCACCTTACTTTTTGAGACAGGGTCTCTCACTGAACCTGGCGCTTACCAATTTGGCCAGACTGGTGGGCCAGCAAGCCCTAAGGTCCTCCCGTGTCTGCCTCACCAGTGTGGGGATTTCAGGTGCATGCTGCCATGGCTGGCTTTTCACACCGGTGCTGGGGATCTCAATTCAGATCCTGGTGTCGTGTGGTAAGCTCTGCACGGACAGTCATCTCCCCAGCTCATCAAAAGCTTCCTTTGAATAACAATGAGTAATTTTTCTCCCAATTCCATTTTATAGTGTGGCAGCCTTATTCTTCCACACTATTCTAGCAGCATATTAAATATCCCAGCATCTTAAATTTATGCAGAATAGTTAAAATTCATACCTTTACAATGGTTAATTTTGTGTGTTAACTTGACTGGGTTAGAGGATGCCCAAATATCTGGTATTATTTCTGAGTGTACCTATGAATGAAGGTATTTCTAGAAGAGACTAGTATCTCAATCAGTAGATGGTAAAGATCTATGATATATGGTCTATACATGACAGCTCCTACTCTGGTCTCTTGACTGTTTACTCTGGAACCAGTCACAGTATCCTCAGGATACCTGGGTAACCCTGCAGAGGCCAACAAGAGGGGCCCAGACCAACACGAACCTGCCGGTCAGGTGAGTGAGCAAGAGAACTTGCAAGTGAATTTCCTACCTCCAGTCACATTGACAATAATTGCTTACATGGGTAAGCAATTAGCAATTACGCTGGTAATTCCCAACACAAATTCCTTTATAATGCCTGCTTGTACGGCTAGCAACTGAGCTGCCCCAGCCAGAGCTTTCTGTTACCACTAACCATGAGGCCACTTTGAAACTCCATACCAGTGAGATCTCCAAACCAAGTGCTATGTGAGCAGAGACTGTTTGTCTTCTACCATCTGCTTCATAGTGTTTGAAATGAAGTTTGTTGTAGTGCAAACAAATTATCAATGAAAATCTTAAGTACATCGGTTCCTGAATGCTAATGTTCTAATAATAAACATTTCTGCCCTCCAAAAGAGTATCCAGAGCAGTTTTTTGAAATTTGTGTTTCTGTGGGAGAGAACTGAAAAGGTAGACAAGAACTGACTGTCTCTGCTTCTGTGGATAGCTAGGAGGAAAGGACAAGAGATTTGCTTTCATTTCATATGCACACACTTGCTGTTTTGAAATGTGCACTGCATGTATGCAATACCTATTCAAACAGAAAAACATAGAGTCTGTCTCTTGATAAAGCTGAATTCTTTTATGTTGAAAATGGGAGTGATGCTAACTGGGGAGGCGGCTCAACTGGTAAGTGCTCGTCTTGTACGAAACAAGGACGAACCCACATCTAAAAAGCTGGGTGTGCTGATGGAAAGACGGGACAGTGGATCCCTGAAACTCCATGTCCTGCCAACCTAGCCTATCTGGCAAGCTTCAAGCCATTAATGGCGTGTGAGAAATGACAATTGAGGCTGTCCTCTCCACATGCACATATGTGCACCACCACACATGAGCATGTGTACACACATAGTGCGAGGAACTTTGAACTACTTTAGTTAACTACTTCTAGTCCGAAATCATACCCATTACCTCTCTCTTCTCCCTCCTTCCTAGTGCCAGGGATTGAACCCAGGGCCTTGCACCTGCTAGACAAGTTTTCCACACTGTGCATCTTGGTGGGTGGGTGGGGGCAACTACTGTAAGGTTTAAGGCCAATAAGCAAGTGTTAGAATTATGGAAACACCCAAGATAATATGACAAGAAATGATCTATGTTGGCTAATCTAAGTGTGATATGAGTTTTAAATGTCTGTTTAGCTCTTTTTATAGAAAAGTTATCTGAAATAGGTGCTCCATATAGTACTTCAGGAAATGTATTTTTTTTTTTTTTTTTTTTTTTTTTAAAGATTTATTTATTTATTTTGTATACAGCATGTATGACCAGAAGAGGGCACCAGATCTCATTACAGATGGTTGTGAGCCACCATGTGGTTGCTGGGAGTTGAACTCAGGACCTCTGGAAGAGCAGTCAGTGCTCTTAACCTCTGAGCCATCTCTCCAGCCCCAGGAAATGTATTTAAAAAGCATAAAATATGGTATTCCCTCATCTTATAGACTTACAAATGGTGATTTGAATAAGAATGGCCCCCGTAGGCTCATGTATTTGAATGCTTAGTCACCAGGAAGTGGCACTACTTGAGAAGGGTTAGGAGGGCCTTGTTTGAGTAGGTGTGACATTGTTGGAGGAAGTGTGTCACTGGAGGTGAGCTTTGAGGTTTCAAAAGCCTAAGTCAGGCCCAGTGTCTCTCTCTTCCTGCCGCCTGTGGATCCAGATGCAGAACTCTTAGCTACCTCTCTGGCAACATGTCTTTACGCTGCCATGTTCCCTGCATGACTCTGAACAAAAGCCACAATTAAATGCTTTTATAAGAGCTGCTGTGGTCATGGTGTCTCTTCATAGCACCAGAACACTGACTAAGACTGAAGAAGGAAGTCAAAAGATTTCTCTACCGTTTATTTTCAGTACAATCCGCGCACAATAATCACAAGACAGAACAGAGAACCGGAACCGGGACACCAGCCACTATGCCGCCACTGCATCACTTCCCGGTCCAAAAGGGGGTGGGGAACCTGAACCAAGTCACCAGCTGCGCCTGCTCCCCTTTCACTGCCTGTTTGTGCACCTTCAAGAGAGTGCCCATCCCGCAGCCCACCTTTTATTTGGGTCACACACTCCCCAATAAAAACTCTGCCCTTTAGACTGAACCACTCCTTTCAATGCAACTGGCTAGCTGACTGGTGACAGAATTCCTATAACGTAAGACAGCTGTCAAATTTGAGTTCAGGTTTCCTTTTTCTGAGAACCAAAGGCAATTAATTCTCATAATCTAAGAATATAGTTATTTATCATCAAAAGATTTTTCTTATACCAATGGTAGGTGCTTAATTTCAATTAAAATGACAGTGACTATACATCTACTAGAATTAAATTGAATAAAATACTCAATGTAGCCGGGCGGTGGTGGCGCACGCCTTTAATCCCAGCACTCGGGAGGCAGAGCCAGGCGGATCTCTGTGAATTTGAGGCCAGCCTGGGCTACCAAGTGAGTCCCAGGAAAGGCGCAAAGCTACACAGAGAAACCCTGTCTCGAAAAACCAAAAAAAAAAAACTCAATGTAATAAACTGGAGGAAGCCTTTGCTACCAGAACCATAGGGCCTTTAACAGCCAGTATAAGACAAATAAAACACTTTAACTTGCAACTCAATAAAAGTGAAACAGATGCCGGGTGGTAGTGGCACATGCCTTTAATCCCAGCACTCGGGAGGCAGAGGCAGGAGGATCTCTGTAAGTTGGGGGCCAGTCTGGTATACAAATCAAGTTCCAGGACAGCCAGAGCTGTAACACAGAGAAACCCTGTCTCAAAAAACAAGCAAAAAAAGTGATGCTGAACACTAGTTACAGAAGGTGAAAAGCTATTCTTTTCATGGTTCAAGTTCAGTCCTCAACATCC
The DNA here is from genome assembly GCF_007827085.1 of Peromyscus californicus insignis. Lineage (NCBI taxonomy): Eukaryota > Metazoa > Chordata > Mammalia > Rodentia > Cricetidae > Peromyscus > Peromyscus californicus. The sequence continues at coordinate 23,803,123 of NW_026294469.1, read as the reverse complement.
TTATAATATTTAGTGAACAAGTTGTTGACTACATTGGGATATAACTTTCTGTCAAAGACCTAATTCTGTTCTAATCAAAGGATCTGATGCCTCTTCTGCCCACTCCAGGCTCCTGCAAACTTATACACACTCAAATATATATATATATTAATATATAATTAAATGAATAAACTATTTGTATAGTAACAATTTTTAAGATTTTGTCCACTATAACACTTTTCAATCCTTAAAGTTTGTTTTAACGGATAAGTAATATATTCTTAAGTGCTGTCAATATGTAAATTAATGTTAGAGAAGACACAGAAGAAATGTGTTTGAAGTAAACTACTGAAAGACAAGTGGAATATAAAATATACCAAGGTTTTTTCTGAAATGAAACTATAGCAAAGACAGAAGAAATTAAAAGAATGAGATGGGTGGAATGTCACAGGGTTAATAATGTCACAGGGTTAATTAAACCACACTCCAATGTATACAAAAGAATATAACCGGAAAATCGAGCATTATCCTTGTCAGTCAAGCATGACAAGAGTTTGAAAAAAAGATAATATGATCACTAATTAAATATGTTAAATGCTATGATAGCATAATAGTATCATTTGCTCCTTGTCTGAGGTACTTAATCTAACATAATTGCTGCTTTGCTGAGGTTACTACTTAAGTAAAAATCTTCAGGAAATACTGAAGTTGAACACTCCTAATCTGAAAACCACAAATCCAACTTTCCATAAATCCAGTACTTTTTAAATGCCAACATGACTTGGAAAATTAACACTCAGTCTCATGTAACAGTCCACAGTCAAAATAAAAAAACAATGTATTGATATACAAAATACATAGCTCAGTGGGTGCTTAACATGGCAGTAGGCCCTGGGTCTGGTCCCAGCACAATCAAGAGAATATACGTGTATGTACATATACACACCTTGAGGTATATGAGAAATATACACTAATTCATGTTTTGACTTGGATCCCATCCTCAAACTATGCATATACAAATACTATAAAATCCAGGAAAGACAAAAATCCAAAATACTTCTAGTCTCAAGCATTTTGGATAATACTCAACCTGTGTGACAGGCCAGGCCCAGGAATGGCATGGAAATGAACAGCTGCCAAGCCTGAAGGCTGGGACTGATTCGTACCTGAATTCAGTCAGGTAGCAAGCTTTAAGAAATACAAGCCAGGTGGTGGTGCTGGGTGTCTTTAATCCCAGCACTCGGGAGGCAGAGCAAGGAGGGTCTCTGTGAGTTCAAGGCCAGCCTGGTCTAGAGAGCGAGATCCAGGACAGACACCAAAACTACACAGGGAAACCCTGTCTCAAAAAAAAAAAACAAAAGCAACAACAACAAAAAAAAAAAAAAAAAAGAAAGAAAGAAAAGAAAAGAAAAAAAGAAATTAAATACACATATCAATTCATGAAGTCTAAAATTAACTGCATGGGCAACAAAGGCATAAGTCATCAAGATGCATTGCCACTGAACAGATTCTAAAGACACTGATAAACCATCACTCTTGGCCGTGCCTAGGAAGTAGTACAGGGCAGGAAAGCACTTCAGGAAACAGTGACAAAGGCATTTCTCATTTCACACGGCTTTAATAGGTGGGGAAGACAGCAGAGTCTCCTCTGACTCTAAAACTCTGTCTTACGTTATCACCAATGTTCTGAAGGCAAGTGAGCAAATCGGAAACAAGCGGGAAGCAAAGGCACCATAACCCACACGGATCTTAAGTTAGTATATTCATTTGGCAGAGAAGAAACAGAATCCAGCAAAATTCAGAAATCCTAAGTTTCCTTCCAAGACAGCTGCTTCTGTATTTTCTGATGCATCATCAATTTAACTGTAGAGATGGATGACATCTCACGCTAACAGTTGTAATGACTATCAAGTCAAATAACTAGAAAATATGATGTTATTCTACATTTCCAACACAATCTTTAAACAAGGAAGACTGCCCACCAACATAAAGCCTAGAATTTCTAAACTGGAAGTTTGACTTCCATTTTTAATTAAATAAATTCAGAATTCAAATACAAATTATGCATTTTTATAGATGTGTAAACTTTAAAACTCCTATTTTATCCCTGAAAAAAAAATTCACAAGTCCCAGACTGCCAAGATGCCTCGGTGGGCAAAGGTGCTTACATCCAAGCATGACAACTTGAGTTCGATCCCAAGGACATGCACAGTGGGAAGAGAGAACTGATACCCCAACAGTCCTTAGACCGCCGTATGAATATTGTGAAAAGATGTACACCCACACCCCAAGATAAATACATGTAATTTTAAAAATCACAACATCTACATAGCATAAGAGTTCTCACATTAATTACTGAAAATAAAAATACTACAGGACAATTTGTTTGCAGACCCTTGTCAACTTGGCTCATGTCCTTTTCAAACTTTACAATGCTCACATCATGTCCCACCAGGTTAAATGGACAATTTCTGCTCCAAAGACGTACAGCCAAATACAATATCCTGCCTCCATTCCTTGGGGCACCGCACAGGCCACAGGAACTAGCCTGGCAAATAACATCTTGGAGCAGGGAGGGTGTGGCTCAGGCCTCTAATCCCAGAGGCAGGTGGATCTCTGTGAGTGAGAGGCAGCCAGGGCTATCCAGAGACACGGTGTGGAAAACAAACAAAACAACCAAACAATCACATGTTAATTTTGATGTTTCTCAGGTCTCTCATTTATGCCTCAGAGAGGCATTAACACAAAGAAATTAGCACCACACGAAGCCAGGAATGCTTGTCTTCTTTGCACAATTGTCAAATGTCTGGACTTCTAGTTGTAGAAACGGTACATCCCACAGTTCAGATCAACATCCCTCTGAAAATCATCTCAATGTTTTTTGTTTGGTTTTGTTTGTTTTTTCGAGAAAGGGTCACTCGGGAGGCAGAGCCAGGAGGATCTCTGTGAGTTCAAGGTCAGCCTGGTATACAGAGTGAGATCCAGGACAGGCACCAAAACTACACAGTGAAAATAATTTTAAAAGTGAGATATTAAAATAATCTTCTTAAAAGCATTAAATAACTATCAACAAAATGAGAAATAAAGCCGGGTGGTGGTGGCGCACACCTTTAATCCCAGCACTCGGGAGGCAGAGGCAGGCGGATCTCGGTGAGTTCGAGGCCAGCCTGGGCTACAGAGTGAGTTCCAGGAAAGGCGCAAAGCTTACACAGAGAAACCTTGTCTCGAAAAACCAAAAAAAAAAAAAAATGAGAAATAAACAGTTCAAGTTCAAACCCACTAGAGATTGGAACTCAGAAAAGTGATCTCAACTTTTGCTTTTGTAAGATTATAGAGAAAAGAATAAACAGTTAATGCTGTCCGTCCTTCAAGACTGGGGGTCAAGCCACCGGGCAAAGGTGGCTTCCGGCTGAGGTTCTCAAGGGCCCTCCATCTGAAGACTAATAAAGGACTGGGAGAGCACATCGTATTTGCCATTCCAACCAAACACCTGAGAGACACCCTGAAACACAAAGAGATCCCACATAACCTAGTGGCCCCACCGCTTTGAGACTCTGGTGAGTGTACATACAGTGGATGTACTGTCAAAGCAAGCAGCTCATTTCACGACCCAAAAAGAAGTGGCCTCAGAGGGGACAACACCAATACCAAGCATGTCACATTAGACCTCCTAACACTGCCACCTTGGGGACCAAGCCCTTAACACATGGACCTTTGGAGGACACTCCCCACATTCAAATCATAACAGAAACCATGAACTCTGGCCACACATAAGTCAGTCATGCAGGCAGTCCAGCAGAGTTAACAATGTGACATTTGATTAAGGCAGTTTTACAGCCCTAGATGCTTGATAATACCAAATAAAAATCTTCACAAAAATGTTAACATTATCTTATACAACAAATTATTTCTCCCACAGATCCACAGAGATTTACAAACATTGGAGTTAACAGATTATAATTTCCTAGTTACTATACTCAAGAGGTTAGCAGTCAAACTCGTGTGTGTGTGTGTGTGTGTGTGTGTGTGTGTGTGTGTGTGTGTGTGTGTGTGTGTATACACATTGGAGTTAACAGATTATAATTTCCTAGTTACTATACTCAAGAGGTTAGCAGTCAAACTCACGTATGTGTGTGTGTGTGTGTGTGTGTGTGTGTGTGTGTGTGTGTGTGTGTATTGCATGGAACTGCAAACTACCAAAAAAAAAAAAATCACACAGATTTGAAAAAACTTGGGACTGTAAAATAACCTAAATTAAGCACTTACTGGAAAAGTAACCAGATATTAGATATCGGTGAAAAAGGAGTAACTGAGGATAAAACCGTCCAGAATAAAGCCTTTAAGACACAGTAAGAGGAGGCAGGGCACACAAGATCTTCACCTATCAATGCTGAATCTTATTAAGGACCAAAGAGAATACTGCAGTAAAGGTGGTATTTGAAGGCCCTTTGGCTGACAAATGTGTGGGACTGATAAGAACTGATCCATCCATTCATGAAGCTCTAATCCATCCATTCAGAGCCTAATCACAGAATAATAAAGCAGAAGACAGAGTTAAAAAGTTTTCCTTCCTTAAAAGGAATATGACAAAATTATTTTAAAAGGAAATATTAGAGCCATGGTGCCAGCCAGGTGTGGTGGCGCACGCCTTTAATCCCAGCACCCAGAAAGCAGAGGCAGGAGGATCTCGGTGAGTTTGAGGCCAGCCTGGTCTACAGAGCAAGTTCCAGCACAGTCAGGGCTATATAGAGAAACCCTGTCTCGAAAATAAATAAATAAATAAATTGGGGGGAAAAAAAAAGGAGAATGAGTTGACATAAAGCAGCCACAATCTAGAACGTATTCCAAGAGATAAGTGCTAACCTAGAGTTCTGTAGCAAAAACATCCTTCAGGCATGGGAAGATAAAGACCTTTCAGGCAGACAGGAGGAAATCTAAATTTCAGATTCTTTAAGATCAGTAAAAATGATCCTAAATAGAAGTTTACAGGAAACTAAGAAACAGAAAATACATGCATTCCTCTAAGCAATACTGATGGTCTAAGAAAACACAAACAGCCCCGAGATGGCTGAGCTGGTAAGGCAGTTGCCCAGCAAGCAGGAAGATGGTGAGAAGGATCCCTGTGGCTCACTGGGAGCCAGCCTAGACTCATTAGGAAGGCCCCAGGGGCTCAGGTCCCAGTGACATCCAGTCTCTACCAGGGTAGAGGGCTCCAGACAGACGCCAGAGGCCAACTTCTGACCTCCACACTCACCTGTGCACACAGATGAGAAACCAAGGATGGGGTATAGCTCAGTGGTAGAGAGCTTACCTAGTCTGTGTGAGGCACAGGGTTCAATCCCCAGTAAAGGAAAGGAAAGAAGGGAAGAGAAAGAGAAGAGAGAAATTTAATTAATAAAATCTGTAGTAAACCCTTTCCCACAAAGAACGTATCTCTTATCCAAAATGTTTTAGATTAAAAAATATTCAGATTTTTGGATATTTTCATATGCATGAGCTATCCTAGGGATGATATGCAAGCCTAAACACAAAACTCACTTATGTTGCATATACAGAGGCCTTATTCATCTAACCTGAGGTAATATATATATTGTTAATGTGCCCACATTTTGACTATGACCTGTCAGATGAGGTTGTAAGTGGAGCTTTCCACCTGTGTCATATTGATGCTCAAAAAAATTAATATTTTGGACCTTTTCAGGTTTCAGCTGTTTGTATTTAGGGATGTTAAACCTGTATTATTAGTAATCTAAAGATGATTTAAAGTATTTAGGAGGATGTACAGAGACTATATGCAAATACTGTCCATTTATGTAAGAGTCTTGGCCATCCACACAAGGTCCAAACATAAATCTCCCTTGGATGCTAAGGGATGACTGAAATGACAAAACCACTACTAGAATGTTGTAGAATACTATTTAAGATTGTTACATTTGTTATGCTGTGCAACATTGTTTAATGATGCAAAGATGTGTTGCATTCTTTTATGTTGCATTTGTTTAACTCTGTGAAGCTGTGTTACTGTGCCTGTCTAAAACACCTGATGGTCTAATAAAGATCTGAACGGCCAATAGCAAGGCGTTGGAGAAAGGATAGGCGGGGCTGGCGGGGAGAAAGACTAACGAGGAGGAAAAATCCGGGAAGAGAGATCAAGGAGCAAGAAAAGAAGGGGCCAGCCACCCAGCCACGCAGCCAGTCACAGAGTAAGAGTGAAAGAAAGGTTACAGAAACAGAGAAAGATAAAAACCCAGAGGCAAAAGGTAGACGGGATAATTTAAGTTAAGAAAAGCTGGCTAGAAATAAGCCATGCTAAGGCCGGTCATTTATAAGTAAGAATAAGCCTCCATGTATTTATTTGGGAGCTAGGTGGTGTGGCGTCCCCCTCCTCCACAATGAGTAAAGAGTAAAAACAATCAACTATACTAGGACTCAGAAAGGCTTTTTAAAAAATCCATATATTATGAATTAGAAGAACATCACATACATGCTTGGTGGCATGTACAATGTACATAATTCAGGGCTCAAAAACAGCTGCTGAAGGAATATAGAGGCAGGACCTTCTATTTCTCTGCTTTTCCCACAACCTATCTTTCTGTGCTAAGTACAAAATTATTCTACATATGGTCAAACCACTAAACCACAAAGTAATCTAGACATTTAGAATTTAAGAACATAAAGATAACTAAGGGAGAGTCAGAAAACAAACCAAAGAACATGACACATAATGGAGACATAGTTTGCAAAGGTGTACCAGACAGCAAAGCTGTTTATAAGCTTTGTAGGAACAGGTGCTTAGAGAAGGCCAGGAGCGGTGACACTCAACACACACAGCACCAAATCTAAAGGGGTCTTCATGTTGTTTAGTATGTGGAGTATGGGCACTGAGTCTGAAGGTGCTACGTCATCTGCTACCATGAGGCGGGCCTAAGAAAGAAACCAGAATTAGGGAAATGAGAGGACAGAAGAACCCAGAGCAAGTAGCCAAACCCTCTTTTCACGGCAGCCATTAATGACACCTAAGCTAACATTCAACACAAGATCTCATCATTGCTTTTCAAGTCAGTGTGAATTTGTTGTCCTGTCATTTACAGTATAAGACTATAAACAGATCATTGAGATTCTTCTAAAAGGCAAGGCATTTGCTAATCTCAATGTGTGTACAGTGGCATTTTAAGGCATGACTGTTTTGTGAGACCAATCCAAACATCACAGACTACTTAGTATAGCTGACCTCTACTCCCTGATTGCTAGTGGGACTTGACAATTACTATGACAACCAGAAACGTTCCCCTGTATTTCCAAATGCTTCCCCTGAAGAGGAACTACAAATCTGTTTCATAATAATTGTTTGTATATGGTTCAGCTAGAGGCTCCAACAGGTGTGCTTAAATGTATTTAATATCATACCAACTTTCAAAGCATCCAGTATTCTAATCTACCACTCAAATCTTACAAATTTTACATAAGAAGCCACTTCAGACAGTTACTTATGGTTATCAAAATGTTTGGCAAAAAGCCATGTATGGTTTATGACAATGCATAGGTAAACAGTGCTTTATGCTGGCTACTGGTATTTGCAAATTCTCTTTGTAAAGCTTATTTCTCCATAGAACACTGCAGAAACATGCCGCTGACACCATGTTACTTTCTCTCCAGCCTCTTCTTACACTTAAATGCCATAAATGGGTTTTCCAAGTATTATTACAGTTAGGGTAGACACCTGATTGATACAGATCTTTTGTGGAAGGTTTACTTGCCTAACCAAGAGATAAGAGGACATACTTATCTTTGGTAGCTATGGTACTTGGAGAAAAAAGGAGCCATGTACAACTATGATAGGATATGCATATATTCAAAAGTTAGTACATGTGGTAGTATGAAAGAAAGTGGCCCCCAAAGGGAGTGGCACTATTAGGAGGTGTGGCTTTGCTGGAGTAGGTGTGATCTTGTTGGAGGAAGTGTGTCACTGTAGGGGTGGGCTTTGACATCTCTTCTGCTCAAACTTCATTCAGTATGATACTCAAGACTTCCTGTTGCCTGCAAGATGTAGGACTGTTACTTCTCCAGCACCATGATGATAATGGACTGAACCTCTGAACTGTAAGTGAGCCACTCCAATTAAATGTTTTTCCTTTATAAGGGCTGCTGTGGTCATGGCGTCTCTTCACAGCAATAGAAACGCTAAGACAGCACACTAAGACTAGTCAATTATAGAAAATCCCTGAAAACCTCACTGTGCAGTGTAACTGACTAGCCATGAAACCCTCTAACTCTGATCATCTTTTATGTGAGATACTGATTACGTCAGTCGGTTAACTATTCTGTAAGTTGGAATCTAATTAATACATGTTTAAGATCTGAAAACGAACGGGCAGTGGAAGAAGGACCAATATGACTATAAGGTTCCACAGTGGGTGACTGAGAGAAAAGTGGTTCCCGAGGGGAATTGGGAGGAGGGGACACAAACACACAAGCACATATGAACGAATCACAGCTGTGGGCGGTGCAGGCTAGACTCAGTCTGCTGTCATGTGACTTTTGGCAGCTGAGATGGGGGTACACGGCAAACAGTAGAAGGAGGAAGCAGAGCTCCAGAAATTAGAACTATCCACACAAAATGATTTATATCATAAAAAACAAATTACATGATCACCAACACACCAAAGAACATACAGAGCCTTGAGGACATTAGTTACCTTTCTAGGACCCATTTCGCACACACCCCAGCCCCATGCTGTGCCACAGTCCTTATTTTTAGATAGGATTCACTCCCCAGCTACCACCTCCAGACAAAAGATACTGCTCCAGACCTAACAGCATGGTCTTCTGTTCAAGCCCAGGAGCGCTGAGGACTCTGGGAAAAGGCCAGAAGAGAAGCCTTCTACCTTCCCTTGGCAGGAAACGAAGACGGTAACATGAACATTGTTAATAGCTGTCTTCTTATTAGGAGAGAAGCAAGTCTGAGCAAAGAATTCAAACGAGGACAATGTTGAAAAAAAGAGGAGAAAAATGGACTTTCAGCACTGTTATATGATATACTTCATGCCACTTCTAATCGTGCAGCTGCCAATTACAAGAGGCAAATGCATCACCTCTGTCTGCATATCCTATTTGCCGCCTAGCTGACAAGAGAAGCACAAAGTTGAGAGGGTAGGACATTCTAAGAAACTTTCAATGAATCAGGAAACCAGGAAGTACAGTGTAGAAAGCTAAGAACACGGCATTTATTACTACAGAGTATTATATAATTTACAATTGCCTACAGAAACCAAAGATGACACAGAACAGATTTGGTGCTCAGTGTTCTCTGGTGATTTTTTTGAAAAAAAATTTTTTTAAATTACATTTGTTTATTCTGCATCTGTGTGTGATGGAGGTCAGAAGACAACGTGCTAGAGTTGGTTATCTCCTTTAACCACGTGGGTCCTAGGGAGCTAACTCGGTTGTCAGGTTCCAAGGCAAGTGCCTTCACCTGCTGACCCATCCTGATGCCCCCACAGCAGGAGTGAAATGGTAAGGGACTTCCATTTCATAGTGACTTCACAGTGAAAATGAAAGACGAAGATGTGACAAACCCTTAGATGGACATTTAACACATATTAACCCCCTGGATATCCATCATGCAAGGTAAGTATTACATCCTACTTTATAGATACAGAAGAGTCTAAGTGGTAATATGACCACACCTACTAAACAGTTTTAGCACAAGTCAAAACCAAGGCTGAAAGATTTCTCTGACTACATCAGAGTCCTTGGATCCAAGAATTCTGACTTTTTTTTCTGAAAATCTGGACTTCAGCATAGCCTCCTGGAGTTGTAGCTGGTAGCTCAGGGGAAAACACAAAGGTGTACAGGAGCGGAAGGGAGCAGCTGAAGACGGCCTCCAAACAGTAATAATGGAGAGTTCTAAACAGAGAGATGGGAAGGGGGTGGTCATGGGCTCATCGGGAGGGGCTTGGTGCTCTTGCAAAGACAGACATTTCTTTCTCTGAAATATGAGCAAATAAGGAGATAATATTGGGGGGGGGGAAACCTGGGAAATAGAGGAAGTATGCCTCAGACAGCTATTTTCTCAGCCACTGGAGTTTAGAAGCCCCAACTTCCTTCTGATCCCTTCAAATAGAAATGAAAGTGTAGGAGTGACAGACCAGACCTGAGAGCGTATAGTTTTTAGTGGTGTAAGAGTGAAGGCTACCAACAAACAAATGACAGAAGACTCAAAAGACTTCTTCTTTTCAAGAGGGCAAATCCTATTCTAAAACTTTCATTCATACCTTTTTTTACAGTCCTGGAGGAATATGGAGTCAGTTTTACAAGCACTCTACCTCCAAGCTAAAACCCCAGCTTTCTAAAGTCGCTTTCAAAGCCCCACTCTTTTGCAATCTCGAAGGGCAAAAATGTCAGTATTTTTTAATGCCACTTCGGGGCTCTTGACACACATCTAAGTAATGGGATAGAGGAGACAGACAGCCCGACAACTTCCTCCACGGCCACTCTGATGGGGCAGTTGGCACTTACAAAGTTTGGCAAGATCCCTAAGTGATTTAGGACAATTTTGCGTTATCAGTAATCGCGATGACCCTTGAGGGGCAGCTGAGATTGGCACACACCCGCCTTATAGAGACTATCAAGAGCTATAAGCGTTGTTAAGCATTAGTAACAATTGAGAATACAAGAAATCTGAGCAGCCCTTTCTAAAAAACAAAAACAAAGGGCTTGCACATTGGGGATCCTAAAGCTTCAATGCGCACTTTACGCAAATAACTAAAAAAAAGTATAAACCCCTTAACGCTTTGTCCCATTATGTGTTACCTTACATTTATAAGATCTTTTTTTTAAAGGAACGTAACACTCCCCAATTCTTTCAATGGCTCTACAAAACCTAACGCTTCTCAAAACTCACGCCTCCTTCTCAAAAGCTGAGACTAAAGACTGGCTATGTCCAAAGAGATTAATGATTTAGAAGCGAATAATCACTTTGCCATCGCAGGTTCCATTTAGGCAGGAGTCAAGACTCCTCACCCATCCCAGTCTACCGGGACTCGTTCCCTTCTCCAGGGGGAACGGATCCCACCGGCCTCTGTACAACCAGTAAAGCTTTCCTCTGTAACGCCACAAGCCAGGCTCAGCTAATCCTCCCAGCGCTCCCAAGTTTTAAAGGGCAGCAAGAAGGCTGAACTCGCACGAAACGGGCTGGACGACCCACGCACCCAGAGCGAAGACGACTGCTTAGCAGGGGCGAGGCTGCCTGCGAAGCCGGGGAGAGGCGCGAGGGCGGCGGGAGTCACGACCCCCGCCCACGGTGTGGGAAGGGGACCCTGCGAGCCCGCGGGCCGGCACGAGGCCGGAGAGGGGCAGGCCAGGAACGTGCCGGGCGGAGCGCGGTGGAAGCGGGCCGCCGGAGTCCCGGCGCCGTCGCCGGGGTGGGAGTCGCCGGGGTGCGCAGCCGCACTCACCTGCCAGACGCTCGCTCCGCGGCCGCAAGCGCGGGCGCCGCCCGGGCGCCTCCCCTCCCGCGGGACTCGGTCCCGGCCGCCGCTGGAGCTCCGGGCCCCGAGAGTCACCGGTGGTGGGACCGAGGCGGGCAGAGCGGCGACCGGCCCCGAGCGCGAGGAGGCGAACATAGGGGGCGCTGGAAGGGCAACGCCTCGCTCCACCTTCCTCAGCGGTAGCCGACTGCGCTTCCCGGGCACAGCATCGCGCCAGCCTCGGTCCGCGGCTCCCAGGCCTTCGCCCGAAGCTCCCCCAAGGCGGCAGCCGGGTTTCCGGCGGCCACACTCCGCCCACTCAGGACAGGGCCGCCGCCATCTTGTTGGAGGCGGGAAAGCGTGCAGTGCGCACGCGCGTTGGGGGCGGTGGGCGGGCCGGCGTCCCGCTGTTCGGGAAGGAGGGTCTGGACTGCGCAGGCGCAGCGACCGATGCCCTGCCTCTGCGGTATCTGTTCTGTTCTTTTGGATCCTCAGTCTCCAACCTGCTCACCTTTCCCAGATGAGCTGAAAGCAAATTAGTAAACTTTTCCTGCGCACACTACGGTTATCTATGAGCATCTGTTCGTATCAAGCATGCACCAAGTGCCAGGTCCTGGGCTAGGTACTGATTATAGAAAAATTATTATGAAAATGGATCCTAGCGCTAAGGGAGATCCTAACCCAGTGGAGAAGACAGAAACCAGTTTTTGTTCTGTAGGTTCCCCTCCAGCCCTCCTCTCCAGTTTTAATTCTAAACCTACTTATTCTGGACCCTAGGGGGAGAATTCCCACAGAGCTACACTTTGTTTGGCTCGCTCTAGAGTGTTAGCACCTAGCTTTGCTCTGCCTTTTGTGTGATTGCTACCTCCGTCTCCATACCCTCTGTTACCTGACTTTTCCTAGGGCTCAAAGCCTATGCAAACTCAGCTTAAGAACAACCCAGAACACTGCGAATTTGCATTTGGCATTGACCCTCTGGGGGGCTTAGATAAGAAGCTTTGGTTATGGAATTGAAAAGGTGTGAATTGTATAACAATGAACGAGCCCTTTGCTAAGGGAGAGTGGACTGTTAGGGTCCTGGAAAAGTCCCTCATACACAGTCAACAAGAGCGTTTTTTTTTTGGCTTTTCGAGACAGGGTTTCTCTGTGTAGCTTTGCGCCTTTCCTGGATCTCGCGCTGTAGACCAGGCTGGCCTCGAACTTACAGAGATCCGCCTGCCTCTGCGATTAAAGGCGTGCGCCACCACCGCCCGGCAACAAGAGCGTTTTTATTCCAGCATGCTGGGGCCTGCCATCCCACATGAAGGCAAGATGGCAACGACCCTGAGAGGAGCCCACAGGCTCCTTTTAAGCACAGCTAAGAGGAGGTCCTAGAGCAGGTAGGTCATTTCAGATATGATTGATTTAAGCAAGTGGCAATCATATTAATGTTCAATTAGAACAATAATATGTTCTAATTGGCCAGGGCTAGTCAGGGGCTGGTCAGGGCTACAGTTTTCCCTTTATTTTGGCAGACCTGGACAAGTCCCAGGCTTTGTCCTTGAGCTGTTGTGGAGGCTGACTGGCTGGCCTAGTATGCACTGACTGTGGGGGCTGGCTCAGTGGCCCAGACTTGGTGCATCCAATCTACCTTGTCCCTATGGTCAGGGGCACCAGTGATTAATTGTCCTTTGTTTGTGGCTCTTTCAGAAACTGCTTGTTCAGTTTCAGGAAACTGAAATTGAGGCCTGATCTCTAAGAGAAGACTGAGCAGCCTGCTATGACATCTGTTCGGTCCTCTCATTCCCCTCTTGAGTAGTGCACCATCTCAAATCTTGGAGATTTTTTTTTATAGGCTTATATTGGGATTTTAGAATCATCAGCTTAATGGTACCCAGACAGGAATTATCATTTGGTTAAGGCATCAGTGATGCAAAAGCCAATAGCAATTAGCAGAAGCAGAAGGGCCAAAAGCCCTGTGATGGCTGAGAGAGTTCCTTATTTAGAAGGAACTTGGAAATGAGAATGGGGACCAATTATTATATTATCTCAGGTTCCCTATGACAAGAAATTCTCTTTTGATCTAACATTGTGGGGAGGGGAACAAGGACGGCATATTCTTTTCTGTAATTACTTCCTACTGACATTAGGACACTGTTGTCAGGGCCCTGGGAAGCCAGAATGTTAGTTAAAGGCAAGGAGGGAATGTAGAAGCATCTGGTTCACTGACCAGCTGAAGAGACAGCATTTACATCAACTGGATTGGTCCATATCAGTTTTCAGCAAATTCAGAACTCACAGTCATGGAACAGGTTGTCATCAGCAATTGATGCTTGGATGTGTCTGTCAGCCAAGTGGAAACCTGTTGAGACAGATATAAACTAGGAACAGAAGTTAAAATTTATGAATTTATTTGGAACTTTTAGATTCATAGTCTCAGTAATTGAGGAGGGGGAGAAGTCCTAAGACCTGGATAGAAAAAAAATCCCATCTTCAGGAATAGACAGGTGGGGAAACTTAGGCTGTATTTATCCAGAATCCTTTTGACCTGTGAGAAGTAGATCCAAGTTTTATGACTTTTTTTTTGATTCTTTGAAGCTTATATGAATTTCCATTTCATAAAAAGCTGTAAAAGTTTCAGATATATTAGTATTATCCATCTGTATTGAAATCCATATTGTAGACAAAGCAGGTAACAGGTATCTGTAATACAGCAGGAATAGACTCATACCTTTGAGTCCTAGCAAAAGCTATGGATTTGGGTTAAAAAGCATGTACATTTTTTTCTGTTAGAGAGCCAGTTATAGATTGGACTGAGATGCCTTTGGCTCATGAAAAGCATCTGTAAGTCTATATTCAGAAGACAACCGAAGGAAATCTAAAATCTTGAGCTTGTGACCCAGATAGTAAACAGTCATTGCTTTATTAGTCTGTCAGAATTTTATTAATGTTAAACTTTGAAATTTAGAAATTTCAATGGCAAGGGAAAGAAATCTTGTAATATTTTTCATGTATCTTAAGCCATTTTTTATTTTTATAAATTACATTTATATTTCTCAAAATATCCTCTTAGACTTTCATAATTTAAGTCTTTATGTCTTAAGACCCCTAATAGTTGTATTGACATATTTTAAGTCATCCTTTTATTATAATTAAAATTTTCATATCCTCAGACCTTTATATATTTTAGACCCTCAGAATTTATATTGATTTTCATGTTTTTTATTTAATTATTTATCAGAGATATAAGCAATTATCATTAAAAACATCCATTTTAAGTTATGTTTGAAACTTGTTTGTGTCTTTTACATGTCTGACTTGTAGTTATCCTTCAAGTTTTGGTTTAATTGCCACCTCAGAAAGGCCACTGGGTCATCTTTCCTAACTAAATCTGCCTTCCTGCCCTATGCCTGATTCATCATTGCACCTTGTCATTTCTTCCATGGCACAAAGGATGTTTTTGAAAATCATCTCCTTTGTTTGTTTTGAGACAAGATATCACTGTAACCCAGGCTGACCTTGAACTGGTAATCATCCTGCCTTAGCTTCCTTGATATTACAGGTATGTGCCATGTAATTGGCCCTTCAGTTTTTATTTTATTTTTGAGTAAGGGCCTCACATATCTCACTCTATCCTCAGATGCCCTGTGATCATCTTGCTTATACCTCCCAAGTGCTAGGGTTATGGACATGTGCCATTATGTCTGGCTATGGTTTTAAATTATATATGTATTGTTTGCTTACTCCCTCCTCACTAAACAGTGAACTGCTTAAGAGAGGGAAAAATGTTTTGTTTTTAACACCATGACTGGCAAGGATGGCTACTCAATAAACGTCTGTTGAATTAATGAATGTGGAAATTTGAATCTAAGTAGTTAGTGGTGTATTAAATATAATACCTATTTTCACCTATTGGGTTTTAAAATTAAATTATATTTGTCAGAGGGGTGGAGTAGTAGGCAGAAATTATATTGAATGTATTTGTAGGAGTGGGCAAGGGAAAGATTGAAGTTAATGAGATGTCTATTGTATGTCTATGTATTGTAGATCCTAAGTCTTTATCACAGCCCATCTAGGTAGCCATCCTCACTTTGGACATGCGCAATACAAAGAGATTAAGTCACTTGACCAAGAAATCTTTTAGAGACAGTCCTGACCCAAAGCCCAGGTGTACTCTTCCCATTTAGGTGAGACAGATCTAGAGACAACTTGTCTGGTACTTGACTCTGTCCTGAGCTAGCATTAGATAGCTGAGTGGCTGCCCATCCTAGGCTATTCCTGCGTGGATTCCCACTGAGGTCCTGATTGAAAACTGCAGGCATTCTTTTCTCTTAGATTAGAGCAGTGCTCATTTTACCAGTGTCATTTTTCAATGTTTGTATTTTTATTAAAAACTTATGTATATTTTCAGTATAGAGAAAGAAGAAATGCCTGAAAACTGGAACACATCCTAAGTGTGAGTTACACTTCTTCGGCTTCTTTAGTGTGTTTGACTGGCTCTTCCATCTAGTCTCCCAATTTTTTTAGATCCCAAAGCAGGAGTAACAGGATCACTGCAATAACCTCTTTTTCTATTAATTTCTCATAATTCTATATTATTGTTTCAGATGGCTGGAGAGATCTGCTATTTGGGGTAGGCTGTAATCTTATTCGTGGGGACCATTCAGTCCTTATGTGAGGTAAGAGACACCCTAAATTCATGATGACATATGCTGAACTCTGTCAGTCCATGTAGAAACCAAGTAGTAGATAGAACTATTTAAGACTCACCTCTAGAGGAGTGGACTGGGGGTGGGAACAGAGGGCACTGGTGGGGAGGAATGGGAGGAGAGGAGGGAGGGGAAACTGCAGCCAGGATGTAAAATAAATAAATAAATAGATAAATAAGGACTCACCCCTCTCTAGGTTCTTTCTCACTACAGTATAATCCTTGGAGCAAATCATGGAACCATGACAGTGTTTCCTTATGTTTACCCTCTGTTATGAGTAGAATTGTGCCCACCCCAAACAGGTTCAGCTCCTAGCCACCAGAGCATGATCATAATTGAAGGCAGAGTCATTTGTAATACAACTAAGTTTAAACTGGGTCACAGCGCAATGGGAAAAGTGGCATAAGGAATGTTGTCTGTATGAGCAGATGCTCATGTGAAGACAGAGGCAGAGAGAGAGATTCGAGTGAGGACAAGGCAAGAAAAGCCAGATGTCATCAGCAAACCATCACCTCAGATGAGGTGAGCCAGGCTTTGCTTGCCTCTCGGTTTCAGAGGCGGCATGCTCTGTTGACACCTCAGGTTTTGATGTCCATCCTTCAGAACCATGAGTGCACACACTGTTTTATGCTGCCAACCTGTGGTATTTATTATGGCATTCCTAGGAAATGAACACACCATCTGTGGTGGTTTGAAAGAAAATGGCCCTCAAAAGAGAGTGGTGCTATTAGGAGGTGTGGCCTTGTTGAAGGAAGTATGTCACTGTGGGGGCGGGCTTTGAGGTCTCTTTTGCTCAAGCTTCCCTCAGTGGGACTGTCCTGTTGCCTGTTGACTTCCTGTTGCCTGCAAGATGTAGCACTCTCAGCTCACGTCTGTCTGCACCCCACCATGCCTCCCATCATGATGATAGTGGACTGACCCTCTGAAACTGTAAGCGAGCCACCCCACTGAAATGCTTTCTTTTTAAGAGTTGCTGTGGTCATGGTGTCTCTTCACAGCAATAGAAACCCTACGACACCATCTTAAATATGTGACAGAGCCTGGAATAAAGGACAGAGAGTGGGCAGTGTGGCTTCTGTTCCCACATGACAGCACGCCAGCTGCCCAACTTCCCGCTAGTCATTAAGCAGTAGTTTCTTTATCTACAAACAAGGATGGCGGTTACTTCCCTGCCTCCTTCAGAGATCTGTAGTGAGAACAAGTATGTTGTTCAGTGATGTCACCAAGAGGGTCCGACAGACACTAAGAACACTTACGTGAAACCCAGGGTTCTTGCCACAGGAAGTCTACAGTGTGGCTGAGAAGACGTGACACTTCGCTGTGAGACTATCACTAGCGGATGACAAGCGTGTGGTTCGCATCTTACCATCGTTGCTGAAAGAAGGAAAGATCTTGTGGACTAGGACAGAGAAGGAACCTTCGTGAAGAGCCTTCACGGGAAAAGAGTTTCTTAGAAGGGTCTTAGGGACCTACAGGACCTTCATGCTCAACGATTATGACAGTGCTCACACCAGGTCCATGAAACCTCTACTCTAGCTACTGCTAGATGTAGAAACCTGAACTGAGACTGTCACACCACATGACTGGGACATCAAATGTTGTTTCTGATGCCCCTGAAACATGATACGGCAATGATCACTGTCACTGCTCCCAGGGGATGGGATGGAAGGTCACATTGTCTCATAGCACTAGCTTTTCAACCTCAATGGGGACAATGATTGACACAGTTCAGCCATATGTTGGCCCTGTAGTTCTATGCTGTCCAACAGAAATATAATGTAAGCTACACACTTAGTTTAAGGTTTTTTGTTTTGTTTTTTTTTACCGGAGCTGAGGACCGAACCCAGGGCCTTGCACTTGCTAGGCAAGCGCTCTACCACTGAGCTAAATCTCCAACCCCAAGATTTTTTTAAGAGCCACATTGAGAAAGTTTCTTTCCTTTAATTATGAGTGAACCCTCAAGGGAAGGCTTAGGGAACACTGTGGAAGAGGAGGCAGTAAGATCGTAAAAGCCAGAGGCTGGGGAGGGGTAGAGTGTGTTCTGGACATAACAGGCCTGCTGACTCATGAGTGCACAGTGGCCGTGTTTATCTGCACAAGATCAATCCAGTCAATATTCCAGCTTGCGGCAGGGAGGAGCTCATGAACCCTGACCCCCTAGGTGGGGTCTGTTGACACTTGATGGCTTCTTCAGAAGGGTGTCAGTTTTCCCTTAGGGTGTGGTCCCTAGTGGGTCAAGTAGGCTCCGGTGGACGGCCCCATGTCCATGAGTATAAAGGCAGCAGAAATTGGACTTGATGTGTTCTTTTTAAAAAAAATCAAAAAGACACAAAGTTTGGAGGGGGTTGAAAGTGGATCTGGGATGGATCTGAAGGGTTAGGGGGAGGGGTTGGGGGTGAAGATGATCAAAATACATTGGATGCATGGATGAAATTCTCAGAGAATTAATAAAAACATATTTAAAAATAACATGAAATCCTAACTATATAATTTCAAGATTTTAATCATATGTGTATGGGAAGGGGCTGTGCATGTATGTGAAGTGTTTCTGGGGGTTGGAATAGGTCATTGGATCCCGTGGGGCCGGAAGAGGTACAGGTGGCTGTCTGCTGCCAAGTGTGGGTGCTGTGAACTCTGCAAGAACATTATGAGCTCTTAACCACTTAAATATTTCTCTAGCCACCTAACAACATATTTTATTTAACTCAGTATGTCCAAATATCATTTCAACATGGCCACTAGTCCTGATTCTAGTGCTTAATGGTCATGTGTGGTGAGTAGCTACCATATTTAGTAACACAGTTCTAGGCTGGTCCACCAGGAACATAAGTCCAGGATATGGACTTTCAGTTCCAATAGCAAGAGTTGAGTTGACCTTCTCCTGGCAGACCTCAGGAGAAGAACAGTTTCCTAAACAGAGAAAGAGAATTAAGATAGAGTTTTGCAGATGGAAGATAAAACTATAGTAGATTGTAGATTAAGGACTTTTACCATTAATTTTACCTATTTTGTCTTTTTTTTTTTTTTTTTTTAAAGCAATTCTTTTTTTTTTTTTTTTTTTTTTTTTTTTTATTATTATGTATATAGTGTTCTGCCTGCAGGCCAGAAGAGGGTGCCAGATCACATTACGGATGGTTGTGAGCCACCATGTGGTTGCTGGGAATTGAACTCAGAACCTCTGGGAGAACAGCCAGTGCTCTTAACCCCTGAGCCATCTCTCCAGCCCCTATTTTGTAAAGTGGAAAAGTACTTTGAAATTTAGAAGAGCCATGCAAGTGTACATGATGTGGAGAATATTTGAACCAGAGCCAGAAGTCCTTAGCTCTAGCTGTGCCTTCTCTCTTCAGCCCTAGCCAAGTTACCCCCCTGAACCTCTCTTTTCACCTTCAGAAATAGGGATGATGACATCCACCTCAGGTTTGGTCCAAAGATTTCATGACATAGTGTATGTGAAAGTATCTAGTACCTGGTATATTATTCAAAGGGCTCCAGAGAAACAGAAGCAATGGTGTGTGTGTGTGTGTGTGTGTGTGTGTGTGTGTGTGTGTGTGTGTGTGTGTGTGTGTGTGTGTGTAATAGGATTGGTCTATGGAGGCCCAGGAAATCTTATAATTTGTGTTCTGCAAGCCAGAAGGAAAGCCAGTGATATAATTCAGTGAGTCCAAAGGCCTGTGAATTGCATATCTCATGAGTATAAGCCCGGGTTTGAATCTGAAAACTCAAAACAGGAGTAGCTATATGCAAGGACTGGAGCAGGACCACATCTACACTAGTGAGCAGAACTTCATTCAGTCTGCCAATTCAAATGTGGATCTCTGCAGGAGACACTGTAGATAAAACCAGGAAAAAGAAAAAAAAAAAAAGGTTTACTAACTCTGTGGGCATTCTGTAGCCTAGTTAAGTTGCTATGTAAAATTAACTATCATATTTAATAAACATTCAAAAATGTTACCTAAATGTGAAGAAATCTGAGCATATGGTTAGAAGAACCAATAAATAGAAAAGAGGCTGGAAGATTTTACCAAAGCCAAGAGGAACTCTAAGATAAAACTCCAGAAAATGTATAGTTTAGGTGTCTCTATTCTGTCACAGTCTTTGACAAGTTAGAATATGTGTTTATTTTTTTAAGTAGCTCATTTCTTCTGTGAATCTATTGATGGCCATCCATGTCTAAAGGCCACATCTTTTTTTTTCATAGCCTATAATTCTCCTTTGGTTAAAATAATATTGTTGTTTGCTAGGTTTATGCCATTTTTATTAGACATATACATAAGGGCATAAATGAGATTTGGTCCCTCTTGTCTGTGTGTGTGTGTGTGTGTGTGTGTGTGTGTGTGTGTGTGTGTGTGTATGTGTGTGTGTGTGTGTGTGTGTATTAAACTGAAAGCATCCAACCAAAAGCAATAAAATCAATAATTTTAGAAGCTAAATGAAGAGCGTGATAACAATTCATATTGCTCTTACTACTTTTGTATATGCTAGGAATTTGAACAATAAGGTTTAAAGACATCCCAGAAGCTGCTACTTCAAAATGACAAACTAAGTACAAATGTTTACAAATGTGTACTTCCCTTCTCTCTGTTCAGATGATAAAACTAATGAATGATAAGTGTCATAGAACATCACTTGCATAGGCCCTAAGTTGATGGAAGGTATCTTAGTGATATGTTCATAAATTTTTGGGAAACACATAAAAGTCTGTAAAAGTAACATATCTGAATCACAATTTGTTAAGAGCATTATCTCTTTTTAGTATGACTTACTGTCTGTTACAGTTCCTTTTGCGTTGGGTATCCTTAGAGGGGCTGCAGTGATTTTGAGGTCCACCATGGGGAGGTCGAGCTTGGGATACAAGTGTTTATTCACAATCACTGTTATGTGTAGTATCTTACTGCTAACCATTGTAGCAGAGGACTTGCTTCCAGGGAGGCTCCAACAGTCTACCTCCCTTACATTATAACACTGAGCCTGAGATCATTGTACATATGAACATATGTAAAGAGGCAGACCCTGATCTGTGCAGACTCACTCTTTAAAAAAGCCACTAGGAGTGGTGGCACATACCTTGTATACCCAGCATTCCAGATAGGATGAGAAATAGAATGCATTTTATCTTCTCAAGCACCGTGATAGACTATTTTAGGAGCTAGAAGGCTCCTAAATACAGGATACAGGATATGTCCTCTGACCTGAGGTAACTGAATAAGTAAGTCATTGGTGAGAAAAATGCAACAATGAAAGAATCCCCAACATGTGGAAGATAAGCAACACGCTTTTAAACAAAATGTTGTCGAAGAGGAGGTCTCAAAGGAAATTAAAAACAACAACAACAACCATAAACGGAGTGAAATGTAAACAGAACGCATCAAAATTTGTGAAACAAAGGTAAGATGTTGCTCCTAGAGGGGAATGAATAGCACTAATGACTACACCAGAAAAGAGGAAAACAGGGCCAGCACCCTGGTTCAGCTGGTAAGGGGTCTGCTGCCAAGCCTGATGATCTGAGTTTGAACCCCAGGACCCACACGGAGGAAGGAGAGCACTGACTTCTGCAAGCTGTCCTCTGCCCTCCACTGTGCGGCATGCATGCACTTACACACAAATGAGTGAATATATAAATGCTTAGAAAACAAAAGAAGCAGGAAAGATTACGTTAGAGTCTCAAGATAAACATATATACTCATCTGTCTTCCGGATCTAGAGGAAGAAACAAAAGAAAACAAACAAACAGCAAAAAAGAAGAAAAGAACCACAGAGCAAGCATAAAAAAGTGCAATCAATGAACTTGAAAGGAAAAACTACCGGGAAAATTAGTGACACAAAAGCCTGGCTAGGACCCACAAATAGGCCTGACAAAATAAAATAATGAACTAGAAGAGACAGAAACAACAAATGTCAGCCACAACACGGTGTCCCACCACAGTGCCTGCAGCCATGGAAGGAATGAGAGGTCCCTGCACACATAGTCACAGAGAATCAGAGAACACTGCACACATAGTCACAGAGAATCAGAGGACACTGCACACACAGTCACAGAGAATCAGAGGACACTGCACACACAGTCACAGAGAATCAGAGGACACTGCACACACAGTCACAGAGAATCAGAGGACACTGCACACACAGTCACAGAGAATCAGAGGACACTGCACACACAGTGACAGAGAATCAGAGGACACTGCACACACAGTGACAGAGAATCAGAGGACACTGCACACACAGTGACAGAGAATCAGAGGACACTGCACACACAGTGACAGAGAATCAGAGGACACTGCACACACAGTGACAGAGAATCAGAGGACACTGCACACAGTGACAGAGAATCAGAGGACACTGCACACAGTGACAGAGAATCAGAGGACACTGCACACACAGTCACAGATAATCAGAGGACACTGCGGACACAGTCACAGAGAATCAGAGGACACTGCACACACAGTCACAGAGAATCAGAGGACACTGCACACACAGTCACAGAGAATCAGAGGACACTGCACACACAGTGACAGAGAATCAGAGGACACTGCGGACACAGTCAAAGAGAATCAGAAGACACTGCACACACAGTCAAAGAGAATCAGAGGACACTGCACACATAGTCACAGAGAATCAGAGGACACTGCACACACAGTCACAGAGAATCAGAGGACACTGCACACACAGTCACAGAGAATCAGAGGACACTGCACGCACAGTCAAAGAGAATCAGAGGACACTGCACACAGTCACAGAGAATCAGAGGACACTGCACACACAGTCACAGAGAATCAGAGGACAC
This sequence comes from Peromyscus californicus insignis, assembly GCF_007827085.1. Lineage (NCBI taxonomy): Eukaryota > Metazoa > Chordata > Mammalia > Rodentia > Cricetidae > Peromyscus > Peromyscus californicus. Next base: position 23,780,207 of record NW_026294469.1, on the reverse strand, counting down.
TGCACACACAGTGACAGAGAATCAGAGGACACTACGGACACAGTCAAGGAGAATCAGAGGACACTGCACACACAGTCACAGAGAATCAGAGGACACTGCACACACAGTCACAGAGAATCAGAGGACACTGCGGACACAGTCAAGGAGAATCAGAGGACACTGCACACACAGTCACAGAGAATCAGAGGACACTGCGGACACAGTCAAGGAGAATCAGAGGACACTGCACACACAGTCACAGAGAATCAGAGGACACTGCGGACACAGTCACAGAGAATCAGAGGACACTGCACACACAGTCACAGAGAATCAGAGGACACTGCGGACACATAGTCATACTTGGAAATCCCACAACTTTAAGAGAAAACCGGCCAACTTATAAAATCCTAAACTACTGAGACTTGAAGAGGATGAAACAGGATAATCTTACATCCATTAAAGAATGAACTTGTCATTGAAATAATCTGCAAGAAGACACAGATGTTTCAACTGGAGAATTCCAGCAAACATTTACAGAATTATTATTAACTTCCTGCAATATCATCCAGGAAACTGAAAAGGAAGAAATACTTCTCTGCTCACTTTAGGAGGCCAGTGTTACTCTGATACCAAAACCACACAGAGTACAGAAAAGAACACTAGAAACCAACATTTCCCCTAAACTTAGATGCAGAAATTCTCCACAAAGTTCTAGCATGTCAATTAAAAATGCATTTAAAAAATACACAATAATAATAATAATAGCTACTCTCTATGCTAGCTATACACGAATCAATATTTCATATCAACAGGCTAAAGAAGACAATTCACATGGCATCATCATCAATTGATGCAGAAAATAAATTTGATAAGATCCAACATTCATTCATAACAAAATCTGGATCTTCTTCCTGAATGTTCGGTGTACATAAAGGGAAATAAATCCATAAGTACTGAGAATGAGAGTGTGTTCCATCAGTTATTAAGAGAATTTGACAAATGAAGACCGAAAGGGATGGACGAACCAAGTCAGAGTACTTCAGTCCAGAACAGGACCTGGATCTTCCTCTAAGACTGATGGGTCTGGAAAAGCAGCCTCAGACATCCTGAGCCTCTGTGCTCATCTCCAGTTTTGCAATAGCCGCTCCACCACTTCAGCCAGGGGAAGCGTTTCTCACCTTCTTACCACACGATTCATTACCCGGCACGCCCACCCGAGCAATCTTTAACATGAATCAGTGCCTCTAGGCCCTCTTGCTGCTTAGTTTTTTTGTCAATTCACATGTACTGGAGTCACCTGGAAAGAGGGTCCCGCAACTCAGTGATTGCCTCCATTGGACTGGTCGTTGGGCATGTCTGTGGGGTTTTTTTTCTTCTTAAACCGATAATTGATGTGGGAGGTCCCAGCCACAGCGGGGCAGGAGGTCCTGATTTGTGTAAGAGCAAGCTGAGAAAGCCATGAGGATCGAGCCAGTAAGCTGTGCTCCTCAGTGGTCTCTGCTTCAGTTCCTACCTCCAAGTCCTTGCCCTGGCACTCAGTGATGTGCTAGAACTTGCAAGCCAAATAAATCCCCCGTTTCCCCAAGTTGCTTTGGTTCAGTGTTTTATCGCAGCAACAGGGAAGGAAACCGGGGCATCATTTTATTAAGACACTCTCTAATGAGCTTGCTCTGGGTTCTAAAAGTTATTATTAAACAAAAGGGGCTTGGATGTGTATTTTTCCCCTTGTTAAACCTTTGGATGCCTACACAGCTCCCGATGGCAGCTTCATGACAGATCTTGAGGCAGACCCATCCAGCAACACCAGGCTCACATTCCAGAGAAACTATAAAATAATGCACATCTCTTGTAAGCGGTTATGTCTTGGCAAAATGTTACACAGCAATACATTAGTACAGGGAGATCTGAGTTCCATTTCCAGCTGGGGCGGTCATAGAACAGACCTGCAGGCTTTCACCATGAAACCATGTTTTTATTATTGTCCTTTTTTCCTCGTGTGTGTGTGTGTGGGTGTGTGTGTGTGTGTGTGTGTGTGTGTGTGTGTGTGTGCACATTCACACATGAACCTGCCAGGGATGGATCTAAGCTGTGCCCACCACGTCCATATCAACTTCTCATTCATTATCCGATACGCCACCCTTCTTCGGAACTCCACCTACTTCTGAATGTTTTCCAACTGCATCAGCTGAATGTAATAAAGCAGCGAGAGATGCTGTGCTCTTCCATCTAATGATAGAAAAAAGGAGAACACTCCATCTGGATAGAAATTGATAATTACCCATATCCAATTCCTGGATATCTGGCTTTTAAATGAAACTGAGCACAGTAATGTTTATTTCCCTTGGCTTTTACTGAAAATGCTATTTAATCCTTCTATCATTTAAAGAGACAACACCAATGCAGTTTGATTATTAAGATTCTAAAAATGTGTCTCATTTTATATTAGCAGTGTAATGTATTTATTGAAAACAAAAATCAGAAGCTCAGAAAAATCACCAGGAAAAAAAAAAGCCTCATCATCTATGATGATTGTTAACATTTTGATCAATATTTTCCAGATTTACTTCTAACTTAAGTGATGGCTCAGAATAACAGTTCCCTTTTTTTATTTTTTGAGACAGGGTTTCTCTGTGTGGCCCTGGCTGCCCTGGAACTGGATCTATAGACCAGGCTGGCCTCGAACTCACAGAGATCTGCCTGCCTTTGCCTCCTGAGCTGGGATCAAAGGCATGTGCCACACCTTCCCCCCAACAATTTCTTCATCAGCAATAAATCTGTTTAAGAACAGCAACAACAGAAGAGCTGGGGAGCTGGCGAGACGGCTCAGCAGGGAAAGCACTGGCCACCAAGTCCGAAGTCCTGAGTTGGAGCCTCGGGACCCACGTGGTGCAAAAAGAGAACCAGCTGCTACAAGCTGTCCTTGGACTTCCATGAGAACGCCAGCACACATGCACTCACGCATCCCTCACACACAGAAAATAAATAAATAAATGTTTAAAAATACAAAAATTCATTTAAGAAAAAAAATCAAGGTCATCCTTGGCTAGTTCCTTAGAACCTTAGCGAGTTCCAAGGCGGATTAGCTATAGAAAACTCTGTCTCAAAAACCAAAAACAACACAAGAACAATAAACTCCCAAAGCAGAGTTCTTTTTTTGCCCTGCGGGTGTCTAAGTTTGTTTTAAGTGCTCACTTTTTTAATGTACATTTTAGATCTGCCTTGCCAGGACAATCTAGAATTTTCTTGGTTTGTTTGTAGTTGGTTTTTGTTTGGTTTTCGAGACAAGGTTTCTCTGTGTAGTTTTGGTGCCTGTAAACAAGGCTGGCCTCGAACTCACAGAGATCCGCCTGGCTCTGCCTCCCGAGTGCTGGGATTAAAGACGTGCACCACCGCCGCCCGGCTGAATCTAGACTATTTTAATGAATGAAATTTAACGAAGAAAATGAAACTATTGATTCCACTGGAACCCATAACCATGTCCCTACATAGCTCATGGTCTGATTAATGACATTGATACTTCAACTCTAACAGCAGTCTGAGTCTTTCGGGCGATAGCCCTAAGACTAAAGCAGCCCCGGCCGCAGCCTGGGATTCTTGAGGTCCAAGGGAAACAACCACACACCCTCACTCCCTTCACCCTGCTACTGCTGCCCTAGACTTTGGGATGAGGAAGGGATTCTTATAGTTGCATCAGGATCTTCAGGAGGCTGGAGCTAGCTTGAAGTGGAGAGCTGGTTGTGAAATTTTAGAGGTTTTTATGAGCTGGCTGTTAAAGACAGCCATTATTAAAGATTAAATGATATAAAATTATAATTCAATAATTATATTGAAAACAAAGCTAGTGATTACTAGAGCCCGTCACTTTTAGGTCAGTCTACTGCGTTTTCTATTCCCACACTCCTGCTGCTCTTCCAGCTATTGTATCTGTGTGGTGGAGGGCTGCACGATGCGCCAGGGCACATCTTCCCATAACTATGCTCAGTGATGCCACATTGGTACTTTGGAACTGGAGCATTTGCGCTATGGGTATCAACAAACGTTCCAAATCTGGGCTTATTTGTTGCTTTGTAAGTTGTCTGGTGATGGAGAATACATTAGTATTGTCAATTAAACTTCAAATTTGTCCTGTCTGTACTTGTTTATATTATGAATGGCACAAAGGAAGAGGACATACTCTTCCAGCGTTCAAATACCGTTGTCAGATCCATCCACACTCTTAACATCATTGACAGATGAGTGAAGTTCCCGCACCTGTCTTCTGCTCGCGCAGCTTGTCATGGATGACGCTCCCGCCACTGACCCTTTGTAGCAGAGCATCAGCAGATGAGAGAAAATGTGGAGGGTACAGGTCTCCGAAGAGGGCGGAAGAAGAGCAGAAGGAAGGAAGGAAAAGGAAGATCAAATTCTGTTCAGCTTTGAGTCCTGCCTCCTTTGGTCATCGTCCACTGGCAGCTGTCCATAAGGAGGAGAGCAAGCCTTTGCCCAACATGGGAGCTCGTCTGGCTTGCCCCTGGGCCAGGGACTAGTGGATGACTGTGCTAACAGGGGAATTAAGAAAGTCAGCAGTCTCCACCCCCGGTAGCCAGGCTGACTCTGGCATGACTGTGTTAGCCTGTTGTCTTGTGACAAAATATTCACAAAATGGAAAAGAAGAAAGATCTCTTTTGGCTCATGATTTTAGAAGTTTCAGCCTGAGGCTTCTGGACCCAAGGTGAGGTAGGACATCATGGAGGGAGACGTGGTGGAGCAAAGGTCATCTCATGGTAGACAGGAATGAGAGAGTTAGGCCACCCAGTCGGGGAGGTGGGCCCTGAGTCAGAGGGGGAGCTGTGAATGGAGCTGAGAATTACAAATAAGTCTCCTCCCCCCATCCTCATTAGTGCTCCCCCTCCAAAGGAAACCCTAGGTGCTATGCTCAGGGTTGAGGTTAGATGCTCTTGTGGATTCTGTTCCCTGCAGGGAAAAAGACCTGGCAGGGGCACACCCTTAATCCCAGCACTTGGTAACAGATACAGGCAGATAGATAGATCTCTATGAGTTTGAGGCTGGCCTTGTCTTTATATAGAATTCTAGGCCGGGCCAACCAGGGCTTCATAGTGAGACCTTATCTCAAAACCAAAACAACAAAGAAGACCTGCAAGGTGACAAGAAGAGGAAAGCTGCAAGGGAGTTTAGCTGAGAGTATTTGTGCTGCTCCCTGGTCCATCTCCCAGTGTAGCTCCAGACACCTCCCTTTCTTCTCTGGAGCACACCACAGACATGCTAGTCCAAGGAAGACTTCTATTTCTTCTCTCTGGAGTCCTGAGAAGCCACCCATCCCAGTGGTAGTCACAATCACCAAGTAGAAAGGAAAGTTAAATACAGAGAAGTGTGGAGACTGGAGATGATCCCAGCCTGGTGATCACAGGGAGAGGGACTCGGATTTCCAGAGTGGGACAGTGGACATTATAGGGCTTGTCTTGTGTTGAGACACAGTGACTAGGTCTCAGGTTCTAGGATGAGCAGCCCAAAGGATGGACATATGATTGACTCTCCAAGCTTCGCTTGACCTCTGGGTGGTGGGGTGGGCCTTTATCAAAGTCAGATGACAAGCTACATATAATTCAGTTATGAAATGTTAGGCTGAACAGAGGCATTTGGGGCACAAGCAGATGTGACCCTTCTGTTCTTCTCTTCCATCCAGTATATCCTGAGGGGGAGAGAAGAGACTCTTTAAGGCTGTTGAACAACTCTTACACTGAACTTAGCTCCAAGTAGACGAAGTTAGTTGTTAGCTGAACTGAATATTTACTCCAAGAAGAGACTGATTTTGAAAGTGCAAATAAAAAATTTTGAGCCGGGCAGTGGTGGTGCACGCCTTTAATCCCAGCACTCGGGAGGCAGAGCCAGGCGGATCTCTGTGAGTTCGAGGCCAGCCTGGTCTACCAAGTGAGTTCCAGGAGAGGCGCAAAGCTGCACAGAGAAACCCTGTCTCGAAAAACCAAAAAAAAAAAAATAAAAATAAAATAAAATAAAAAATTTTGAAAATGCAGAGTTGCCTTGAGTGGTAAGACTAAGTTTCCTCCTATCAGTGAAAATGGGGACTTTAGAGATAAGTTGAATTCCTTGATAGAGAAATAAACTATTTCCACTTGAGCTGTAGATTGTGAATTCTAAACCCATTATGCTAGTATTTACTTTCTTTGAAGTCTTAGATTTTGTGTGTGGTGTGAACAGAAGCATTGCTCAGGTGAGAGTGAGCTCACTGCTTCAGCATCTGTAGTGTTTGTGGGTCTAGGAGGCACACTCGTACACTCGGTACACTCGGTACCTTGGGGGGCATTTCCCTTTCTGGGCATCTGGTGTGGAGACTGCAGCACTTTTCGGCTTCTCCCAGCAATAATAGCTCAACGATGATGCAGCGTGTTCAGAGGCTAGGTCTCCTTATCCATCCACCCATCATCTTAACGTGACCTCGAAGGGGCAGAAGCATTATCAGGTGGTGTTGGGGTTTTTTACTCTTTTGGGGGCCCACCACCCAGCTCCCAAATAAATCACACATGGAGGCTTATTCTTAACTATGAATGTCCAGCCTTAGCTTGGCTTAGTTTTGAGCTAGCTTTTCTTAACTTAGCCTGTCTACCTTTTTGCCTCTGGGCTTTTCTCGTTCTCTTACTTCTGTAAATCTTACTTGTACTCTGTGCTTGCTGTGTAGCTGGGTGGCTCGCCCCTGGAGTCCTCCTCCTTCTCTGACTCCTAGATCTCCTCTTTCTTTTTTCTCCTATGTATTCTCTCTGCCTGCCAGTCCCACCTATCCTTTCTCCTGCCTTGCTATTGGCTGTTCGGGTCTTTATTAGACCATCAGGTGTTTTACACAGGCACAGTAACACAGCTTCACAGAGTTAAGCAAATGCAGCATAAACAAAGACAACACGCCTTAAAGTATTCAACTACAATCAGGCATGTATGGTGTGCTAATGCTGGTCTGTAGGGCGCATGCTAGAAGGACGGTACTTACTTCAGGGAGCTCACGGACAGCAATGAGGGGAGAAGCAGACTGACAATGCCACCTCATAAGAGCATTTGAGTTGGGTGGTGGTGGCACACACCTTTAGTCCCAGCACAGGAGGACCTCTGTGAGTTCGAGGCCACCCTGGTCTACAAAGCGTGTTCCAGGACAGCCAGGGCTACAACAGAGAAACCCTGTCTCAAACCCCTCCCCCTAAACAGCATTCTGATATGTGACCCAGGCCAAACCTCTCAAACAATAGACTGATTTTCCCTCTCCCTTATGACAAAGGACAGCAGAGGGACAGAGTACAAAGTCGGAGGCAGGAGTGAGTCAGAGAGTGAACGCCGCCGTGGCATCAAAGCAGGAGGGACACAGTTGTAATGATGGAAAAGAAGCTGTGTAAACATTGGCTTGCTGTCTGAGCGAAGCACTGGGGCCGAGCCTTTCCTTCTCAATCCTATTCCCTCCCTTCCCTCCCGCCAGTTAAAGTTCACATTGCTACCACCCAGGAGCCTCCTTCTTTGATCCAAGGCCTTCCCATTTAGCCAGTGGGGAAGTGCCATGAAGACACGGGACTCACTATGGGGGAGGCCGGTCTGCCGGTACAATAGCGTGGTGTCGGCAGGGTTATCTATGGCAGAGAAGTGGGAGCCGAGGGCCTGTGAAGTCAGGAGGATGAGGTCTTCAGTTCCTTTCTCTCTAGAGGGAGGATAAAAGGTATCAAGAGAAGCAGAAGAGCATTCTCTACCTCTCTTCAGGGAACTCTTTTTTTTTTTTCCGTATCCATTGTCTACCCCTAACACACGTGCACATATGCACGTGCACACACATTCTTACACAATCTAATATTACAAGGAAGGACAGACGTCAATGAGCTTAATGCTGGGGCAGGCAATGAAGGATTACTTTAAAATGCTCGGGTCCTGGGCCTGGAGAGATGGATCAGTATTTAAGATCACCGGCTACTCTTCCAGAGGACCTGATTTTGATTCCCAGCACCTACCTATGGCTCATAACCATCTGTAACTCTAGTTTTAGGGTACCCAATACCCTTTTCTGGACTCCTTGAGCACCAGGCACACATGTGGTGCCCAGACAAACATGCAAGCAAAACACCCATGTGCATAAAATAAAAGTAAACAAATCTTTTAGAAAAAACATGAGTTGAATCTCTTCATTTATATTTCCTTGCATTCTCTAAGCAATAAGTGTATTCAAATATATTTTGCTTTGGCCTGATCCTTTAAAATACATCTGCAAGTAAGCAATAATGTATTGATTCCAAAACTGATTCTGTTCCACAGATATTTTACTTTTTGAAAATGCTTATTGTAACATAATACTCATGGTTCAAACCCCTTTACTTAGCCATGCTGTCTCAGCAAGCGTTGCTAGCACAGCAGTACATTAATTAACACAGTAGCTAACCTCATAACAGCATATTATGGCTTTGTTACAAAACCTAGCAGATGGGAGGAAGCAACGAGAAAAACAAAGCCCGCTTCAAAACAAGCTATTTTAAAAGCAGTTATTAAACCCCGTAGTGGTTGCAATGCAGAGGAGCAGCTTCAATTTCTTACTTCTAAGAAATTTGTATGGGGCCAAAAGTTTATTCCATGCATTAGCTCCTGGGGATTAGGTAGGAATGAAACAGCTTTTGGCAAAACTCCTCATAAGGAGCTACTCTGATATATTGTTTCTAAAGAATCCTGATACAGACCTACTTCCTCCCCCCGCTTTGGTGCTGGGCAAAGAAGCTGGCTTTGCCTTTAGTAAGGGAAGAAAATGACCCTTTTGGATACCAGAATGGAATCCCTTTGTAGTTATGGTTGGAGACATGTGATGCCTGGCATTGTTTCTGCTGATGGGAGACAGAAAGGACCATGGAAGGAGACGAAGAAACGTCAAATCCTGTCGGTGGGAATTCAAGAAATGTAGCCACAGAGAACCAAGTTTCTTATTCTTGGTGTTTTCTGAAACAAAGACAACAAGCTGGATGTTGGGTGGACTCTTGTTCTGCTCTCCCGAATCAGGTGGACTTAAGTTCTGGTCTTGTCTGGCTTGTAGTGGAGAGGGCAGCAGAAAGACAAGAGAAGTGGTTTCATCTTTCAGTTCCTCCTCTAGCCCTGCCTCTGAAAGTTTCTGTTTGGAGGTTAGCCAACCAAAGACTACTAGGTCCTCAAGGTCCCCAGAGAGCCACTTAAGTGTAGCCCATGACACTGGTCATCCAGTAGCTACAGCAAGCAGAGCGTTAGCTGGAAGAAAATGGTTCTGAAAATTGAAGCAAATGGTCTAAGCAGTTCTACCAAGATGTACAAGATATTCAAAGACACACATGACCGATGCAAACTGATATTTCACCCTGGTTTCATATAACAAGAAAAGCTATTTGTATCATGTTGTAGTATTGAGAACAAAGTATGGCTTTTTGGAAAGGTATATTAACGAAGATGAAGTTGTTGGAATACATTCACCTATAGCATTTTTCAGGAGCAGATGACAATGTTTAAAAGTTTTTGATGCCAAAATTGCAGAGTCAAGTATGAAATCTTCATGTATGCTAACCTCATAGATAACCTCATAATAATGACTTTTTCATTGGGCTTTTAGGAAATGTGTAATAGTCTGGACAACAAGGGCCTCTTTGTAACCAGTCGGTGGGCCTAACCTGCTCCAAATCCCACAATATCTTTATTTTTTTTTCTTGGTTTATTTAGCTAAAATTAATATTGAAACAAGATAATAGTTCTCTGTACCCATGGACTCAACCAATTGCAAATTGAAAACATTTGTGAAAAATATTATCTGTACTTACTATGTACTTTTTTCCTTGTTATTATTTCCTGAAGAGTACATTATAACAAATATTTGTAGACCATTTGTAGTGATTCAAAGCACACAGGAAAATGACTGTCGGTTTTATGCAAATACTAAGCCATTTTATGTATCATACTTGAGTATCTGCAAATTTTGGTATCTGTGTCGCTCTTGTCCCTTATAGCTACTGAGGGACAATTTCAAAATTGTATTTAGATTGTGTTCTAATCTATATCAAAGGAATCTAAACCCGTGAGTTTCAGTTTCACACTAATGGAATTACTTACAGTCCTCTTCTGTCATTCCATTAGGTTCGGGAGTGAGAGGAGCTATGAGGGGCACAGCCAACCTGTCTCCAAGAATGCTCGGCTCCAGGCTCTACCAGTGACCGCTCTTCAGTGGAGCATACCAGTGCTATAGGGAAGCAGAGGAGAGACCATGTCAGTGAATCTAGATGAATCTAGAACCTTATGCCCTACAGGAAAGTCTATTCATGTTCATAGAACTGGGTCCAGTTAGTTCTTATAGTAATGGGGGGGGGGTGCGACTTTTTTTTTTTCAAGACAGGGTTTCTCTGTGCAATTTTGGTGCCTGTCCTGGATCTCACTCTGTAGACCAGGCTGGCCTCAAACTCACAGAGATCCGCCTGGCTCTGCCTCCCAAGTGCTGAGATTAAAGGCATGCACCACCATTGCCCAGCAAATGTGGCTTTTTTCCACCAAAAAATAAACATTCATAATAAATATAATACTTTTTGTTTGTTTGTTTGTTTGTTTGTTTGTTTGAGACAGGGTTTCTCTGTGCAGCCCTTACTGTACTGGAACTCACTCTGTAGACCAGAATGACCTTGAACTCAGAGCTCCGTCTGCCTCTCCCTCTCAAGTGCTGGGATTAAAGGTGTGCGCCACCACTGCCTGGCAAATACGATACTTTTAAAATTAGACTTTCTTGTGAAAAATCAACTTTTGAAAGCTGTAGTATTACATGACACTAATGTATGCACCTTTAAGATGAACGTCCTGATTTGCACATTCAATGACTTTAGCTGATTTTCCCAGAATACATCACAGAGTCAAATATTCTCACCAGGCTAAGAATAGGAACAAGCTGTTAGTTAAGAAGAGTGCTGGGTGAGAAGTAGTCCTGCCAAGACAAATGACTAAAAATGGGCCTGTATAGAACAAAAGCAGAGATTTCCCCACCCACATAAGGTACCACATCTTACAACAGCAGCAAGGTGCTTCTGTGGTGTGCAACAAGTCTGGAGACTGAAAGCATAAATTCTCCCCTCGGCTCTCGTACAGGGATGCTGTGGGGGATAGGTAGGATAGATACAGCTCTCTTGCACACGGATTTTGATGGAAAAGAAGCAAGCCAATCTTTTTTATTGTCCTTCTTTTCTTGTTTCTGACAAAGCTAAATAAAAGCATATTGCTAAAAGAAGAAATATTGCGTGGCTAGTCTTGTCTCTGGTGAAGATGGAAAACTAGTAACAGGACTTAGCCTCATTAGATGGAGCTTAGTGTGGACGCAGGAAGAGTTTTCTGCATGCAGGAACTATAAGGCTTAGAACAAATCCTGATGAGTGTGCTTTCGTGTCCCTTAGGAACTTAGAGATGATGATGTGTGGTATACATTTGAGGGTGGGCTGATGTTGCGAGTAGAGAGATGTCATCAGGAATGAAAAATATTCATTATGCAATAACAAGCTGCTCAGTTATTAAGGAGTGCTAAAATGAGAGTAAGAATGACCGGAGGGGAAGAGGAACGGATAGTCCAAGGGGGTTCACTGAGTGGCGCCAACCTGACAAAGGCAGTGCAGGGCTGATTTTTGCAGCTGCAGTCTGGCCGACGAGCTTGGGCAGCAAACCTGGATCCCGGGGCCACCTTGCAGAATAGCACAGCTTTCTCTCCATGTACGCCAACCCCAGTATACACAACCCTCAGCCTCATGGCCAAGACTCAAAGTTCCAGACAGCTGAGATGTGGGTCTCTGTATCTCCAGCAAATGTGCTCATTGTCAGTGTCCATCCCCACTCCATCGGCTTTTCAGAAGAGGTTGGAAGCTTTCTGGTCGGGGTTTGAGTACCAGACTTCTACCCATTGTGCTGAGGTTCAAAGTCAACTCTTCCAGCCTGTGGTGGGAGGCGTCTACCTGGTGAGGAAAGGGTGGATGATCTTATTTTAGAGCAAGGCCATTTTTATTTTTACCCTGGACAAGTTGACCTTGTTAGAACATTCAAGTCTGATGACTCCCTAAAAGTATTTGAAGGGTGCACTGCTTATCAAACTCCCTGTGGACTGATGTGTTGGGAACTTGCCTGCATGTCCAGTCTGATAGCCTATCAATGCTGTATCACTTGTTTCCTCTGAAATAAGTTCCACCGGGGATGGCGGCGTCCATCTGTTATTTCCTGCTAGGTGGGGTTTTTTGAAAGTTTCTGGTGTTGTTATAACAAAAGGCTTTGCTCACTTGTTTACTTTTCATTTGGTTGGTGATAAAAACATGGTAGAAATGATATTTATTTGCTGTGTGGATGCTGGGCAGGAAAATGGAGAGCAGAGAGGAGATGTGGATGGGGCATGGGTTGAGGAACGGGACCCCTGATGTCTTCCACTGAGAAGCTGCCAGACACAGCAGGCCGGGTTCATGTTCTTTGATGTCTTTGTTCATCCTCTTTAAAAGCTGCACATAGGCGAGGAAACAGAGCTGTGTTTCTAAAGATTTCTATTTTACCTTTGTTAGTATTCTTACTAATCTGTGGGCTTGGAGTCTTAGTCCGTGACCTTCGTTTTGCAGGATTACACAAAGGACATTCCAACACAAAGAAAAACTGTTTTCCTAGGGGACGGTGGAGATGGCTTAATGGGTAAACGTTTGTACAAGCATGAGGATTTGAATTCGGATCCCCAGGACCCATGTAAAAGCCGAGCGCAGTAGCAACGCATACACAGTGTGAAGGGAGCAGAGGCAGGAGGATCCCTGAGACTCTCTGGCCATCTAGTCCAGCCTGATGGTCAGTTGCAGGTCCAGTGAGAGGTCCTGTCTCAGAACACAAGGCATCTCTCTCTAGAAGATCCAGCTCTTTTCTGGCCTTTGTGGGCACCCACCCACACATGACATATATGCACACAGACACACAGACACAATGCAAATACAGACAGACAAAAGCACACATAAATGTAAATAAATCTTAAAAACACTAAGGCAGAGAACAATACAGAGGGACACTCAGTGTTGATCTCTGGCTTCCACATGTGCCTTCAGGGTTAGCACATACATGTACATCTCTCCCTCTTACATACAAATCTTGTTCTAAACTTCTATTGCTTCTCACTGCTTTATTAAGTCATTTCCTTTTTCTGGAGGGTTCTGTTAAATTAAAAAACAACTTAAGCCGGGCGGTGGTGGCGCACGCCTTTAATCCCAGCACTCGGGAGGCAGAGCCAGGCGGATCTCTGTGAGTTCGAGGCCAGCCTGGGCTACCAAGTGAGTTCCAGGAAAGGCGCAAAGCTACACAGAGAAACCCTGTCTCGAAAAACCAAAAAAAAAAAAAAAAAAAAAAAAAAAAAAACAACTTAAAATGAACAAACAAACAAAATACCCCACCTTATCAGGGAAGAACTGTCATATCATCACCAGACATTATTAGTTATAATATGAACACTGGATGATAAGGATATAGGAAAGATTCTTTTTTTTTTTTTTTTTTTTTTTTTTGGCTTTTCGAGACAGGGTTTCTCTGTGTAGCTTTGCACCTTTCCTGGATCTCGCTCTGTAGACCAGGCTGGCCTCGAACTCACAGAGATCCGCCTGGCTCTGCCTCCCGAGTCCTGGGATTAAAGGTGTGCGCCACCACCGCCCGGTAGGAAAGATTCTTAAAATTTTTAAATTATACATAATTTGACTATAGCAAAGTCACCTTTGCAGTCTAGAGGTTTCCAGTTATTGGCAAGCACACACAGTCATGCCAGCACCATGATAACCAAGACACGGAGTGTTTCCATCACACCAAAAACTTCATCCTTATCGTATCAGGCTAATATCAAATATTAGACATATCACTGTTGGTGAAACCTTCCCCAAGCCCCAGAAACCCCGGATCTGTACTCTGTCCCACAGGTTTGCCTTTTCTAGACAGTGTTGTGCGATGAATTGCATAATACGTGACTCTCCTCATTGTTTGTATCACTTAGCACAGTAATTCGAGATCCACTCATGCTGGTTCGTGTATCGACAGTTCATCTTTTTCCTTGTGGAGTCATATGTCACTGATGGATAAAGCCGTCTACTTCTTCATCCCCCAAGTTCAGCAGCTGCAATGCATTCAATGGCTCCCTCTGAACTCAACTGCCAAATGAAACCTGAATGCCACAGAAACTGCCTTTGCATAAAGCCTACAGAAACAGTGAAGGCTGGATGAGGTCATGAGGGAGGGGCCCTCATCTGATAGGTTGGTGCCTGTAGGAAAGAAGGAAGACATTTCAGAATTTCTTTCCCTAAATACATGCTGTGAGGGTGCTGTGGAATAATCCTTTTGTACACTGTTAAGATGTGTTGCTCGCCAGCAGTGGTGATACACGCCTTTAATCCCAGCACTCGGGAGGCAGAGCTGGTCAGATCTCTGTGAATTCAAGGCCAGCCTGGTCTACAGAGCGAGATCCAGGACAGGCACCAAAACTACACAGAGAAACCCTGTCTCAAAAAACAAAAACAAAAACAAAAACAAAAGATGTATTGCTCTTGTTAATAAAGAGCTGGCTGGCCAATAGCTAGGCAGGGAGATGTTAGGCTGGAGAGCCAGATGCAGAGGAAGCAGGAGATGAACATACTGTGCTGAAAAAAGGTACTGCCATGTGGTAGAGTAAAGAAATGTGGATTAATTTAAGTTGAAAGAGCTAGTTAATAACAAGCCTAAGCTACCAGCCAAACATTCATAATTAATAATAATAAGTCTCTGTGTGGTTATTTGGGAGTGGACCAAAAGAAAACAAATTTCTATTGTTTAAACCACCCACTCTGAGACATTTTGTTATAGCAACCTAGAGCAGCCCAGTGGCCAGAAGAAAAAAAAATCTAATCAGAACTCTACTCATGATTAGTTAATAAAAAAGAATGGCCCATCCCCTAAACAGTGGCCATGGTGGATTCTCAGCTCCCAGTAAGCTATGTGAAAACATATCCATAGGCCTAGAGCACCAGGATTCACCTCATTTTGGGAAAAACTGAAAAGAAAAAAAAAAAAGAAAGAAATCAGAGCAAGATGAGACCGCTAAGTTATGACTATGACTGATAATGTCATTATGGACAAGCAATGTTACTGAGTGGGCTTATTTTTTACAAGTAGTTCTGTCTACATTTATTAGGATAAACGCGCACTTCCTTCCACTAAGGAAAAGAATTTGGTCCTCCTAAGGGGGATTTTGAAGTTATCCTCCTTAGACATGTGATGTCTAAGAAAGGGCACCTTTGGTGCTTGCTACAAGGTGAGACCCTTCCATTTGTATCAGTCAGGATAACTCTGATGTACCTATTTCTAGGGTCTCATTTCAAAACATAGTTGATGAGCTGGTGAGATGAGGCAGAGGGTGAATGGACCTGTCGTTGCCAAGCATGAAGACCTGAATATGATCGCAGGACCCACATGGTGGAAAGAAAGGACTGACACCAGCAAGTTGTTCTCTGACCTCCACATGTGTGCTATGGCACAAGCATGTCTACATACACACACGCACGTGAAATTGATTAATTAAAATGTAATTTTAAAATACATTGTTCCCGAAAAACCAAAAAAAGCAGGCCAGTGGTGGCCCATGCTTTTAATCTCAGCACTTGGGAGGCAGATCTCTAAGTTTGAGGCCAGCCTGAGTGAGTTCCAGGACAGCCGGCGATACACAGAGAAACTCTGCCTCAAAATACCCAAAACAAACAAACAACAACAGAAATTGACCAATGGTCAATTTCTTTACCACATGGAGCAAACCATCACGTTCAAAATACATTATGGGGCTAAAGAGAATGCTTATTTCATAAAGTGCTTGCGCACACAAGCAGGAACACCTGAGTCGAATCCCATGTTATAAAACAACAGCCAAACAAAACAAGCATGGTAGCACGCTCTTGTAGCCCCAGCACTGGGAAGGTGGGGCCAGGTGACTCCTGGGGCTCCCTGGCTGGCCAGCATACACAAGTCCATACGCGCCAGGCAAGGAGGGACCTTGTCTTAAAAAGCAAGATGGAGACTTGGAGAGATGGCTCAGTGATTAACCAAGCATGTTGCTCTTCCAGAGGACCTGAGATTGGTTCCTAGTACCCGTGTCAGACAGTGACAACCACCTGTAACTCCAGCTTCAGGGGATCTGCACCCTCTTTGGTTTCTAGCAAGTACCTACACACACACGAAATATAGTCACTCACACAGGCACAGACATATGCATAAAAACAAAAAACCAAGATGGCAGCTCCTAGAGAATGACACTTCAAGTTGTCCTCTACCCTCAACACACACATGCACCACATGCTAAGACAAAACACACTATGGCTTCGATTCAGTTCCTGACTCTCACAAAGATATACATGTACCAAGTATGGTGCATTTGTATGTACATCAAACATACAGACTTGATTATTTATTTCAATGTGTTTATGCAGAAAAGTTAACACTACTGAGAAAAATGCATCTAAATGTAGATGTTTGCCTTTCCTGGGTCCATAAGCGTCTGAGCATAAAACCCTCCACACCCTTTCGTGTTGAACATTAAAGGAAAGCTCCTGTGGGCGTCACTGCAGGATATCAGAAAAAGACAGCTGTTCCTGGCTGCTGGTCAACAGTCTGCAATGAAAAAAAAAAAAAAAAAAGAAGAATGTTTCAGTAGTTTTGAACAGTTTGCTTAATAATTTGGAAAGCAGAATGTGTCTCTTTGATGCTCACTAAGCAGTTTTGGCAACTAATTTGGGTACATTTATCTTCTGTGACATCGACTGATGGAGCTATTTACCTCCCCGTAGCATGTTTAAAGCGAGTGGCTAAAATGTGCTCATTCTGTTCTTTACAATAAGGCGGGTGTATCTCACGGACAGAGAAAGTCCACTGTGGGCACCCCGCCTAAGAAGTTAAACTAACGTGTCCCCCAGTAGCAGTTCAGTCGTGGGTGTTTGCTGTTTTAACCTCGGAGATCCGAGGAAGGTCTCAGATTCCTTAGAGTTGGACTCTGGGAATTAAAACAGTTTTAATCAATCCTGTCAAATATATTCCAGTTAAAAAATGTTTCCGTTTTAAACAGAGTGGGAAAGCAAACAGAAGTTAATTAAAAGGAATATGGGTGAGTACTTCCTGTGTTTCAGTTTCTGAACCCCGGGAAAATGGGAGCAGTAGAGAAATGTGTCTAGCTGAGACCATTTTGAAACTAGCCTTAAAACTGGAACAAAGTCTCGCCGGGCGGTGGTGGCGCACGCCTTTAATCCCAGCACTAGGGAGGCAGAGCCAGGCGAATCTCTGTGAGTTCGAGGCCAGCCTGGGCTACCAAGTGAGTTCCAGGAAAGGCGCAAAGCTACACAGAGAAACCCTGTCTCGAAAAAAAAAAAAAAAAAAAAAAACTGGAACAAAGTCTCATGATGGTGAAGACGGAAGAGAAGTGGGACATTTGGGGTTTTGTGTGGGAAATCTTAAGAACGTCTGGTTAACGAGGCTGGAGAGATGGCTTAACTGCTCTTCCAGAGGACCCGGGTTCCATTCCCAGCACCCACACGACGGCTCACAACCCTCTGTAACTCCAGTTCCAGGGAATCTGATGTCCTCTTCTGACCTCCTTGGGCACCAGACACACACATTATACACAGACATATATGCAGGCAAAATACCCATACACATCGATGATGATGGTGATTATGATAAATTTCTGATTAGAAAAATATGGTCTCCAAATTAAGGAAAGAGCAGGGAGGGACCAAAGAAAGGAAGAACAAATCTAAGACCTGTGCTTACTTTTCACATTTCTAATTCCATAGGAGACACGGCACAAATCCTAGGAAGGAAGGCAAAGATGGGGTTTCCCTTGGCAGAATCAAGTCTACACAGGCTCTGTCCACCCACTGGAGGAGAAAGAATTGTAGGAGGCAGACCTCTCTCTCCGCAGGGGCACACTCCCTGTTCTGATTACAGCCCTTGGCATGGCGATGCCCCTGTACCTATCTCCACCAATTCTCACTTCTCAGTTTGGCCTCTAACCCTGTCCACTTGACTTCATTCTGAGAAAGATGACAAAACCAAATATTGCTAAGGTGATTGATTCTTCATATAAAATTCTATCTGCATTTGATCAAACTTTGTAGAATTTCTGACCAGCCATGGAAGACTTGGAGTAACTGCATTACAGATGGATGGAAATATGACAGTCATTGACCATGAAAAGTGTCACAAATAAATGTTCTGGATTCCAAAATTATTATGCTATATTTTAGAGTAAGAATTAGAAGCCTCTCAGTGATGGTGCATGCCTTTAGCCCCAGTACTCAGGAGGCAGAGGCAGGTAACTTCTGAGTTTGGGGCCAGCCTGGTCTACAGAGTAAGTTCCAGGACAGCCAGGGCTACATGGAGAAATCCTGTCTCAAAAAAACAAAACAAAAAAAGAGTTAGAAAAGATTCAAAGGATGTACAATTCATCAGTCTTTGTTGTCTTCAATCTTAACTGTTTTCATCTGAGTGAAGAAACAAACTCCTTAAGGTAATCTTCAATCTTTTTGTTCTCTTTCTGTCTCTGTTTTCGTTTTAATGTATGTGTGAAAATGTGTATTTGTGAGTGTGTGTGTGTGTGTGTGTGTGTGTGTGTGTGTGTGTGTATGTGTGGGTAAACATATGCATGGAGCCAGAGGTCAAACCTAGGTGTTCCTCAGGAGCTGTTTACCTTGTTTTTTTGAAGCAGAGTCTCTCCTCTTGCTGGTCTGGAGATGTCAGATTAGACTAGGCTGGCCGGTGAGCCCAGGATCCTCCTGTGTCTACCTCCTTAGCCCTGAAATTACAGAATACACCACCACACGTGGCTTTTCTATGTAGGTTCTGGGGACTGAACTTAGGTCTTGCTTACAAGGCAAGCACTTTACCAACTAAGCCACCCCCCCCCATCACCATTTTTGATGAATGCCATGACTGTTCAATAGTGAAAGGTCAATAGAAAAAATATATATGTACATATATATAAATATATGTTGGAATTTATTAAAACTTAATAAGTTTGTGCACTAACAGACACTATCAGCTAGGAAATAAACAACTCATAGAATGGCAGGAAATTTCTGAAAAGCTTTCATCTGATAAGGAATTGCCATCTACAATATGTAAGAAATCTCTATAACATGATAAACAAAAATGAAAACAAAACCCAAATGGTTAGAAATTAAGCAAAGGAAAAGCTGGTGCAGGGGCATCCTCTTATAATCTCAGAATCAGGGAGCAGAGACAGGTTCAGGTTCACTGGCGGGCAAGCTTAGGCTACTTGGTGACTTCTAGGCTAGTAAGAGAACTTGTCTCAACAAAACAAAAGAACACTAAGTGGTGCCTTAAGAACAGCACTTAAGATTGTCTTCTGGCCTTGATGTGCACCCCCACACACACGTGCAACATCACATATGCAAATATGCACACACACACGTGTACACACACACATATACACACACACACTTAGGCAAAGGAACTGAATAGATATTTCTCCAAAGAAGGTATACAAGTGGCAAGTTTTAAAAAAAATTAATATCAGGCCGGGCGGTGGTGGCGCACGCCTTTAATCCCAGCACTCGGGAGGCAGAGCCAGGCGGATCTCTGTGAGTTCGAGGCCAGCCTGGTCTCCAAAGCGAGTTCCAGGAAAGGCGCAATGCTACACAGAGAAACCCTGTCTCGAAAAACCAAAAAAAAAAAAAAAAAAAAAGAAAAAAAAATTAATATCATTAATCAGTAGGGAGATGCAAATCAACACCACAATGAAGTATCGCCTTGTACCATTCAAGTTGGTTATCATTTTTTAAAAAACCCTCCAGAAAATAACAAGTGTTGATGAGGATGTGGAGAAATTAGAAACTGTGGGCATTGCAGATGCTATGGAAAGTAATATAGTGACTCTTCAAAGCATAAGAAATAGAATCACTGGGCAAATGAGACTGCTCAGTGCCTAAAGGGATTTTCAGGGCAAGCCTAGTAACCTGACTTTGATCTTATACTTAACAGTCCATGTTAACAATAGGGATGGAGCTGACCTGAAGGCGCTGGGACATTTGGGAGTTCTCTGACTGTTGGTTGGTGTCTTGAAATACACACTGAGCGCTCAGATTGTCACAGTGTTAGGCATCCTCTTTTTTGTGGGTCCAGGCAAGGGTATAGTACCCTTTCTCAGTCTGGTGGATTTTGTAAGTTCTCGGGCCTGGTTCATATGGTTTTGGTACTCCAGTGTACTCATGTGGTCCTGATCTATTTTAATAAGTATAGGATAGCACCTCTCCCTCTTAGAAGTAAGTTGTTTTTCAGTCTGTGCCCCAGGAGTGGTGTTGCAGAAGAGGTGGTGTCTATGTGCACAACAAGGTCAGAGTCACCCTTCCTCTGCATCTGTACTCAACATAGGACCACGTGCTGCTTGTAAAATGGAGGCACCCAGGTCAAGGCCCAGCCTGTAAACCACTGCCTTACACAATAAGTAGTAACTTGGGCCAGAGTAAGCCTGATCTCAACATACAGCAATGAGAAAAGTAGTCACTACATCAAGTGTCATCCTTATCTGGAAGTATTGTCCTGTTTCCCATATGTCCAAGAACCATTGTCTTTACCACGTATAGACTTAAAATTGGGGAAGATGATCTGGGGAGAGACGGTAGTGATGATTGCGCAATAGTGAGTATGTCCTTAGTGCCACAAACAGTGGGCTTAAAAACAGTTAAGATGATGCTGGGCGGTGGTGGTGCATGTCTTTAATCCCAGCACTCAAGAGGCAGAGGCAGGCAGATCTCTGTGAGTTCGAGGCCAGCCTGGTCTACAGAGTGAGCTCCAGGACAGGCTCCAAAGCTACGCAGAGAAACCCTGTCTTGAAAAACAAACAAACAAAAAAAATAGTTAAGATGATACATTTTATGTTTTGCATTATAAATAAAAAGGAATCCAATGAAGACTCATTCTTTCTCACCATAAGGACCCTGATGGCTGTGCCCCCTTTCTTTCTAGTCACTTCCTTTAGTTCTGCATTGGATGAGATTAGTCGCCCAAGTCTCAGTCTGCAGCAGTGTTTTCCCTCTATCACTTCAGTTGTGAGTGTCTATGCTAACGGACTCATCATTTGAATTGGAAACGTTTACTAATTGTGCAGAGTGTGCAGGGTCCTGTGTTCAGTGCTGTGGACATAACAGCATACTATGGGCCCAGTGACCTGAAACAACATCCTGACAAGAGGGGGTCACAGGTCCTAGGGCACATGGAGGACAGTGCATTACTTCTAGACAAGAATGATAGTTGATACATTCACTAAGAGTGGGAGAGCAGACACAGTCTTGGGAAAGATGGTTTGGAACAAGCTCTGAGTATTGTGTAGGATTTGATAGTAGGGAATCGGGTGGTAGTGAACTCCAGTGTTACCTGTAGAATTAGCTAACATTGGCATTGTGTACTATATACTATTTGTTGTCAGGACTAGATGCCAGTTAATTCCACACCAGTCATGACAATCAGATCTTCAGATGTTAAACTGAGGGTATAAGATACGAGCTAGAAAGGAGTGGATGAGTGAATTTCATGCAGGAAGACTGAGGACTCAGAGTGAGAGGCAGCACATCTGGACCAGATGCCTAGGAAAAAGGCGTTTGTGAGAAGCTGAGAAGTCAGTGAGGATGTTTGCAAACTGCAGTCTCTGCATGGATGCCAGAGGGTTGAGTGGGGCGGTTGTTATTGCAGATCACGAAGATGTGTATGGAAGCTGCCTAGCAGAGCGTGGAGCCACTTGTAGGCAAAGAAGATGGGAACATAGACTTTCACGAGGCTCCTCACTAGAGGAAAGTGTCCCACAACTTGGCTTTTCATGTTTTTGATGTTTGCTTATGCTCAGTGATGTCCCTTTGAGGTGTGTAGGTGAATATTCTCTGATTTGAGATTCTTAAATCTGCATTGAGAGTTCAGCGGGTCCCTTTAAAGGCCCCCCAAGAGAGTGAAAAGGCTCCCTTCCACAAAAGCTCAAAACCATTTCCCCTTTCCAGGGAGGAAATACAGACAAAGCAAGGGCCAATTTCAGCCTGAATTCAGGCCTCCCCGCAGCTGACAGCCTGGGACATTGCTAAGCTGGTGAACATGCTATTGTCGCTTGGGAATGCCAGCTGCATAGCCAGATAGAGTGAGCTTGTCTCTTCAGCCCCAAGACTGCAATTATGCTAAAATGGGATCTTGCAGCAGTGACTATAAAGAGAAGCCTTGGAATATCTCTCCCACGCTAAACAACTTTATGGTTGAAAGGAAGCAATTACTGAGAACAAGATGAGGCTAAGTGAAAACAGCGTAACTTTCCAGCTTTTCTGACTTGGAACTGACAGGATGGTGTTGACCTCAAAGAGTCTGTCCCCACTTCCTGACAAAGCCATAGCAACTTCAGTGTTCTGCCTTCTGGATGGAGTGGAAATAACTTTTGAAAATTAACTCCTCCCAGGGCCGTGAAGATGGCTCAGTTGCTCAAGTGCTTGTCATACAGCCATGAGGACCTGCCGGACATGGCGGCACATGCTTTAATCCCAGCACTCGGGAGGCAGAGGCAGGCAGAGCTCTGTGAGTTCAAGGCCAGCATGGTACAGAGAGGCCAGAGAGAGACCAGGACAGCCAGGGTTACACAAAGAAACCCTGTCTTGAAAACTCCAAGATAGACCCAGATAGACAGATAGATAGATAGGTAGGTAGGTAGATAGGTAGGTAGGCAGGCAGACAGACAGACAGACAGACAGACAGATAGATAGAAAATGAGGTGGATGTTATCAAAGGAAGAATGATACTTGAGGACACACACACACACACACACACACACACACACACACACTTCCTCCTTACTCAACTAATGCAATACAACTTCCTTGAGTGGCTTAATATTAGTTTTACTAATATTTTTATGGTTAGTTTTCCCTGCCACCAAGACTTGACAAGAGTTAACTATCCAAGGAAGTTCTCTGGTACTTAATGGATCAGCTCTATCTTCTGTTTAAGATGTCATTTGAAAAACATTTTAGGAGAGTGTATGAAGTAAAAAAAAAAAAAAAAAAGTTTGTGTATGTGGGCTCAACCAAGGGCATCATGTCCACCAGGCTATGTGTCAGCTTAAGATGGAACCAAGGGCATCATGTCCACCAGGCTAAGTGTCAGCTTAAGATGGAACCAAGGGCATCATGTCCACCAGCCTAAGTGTCAGCTTAAGATGGAACCAAGGGCATCATGTCCACCAGGCTAAGTGTCAGCTTAAGATGGAACCAAGGGCATCATGTCCACCAGCCTAAGTGTCAGCTTAAGATGGAACCAAGGGCATCATGTCCACCAGGCTAAGTGTCAGTTCTACCTGCTGAGGTCGCCACCATCCATCCAGACTTAGGGCTTTGTGAGGAGAGAGCAGGTACAAAAACCCGCACAACCCAAGGATTCCTAACTCTTTTTGTTTCCTGTGACAGAAAGTGGCGGAAGCAGGAAACTGGAGACAGGAGGATGCCTGGTAGGGGAAACTGCAAATTAAAACTGCCTCCAGTAGCCCACCTCCTTCTCATTCTGACTTCGGGCCTGCAATTAAAAATGTGATGTCAGATGGGAGCTGTTGGAAGGAAGTCAGGGCTGGTTATAAACACACCTGAGGCCATAGATTCTGACACACGGCAACAGTCTTGCAAACTTCTATGAGTGAGCCAGAGTTGTTGTTTTTTTAAACTAAACAAAGGAATTTCCATCCATGTACTGTGCAGTCATTACAAAGATGACATTGCTCTGCATTGAGGGGACATGGAAGGTCATCTAAGACATTTGGTAAGGAAGGGATAATAAGATGCAGAATAGTATACAAAGTGTTAAAATGAACAAAATGATACATATATATATATCTCGGTGTGTGTGATAAGGGGAAGAGCTGGAATTATGGCTACTTTTTCTATATTCTGTATTTCTCTAATATTTTACATGATAACTATGTCTTATATTCCAAGTTCATAAAAAGTAAAATCAAATCTGATAAAAAAAAAAAACAACTCAGGGCTAAAAAAATGTTAAGAACCTTCGTGACCTCATAAAAAAATTTGGAAGCTTATTTCATTCAAACTAAAATTAAAAACAGCTACAAAAATGAAATGAAATGCTTTCAGGTGTAGACAGGAACGGATGTAGCTGTGTGCTAAAGTTACTAAATCCAAATATTTCGAAGGTGGACATAGCGTTGAAAGCAATTTCCCATTTCCCCTGGCACTTGAATCAATCTTTTTTTTTTTTTTTTTTTTTTGGTTTTTTCGAGACAGGGTTTCTCTGTGTAGCTTTACGCCTTTTCCTGGAACTCACTTGGTAGCCCAGGCTGGCCTCGAACTCACAGAGATCCGCCTGCCTCTGCCTCCCGAGTGCTGGGATTAAAGGTGTGCGCCACCACCGCCCGGCTCCGAATCAATCTTTTTAAACATTGTATTTTCTTCTGATTTTGTCAGAAGTTCATGCTTAGTGTAATAAAACAAAACAAAAACACCACCAAACAGGAACACAGAAGAGAATAGAAATAATCTATACTCCTGTTTTCAGAGAGGACTGAAATCAGTCTTTTGTGTATGTTTATTTTCCTAAATGGTTTTTTTTTTTTTGCTATTTTTTGTTTTTGTTTTTGAAACAGGGTTTTTCTGTGTGTAGCCCTGGAACTTACTCTGTAGACTAGGCTGGCCTCGAACTCAGAGATCTGCCTGCCTCTGCCTCCATAGTGCTGGAATTAAAGACACAGGCCACTATTGCCCGGCTTCATTTAGTCTTTTTTTTTTTTTTTTTTTTTTTGGTTTTTTTTCGAGACAGGGTTTCTCTGTGTAGCTTTGCGCCTTTCCTGGTACTCGCTTTGGAGACCAGGCTGGCCTCGAACTCACAGAGATCCACCTGTCTCTGCCTCCCGAGTGCTGGGATTAAAGGCGTGCGCCACCACCGCCCGGCTCATTTAGTCTTTTAACCAATGTACATATACATATATTTTAATGGATCATAGTTGTTTTTATCTGACAACAGGGTGAGCAGTACTCTTGCTATTCCTTGAAAGATCGTTGAATCTTTCCATTATAACTATATTTTAGCACAAATAACATGTCAATAAGTTTGCATACATAAAATGTCTGAATTAAGTAATAATAACTTAGCTTTTTTTAAAAAAAACTCTTCATTACCACAAAGACCATTTTTTGTGCTATTTATAGATGTTCCGGATGAGGGGAACAGAGCCTGATCCTTGCTGAGATATCTGCATTAATGACAACTTTCTCAGTTCCCAGGGCCTGCAGAGGTAAACCTGATGTGTGAGGAATCACCAGGAGAACTTGTTAATGCCCCATTCCCATACATTCATAGAAACAGAATTCCTAGAGCAAACCACCAAGATTGTGAGGGCCTCTGATTCATATTGTTAACTTATCTCCCGCAAAGGTTTTGCCAACTTATTGTCTTATTATATAAATCTGCCCATTTTGTTGCCTTTCATCAGTATTCTGTAACGTCAACTTCAGAAATAGTCGTTGTTTGATAGGAATGAAGAAAACAATTTCTTGTTAATATGCAAAAAGTCATAACAGGAAATCATAGCCCTCTATCTGTGCTCACACCACCCAGAATGAATTGCTGATTTACATCTTGACAACATGGTTGTCTTTTCATCTTTTTACTTGTCATTTGCTTGTTTATTCATAGGCTTTACTGATGTGTAATCGGCAAGATTGTATACACTCCAGGTCTACTCTGTGATGCTTTCATGTGAGTTGTGAAATGGCCACAGCCAAGCTAATGAATGCATCTGTCATGTCACACGGTCTCCTGTTTTTGTAATGAAAATACTAAGCGCTCCTTTTAGTCAATCTCAAATATACGACACACCATCATTAGT
Source organism: Peromyscus californicus insignis (assembly GCF_007827085.1). Classification (NCBI taxonomy): domain Eukaryota; kingdom Metazoa; phylum Chordata; class Mammalia; order Rodentia; family Cricetidae; genus Peromyscus; species Peromyscus californicus. Next base: position 23,754,325 of record NW_026294469.1, on the reverse strand, counting down.
ACGGTACCATGTTGTGCACAGGTCTTCAGAACATATTCATCAAGTGACTACATGTTTATAGGCTTTGACCAGTATGCTCCCCCTACCCCATTCCCACCCCTCACCCACCATACCACACACACACCAACCTCTAGTCTTTGATTTTTAAGGGAAAAAAAAACTACAGTTGTTTTCATAAAAATTATACATGCTTACTATAAGAATATCCACATTAGAAACAGACAAATGTGAAGGCTAAAATCACCCGTGTGTGTGTGTGTGTGTGTGTGTGTGTGTGTGTGTGTGTGTGTGTGTGTGTATATGTTATACCATGCAGACATAATTAGACCTAGTGTTGAATGATTTTTAGATGAATAGTTTATGAAGATCTACAGTGAGATAGATAAGGACAGATGGATATACGGCTGTCTGGCTGCACAGGAAGAAAGGGTTACTTTAAGAAGAATGATGCCGTACTACAGATAATGATAGGGATGTGGCCTTTGACCATGCCTGGCCTCTATTCTTTCTTCCGGAGTTTTGCGTTTGTTTTGTGTCGTGATTTGTTGTCTTCACTTGGGTTTGTATTTGTATAAACTGATGACATGACCGCTCACGATACAGTTAAAGGGAAGATTTTTTTTACTGTGGATATGAAGGAGAGAACAGCCAGAGGCACTGGGAAGAGTCCAGAGCAGAGAAAGTAGTAGACTGAACATGGCCAGCAGACTGGACCTGGCCATGAGAGAAGCAAGATCAGAGCAAGAGGTGGGGGGAGGGGGGAGGGAGGGAGGGAGGGAGGGAGGGAGGAAGGGAGGGAGGGAGGGAGACAGAGAACGAAAGGGAGGCAAAAGGAGGCTGAGTAGCCAGAATAGCAGGGTTATAAAGAGAATGAGTAGCTGTGTGTGTGTGTGGGGGGGAAGCCCATGAGCTGGAGAAGTTTAGGGTAGGGGAGGAGGCGAGAAGAGCTTGGATGCTAGCATGGACTCTGAAATGTGTAGTGGGTATTTGTGACACTGAGGGAGCCTGGAGGCCAGCTTGTGCTTTGATAGGCTATTAGGCACCACAGGTCCTTTTGGAATTTGGGGAAATAGAATTTCCTTTGGACCTGACATATCACATTCTTTTCATTGGTTCTTAGGCTGGCTTCCCCACAGGCAGGGCCTGAGACCAGGAAGGTAGAGGAAGGGCTTCATCTGTGTGAGGATTCCAGGAAACCCTGCAGGGGAGTGGAAAGTGAAGTGGGGGAAAGAGCCGGCCAAGGGGTGCTACAGAGTGGGGTCCTTTGTGGGCAGTGAGTGCTCCGTGTGATCAGGAAGACCCATCAGAGTTACCGTGCCTGAGCATGAGGACTTGCACTTGATTAGTCAGTTATCAGGCGACCCTGGCTCCAAGGAGGCACTAACTTACCAGTTCTTTCTGCCTGCCCAGACAGGGCAACGGGTGCTTGGAGTCAAAGAATGCTTCAGACATTTGTAGGTGGCTGCAGCTGGAAGCTTGAAGAGCAGATGCGGGGACTGGGGGGAGGGCCGAGGTGTGTGCAGAGCTGCAACAGTGTTGTTATTGCCCCGAGGTTTGGACCATTGCCCCGGGCCCGCCCCAGAGGAGTCTTTCACTCTTTCCAGAGTGTCCACACCATCACTCCCTTCTCTACCGCCTCCCTTCCTTCCCAGCACCCGGGTCCACATTCACTCCCAACATTCCTCGGTATTGTGGTTTGGATCTCCAAAGGATTGCTTGCTAGTCTGTGGCACTTTGGGGAAGTAACACTGTCCTTAGTAGGTAGAGCTGACGGCAGTAGGCGGTTAGAAACACGCTCTAGGTGGACATGTGGGAGCCCTCTCCTCCTCGGTTTCCCGGTTGCCACCATGCCCTCCTGGTCACGATGTTCTGTCTTACTCCAACCCTGGACACAAGAGAGCTAAGTGATCATGCATTGATACTTTTGAAACCACAAACCCAAACAAACCTTTCTTCCTTTCATTTTTAATTAAAATTTGTTGTTGTTGTTGCTATAGAGTCTTGCTCTGTATCCCTGGCTGGCGTAGAACTCATTATGTAGCCAAGGACTGGCCTCCAGTGCATCCTGCCCTGTTAGCATTAGAGGCCTGAGGCATCACACCCAGCCTCTTTTTTCCTTCAAGTTCATTCTCTAAGTATTTTTTTCACAGTGATGAAAAGTTGACAGATATTCCAGATTAGTGAGAATCCTTGACAGGATCTTGTCAGTGCTTGTACAATTCCTAAGATGGTGCTGAATTTAAGATAAGAGCGTTCCCATGCTCCTCTGCTCTGTTCTGGAAGCTGACGCCTTCCCTTCCCTTCTAGGGCACTGGGCCTCTCTTCCGTTTTTAATGTCCATTTTGGTGATTTGAGCTATGTCACAAACTGTTTGCCATCCTACCTCCAAAAGACAGTGGCTAATTCCCATCCTCTTGGGTGTTGACTGGATATAGTAGTTCTTCTCCAATGAGTAGAAAATGGTAGAAACGAAGAGCTGTGCCCAGGACCCAAACAGCATCATAACTCCCTCTGTCCCTCTGGCTCCTGTGTCAGACTCTGAGGGAAGCCACGTACATTCCTTTGAGGAAGTTCACCAGCCCGGGAAGAGAGCCCAGGAGATTCTTCAAGCAGCTAGCTGGCAGCAGAGGCAAGGGTCAGAGAGTGAGTGTCAAAGAGGCCCTGCAGCACCTGTCAAGTCTAGTCAGAAACCCCCGAGTCAGAGCCTGGTCTACAGAGTGAGATCCAGGACAGACACCAAAACTACACAGAGAAATCCTGTCTTGAAAAAACAAAATGAAACAAAACATAACAAAACAGAACAAAAGAAGCCTGCCATAGGCCATACTGCTGTGGATATCACTCTGTATGCTGTGAATGTGTTGCTCTGATTTGGTTGATAAATAAAACGCTGATCGGCCAGTAGCCAGGCAGGAAGTATAGTGTAGGCAGGATAAGCAGAGAGGAGAATTCTGGGAACAGGAAGGCTGAGTCAGGAGTCGCCAGCCAGACACAGAGGAAGCAAGATGTAAAAGTACCAGTAAGCCACAAGCCACGTGGCAACTTATAGATTAATAGAAATGGGTTAATTTAAGATATAAGGCACTTGGGAGGCAGAGGCAGGCAGATGTCTGTGAGTTCAAGCCCAGCCTGGTCTCCAAAGCGAGTTCCAGGAAAGGCACAAAGCTACCTAGAGACACCCTGTCTCGAAAAACCAATAATAAACTGGCCATACAGTTTATAAGTAATATAAGTCTCTGTGTGTTTACTTGGATCTGAGTGGCTGCGGGCCTGGGCGAGACTGGAGAAAACTCCAGCTGCACCATACAGTTTATAATTAATATAAGCCTCTGAATGATTATTTTATAAGCAGCTGCAGGACCACAGGTGGGAGAGATTTGTCGTCTGGACTACAGGGCAAGGCAGGGCCGGAGGAATCTGTCTACTGAGACACACCTTTGAAACTGTAAATCCAAAACCTTTCTAGGATGAACAAGGCTGCACACACCCAGGTGGATTTCCATAAACAAACCACACTAGAATTTTAAAAGGTAAGTCAGGCTGGGCTTGTGGAGGTGAGAATGACAGCATTCTTTCCTTCTAACAGGGAAATGTCTCAGCTAAGACTGCTCCTGTGTTGGTGAGGTACTTTCCAGGGTGACTGTTATCTCTTCTTCTTCTTCTTCTTCTTCTTCTTCTTCTTCTTCTTCTTCTTCTTCTCCTCCTCCTCCTCCTCCTCCTCCTCCTCCTCCTCCTCCTCTTCTTCTTCTTCTTCAGATTTATTTATTTTTATGTGCATTGATGTTTTGCCTGCGTGTATGTCTGTGCAAGGGTGCCAGATGTGCTAGAATTGGAGTTACAGACAGTTGTGAGCTGCCATGTGGATGCTGGGAATTGAATCTGGGTCCTCTGGAAGAACAGCCAGGATTCTTAACTGCTGAGCCATCTCTCCAACCCTATCTTTTCCTTTTAATAAAATGTTTCCAAAGTGGTTTTATGGTTGATTATTTTGCCTGGGCAAAAATAATGATTATAAAACATGTACAACTTGAAGGGCTCTGAGTTCCAGTTTTAAAGTCCTACTGACCAGGTGGTGTCTCAGGAGCAGTGACTGATGTCTGCCTTGGCTCCTGATAAGGGGCCACCTGCCTCAGCCACCTGTGTTTGGAGCTCTCTGAGTGTGGAGATGAACTAAGGGGTGATAGCAAAGAGTTGTAGAACTGAGCTGCACTGTAAGGGAGGAAGGCCTGCATTAGGTCTGTCCATAAAACCATTTATGATCTCTTATGCCCCACTCATTAAGTAACATAATAAGCACCACAGGTCACATTACAGATGTACCTGTGGTTAACTTCAAAATGTGCCATCTCCTGGAGGAATTGTACTTGGAGCAGGGCCAGCTGCATTGCCGTGGCAAACTCTTTCCATCTGCCCTGTGGCTGGCTAAACACCCATCACTTATGTGTGCTCTTAGCACCAGGCTTGCCAATGCCTTTCCCCTCCTTTGATGAGCAAAGAGGGGCGTGGAAGTAACCTCAGGCCAATGCAGTAGATCTCTCCAGAGAGAACTCCAGTGCTGGCCGCCTTGGCTGGTAGAAGTGACCTTGCAGAAGGTGAGGGGAGTGTGCTCAGGAGCTATGTTCACATTAAAGAGCTGTGTACAAGAATGGCCACGGTCTGCAGCTGCAGCAGGCAGTGAACAGACTTTCTATGTTGTTGTCAAGTCCTGGTCTGAACATCGTTGTAGAAGGCAAACTCTTATATTTATTAGGTTTATAAAAATGTCTTGTGCCAGGCGGTGGCGCACGTCTTTAATCCCAGCACTCGGGAGGCAGAGCCAGGCAGATTTCTGTGAGTTCGAGGCCAGTTCGAGCCTGGTCTACAGAGCAAGAACCAGGACAGGCACCAAAACTACACAGAGAAACCCTGTCTCAAAAAACAAAACAAAACAAAAAATGTCTTGTTTGGGGCTGGAGAAATGGCTTCAGTTAAGAGCACTGGCTGCTCTTCTGGAGAACCTGGATTTGATGCCCAGCACACACAAGTGTGGAGGTCAAAAGACACCTCCCACCATATGGGTTCTGGGGATTGAATTTGGGTTCATCGTGCCTGGCCACAAGACCTTTATCTGCTAAGCCATCTCGCCGACTCAATAGGTATAATGACACCATATAAGATGTCTTAGTTTTCAGAAGTACTAGGGATTGACCCTAGGTCTTCATGCATGCAAGGCAAGCAATCTATCACTGAGTGACAGCCCCAGTTCTTATTTATTCTTTGACAATTTCATGCATATACAATGTATCTACCCTCAGCTCCCTCCTTCTACTCCCCCACCCTGGCCTCTCCCAACATGTCCCTCCCATCTTGGTCTCCTCCTCCTCCTCCTCCTCTTCTATAACCAACTGAGTCCAGTTAGTTTCCACATGCTCATGGTATGGAGCCATCCACTAGAGCATAGGCAACCTATCAGTAGCCACATCCCTGGGGAAAAAATGGCTCCTTCTTCCCCAACAGCCACCAACTGCCAGTAGCACTTCAGCTAGAGGTGGGGCCTCATCCCTGCTGCAACAGGGACTGGCTTGATCTTGTGTAGGTCTTATGCAGGTAACCATAACTTCTGTGAGTTCACACATGAAATATCCAAGCAAGAGACCGAATTTCACAACACTGCTCCCCACCCTCTGGCTCTTATATTCTTCATCCTTGGGGAGGTGGATGGATAGAGACATCCCACTTTGGGATGAACACTCCGAGTTACTTATTCTCAGCACTTTGTTAGACTCGTCTCTTTGAGTCGCTGCATTAACCCAGTGCAAACGGAAGCTTCTCTGAAAGTGTCAAGAGCGGCACTAACATATTGCATGAGCATGAGTGTTTAGTAGGCAGTTTGATAACGTGTCCTTCAAGCAAAAGAACAGTAATATATTTGTCCCTAGGGCCTTATATAGGGGTTTGTCTGATCGTCATGGAGACCACCAAGTTAACATCCCATATCTTGTTCAAGAACAAAGAGTGACTATGAAAAGCGTGGCACCCACCTCTGGCAATGACCTCCCGGCTGCCTCATTGGAAGGTGGGGAGTACTGCAAGAGAGGAAGTGCATAGCAGGGATGGAGCGAACGGCAAAAATTCATCCTCTTCTCGGGAGGTCTCTCGGAGTAACCCACTTCCATAACAACGGCTTTAATCAAGGGCATCCTCATGACCTAAGCACCTGTTAGAAGTCTTATCTCTTAACACGGTTGCCATGACAGTTTTAACAAACTTCAACCCTCACAAAGATGGACTGAGGCACTTGTCTTTAAAATGCTCACGATTTCTGTAAGTGATCATAGTGTCAAAACTCCTAGAACTTGCCTGAAATATGAATTCACGTGCCTTTTCACCTTGTATTAATTTTTTCATTTATTTCTTACAAGTATTTATATTTTTGTTTGTGTGTTTCTTAGCTCTAGATGTCAAGGTTTTATGACCCATACCTTGTTACCTCTGGATACACTGTTATCTCAAATTCCCACGCCTGTGTCTCTTCTGGAAAGTTCTCTAGGGATACTCTGTTGGGTCAGACCTTTGCTACTGTACAAACTTCCTCCAGATACTCACTTAGGGTGAAAGCAACCGCTTGACACATGTCAAGCTCAAAAGAGAGGCACTCAAGGGTAGGACTATGGTCGATGGTTTTCATTTTCTTTGTATTCTAAAATTTCCAAGTGTTCAATAATAAACATTTATTGCTTTTATTTATAACTCCAAAGATGAGCTATTAATAATAGATGAGCACCACTGATCCTCATAAATGACCATGAATCTATCTATCTATCTATCTATTTATTTATTTATTTGGTTTTTCGAGACAGAGTTTCTCTGTGTAGCTTTGGAGACTGTCCTGGAACTCACTTTGTAGACCAGGATGGCCTCAAATTCACAGAGATCCACCTGGCTCTGTCTCCCAAGAGCTGGGATTAAAGGCAGCCTATGGATCTCTATTATTTTCAGACAATAGACTATGGGATTGTTTCTATATTTCAATGTGTGTGTATATTTTAGTTGTGTGTTTTGTCTTTTTTATGACTTAAAACAACTGTAAGTTCACCATCTGTGATGAACTAAGAAAGATTTTGATTTATTAACGGCAGATGTCTACCATTTTATTTTATGAAAGTTGAAGTGTCCTAGTCTGGCTGGAAATTGTTATGCAGCCAAGGCTGACCTTGAACTTCTGATGCTCCCACTTCGGCTTCTCCAGGGGTTGGATTGCAGGTGTGCACAAGCATACCCAGTTTGTGAGACGCTTGACGCTTTGTGTGTGCTAAGCAAGTGCTCTGCCGTCTGAGCTAACCCCCAACCACGAGTCTGTCACTTTACAAAATTATCCATGATACACCTCTTAGTCAAATATTGAATATTAGAGTATAAAATACAATTCTAGAATATAGAATTAGAATATAAAATATAAAAATTAGAATATAAAAATTTTATATTAGATTTATATAAATATACATTTTATATTTGATTTGAATTTAAAGTAAGTTTTTCACAAATTTATAAATGAACATAAAACATCTATTTTAATTTTTGCACCTCTGTAAATGATGATAAACATCTATTTTAATTTTTTGTTGCTGTTTTTTTTGTTTGTTTGTTTGTTTTTTGTTTTTTGTTTTTTCAAGACAGGATTTCTCTGTGTAGCTTTGCGCCTTTCATGGAACTCACTTGGTAGCCCAGGCTGGCCTCAAACTCACAGAGATCCGCCTGGCTCTGCCTCCCGAGTGCTGGGATTAAAGGCGTGCGCCACCACCGCCCGGCTTGTTGCTGTTTTTTAAGACAGGGTCTCACTATGTAGCCAGATATGAATTGTTTGGCTAGAATTCATTTTAACATTTACACAGAGACATAAAATTTCAAGTAGAAGCCGGGTAGTAGTGGAGCATGCCTTTAATTCTAGCACTGTGGAGACAGAGGCAGATGGGTCTCTGAGTTCGAAGCCAATCTGGTCCACAGAGCAAGTCCCAGGACAGCCAGGGCTACACAGAGAAACCCTGTCTTGAAAAAGGAAAATTCAAATAGAAATCTGGGTGTGGTAACACATGCCTTTAATCCCAGCACTTGGGAGGCAGAGGCAGACAGATTTTTTACGAGTTCAAGGCCACTCTACATAGTGAGTTCCAGAACAGCCAGGGCTATGTAGAGAGACTCTGTCTCAAAAATAAATAAATAAATAAATAAATAAATAAATAAATAAATAAATAAATAAACCAAACCAACAACAAAAAAAACCAAATAGTTTTTTTCTGGGTGTGTCTCTACAGTAGGCTTCCTGTTCTGTGATTAGAGCCTTGGAGTTGGTGATAGCAGGGTTTATATCCTTCCTACTCTACATTACCTCAAGCAAAATTTCAACCATTCTGAGAAACATTTTTTTGTGACCTACACAGTGGGGTAAGAATGGTATCTACCTTATGAAGTTATTATGTGTTCAACAAAATCCACATTCAGGGAAACTCTTCAAGAATGTCCCAGTTTTGTTGAATAAATTGAAAGGAAAATAAAGATGTTTTCCCTGGAGGAAGGAAAGACTGAAAATACAATTCATTTAGTAGGATACCTGAAGTAAAAACTGTAGCCATCATTACTGTGCACCTTCTGAATCCAACTACAATTACTTAAATCAAACTTGAGTTCATGACCTCCCACTAGGTATGTTCCAGGTCTTTTTATTTCCAGGGAATGTTAGTTATATGGTTCCTGCCAGATCAGTGAGGGATGATAGAGAGGCTAATGACAGACCCCTATCTGTCCTGGCTTGGATGTGGATGTGACATCTTGAGCAAACAATTCCTCTGCTTTTCTGCCTCCTTTGGATGAATATCACCATAGCTTCTGTTGTAAAGACTGTTACACCATCAGATGGACAGTGCCTCAGCATCCAATAAGTGTTCAAGAAATACTGCTTCTTGGTGTTGCTATTATAACAGCAAACATTTCTCTTGCCCTAAATAAACTTATGATTCAATAGAAGATGTAGAAACATGTGACATGAACATAGAGAACCATAACTCGAGGCTCAAGTTTAATTATGTGGCGAGATACATAACCATAACTCGAGGCTCAAGCTTAATTATGTGTCAAGATACATAAAGCTTCCGAGAGGATGGACTGAATGGAGAAACTGCAGAGGCAAACGTGTGTGGACCCCAGGATGTTTTCAGGAGCTTCCCCTCTCACTGGAGTAGCTGCAGGACATTTTCAGGAGCCTCCCTTCTGACTGGAGTAGCTGCAGTCTCGGGGTACTGTGTCCTCTCTCCTAAGAGCCTAGGGGGAAGCTGCTGTAAATGCAAACTCCAGATCCCCTGGGTTGCCATCCTTCATGGCTGGCTGTTGGTTCTAACTCCATCAACACCACTCCCTGCTCAGTACTTTCCAATGTATTGTCTTGCAGCAGCCACGGGAAGGAAGCTTTGTTAGAGGGAAGAATCCTGGCTGACAGATACAGATCACTTAGGCACAGAGAGACCCTTACACAGGGAAAGGGGGCTGAGCAATGGCTTGGAGGAGAGGCTTGAAGCTACATGCAGTTCTCCTAGTCCCCATGTCCTCTTTACCCTTTCTTCTTATCCTCAGGCAGCCTTTGTGTGCCTTTCACAGTGCGCAGAGCAGCAGGATGAAGAGTAGCCAGCGGGGTGGGAGGAGCCCTGGATTTGAGTCAAAAGAGCAGTGTGAGTCATGGGTTCATCCCTTGGACAAGATACACTGAACTGCAATTTCCTTAACCATAAAACAGACTTAGTAATATCTGCCTCAAGAGTCTAGTGCGAGGACTGAGTGAATTCGAGTGTATGAAACCCGAATTGTTACCGTCAGTGATATGGCTCCTTTTGCCCTTGATTTTGAATCTATCTTGAGTGTCTTGAACGTTTCACTCAAGTAAGTGTGTTTGCTACTAGCCTGGCCCAAGACAAACAAGCAGAAGCCTTGCACGGTTGTTTTCTTGCATGGCTGTTTACACTGTGGTACGCTTTAAACACATCCTGCGTTTATTTCTTCCCATAGGGAAATCCCTGCTCTGCACAAGGGAGAATCTTTTCACCTTTTCAGAATTCATCACCAATACTGCGGTCACCTTAAGGTCACTGCTAGGAAAAGCGGGTTTCTTAAGACCTGCAGCACCATTTCCCAGCAAGGGTAGAAGACGACCTTGTGTAGATACAAGCTGTAATTTCAGAGTCTGACAAAAGGCTTTTCTCTGATCAGACCAACTATGCCTCTTGTTTGCTTGGTTCTTTAAAAAAAGAAACGCAAACTCTAGCAAGAAGGACACTACAAAAATAGAAACGCCAATCTCGAAGGTTTTTAAGAAACTTTTCAAATGATAAATTATTTATTTTAAGCATCCTTAATATGACTTATCTTATTTTAGATGTAGGACATTAAAGAAGCTGCTCAAGGTTAAAAGCAGCCAGAGCTGGAAGTTGGTCTGGAACTCACAACTTCTTTTTCATATATACAATACATATATTTGTATGTGTAACATTTTTTGTTTATTTATTTATTGTGTGTGTCTATGAGTTTCACATGTGGAGGTGAGAGGGTACCTTGCAAGAGTTGGTTCTCTCCTTCTATGATGTGGCTTCTTGGGATTGAACTTCTGCTATCAGACTGTGCTCTATGACAAATGCTTTTATCTGCTGAGCCATCTTGCCAGCCCCCACAGCCTCTTGGAATAACCGATTCCTGGTTTACTGCATTTACTGAATATAAACTACACATGTGCTCTGGAAGCTTTATTTATCATCTCAGAACTTACGATCTAATGGAGATTCAGTCTCTGTCCGCTTCCCCAAATGCACAGACACATTCCCCTTATACAAAGCAAACAGCAATGAGAAATATGAGATATGACGATATTGCTAAGGTAGATGAGGGGATACATCAATCAGTATTCAGGCAGAGGGGAAATTTGAGAATATTTTATAGAGCAGAAGGGTTTTGAGCTGAGGCTGGGGGCAGTCTTGGTCACTGCTAGGAGTAACAGGAATAGGAACCAAAGATACCTCCTCAGCTGGAGTGTTCTGGATAGTCAGTAAGCATACAGGACAGACAAACATCCAGTAGATCTGCAGTGTGCACAGACCACGGTTCCGACTGCCGAAGACTTTGAATTCTGACCTGAGGCTAGACTTGGTTTATCAGGCAGTGCCATCGGTGGCTTCTGGTGGAAAAGATACAAGATATGCGTTCTAATAGGATGGTTGCTATGGCACCAGCTTAGAAGGAGAGACAATAGGCAGGAAGCCAGCAACTCATTTATTCAACCCTTTAATAAACGGATGTGTGTAACAGGACCCAGACGTTAGGTCTTCAGATCTTAGCACCAGTGACTCCATGATGGAAGTACCAATCAGGCCCTAAAACTCGGCATGTAGACTGTTATGGAATATTACTTTAAGATATGTTACATTTGTTTATGCTGTGGAACATTTGCTTTAATGATGCAAAGATGTGGTGCATTCTTTTATGTTGCATTTGTTTAACTCTGTGAAGCTGTGTTACTTGCCTGTCAAAAACACCTGATGGTCTAATAAAGAGAGGAATGGCCAATAGAAAGGCAGGAGAAAGGATAGGCAGGACTGGCAGGCAGAGAGAGTATATAGAAAAGGAGAAATCAGAAGAAGGAGCAAGAACAAGGAGAGGAGGACCCTAGGGGCCAGTCACACAGCCAGCCACAGAGTAAGAGTGAAAGTAAGATATACAGAAGTAAGAAAAAGAAAAAGCCCAGAGGCAAAAGGTATACAGGATAATTTAAGTTAAGGAAAGCTGGCTAGAAATAAGCCAAGCTAAGGCTGGGCATTCATAAGAAATAATAAGTCTCTGTGTATATTACTTATTTGGGAGCTGGGTGGTGGACCCCTCAAAAGAGCAAAGAGTCAAAAAGTAAAATAACAACCAACTACAGTAGACAGTACCACCTGCTAAAATGGAAACAAAGACCTAATCCATCTAAGTCCACAGTTCTGGGAGAGTGTCTAAATGTACTAATCTTGCTTTTGGTCTTCTGTAGTTCTGTTTCCGGCTAACCGTTCTTATTAACTGAAGTGTGTCAACCAGAATATGGGTGTTTTGTGCTTAAAAGTTCACCCTGAGAAAAGCTTAGTCTACACTGGGATCCCGAACACCCAGAGTAACCAGCCCACTAATTAAGACTTTCCATTGGCTTAAACCCGTGTCCAAGCAGTCTTCTCTGGTGGATACCCCACAGCAGTGTGGATGATTTCTTCATATTAGGCAAAGGTTGCAATGTTGGGTAGACCAGCACAAAAGAGGCCAAGTCCCTGCTCCTGAGTGAACGAACACTTACCAAGGGGCCCAAGAGGTGGCGAGAACAGAATGCTTTGGCGACCAGGGACATCTAAACCAGGAGGTGGTTTCATTCTACCAAAATATAGACAATGAATAGGGCTGGGCATGTGGCTCATGTCTGTCATTCCAGCACTTGGGAGGCTGAGGCAGGAGGATAAAGAGTTGGAGGCCAGCTGAACTCTTGGCTGCATAAGACTCTGTCCTGAAGAACTTTTAGGAAGAGATTAGCTAGGACAATAAGGCACGAGAGTGAGTTCTTTCTGGGAACGGCATGAGGGAAGGTGTGAACTAACATGACAGGTTCAAGGAACAAGGCGCTTCACGGGACCTGGGTCAAAGCTGTGGGTGGGGTGGAGAGAAACATTTGCTTATCATGAGGCCCCGGGTTTGATCATCAGCACCACAGAAATAAATGAACAAAACGATCCAAACAGCTAGAAAGGTCAGTGGGCCAGAGCATGAGCTATTGGCTGTGCTAGCTGAGAGATGAACTTTAACCAGGAAGTAATGAAGAGTTCCTGAGTAGACGAGGAACTAAGACAAGTTTAAATAGCATTAAAACCATTCTGGTGAGATGTAATCAGGTCTCAACCTTGATGGATCCAGGCAGTGAGACTGAAGAAGATCTTGTTTGAGTTGATGTAGCAGAAACTTGAAGTAGTAGAACTGACGTTAATAGATTTTATTTGCTTAGGAGACATTAAATCACACATAGCAGAATTTAGCTAAGGAAGTGCTGCCCTCAAAACACCCCAAAGATAAGTAGTATTAACCAGGCCTGTTAGAGATACGAAACATTTAAGATGGTAGGATGGAAGTGTTTGTTCGCCAGCATGGACCAGCCATCAGGCCCATCGCCAAAGAACATGCCTCTAACAGGCAGCTCAAGGGGGCAGAGCAGGGTCGCAGCCAATGTTCAGTCTAAGTCTGCCACCAAGCCCCCAGTTCTCCTCTGGAGAAAAGCACAATTCTGCCAGGTGGGCAAGATGACCCATGTGACAGCTATTTGAAAAGAACAACACCGGTGTATTTAAGAAATAACTCTGGCGCCGGGCGGTGGTGGCGCACGCCTTTAATCCCAGCACTCGGGAGGCAGAGCCAGGCGGATCTCTGTGAGTTCGAGGCCAGCCTGGGCTACCAAGTGAGTTCCAGGAGAGGCGCAAAGCTACACAGAGAAACCCTGTCTCGAAAAACCAAAAAAAAAAAAAAAAAGAAAAGAAAAGAAAAGAAAGAAAGAACTCTGGCAATATCTTTGCTTTATAAATCTCCCATCTGCCCAAGCAGCCAGACTGGCAGTCTCCTCTCTCTGTTTAAGTTATTGAAAGTGTAGCCGGGCAGTGGTGGCGCATGCCTTTAATCCCAGCACTCCGGAGGCAGAGCCAGGCGGATCTCTGTGAGTTCGAGGCCAGCCTGGACTACCAAGTGAATTTCAGGAAAGGCGCAAAGCTACACAGAGAAACCCTGTCTCGAAAAACCAAAAAAAAAAAAAAGAAAGTGTAGCCTGGGGCCAGAACCTGAAGGAGATTTAAGGATGGCAGTGTGTGTAAACTTCACAAGTCTAAAGGGTATAGAAGTTAGTCAGATCTTCTGTTTAAGGTCGGCTCTTCTTTGGGCATTAGCTACAGTTGGCCACGTGCTTCCCCCCCCCGCCCCCAGTAAAGAGCTTTTTCCTTTATTATTAGTCTCTCTCTCTCTCTCTCTCTCTCTCTCTCTGGTTTTTTGAGACAGAATTTCTCTGTGTAGCCCTGTCTGTCTTAGAACTCACTCTATAGACCAGGCTGGCCTCAAACTCAGAGGTCCACCTGCCTTTACCTCCCGAGTGCTGGGATTAAAGGCATGTGCTTCCACAGCCCAGCCCTTTATTAATCTCTTGAGTGTGTGGAGTGATTTCTCACTGGGAAGGCGAATTATTTCCACAACAGAATGGACTCAGACTATTACAGAAAGTGATTACAATTCAAGAGGAAACCAAAGGTTAATTTCTGGCTGGATACCAGCGGGTTTTCAAAAGAGAAGAAAGTGTGAAGGCTGGATTCCAGGAAGAGGTGTGGCTTAAGGGTAGAGACTGCAGGGCAGGCGTGAACAGACCAGACACTTGACTCCTGTGGCTGTGGGGAGAAGGGGCTGCATCTGTGGTGGGCAGATGGATGGTATGTGGTAGGCTTATACATGCTGGAAACTTTGAACAGAGTTGAACTCTGTTCAAAAACCGTGGCTCAAGGCATTTCATTTAACTGCAAGAAGATCGGGTGGTTTAGGAGATGGAGGTCTCTGATTATCCTGAAAATATGGTTGTGGAATGTGGATTCCTTCATTTTGTCCAAATATATATGATCCTATCTTCTCAGGCACAAGCATGAAATGATTTTTTTCCACTCAGGTACGATCATATAATATTAGCTATTATGGCTAACGTAACCTATAGTTCTTGAAGAAGAACTATTTCTAGAAAGCATCCTGATGGGTCACTATGCAGTTCTGCAGCTGGTACCTTTCTCAGTATCAGAAGAAAGGCCCCGTGTATCTCAACAAACTTTCCTAGGACTAGTCCCCACGTCCCTGGTGTGATATTATACACAGGGGCCAAGCACGTTTAGGATCCCTATGATCGTGTTAAGGGTCTCAGGCGGAATCAAGCAGTGAAATAGGGAAAAGCCCAAAGGATGGTGGAAGAAGAGAGTAAACGTGGAGAGAAAAACCAGGGATGGGAGGGCATTTAGAGACGAGCGACATTTACAGACCTGGGACCTGTAGACTCAGGAAAGAGAAGCCTGTGGCGGTGGGAAAGAGGATGTGCCGTTCTCCTTAGCTGGCCCCTTCGGGATAGAAGAGCTCAAATGCATGTACCTGAGCCAGAAGGAACAGAAAGATGTCATAGACTTTTAAAAAGGCAGGGAGAGAGGGAGGGAGGGAGGGATGGAGAGAAGAGAGACAGAGACAAAGAGACTCACAGAGGGAGTACCAGAGATCCAAGGATTTGATCCTAAATACAGGGCAGAGCCTGTATTTAGTGGCTGCTTCAAGCCAACTCTGTGGTTTCATAGCTGGGTTATACTTAGGACGTCTGGGCAGGTAGTAGGTGTCTAAAGAAGATATGAAAGGCAATAGCAGCAGCATTCAAAACAGTCAACCAGCCCCTCCCTCTTGAAGCACTCCCTTCTCCTAGGCTGTGAGACCACCGGCCTCCTGTACCCCTGGTGACTTCATTCACATGATTTTGCTGCCTCTGTTTTTTTTTTTTTATCGAATCTCCCAGGCCCTCCCCTCTGCTCTGGCTACCTGATCTGAGCAAGTGAACTCATCCAGTCCGGGTTTAAACATCACATATACACACAGATGGCCCCCAAACTACAGTTCTTGCCGTTCCCTGACTCAGACATCTAAACGCACACTTGATGTTTCTGCTGCCTATCACACAGACATCTCAGAGTTTATGAAGACAAAATTACACGCTTGATCTTCCTGCCCCATCTTGTCCGGTCCCTTCTCAGTGTACCACCATCCCCTCGGTTCCTTAAACAAAATTGCCCTTGCTCTCTTATTGCCAGGCAATAAGCAGTGTCCGCCGTCCTGCTTTTAAAATCTATCCCAAGCTGCCCATTTATTTTCACCGCTTCTGTTAACCTCACAGTGTGAACCTCATTCTCTGCTGGCCGGGCCACTGTTAGAACTACCCGCTGTGCCCATCTGCTGAGGATGGCACACTCACGCTCACTGCCGTCCGCAACTCTCTGTGGTCTGTCACCACCCTTCAGTTCCAACCCCATCTGGTTTGACGCTCCTCCTTGCTCAGATCTTTTGTCAACTCCTTTTCTCACGTGCATCTTTGAAATGACGCAGGAATCCCAAAGGAGAGAAGGTATGAGAAGACGGGGTTGAGGGGTGGGGGGTGGGGGTGAGGGGGGGGGTGGGGGTGGGGACGACACCGGGCGGGGGGGGCGGCACGATGCAGACGAAGTCAGCACTCTTTGGATGTCTGGTCCCGGCAACAGACCTCTACTCCTTGGAGATCTCCTGAGATACACGCAGGGTGTCTCCCCGAGCTGTTAAATGATGCGAGGCTGGTGCATTTGTCTACCAGCTCTTACCCTCCAAATTAAGGGTTGTCTGGAGGGCATAAATACCCCCTTCAGGCTGTACTTGGTATTCATCCGCCTGAGGTGGGAGGCTGAAAGCTGCAGGTGTATTGGAAATTGCACCAGAGCTGAAAACCAAGGAGGGCCGAGGAGACTGTTGACCAAGGAGACCAGAGGAGTCTTCTGCTCCATGAGTTTCTTGTCTTGGAGGTTTTGCACATCTTCCCTTGGTCTCAACTGCTCTTCCTCCCATTCTGCAAGTAGCTGGGTCCCTTTGTCCTTTAGACTGAAGTTTAAGCATGGTTCCCTCAGAGATGCCATCCCAACCTCCCACTCTAAATGACACTTCCCTTGTTACTGTCCATCACTGTCAAGTGTACCTACTGGGAATACACGCGTTTAGCATTATACGTTGTCACTGTGATCCACACGACATTGCAGCTCTGTCTGTCCAGTTTGTGTCTGTATCCCTAGTGCCTGGGATTGTACCTGACATCCTAGGGACATAATGAATGAACTCAAAAAGCCCCACAAACTTGCTTCAAGTCTTTCTTTTGGTAGGGAACACCAGAGAGAGGTATGTCTCTTCGATAAGCCTTCTCAGAGCTACAGAAGTTGTGTCTCCTGGGAAACAATGGGAATAACTGGGGAGGTGAGATCCCACACAAAGAGAGGAAGGTCCCACAGCCCTTGGTCTCACTGTGGGTGAGACCCTGCCTGGGTGCTGGAGAAACTGGTGTGAGGTGAAATGCCTGTTCTCTTGGGACTCAAAGGAGCTTTTAAGTGGCAAAGTAGTCAGAAGGCCTTAAAGCCTGAGGTGATGGAAAAAGATTGGGCTAGATTGGGAAGCCTCCTGCCCTTTTAATCCAAGGCCTTTCTATCAGATGGGGTGTGGGTGAGAGATATTTGGAGGATCTGAAGGAGACACTTGAACTATTTAAACTAAGAGGCTTGGGAATTGTTTTGTTCAGGACTCTTCAGCACTGCCCAGTGCTCCGGAAGCCAGTTCCAGGTAGAGTTCAGCCCTGCAGACTCAGAGCCAGGGGGCGGGGGCTGGCTCTGGGTCACCTGGGGGTAAATGAATAGTTGGTTAGGATTAAATTTGGCATACCCGTAGTCAAAACTTTCAGCTCGCGACTACTACATTTTCTTTGGGGTAATTGCAAGAAAAAAAAAGAGTGATAACACTGAATAAAATGTAATGGACTCTATCTCTAAACTTGCAGCTTACAAAATAGATTTTTACGTGAAAGATATTCTGTGCTAGCTTCAATACCGATACCTACTAATGTTTAAGCTGAGGCCTGTTTTCTGAAACAGGGTTTCTTTGTGTAGCTCTGGCTGTCCTGGATCTTGCTCTGTAGACCAGACTGGCCTCGAACTCAGAGATCTGCCTGCCTCTGCCTCCTGAGTGCTGGGATTAAAAGCATGCACCACCACCGCCCTGCACAATTTTTAACAATAGTCACATCACCAGAAATGACTTGAGTTAGGAAGAAAGTGTTAAAAGTGACTTAACTTTCAATTTATTTATTTATTTATTATTTTTTTATTTTTTTTTGGTTTTTCGAGACAGGGTTTCTCTGTGTAGCTTTGCACCTGTCCTGGAACTCACTCTGTAGCCCAGGCTGGCCTCGAACTCACAGAGATCCGCCTGGCTCTGCCTCCCGAGTGCTGGGATTAAAGGCGTGCGCCACCACCGCCTGGCAACTTTCAATTTATGACTTTCTACATAAATTTATTACCAAGTTCATATGTTTATTTTTTAAAAAAATAAGCTAGCCAGGCAGTGGTGTCACAGGCCTTTGATTCCAGTACTCGGGAGACAGAGGCAGATGGACCTCTGTGAGTTTGAGGCTAGCCTGGTCTACAGAGCTAGTTCTAGGACAGAAAAGGCTACACAAAGAAACCCTGTATCTAAAAACCAAAAGATAGAGACAGAAAGGGAGAGAGAGAGAGAGGGAGAGAGAGAGAGAGAGGGAGAGGGAGAGGGGGAGAGAGAGAAAGGGAGATGGGGAGAGAGGGAGAGGGGAGGGAGGGAGGGAGAGAGAGAGAGAGAGAGAGAGAGAGAGAGAGAGAATATGTGTTTGAAAGAAAATGGCCCCAAAGGGAGTGGCACTATTAGGAGGCATGGCTTGTTAGAGTGGGTATGGCCTTGTTGGAGGAAGTGTGTCACTGAAGGTGGGCTTTAAGGTCTTATATATGTTCAAGCCACATCCAGTGTCTCAGACCACTTCCTGTTGCCTTCGAGTCAAGGACTCTCAGCTCCTTCTCCAGCACCATGTCTGCCTGCATGCTGCTGTGTCACCCATGATGATAGTGGACTAAACTTCTAAAAAATGTAAGCCAGCCCAATTAAATGTTTTCCTTTATAAGAGTTGCCGTAGAACTTCACAGCGATAGAAACCCTAAGACAGAAGTGAAAAAAGCCAATCAGGGCTGGTGAGGTGGATGGCTGAGAGTCAAGGTGTTTGCCTTTAAGCCTGATGACCTCAATTCAATCCCCCCAGGACCCACGTGGTGGAAGGAGAGAACAGGCTCCTGCAAGCTGTCCTCTGACCTCCACACTTGTGCCATGGCATGTGCATGTATGTGCACACACACCTGAGTAAGCGTGATTTTTACAGAAGAAGCAAGCTGATGGAAATGAAAACAATACAGAAGAACAGTGCTCACCTCTGTCCGTCTCACAAGACCCTTGAGTATGAGGCTTTTTCTGAAAGCACTCTGAGAAGCTGGATAATGTTGGGTCATCGTGATGAGTTATTGAAATGATGGTGTTTGGGCAGAAGATCCAGAAGCCCTAAATGTGCCTGGTTGCTGAGGTAAACAAGTGTGGCTTTACAGTGTTTACACACTGGTTGGTAGTAAACTTACCAATACTGTCAGAAGAAACTGAGTATCCACAGAGCAGGACTGAGTCATTATTAGCAGTGTGACAGTTGAGTTAACACCCAGGGCTTCCAGGACAACTAGAGCTGGAAATAGACTTATTTTTTTCCCAATTAAATAAAAGTAAATTATTCTTTCATAAGGATTTAAGTATTAAATTTGCTTTATAGTATTTTTGTAGTATTGAGGGTGGGTGAGAAATCTACTATTAAAAGTTTAAAGCCAGGCATGTTGGTGCCATTCTATAATCCTGGCCTTCAGAGGCACGAGGCAGGAGGGACAGTAGTTCTGAGGACAGCCCGAGCTACACTGAGAGACTCTGCACAGACAAAAAGACAAAAACAAACAAAACAAAACAAATTTAAATTAAATGAAAAAAAATAAACCAAAACTAAACTAAATGAAAAATAAACAAAACTTTAAAATTCAGTATTTATTTTTCTTCTAAAGCATCCAACTATTGTGAACCTCTCCGAATCAGAGCCCCGAAGCCTCCTAAGGCAGTGCACACAGGGATTTATCTGAACAGAGACCTTAAAAGTAAAAAACCAGAGTGGAATAAAAGAGCAGACTCGTTTAAGAGGTGAGGATTGTAGAAGTAATCTGGCCTTGGCCTGGAAAGAGAACCTGAGTGGGGAGATACTTCTAGGGGTTTTTGTTGTTGTTGTTGTTTTTGTTTTTTAATTTGCTTTAGGGCAAATGGGCCAGGGGCTGTTTAGAGAAATCTTTCTGTTTCTACCATTTTCTCAAATGCCTAGGTGCCATATTACGAGGGATATTATATCCCAGATCCTATCACTCAGCTCCCACCAATGAGGACATTTTGGAAATACAGTGGTTCAATCACCAAAGAGGAAGCACTGCAGCTTTGTAAAGTTTGACTCCACGTTGTACACGGAGAACCCTCGAAACTCCTGGGCTCTAGGCTTTGTGAGCTTTAAACATACAGCAATGTAGCATGCTGTTTCAGACTACCAGCCCCAAATCACAACACAGAAACTTATCACTAGTTAAGAGTGTCCAGTCTTAGTTTAGGCTTGTTTCTGGCTAGTTGTTTTAACTTAAAGTAACTTGTTTCTCTCCATCTCTGTTTTGCCTCGGGGTTTTTTTTAACCTTTCTTTCATGCCCTATGTCCTAGCTCCCTGCTTCCTAGTGCCTGGCCGGCTGGCCTAGTGTCTCCCTCTTTCTCTCTTTCTCCCTGGTTCTCTGAGTGCTCCTCCAGCTTCTTTTCTTTGCCCACCAGCCCTGCCTACCCCTCCTCTGCCTAGCTATTGGCCATTCATCTTTTTATTAGACCTATCAGGTACCTTCGGCAGGAAAGGTGAAACAGCAACACACTTTTACATAGTTAAACAGATGTAGCATAAACAAATTCAACACAGCTTTACATAGTTGAACAATTACTCTATTTCATAGCACAGCAGGCGGCCCTTGCTCTTTTCTCTTCCCTTCCTGCATGGCCCAGCCTGCCATAGTCCCTAAACAGGGCTAGAACGCAAAGATGCAAGATCCGGACGGGTTTTTCTCCTCTCAACAATTCTGCAATCAGGCTATTTTCAGCCTCCTCTCCTTTCTCCCCAGTCCTTTGTTTTCTGGTTTCTAATTACCCGCTTGAGGTCCTTGACAAATCAGTTTCTGTCTCTTCTGCTGCAGAGTCTCACTTATAAAACGGAACCGCCTTGAACTGTGGCCCCTGTCCCTCTGGCAGTGAGTGCCCAGCCCACCCCGCCTGAGATTCTCCCTGTGCCCTGCACAAAAGAGGTGAGTCCAGGGGGGCCCCTCCCCCACTTCTAAGCACTTCCCCCACCCCTCTGCCCCCAGGGAGCTCTGCCTGTCATCCTAATTTATTTGCTTGTCTGGAGAGCGAAAAGCAGAAGCGTCCGCTGTGCAGCGACCCTTTCCTGCTTCTCCGAAGTCCCCCTCCAAGCAGCAGCCGGTTGGTGCGGTGACCCAGTCCCCAAGCTGCTGCAGGCGGTTCCCCCGCACCCCGCCTCCTCTCACCGCCTCGGTTTTAACCATGTTTTGCTTTTGTGCTGCTTGGGGAAGAAACCACTTCATTCTCCACACTTATAGAAAAATACTAGGGTGCATGAAGTGAGGTGCCCCAAAGTATTCCTTTTGGGTTTGCTTTGAGGCTTTGAAACAGGGTCTCACTGGGTAGCCCAGCTTGACTTAGAACTCATGACAAATCTGCTTCGGCTAGCATCCTCGACCCCCCCCCCCCCCATTAACATGGGGGTTCAACCACATGGATGTCAACAAAAGCAGCTCCAAGGGAGAAGAGCTGTCAGAACAATGCCCTGTTTATGCATACTGGCTGCAACCACAGGGATTCAAGGGACTGTGTTAGGCTGAAAGCTGCCTTGAAGTTGATGATGGATACATGTGCAGTAGAATAACAACTTACATTTGATATCGAATTTTGACTGCATCTCCCCGTCCCCTTGCGACTGATTCCACCCTCCCCATCACTTTAATCCAGAGTAGACATTCCTTCAGCCTCCCTAGCTGAGGAAAGGGACTGCCAGTGGCTGTGGCAGGCTGAGTAGGGGTCAGTGGTCTGAGGTTGAGTTCCTCGCCCTATTTTGGGGATACAAGGTGTGGATCAGTTGTAAACACGTCGTAGGGTGCACATTTAAACTTGTGGTCACTGAGACGGTAGCGGCTGCCTTACAGAGTGTTTTGTATGGACCAGCAGAACAATTAAGCACTTTCCTTTAATTATTTTATCATTGTAATAACTCTTTGAGGTGGTTGGGTTTATTATTATCGTCATTTAATAGTTTTGGAGACTAAAGCTTGGAGTTATTAAGCAATTCACATAAGATCCCACAATTAGTAAATACCAAAGTGCATTCTAATCACCCAGGTGGCTGATCCTCTAACCACTCTTTAAAATTTTTTTAAATTAATTTTTAAGGTTAGCATATAAACTAGTGGTTTTTATCATGACATCTTCATATGCACATGTCATTATACTGGGTTCTGATTAGGTCCTCCCTCTCCGGCCTCCCTCAACTGGTCCCTGCCTCCAAGGATTATATTCTTCTTCACAGCATCATAACCCAAATGCTCCAAAGTCTTAAGTGTTTTGAGCACTGCACAAAATGGTTTTGTGAGCCTGAAGTTTCAGGACCAGGTTGCCTCTGCTCTGTTTGATTTTTTGGGGGGACAGGGTTTCTGTGCATAGCCCTGGCTGTCCTGGAACTCACTCTGTAGACCAAGCTGGCCTCAAACTCACAAAGATCCACCTGCCTCTGCTTCCTGAGTGCTGGGATTAAAGGCGTGCACCACCACTGCCCGGCTGCCTCTGCTCTTTGTTTTTTTTTTTTTCTTTCTTTCTTTTTTGACACAGTAGAAAATTCTACATGTTGAAACTCTTTCACACACAACCAGTTAAAAATAGCATATGAAATTGCTTCTGGGTTGTGTGTAGAATATCGATGTGAAACAAATGAATTTGTGCAGAGGCTTGAGTAGGTCCTAATATATCTCCTTGTATATATGCAAATGTTCCACTATTTTAAAAACATGAAATTTGGTGGGGCATGGTAGTACACACCTTTGATGCCAGCACTTGGGAGGCAGAGGCAGGCTATGAGCTATGAGCTCAAGGCCAGCCTGGTTTGGGCATAAAGGATACTCAACTGACATTGCCTTTTTAGAATATGATTGATTGAGATCTCAGCGGTTCCCAATCTTTATTTTATGGGTTAGATACACAAGGAGTTTGCAGACAAGGTGGCTGTGCTTGGTGGGATGTAGGATTGTGGCTCAAAATGATCCATTGTATGGAAGAGTTGACCTGAAACAAAAGAGAAGACAAGAGGAAGACAATGCACAGGAAAGGAAAATGAAAGGAAGAGAAGGCCTGCCGGTGGTGGCACATGCCTTTAATCCCAGCACTCGGGAGGCAGAGCCAGGCGGATCTCTGTGAGTTCGAGGCCAGTCTGGGCTACAGAGTGAGTTCCAGGAAAGGCGCAAAGCTACACAGAGAAACCCTGTCTCAAAAAAAAAAACAAAAAACAAACAACAACAAAAACCAAAAAAAAGAAAGGAAGAGAAAGAGGAAGAATACACTCTATTTCCAAATAAATGAGTGTCTCCTAGGTGTTAGGATCCTGCCCTCACTCCTCTGGTATGGTGTCTTACGTCATCAATGGGCACAGGTGACTATGTACCTGCCTTAAAAAGCTGGAGGTGGACCCCCAGTCACTCTCTCTGTTTCCTCTCTGCTCTCTGCTCTGCTCCGCTCTCTCCCCCATCTTTCTCTCACCAGGCCTGGTCCCCTTCTCCCCCACCCCTTTTCCCTCCTAATAAAGCTCTAAAAGGTACCACCGGGTTCTGTGGTGACCGTGACCTTTCCATGCGGTAACCAGCGCTTGACACCAACCAGTGAGGATTGCTATCACTAGGTGCCAGCAGCCGGTAAAGCCTTCTGCTAGACATTGGGAAGCAATAGCGTTAAAATGAAATATATCTTTGTTATTGGGAAACTTTTAGCTTAGTGGGCAAGACTGAGTACCTTCAACACTTAGCCACATCCGTAAGTTTCAAATTATATCTCCTACTTAATGCCACGAAGACAAAATTCACAGGACTTAAACCAAAGTAATAAGAAGGTCCAGTCTCCCTCTCTAGTGAGATGGGAGGGCAGAGATGTTTTAAAAGGTGGGGCTGATCCTGGTTGTCTGAAGTGAGTAAAAGTCACCTTGGTTTTTCAGCCAAGGAAGTTCAGAACCATCAGGGACGTGATTTTTATATTTCAACTCCCCTCTCCCTATCCATGACCCACCCATGGCTTGTTCTAATTTTAACCTCCTTCTCCTGGTCCAGTGCCTCTTTCCATACACCATGCTCCTAAATCACTGTCACTTCCTCTCAGGAACAGTTTTCACTGGGCGGTTGTCTGCTCAAGGGCTCATTTGTCAATGGCTCGGCTTGGCAAAACATCTGGAAGCCAGCTGCTGAACCTCGACTTCCCTTCAGCTTCCTGTTCACCCCCAGAAGGCTTTTCTGAACCAAATGTCCACTGTGCCCTGTACCACTCACCAGGCTCATGGTCTTTTGGCTTATAGATTATTTTGGCATTATTCTTTTTATTATAGGCAAAGTATATAGTTAGATAAAACAGAGAAGAACACAGAGAAAATAATTTAATTTTATTTTCACTCTATAGTAGAAAAGACTGGAAACACTCAAATTTCTGAGATAGAATGGCACAAGGCTGGTAATTACACAGCATTATGGGATATCTTATTTCATGGTTAATGCTGATCTCACTTGTGGTAATACTGGTTTCCAAGCGATTTTATTTTTTAAGGTGCAAAAACCTGATCAGTTTCTAGTCCTACAGCCATTAGGAGTTATATTGAGTTGGAAATTGAGAGATTGTTATTTTTATCAGGAATTTGCTACAACTGTCAGAATTTCTCCTGATGGGCTTCTTGTATTTGGATTTAAGGACTCAGGAGTTCAGGGGTGTCTACTGTCACCAGAGAGAAAAACATACATACTCAAAACATGCTCCTGTTTTACTTATTCCCATGAAAGCAAAAGGCACACAGCCAGGACCAAGACTATGGTGATATTTAATTTGTGCTGAAATGTGGTGATATTTTATTTGCATGTTAATAAATAAAGTTTGCCTGGAAATCAAAGGGAATAGCAAGCCATTTTAAGGAAAACACAAAAGTCAGGCAGTGGTAGCACATGCCCTTAATCTGATCACATGGCAGGCAGAGTCTCTGTGTGTTCAAGGACACACTAGGGAAAAGCCAAGTGTGGTGACACACGCCTTTAATCCCAGTACCAATCATTGAGATCTGGAGGTCTATATAGATGGGCAATGACAAGGAAGTGAGGTGGCTGGGCTAAGAGCCAATGAGAGGGCAGAACAGCAAGGCAATAAAAGCCTGGGTAGACAGGAAGTAGCTCTCTTGGGAAGCTATGATGGCGTGGTGAGTTAAGACTAGCTGGCAGCTCTCACTGTTTCCCTGATCTCTAAGGCTCCGTGTTTCTTATTTAATAAGACCATTTGGAAATTTGTCTACACAAGACAAACAAACAAACAAAAACAAAAAACCAACACCAGCATCCAGCGGCAGAATTTACTGTTTCCTTTTAGGACACGCTGGAGATGGGTGATGTTGCTGGTTGAGCCCCGTTCCCCATCACCTCAAGGCATTGAGCCCAGTAGCTGCTGCACACGCAAAATGGCAAAGGATGCCACATTTTCAAAAGAATGAGTGTCCCTTGTCCCTGGTAAGCGTTCCCTGCCTGAGGTACACTGAGGATTCTTCCTAGAAGCATCTGCCAAGCACTTGAAAGGAATCCTGAGGACTGCCCTGACCCCTTTCAGCCTGAGCTTTCATTTCTGGGTAACTGCTGTAGAGTGTTTGCTGTGTCTCCCAAGATAGAGTTATAGGAATTTCATTATTGAGAAAGGTCAAGTGGAAACTGTTACTAAGACAGAAAGTGATGCTTCCCAAAGGATAGAAGTCAAGGCAAGCAACATGCATTCTGTAATTCATTTAGGCAACACTAGTCACCAGTCCTGGGCTGGGGCCCAAGCACATAGTGTTGAGCAAAGCCCCAGGCCTGTCGTAGTGGGGCACCCTGTCTGCTGGGGAGGGGAGTGATCAAAGTGGCCATACAGGTATGTGATGATAACTGTAGCAAGTGCCAAGTGCAAGGTAGGGAGATGGGGGAGTAGAAATGAGTTCTGGGCAGTCTGTCTTGAAAGGCATTGGCTTTCTTGTCCCTTGCATTTGACTATCTTCTGCCCACGTCTTTGCTGTCTGCTCTGGAACATAGACACTTAGTAGGGCAAGACTAGGAATAAGTTCAGCCCTTGGTGTGGAGCTCCTGACTGGCTTCTGGCCCCTGCTGGAATCAAACCCTGAGCTCTCAAGACATGCTGGTTGCCCTCTGAAAACTTTGCAACATCTAAATTTATCTCTAAGGTGCTTTTGACTAGGAAGCATAGTAGCAGTTAAGGGCGACTGCACTTAATCACGTGTTGTAGTCACATGATCTCATTTCCTCCACAAAGGAGCTGTTCTTTCTTAGTTCCCATTTACAGGGGAGGGAGTAGATACGGCTGGTGCTTCATCCTTCCAGTTCCCACATCGTGACGCTTAATATATATTTTCATGACTCAATTCTATGCTTCATCTATGAACTTTATATAGGTGTACCCAGTGAGAACCACTACATAAAAATAATTATTGTGCAGTGAATGAATACATGAACACATGCGTTGTGACAAAGGAAATCTGTGTTCTGGTGGCAGAAAAGACTTCGTCCCAATTTCCCAGGGTCTTATCACCAAACAAGTCTCAGATGGGCAGGATTCAAGGCAATGAAAATGTCAAGGGCCAACCCAGTTTTTCACATGCCTAGACTGAAAATCTATAAAAGGCATGTGAAAACATACCATGCTTATCTTAAGTCATTCCTCCAAAATTGCTACCTCTACCTCTGACTTGTCAGCTCTGTGACCAGAAGCCCTGGAAGGAAGACCTCCCCACTTCCTACCTTATTTTCCTGATCTCCCTCATGTTGAGACGATTTCTCAGTAAAGTTCTCTTACATATTGGAGCTAAGACCTTTAGGGTTAGAACCCTGACTTCATCGTGACAGAAGCAAGGTGGGGTTGGTATCAGCCACAGAGTACCCAATGTCCTGACCTCACTCTCTTGGTTAGGGGTATTATTGCTGTGATGAGACACCATGACCCAGGCAACTTATAAAAGAAAGTATGCCGGTGGTGGCACATGCCTTTAATCCCAGCACTCAGGAGGCAGAGGCAGGCAGATCTCTGTGAGTTCAAGGCCAGCCTGGTCTACAGAGCAAGATCCAGGAAAAGCACCAAAGCTACACAGAGAAACCCTGTCTCAAAAAAACCAAAAAAAGAAAAAAAAAAAGAAAGTATTTAATTTGGGGACTCAAGTTCCAAAGGGTTAGTGTCCAGGAGCATCATGGCAGGGAGCATTGCAGCAGGCAGGCAGGCATAACGCTAGAGCAGCAGCTGAGAGCTTACATCTGATCCATAAGCAGGAGGCAGAAAGAGAGAGCTAACTGAAGATGGTGTGGGCTTTTGAAACCTCAAAGCCTGCCCCCATGATATACCTCTTCCAATAAGGCCACACCTCCTAATCCTTCCCAAACAGTTTCACCCACCGAGGACCCAGTGTTCAAGCATATGAACCTATGGGGACATTCTCATTCAAACTACCGCACGCTCCTTCTCTGTGCTCTGTGAACTGTGTTCACCTTTGCTCTGCGGTGTGTGTCCAATGCCTTACTTGTCAGCAGCACCCCATTGTTGGCTCTCCACTGGCCAGGGAAGACTTAGGCCAAGAGAGTGTAACAAATTCTTAGACCCTGGGGCCTTTTGACTACACCATCTGTACTAAGAAGGTAGATACCATTGGATTTTAGACAGAATCTGATGTTCTCTGTTCTGGGCCTTTGCTTTGGACCCAAAACAGAACAAGGAAAACTGGAGAGTTGGACCATGAACCTGTGACTTCCTGTTGTTATAACACCCCTTCCCTGGTCACTTTTCTGGGGTGTTGAGTTTCCTGATCTAACAGCAATTCAAGGAATTGTACTTGGTTAACTGTGTAGCTTGGTTAGCTATGATTGCTAAGGTGAGGGGTTTGGAGTTAGGGCTGAATTGGATGTACTTGACATTGCCTCCAAACATGGAGATTAGCACTTCAGGTTTCATTATACCATCCTCCCACACCCCAATATTTTAAGTGAATGGTTATCTGGATAAGGTAAACCACATAGAGTTCACACAAAGTTTTCTCATTGTGAATGATGAGTAATGAAGAGGAAAAGTTGGAGTTGTGTTGTGGAAGGTCTTTCTATACGCTGTGAATATGTGTTGCTCTGATTGGTTGATAAATAAAGCTGCATTGGCTTATGGCAAGGTAGATTAGAGGGAGGTGGGAAGTCCAAGCAGAGATACAGGAAGAAGAAAGCCAGAGGCAGAGAGATGCTAGCCCACCCCGTCAAAGGATGCCAGCAAGACCAGTAAAGCCATGGAACACATGGCAAAACATAGATTAATAGAAATGGGTTAATTTAAGATATAAGAGCTAGGTAGCAAGAGGCCTGCCATAAGCCATACAGTTTGTAAATAATATTAAGCCTCTGAGTGATTATTTTATAAGAGGCTGTGGGACTGTGTGACTGGGCAGGACCAGAGGAACTCAGGAGTGGAAAACCTTCCAGCTACAGAGCTGGTGTGGAAGGAGTCTTGAATTTACTGCTTCAAAGGGGAAAATAATAATAATATGAACGGTTCAACATTATCTTCATGCTATTGCACAGAGGAAATGGACTCATTGTGGAAACTATGGAAGAGCCACAGAATGCTTGTAAATATAGCCACGGGCATTCTGAGGGGTTCTGTTTTCCTAGTGCTGGAGATCGAACCCCAGGCTTCATGCTCACTAGGCAAGCACTCTCCCACAGGCTTTACAACCCTAGTCCCAGCACTGAGCTTCTGAATGGATGTGGAGCCAGGAAGTGGTTCTGCCTGGTCATCTCTGTGTAACTTTAGGAGAGTCTCTCAGTCTTTTAAACCGCATGCATTCTCTTTTGCCAAAGGGCTGATAGGCTGAGTTAGATGATCAGCGGGGTGTTTTCTCTCTGGCTTGATGAAATTCTGTAACTACTAAGGAAGCTAGTACAATCTGTTGTTTTCAGTGAAGTGAAGCAGGTTTCTGGGCTGTCACCTGAAAGGAATTTCTTAAGCCACAAGCCCCATGAGTCACAGCTTCAATGAGACAACCCACAACTGAATTTAGATTACATTTTAAGAAGCCAAATCCCCTGGAGTCAGTCTGAATGGATTTAATCTGATGACTATGACAAAAGGACTTTCCAAAAAAAATACAAAAGGATCAATGATAATATTAAAAAGATAATTCTAGTAATATTACTGTCTCACAAGTAAAAGAGAAAACTTCTGATTATTAGCTATTTGGGGGTTCAATTCTTTTCTAAACCATTGTAAACTATGGGGAGTCAGGAAAAAGACATCTCAGAACCCTGCTAAGGACTGTGGCAGCTACAGTATCAGGAAGCACCACTGCCCAGGGCTCAGAAAGCAGCAAGAACAACGTTATGATTTAGTACAAAAGAGATTTCTCCAGCGAGGTGGCTGCTCTGCCACCCCTTAGGTGGCGGGGGTGGGCTGGGGGTTGGAGGTGGGAACACACCTCAGGCCTCACTTGTGTTTGGGGAGCAGAACTCTGGAGGCTGGACATTGTAAGAAGCACCTGTCTGTAGGAGAAGACTCAGTAAGCACAGGTCGGGAAAGGCCCTCAAAAACCTTTGCAGAAATGACCCGGAAGGACTGCAGAGCGGCCTCAGGGGTCACAGTGCTTGCTGCTCTGCAGTGAGGTTGGGATCAAGTCCCAGCTCTCTGCTGCCTGTAACCCTAGCTCCAAGGGACCTGATTATCTTCTGGCCTCCAGAACACACACACGCACACACACACACACACACACACATTCACTCTAAATAAACCCTAAAATTATGGGGAGTGGTTCAAGTAAAGACTCTTGCTACTGAAATCTGAGTTTGATTCCTGAGTCCCACGCAGAGGAAGGAGGGAACCAGCTCCTGACACTTGCTCTCTGACCTCATCTACACACATACACAAATAAATAAACGTAACAGTCATAAAAAGAAAATGACGCAGGGTCGCAGTGGCGCACGCCTTTAATCCCATCACTTGGGAGGCAGAGCCAGGCGGATCTCTGTGAGTTCAAGGACAGCCTGATCTACAGAGCAAGCTCCAGGACAGGCACCAAAACTATGCAGAGAAATCATGTCTCAGAAAAAAAAAAAGAAAAGAAAATGATAAAGACACCTTCAGAAGGAAGGGTGTTTTGTGTTAATTTATCAGCCTCTAATTAGGAATAAGATTCAAATGTGTTCTCTCTGTCAAGTGTGAAGATTCTGTCATGTGACTTCTGTTCCCCAATACCGCTTCTGTCTGCTAAAGGCAGGAAAGCATGAGCCCTCAGTGTGGGTCCGTCCCAGGGTCCTGGAGCCGTCTCTCAGGCCCAATGGGCCTCTCCATCCTGCTACACTTTGGTCATTCTCTTGGTATGATCATGGTGCACAGTTTCTGAACCTACTAGCTTAGTTCTGGGAAGTAGTAAAATAAACTCAACAAAAGGAACCATGGCCAGGTCCCTGGTGTTCAGGGGAAATAATTTTGAACTAAATACAGGAATTACATGATGTGAAATGGGAGCTAACCACTTTCTATGGAAAATGTGACTTTTTTTAGCACCCAATGACACACATGTGCAGCGCTTACCAAGCTGGTAGTTACCAGTCAAGGCCTTTGTTGTCGCTTTTGATTACAGACATTATAACTTCTTATATTATACTGACTGACATAGATCAACAGCATCTTAATTACCATGTAAATATGATTTCATCATTTCTAGCACACCATTGATTTAAATGTGTGAAGATGTCTTTTGAATGCCCTATGTTGGGGTTCTTATACAGAACACAAGGCACTCGCTTTTCCAGTATAAAACTAAGTTGGAACTCTGCGACCCACTGGTCGAGCTCCGGGAAGAATACCTTCATCTGGCCATGGTCCATGACCAGAGCATTCTCAGTGGCTTTCTCCCCACAGAGAAGTGTTTGGAAAGTTCTAGCAAGTCTGGCTCTTTGCCAAGCAATGAGGGGTGCATTTTCTCCTTGTCAATTGAATGAAACACCCCTTGGCAGATCCACCCGTGGAAGGCCCCAGGAACAGCTGGGTGGAATTAAATGGCATTTATGCCTGTATTGGTTATGGCCAGAAGCCAGGAATTCTACAGACAAGATGCTTACAGTCTACAGCACACAAGAGGGGCGAATTGGTTGTGGCTAGAGCTGCACCCTCACTGTGGACAGGATGCAAATGGTTAATTTTTCTATTAAAGAATGTGGTGGGGCTGTTCATTTCTCACTGCAGGCTCAGCTTTCCAGATACTCGAGTAGCTTTCACATGTCTACACAAGAAAAGGGGATTCAACAAATACACCACAGATTCAGGTCCTCCAGGCAACTGATCCAGCCAAAAATGCCCTTCGGCATGTGTCCTCAGACCCATGAAGTCATTACCCAACTTGTTCACGTGGTAACAATGTATTCACTTTATTGCCTATTTAGTTACTGGCTTTTGAGGTAGCTGATCTCAAACTTACAATCCTCCTGCCTCAGCCTCCAGAGTAGCTGGGAGTACAGGCTTGCACTACCATGCCAGGCTTTACGCAGCATTTGAGCACAGGTTTAGAATCAGGAAGGCTTGCAGTTAGGGAGTTATCATTTCTTCCCCACAGACAGATACAAAGATCATCTGGGAGACGAGATGCAATGAACAGCTGAGAATCTTCTGCAGTGGGAACCAGGTTTCTCAGATGACAAGCTGACAATGTGAAATGAAGGGAGCTCCTTATGCCCATAGAACTGAACACAGAATTCAGAACAAGACCCAGATGTCAGAAGAAATTAATTATGCAGTAAATTTTGTGGCTCAAATCAGTGAAGAAGACACAGGTTATTCAAGACATTGTATGGCGCAATTTAGGAAACAACGAAGTACAATTTTACACTTTAGGATGTACATTCTGTCTAGATCTTCATGGACTGTCATCTGAGAAATCTTTTAGGATGGATTCTAGCCATGAACTAGATAGCGGGATCATAGGTGTTTCAGCTAAATATTTGTCTCAAAACATTGTTTCACATGTAATCAAACACATTTGTAGAACAGAGTCTCCATAGAGTATAGACTCAGTGTGTTGTAGAGTGTAGACTCAGTGTGTTGTAAGAGTGTATAGAGTATAGATTCAGTGTGTTGTAGATTCTGTAGAGTGTAGACTCAGTGTGTTGTAGATTCTGTAGAGTGTAGACTCAGTGTGTTGTAGACTCTGTAGAGCGTATACTCAGTGTGTTGTAGATTCTGTAGAGTGTAGACTCAGTGTGTTGTAAGAGTGTGTAGAGTGTAGACTCAGTGTGTTGTAGATTCTGTAGAGTGTAGACTCAGTGTGTTGTAGATTTTGTAGAGTGTAGACTCAGTGTGTTGTAGATTCTGTAGAGTATAGACTCAGTGTGTTGTAGAGTGTGTAGAGTGTAGACTCAGTGTGTTGTAGAGTGTGTAGAGTATAGACTCAGTGTGTTGTAGATTCTGTAGAGTGTAGACTCAGTGTGTTGTAGATTCTGTAGAGCGTATACTCAGTGTGTTGTAGAGTGTGTAGAGTATAGACTCAGTGTGTTGTAGAGTGTGTAGAGTGTAGACTCAGTGTGTTGTAGAGTCTCTGTAGAGTGTACAGGTATGCTCTTGGAAACAGAAGTGTTGACCACTTAACAGTATAAACTTTCTCCTTTCGCTCTGTGATTCTTGGAGTCTATCCTGCTGTCAGTAGGAAGGCTAGATCTAACTGTGTATTATTTCTTGGAAGATTCGCACACCTCCTCTCTGACTGACCCCAGCACCTTCGTTCTCTGCCTTCCGCACTACGGAGTTCTCACTTTGCTCATGTAACTGACTCTCCCTCATTTGGCATAGGGTAACTCTCAATTTATCTCACTCTACAGCTGACCTAGTTCATCTCAAGGGCTGTTTGTGTGAGATTTACTTCTAGCCACTAAGACTTGAGAGAGAAAGAATTGTAGGAAAACACCTGAAATTTTTTTTTTTTACTCTTATAATATCAAAAGGAGGACAAACATCGCTCCTTTTCCATTTTGTAAGGCATTTTCCAATGTGCTTGGAACTCCAGAACCAAATGACCGTCTTTTACTGGTGAGAGGAGGCAGCCAATGGTGAGGACACCAAAGATGAAGCCAACTGCTGTGTGTGGCAGAGCAGGAAGGTGAAGGGAGCCATGACCCATGTCACCGATGTGTTGAATGAACTCCTCGCAGCCATTTCTTCATTACTGAGTCAGGTGTGACACAGCATCCTAGAAAGTGGTCCATTGATGTTCATAGACTAAGAAGACATCCTTCAGGAGAGGTCTTGACATTGTCTTCAGGTGGGTTGTCTGGTCTCTCAGAACTGCTTTTGTCACGTCTTGTGGGCTAACTCTGGTCAGCACCACTAAAGCAGAGTTATGACCAGGATGTTTAAGTAGTTGGGGAAGTACTAGATGGAACACTAAAAGGGAGGTATGTTAAAACTTACAATATGATTATTATTATTTTAAGACATGATTTCTCTGTGTAGCTCTGGCTGTCCTGGAACTCACTCTGTAGACCAGGCTGGTCTTGAACTCACAGAAATCCACCTGCCTCTGCCTCCCGAGTGCTAGGATAAAAGGCATGTGCCACCACCTCCTGGCTTAAATCTTATTTTAAGTTGAAACATTTTCTTTCTTTTTTTTTTTTTTTTTTTTTTTTTTAAGATTTATTTATTATACATACAGTGTTCTGCCTGCATGCCAGAAGAGGGCGCCAGATCTCATTACAGATGGTTGTGAGCCACCATGTGGTTGCTGGGAATTGAACTCATGACCTCTGGAAGAACAGCCAGTGCTCTTAACCGCTGAGCCATCTCTCCAGCCCCTTTCTTTCTTTTTTTTAAAACATAATTGTTTATTGATTCTTTGGGAATTTCACATCATGCATCCCAACCCTTCTCATTTCCCTGTTCTTCCATATTCGCCCCTTACCCCCATAGGATCCCACGAAAAAGAAAATTTTAAAGATATTAATTAAAAAACAAAACCAACCAAACAAAAACCCAGTTTACTCCTCTGTCTTTCCCACATCCCCAACACCTCTTCATTTGTCTCAGGGGCACTGGGAACTGTGGTGTGTCACCCAGGATTTACCCTTTTGTCCACTCAGCTTTGCTTGCAAATGTTCATTGCAATGAATTTTTGGTCTGCTTCAAGGCCTCGGGCTTCTGGCACACCATCATCACTGGACCCTCACCAAAACTCCTCTCAGATATCCTGTTGCCCCGAGTTATGGCATTCCTGCGGCTATGGTTTCTAGGATCTGTCCCTTTATGCACTCTGGCTGGTCATAGATAGGGAATATGTTGGGGTGGGCAAACTCAAAGCCCTGGCTGTGTGCCTGGGTAGTAGCTGATTTGATCAGTCTGGACCTCTGGAGCTGCTCCCCTTAGGAAAGGGATGGAGCTAGCTTTTCTACGTGCATGTCATCTGGGCCAGCTAGCACATACCAGTGGCAAGGGATGGGACCCTCTCTCCTGAGTGTGAGGCCTGCTCTCCTGTGAGGGGCAGAGCTAGCTCTCCTGCTGCAGTGGCGAGCAAGGGGCAGGGCCAGCTTCCCCAGGGCCAGCAAAGCCAGTGGTACTGGCTCGGCACGGCCTTTGGATTTCATCACTCATGGCACTTATGGCCCCCTGCAGTAATGTGGGCCATGGAGATCAACACAGACTCCAGCTGCAGTAGGACCACAGACCTTGGCAGCAGCTTTGGCACAGATGTCACCACGGCCCCGGTGGCAGTACTATCCAAATGACTATGGCCCAAATCACTATGCCACTATGGTGGCAGCATGGCCCTTGGACACTGACATGATCTCAGGTGGCTGACTAGAACCCAGGTATCCACATGGCCCTTGGTGGTAACAGGAGCCACAGACATCAACTCAGACCTTGACTGCTGTAGGGCAAAAGAGTCAGTCATGACCCTTGGCAGCAACTCGGGCCCAGATGTCATCAAGGCCCTGGATAGCTGTAGAGGCCACTCAGATTATCATGACCCCTGTGGCAACACAGCCCTCGGACACCAACATGGCTACAGCTAGTAGCTCGGACCCCAGGCATCCGTGTGGCCTTTGGTGGCAGCATAGGCCATAGATGTCAACACAGACTCCAGCTGGGGTAGGACTGCAGACCCAGACTTCACTATGGCCACCCCCATCATCCTGTTCCTCACTGCCTTTTCTTCTTCTTCAGTTCCGCCTCTTTCCACAGCACCTGAACAGGTCTGCTTCTATTTCTCTCGCATATATTTGCTCATCATAATGGTGTCCACCCAGGCAGGCCTGTGGGTGTCTTCCACCGCCTGGTGCATGAGGGAAACATTTTCTTACACCTCAGATAGGATTGTCTGTAATTTTACTTTCTTGGCATTAATGGAAGCAAACCTATCAACAACATACTCAAAATCTAGCTGGGCGGTGGTGGCAGCTGCCGCCTTTAATCCCAGCACTGGGAGGCAGAGGCAGGCGGATCTCTGTGAGTTCAAGGCCAGCATGGTCTACAGAGTGAGATCCAGGACAGGTACCAAAACTACATGCAGAAACCCTGTCTCAGAAGAAAAAAAAAAACTATTTCAGAAAAAAAAATTAAAATCTGCATATAGAGGTGCATGATCTTATTGCCATGACATTGCTGAGTTTTGATTTTATTTGAAATATTGATTGAGTGAGGAGTGTAGTCAGACTTTCCTTTGTGGAATCGCCAGACAGCAAATAACAACATGGAGATTTCTTATTAATTATGAAAGCTTGGCCTTTAGCTTAGAGTTGTCCCCAACTAGCCCTTCCAACTTCAGTCAACCTGTTTCTACTAATCGACGTTCTGCCACGTGGCTTTTTACCTCTCCTCCATTTTGTATTTGTATGTCTGACTTGGTTGAGTCTCCACGGTGCCTCTTTGAACCTAGATTCATCTCCTGCTCCTCTCTCTCCCCAGAAATCCCACCTACCCTCTCCTGCCTAGCTATTGGCTATTCAACTCTTTTTTTTTTTTTTTTTTTTCCAGAGGTGAGGACCGAACCCAGGGCCTTGTGCTTGCTAGGCAAGTGCTCTACCACTGAGTTAAATCCCCAACCCCGGCTATTCAGCCAGCTCTTTATTAAACCAATCAGAAGGTGCCTTAGGCAGGCAAGGAAGGACAGAGACACATCTTCACACAATGAGTTCAAATATCCCACAAGAAGTCACATTTTGTAGAGGCTTACAAAGACAAACCCATAAGGCTGCGTATTTCCCACCAGATCCAATCAGGGGCAAGTGTATATCCTGACATACTTCCTGCTTGTGTACCTCCCACCTGCATGTGATCAAGTACATCCAGTGCAGTGGGACCAGACAAACTTGTTTAGAGTGAAAACTTGTGGCTTGTTATCTTACATAAAATGCCCCCAGCATTCCAGGAATTATCTGTCCTTGGGCAAGGGGCTTACAATTTAGAGGCATTTTTGTTTTATGGTTCTCTTAGACACAGTAATTAAAACCTAAAACACAACTTGAGCTCTCACAGCACCTCGGTTAGCCTTTTGTCCTGGGCTTGAGACATAACAATACCGGCACTTGGGAGACAGACGCAGGCCTGTCTCTGTGAGTTTGAGGCCAGCCTGATCTATATAATGAGTTCCAGACAGCCAGGGTGGTGTAGTGAAACTCTGTCAAGACAACAAAACCCAAAACAACCTGGGGTGGATAGGGGAGAGTCGGGGAGGGGAGGTAAACAGCATCAAAACTCATTATATGAATGGCTTGAAATCCTCAAAGAACTAATAAAAAGTAGGGGAATTAGAACCAAGTTTAATAGTGCATGTATAAAATGCCATAATGAAATCCATTACTTTATATGCTAGCTTAAATTCATGTTTTAAAAGAAAAGTAAAATGCATTCAGAAAAAAAAAAAAAGAGGATCTGTCAAATACGGCCTATTTGGTATCTCTTTATGTTTTCTATCTGAGGTGCATGCCCCACCCCCTCACCTCAGACCTGCTTATCCTGGGGCACACGACCCACCTGAGCACATCGTCCAGATGTGCAGATGTGTAGGGCAGGAGAATCTGAGGATGGGACCAGAGTGTCTGCTGTTTTCTTTGGGGGACATAAAACTCCCCCAAATCTAAAGGTATCTACTTTCTCACAGATTCGCTGAGTTGTTTGTCCTGTTTTCCTTTCTGCCTTACTTAACATCTCCATAACGGACAAAAGAAGCCCTCCCTCCCCACCCACCCCTTCCCCACCCCAGGGGGGGTGGTGGTGGCAGGGGGAACCCCAGCTGAATAAATCCTACAACAATTCTGTGTGTGGAACTTTGGAACGATTTAGAAACACACAGCAAAAGAAGCACCAGTTGTTTATTCTAGATCAAGTCAGCAGATTGTCAACGCCCAAGGCCATGCATGTAAAAAGCTCTTTGGAAGTTAAATCTGTTTTATTGTAACAGCAAGTGTTTTATCTTTTCCAACCCACTGGCGACTGAAGTGTTTTTCTGCAGTCAGGCCTGGACAGGAGAATTTGCAGATAAGTACCCTCTTACAGCACTCTGGAGACTGGGGCTGCCCAGGGACTTGCCGGAAGAGGCTATTTGGTGGATTTTGAATAAGGGCAGCAAAAAGCAAATGGACAGAGTCCTTCCTCAACCCATTTAGGTCGGCATGAAGTGGAGTTTACATTCAGGCCTCAGATGACCTTTTGGAGATAGGCTTCAAATAGATTAGTAAGTACTACAGTGGCAATTTAAAAAATCAAGATCAGTGGGAAAATGTCACTTTCTCGCTTAGAAGCATCTGGGAAGGCAGGAGGCTTGCACTGTGGCCGTTTTACTCTACAGCTTGTGTACACAAGGCAAGCCATGGCCCGGCCCAGGTTTTGCGTTCCCGGCCTGTAGTCTTTTCTCTGCTGTCAGACCACCAGCTCATTAGTATTTAAATCAGCTCATAAATATTTCCTGGAAATTCTCAGGCGCTTAAGCTTCACTGCTATTCATCTTGTTCTCTTTTAGTCTTCCTTCTGCCCGTATTTCATAGGCTGATGCATTGTGGGAAGGTGGCTCTCATGGCATATTAATCTTACTGGCGTGTGGCTATGGAAAAGGAAGGAAGTCCTGTTGGAGGATGGAGACAGAAGTGGAGAACGGATGTGGAAAGACATTTTACTCCATTTCCTTTGTACAAATATAATTATCTAATGATGGACCATGAAAGTCTGAATAAAATAAAAACAACTCCAAAGCCAGAGTCAAGGCAATTCAAGCTGAATGAATGTTTCTTTTTCATGGACTCTTTGGAAGCTTTGAAAAGGGGAAACAGTTCACTGGGGGGCAGGCCCTGTGGGTGCCCCCACTGGGGAGAAGGTTGTGTGGTTACAACCCATTTCTGTTTGGCACGAGAGCTGTAATTCTAATCATCAAATAATGATGTCAGGAAGGGGTCGGTTCCATCCTGGTATTCTGTATGGCTCCTCGCATTCTGCCAGAGTTCAACTGCAGAGAACACGGTCTACAGTCTGTAAGGTGCTCGGCAATGAGGATGTCCACAAAAGATTTGTCTTTTGATTATGCTCTGTTTATTTACACACAAACATTCCTTATAGCTTTTTTTTTTTTTTTTTTTTTTTTGGTTTTTCGAGACAGGGTTTCTCTGTGTAGCTTTGCGCCTTTCCTGGAACTCACTTGGTAGCCCAGGCTGGCCTCGAACTCACAGAGATCCGCCTGGCTCTGCCTCCCGAGTGCTGGGATTAAAGGCGTGTGCCACCACTGCCTGGCAGCATTCCTTATAATACCATGCTAATATATAAAAGTTAAACAGACATCTCACCAAGTGGGGGAACAGTTGTTTGGGCAGAAATGCCGTTGGGGAATTTTCTTTGGTGAGGTCCCTTCAGAAGCTCGCAGACCCAACCCAGCCGTGAAGTCCTTCAGCTGCGGCAGGCTGGGAAGATGGAGGGCCATGAGGTTCTTGAGAGAACAGGCCAACAGCTAGTGCTGACGGCCAGGCCAGGCCTGTGTGGGCCCAGCAACAATGCTGGAAGTTCAGTGCTCACCGGGGCCAGGGCCATGCACAGAGTCCCGAGTCCTCGTGCCGATGGGTATCACCACAGAAGCCAGAGAAGCCAAGTCTAGAGAGCTGGGACCTTTAGCATTTGGGAATGCTAAAGATCATTCCCGAAGTTCCAAGCTTTGTATCATTTCATTGAGGGGTAGATTTACACTATCAGGGCCCATAGCTTGGAGCTGATTCACTAGCATTTCATCACCACCTTGGGGTTCATTAACATATCAAGGCCTCTTCCTTTGCTAGGCTCCTATCTGAGCAGCTAGGTAGCTTACCAGGGGCTTGCTTCTGAGAC
The DNA here is from genome assembly GCF_007827085.1 of Peromyscus californicus insignis. Taxonomy (NCBI): domain Eukaryota; kingdom Metazoa; phylum Chordata; class Mammalia; order Rodentia; family Cricetidae; genus Peromyscus; species Peromyscus californicus. The sequence goes on along the minus strand of NW_026294469.1, from coordinate 23,714,910 downwards.
CTAGCTCCTCCCTCCCTGTCCCCCCTCTTTGGAAAATAGACTTTTTTTTCCTCATGTGATATATCCTGATCATGGTTTCCCCTCCCTCTCCTTCTCCCAGTTCCTCCCTACCTCCCCTCCCATCTAGATCCACTCCCTTCCTGTCTCTCATTAGAAAATGGTCTTCTAAGGAATAATAACAACATAAAAGATAAAACAAAAACTATTGGTGAAACTATTAAGGCCACTCCACGTAGTTGAAAGGAGATTTATTTAATGGCGTAACTTACAAATTAAGGGATAGGTAGGTTGCGGGGTCTGGGGAAGGTGTATCGCAGTCCAGTGGTGTTCTCTGGAGCTCTGCTTGGCCCACCTTCACCGTCCAAGGTCCCGGAACCGAGTGAGAGCGCAGGCCCATCCAGATCTCAGGTCTCCGGCGCCTCCCTTGGCCCCGCCTTGTAGGCGTGACAGTTGCCGAAGTCTCAATGGGGGTTGGTGCCCCGTCCCGCATTTGGTGAGACCCGAGGAGGCACCTCCTGAAAGATCAATGGGGGCGAGAGAGAAAGGAGACCAGGCGCATAAAGGAAGACAGAGTCAATCTGAGTCACGTCAAGGTCTCGTTTATTGACTGGGTGTTGAGGCTTATAAGCAGGGCTTCAGGCAGGGAGGGGAAGCAGGGGAAGCAGGGAGAGAAGAATGGAAAATTCCTAAGGGAGGGTGAGGTCGCTTTGGTCCCAGGCCCCTGCAGCTGGCTGATTAGCACGTACTCCAGGAAGTTGTACAGCCCGCGGTTAGGCCAGGAACCTGTTTTTGCAAGGTTTGATAAAGTAAGGAAGGTCACACAAAGTTCAAGACACAGCTGTCCGGAGTCGGTCCCCAACAGGTTGGAACTTCCAGATCAAAGCTGGAATGGCTCCCCACTACAAAAAACTGTAACATTGGGGTTGGACAAGACAAACAGAAGGAAAAGAGCCCAAGTGAAGGTACAAGAATCAGAGACCTAGCTGGGCAGCTTTAATCCCAGCACTCGGGAGGCAGAGTGAGGTGGATCTCTGTGAGTTCGAGGCCAGCCTAGGCTACAGAGCAAGATTCAGGACAGGCACCAAAACCACATGAAGAAACTCTGTCTCGGAACAACAACAAAAAAAGAATCAGAGACCGACTGTTTGACACAGTCAGGAATGCCATAAAAACCCTAAACTGGAGGCCATATTATATATGCAGAGGACCTGGTGCAGACCCTTGCAGGCCCTATACATGCTGCCTCAGTCTCTGAGAGTTCATATGAGCTTTGATCACATTGATTTAGAGGGCCTTGTTTTCTTGGTGTCCTCCATCCCACCTGGCTCTTATGCTCTTTCTGCCTCTTCTTCCACAGGGTTTCCTGAGCTGTGAGGGGAGGAATTTGATAGAGGCATCCCACTTTAGGAAGAGTGTTCTAAAGTCTCTCACTCTCTGCATAATGTCTCTCTGTGGGTCTCTGTATTTGTTCCCATCTGCTGCAGGAGGAAGCTTCTCTGATGATGATGGCTGAACAAGGCACCAATGTAGGTGGAACTTTCTGTCCCACCAGCAGCTCCAAAATAAACACATTGAGGCTTACATTAATTATAAATGCTTGGCCAGTAGCTCAGGCTTGTTACTGGCTAACTCTCACATTTAAATTAACCCGTATTTCTTATCTATGCTCTGCCACATGGCTTGGTACCTTTTCTCAGTACAGCTTGCTCATTTCACTTCTTCCTGAGTCTGCTGGGGACTCCTCTGACTCTGTCCTTCTTCATTCAAGCATCCTTAGTATGGTTGTCCCACCTATACTTCCTGCCTGGCTATAGGCCAGTCAGTTCTTTATTAACCTAAGAGAGCAATACATAATCACAGTGTACAGAAGGACTATTTCACAGCACACTGTGAGTTGAGTATAGCAGAATGTCATTAGGAGTCATTTTACTGTTTTTTTTTCTTTTTTTAGAATACTAGTATTTGGTTTTACCCTAGGTTCCTAGGCTATCTAATCTCTAGTTCTCAGCTATCCAAGTAGCATTGGGTATGGGTTCCATCTCATGGAGTGGACCTTAAGTTAAATCAGATATTGGTTGGTTACTCCAACAAGCTTTGTGCCACCATTACCCTTGCATATCTTGCCAAAAGGCTACCACTGTAGATCAAAAGGTTTGTGGCTGGCTTGGAGTTTATGCTTCTCTTTTGAGAACATGCAGAGTACCTTCCTGTCCCAAAGATGATAGACTGTAGGGGTGACGGCTCTATGTAGGTACCAGCTCAATTTCTCCTTCTCCGTGTTCATTGAGTTGTGTAGGTGCTGTCTTCAGCAACAGGACCTTGCTGTCAGTTTGTGGAGAACCACCTATAGTGTTAGCAACAGTCTGAGTTGTTTGAGGATTCCCATGGGACCCCTTTGGCCAGCAACTCAATTAGATGTAATCTAATTGTGTACTGGAAACTTCATTTGGTTACAAGAGAGCTAGTTGGGGCTCTGTCTTCCCCATTATTTAGTGATTTCATTTAGATCATCTTCATTCATATGTATATATGTATATATATATATATACATATATATATATATATATATATATATATATATATATATATATATATTTAGGAAGCTTCTACTGTATTAGGTTTCTATACTACCCCTCAAATGGCCCTTGTGGTGGTTTGAATGTAATTGGCCCCCATAAGCTCATGAGAGTGGCACTATCAGGAGGTGTGGCTTTGTTGGAGTAGGTGTGGCCTTGTTGGAGGAAGTGTGTCACTGTGGGGTGGGCTTTGAGGACTCATATATTCTCAAGCCATGCCCAATGTCTCAGACCACTTCCTGTTGCCTGAAGGTCAAAATGTAAGAACTCTCAGCTCCTTCTTCAGCACCATGTCTGCCTGCATGCTGCCTTGGCATGATGATAATGGACTAAACCTCTGAACTGTAAGCCAGCCATTTCGATTAAATGTTTCCTTTACAAGAGTTGCCATGGTCATGGTGTCTCTTCACAGCAATGGAAACCCAAAGATAGCCCTGAATTTTAGCTGTCTCTCCCAGTGTTCTCTCCCTCCTGCCCCTCTACCCTTCCCATTTGATTCTCCCATTCCAACCCACCTCATCTATCCATAACTATCCTATTTCCCTTTCCTAACAAGATCTGTACCCCTAGTCCCTTATATTACACCCAACCTCTAACCTCTGTGGTTCTACGGATTGTAGCTTGGTTATCATTGATTTAACAGCTAATATCCACATAAATGAATAAATATATTTGTCTTTCTGGCTCTGGGATACCTCACTCAGGATGATATTTTCTAGTTCCATTCATTTACCTGCAAATTGTAGACATGTGGGAGAGCATAGCCAGCTGTGAACCTCTGGGAGAGTCCAGAGTGGACATGACCAGACTGAGCTGGGCCATGTGGGACGGGGCAGGGGAACCAGGTGCAGCAGTCAGGAGGTCAGAGGTAACTGAAAAACGTCTGGATTATAGAGGGAGGAAGAGCTGCCCAGCCTCTGGGCTGGAGAGTTCTGGGTAGAGGGTGGGTTATGCCAGCCATACCCTGTGATAGGTAGGGACTGAGGGATGCTGGGAGAACCTGGAGGCCAGGTCTGCTTTGATATGTTAAATAGGCATGTCAGCTGTTTGTCCTGGGTTTGAAATTGAACATTCTTCTTCCCCAGTGCTGGGGTTGAAAGAGTGTACCACCATTGCCTGGGCTGTACTTGATTTTTAATTGGGTTGTTTGTTTTTTTTTGATATCTAGTTTCTTGGTTCTTTATTTGGGATATTAGTCCTCTATTGGATGTATAGTCGGTAAAGATCTTTTCCTAAGCTGCCACTTTGTCCAAATGAGTGTTCTTGGTCATGCAGAAGCTTCTTGGTTTCACGACATCCCATTTATCGATTATTGATCTTAGTGTCTGTGCTGTTGGTGTTCTGTTCAGGAAGTCTTCTCTGTGCCCATGAGTTCAAGACACTTTCTCTTCTGTCAGGTTCAGTGTATCTGGCTTTATGTTGAGGTCTTCAATCCATCTGGACTTGAGTTTTGTGTATGATGATAAGTATGGATCTATTTACATTCTTCTACATGAAGACATCCAGTTTGACCAGCACCATTTATTGAAAGATGCTGTCTTTTTTCCAGGGTGTATTTCTGGCTTCTTCTTTTTTTTTTTTTAATCAAAAATCAGGTATTGATTGGTATGTGAATTTATGTCTGGGTCTTCAATTTGATTCCATTGATCAATGTGTCTATTTTTGTATCAATACCATGCTGTTTTTATTACTATAATTTTGTAATACAACTGGAAAGGTGGCTCTTGAACAAAACTTTCTTATTTTACTTTTCCTTCCTCCCTTCCTCCCTCTCTTTCATCCCTCCCCTCCCATCCCCATTCCCTCTCTCCCTCTCTCTCTCATCTTTTCCTTTTCTGTATGTAACCTACACTTCCCTTTCTTCCTTCCTTCTCCCTGCCCCCCCCCCAGTGGTTAAGAACACTTGGAGTTCTTTTTTTAATTTATTTTTTAAATTACACTCATGATATTCATTAATTACACTCATGATATTAATTACATTTGTGGTATTCATTGATTACATTTGCAGTATTCATTCAATAACCATATTTATGATATTCATTAATTATATTAATTGTATTGATTTATTACATTCATGATATTTTCTTCCTTCCTTTCTTTCTTTCTTTCTCTCTTGTTTTGTTTTTTTCGAGACAGGATTTTTCTGTGTAGCCCTGGCTGTCCTGACTTCCTCTGCAGACCAGGCTGGCCTCAAACTCAGAGATCCACCCCCCTCCCCCAGCCCAGAAAACCTACACTTCCAATTAAATTACTAAATTTTCTTAACCCTACAAGGTTATCTGAATCCCTAACTCTGCTTATAGCAGAGGTTCCCAGCCTTGGTGCTGTGGATGTTTTGGTTTGGGTCATTATTTATTGTGGTGCCTATCCTATGCACTGTAGGATTTTTGTTTGAGAATTTCATATACATATATAATGTGTTTTGACCAAATCTACCCCCATTCCCTCTCCTCCAACTCCTCTCCTAACACCCCCAACCCCCACCCCCTTTTCCTTTCCAATTTCACATGCTCTCTCTTTTTAATACTCACTGAGTCCACTGAGTGCTGCCTGGTTTATCAGCCTCCATAGAAACTATCTACCAAACACTGTTAGGGCCTCCTTCCAATCCTAACAACCCAAGTCTCTGCAGCCTCTCCAGCAGCGAGTCTAGACAGCACCTGTAAATAGGCTTGTCAATCTAAAAGCCACGGTATTATAGGAAAGAAGGTGCCGCTTCTTTAAATTGAGCCTGTACTGGCTGTAGACCTGAGGGGTGGGATTAACACAAGGGGAGAAAGCGCTGGGCTAGAAGGGAGGTCCACAGAGAGAAGTCACTGCTCTTTCCATTGCTTAGGGTTTGTCTCAGGGTGTGGGGGCACCCAGGAGAGCTGATGGGATTTGAGTTAAAGTTTTTCTTTAAAATGTATTTTAAAATATGAACTGGTCTTCTAAATCCTTTATAGTTCATTAATTGATTAACCTATCTTTCTTCCTTTCCATCTTCTGGCCCATGGTGGTTAAATGTCTAAGAATTCTTTGAATTGTGTAAATATGCTAGAAATCCTTTCTATTGCCTGACCTTCAGTGACACTGCTGTTGACAAGCTCTACAGTTTGAATTCACCTCTTTATATCTCTACACCCATGTTTCTCTTCTGCAGATTGAAAATGAAAACCAGGCCAGGTGGTCGTGGTACATGCCTTTAATACCAGCGCTTGGGAGGCAGAGGCAGGAGGATCTCAGAGTTTGAGACTAGTGTGGTCTACAAATTGAGTTCAAGGACAGTCAGAGCTATAGAGAGAAACACTGTCTCAAAACAAAGAAAGGGAGGGAGAGGTGGGGGGCGGGGGAATGGAGGAAGGAAGGAATGGAGGAAGGAAGGAAGGAAGGAAGGAAGGAAGGAAGGAAGGAAGGAAGGAAGGAAGGAAGGAAGGAAGGAAGGAAGGAAGGAAGGAAGGAAGGAAGGAAGGAAGAAAAACAGACTTATCTTTCAAAAGATGGCCCCCATTGTCCTTGGACTGATTTGTCCTTGGGTTAGGCTCTGTGCTAAATGCTGGAGGCAACAAGATACAGCTTCTGACCTGTGTAGCTTGCTCCTGGTGAAATTCCCAGCAGATTCAGACATCAAAGCAAAGCCCCCCAAACTACTTTGACTGGTTGGGCACCAGCAAGCCAAAATCAGCACCCCAGAAGTGTGCTTTCACCCTCAGCACCTCCAAACCACTCCCTTTAGGGCTTCCTTCTTGCTAATGGCCTCCCTCCCTCCCTCCTTCTCATCCCAGAAATCGGTGCAGGGGGTGGGGGGGGGTGGTGGGGGGGAGCGGGGAGCAGCTGGTTCCTGTCTGGGGCTCTTGCACTCATCATCCGGGACCCCCAGCCTGGCTAAGGCTGCTGAAGTGTCTGGATTCTGCAGCCCCAGCCTCGGGGGCGAGTCAAAGAATTCACAGTCAGCACTTTCCCTTTCCCGTGTGACAGACCAGACCAAATCCTTCTTTGAGCAGTCCCGTCCCAGGAGCTGTGGAACACAGAGAGACAAAGGGGAAGAGAGTTTTCCAGGAGGGCTGGTGGCTAGGCGGAAGGTGGGCTGAAGTTTACGGCTTTTGTTGTGGGAGAGGGAAGTGCCCCGGTCCCAGGTCCCAGGCTGCCCCTTTTCAGAATCTCAGTGAAAGGCTCTTTTGTCCTCTTTGCTCCTAGTGCTGAAGGGCCAGGTGCAGACTCTGTTCCCGAGGGAATCAGAACGTTACTGCCATCAAGGTCGACAGCCCAACTCAGTGCTGAGTCTCTCTGCCTGTGGTGGTGACAACCCCCAGACCTTGAAGCAGATCAAAGGGAAGGGTGCAGGCAGGTGAAGAGACAGAGCTCTGGAGATCAGGCCCAAGCGTGGGTTTGGGGGAGCTGAGGTTCTGGCCAAACAGGACCTCAGCTATGAGGATGGTTGGACTCCCTTGTCTCCATGCCAGCAATGCTTTCCCAGGTGAGACCTGTGCACCAAAGACCACCAGTGTTTCCAAATCCTTCTGTTTCTACCCCTTCAGGTGTAAACATTCTACTCCCTATAACAAGTCACACAGTATCATTCTAGGTAACGAAACGAGGGGTCAAGGTGTATTAGAACCGTCTATGGGTTCGAATCGCAGCGCCCAGCATGGAACCATGCCTACTGGACTGCCTCTCCCGAGGTAAGTTATGAACACTCAGCATCCTTTGTCTGTGGGCCGGCTTCTGTTACACAGGTGTCATGAAACAGCGGAAGCCTCTCCTGGGCAGAGAAATGCAACCTCAGTTCAGGCCTAACTTTGTATTGGGCTCCTTCTCCCCTTCTCTCAGAACAAACATCTCTGCAGAGATCTCCACCTTCTCCCACAAGCTTCTTTTGTTTTTGTTTTTTGAGACAGGGTTTCTCTGTGTAGCTTGGAGCCTTTCTTTGGGACTCACTCTGTAGACCAATCTGGCCTTGAACTCACAGAGATCTGCCTGCCTCTGCCTCCCGAGTGCTGGGATTAAAGGCGTGCGCCACCAGCTGTGGCACCACTGCCCAGCACAACCTTCTTTTTCATGCTTAACCTTTCTTGGCGAACAGCAATGTCTTCCGTATAACCGAGTCACTGAGAGTTAGACAGATTTTCTGGTAGGTAGACAGACAGGGAGCGGGCCATTACCAGGTAATAAAGTTGGTGAACTTCCAAGATGGCTGACTTCTTCTTCCACTCGTGACCTGCGACAAAAGCCTGGCATCTGTTTTGTTTTGTTTTCCAAAACAGAATTTTTCTGGCTGCCCTGAAACTCTCTCTGTAGGACCAGGCTGGCCTCAAACTCAGAAATCTGCCTGCCTCCGGAGTGCTGGGATTAAGCCTGGCATCTTAAAGCAAAGGCCTTGTGGCTTTTATTCCTGCCGGCATTCCTCAGGAACTTGGGAAGCCAGTAGTTCCCCTATCCCCAAAGGAGCCATTTCCCTTATCCTTTGCAGAAGGGACAAATGGCTATTAGCATACCAAAGTGCATGCTGGCCTCCAGGCTCTTGTTAGACATTTCAGAGCCCATGCTAGCATCCAAGCTCTTCTCACCCCCACCCTAAACTTCCCCAGCTCACAGGCTTCCCTCCCCACAGTTACTCATTCTTCTTATAACCCTGCTATGTCAGCTATTCTCTCTCTCTCTCTCTCTCTCTCTCTCTCTCTCTCTCTCTCTCTCTCTCCTTTACTCCAGACTTCCTCCAGATGCCTCTGACTGTTCTTTTTCATATCTACAATAAAAACCTTCCCCTTATCCACACCATGGAGCAGTCATGTTGTTAGTTTATCCACGCTCCTCCTCCTCTCCTCCTAAGATGTGACAGTTCAGCCACATCTGTACACTCCCAAAGCCATCACATGCCCCTTTGCCCTCCTGCCAGCCCTTTATTTCAAGGCTCTTATTGTTTGGAGGTTTCTACTGAAGTGAGAAAGACAGCTTCAAATAGTACAGATAAACCCGAAATCACTTTCTGCAGCACCTCATCCCGAGATCCTGTCCCTCCCTCTCCAAGGTGAATACTGTTTGGGGCTAGGAATGCAGAGGTTTTGTTACTGTTCATATACATTTTTGGATATTATAATGGATGCATAAAACACATAATTTCTTGATATGATTGTATAAAGGAGTGCATTTCTTAATTTTACCAGCATCTTGAAGTGACCCAGAGCTGGATAGGTGCTCCAGGCTGAGCCAATGAAAGTCATGGTTGTAGACTTCTCCAGCCACTGGTGCCCTCATAGCTGCAAGTGAGTCCAGAACTTGGCAGGACTCACTTGCAGCTATCTTCTTGAGTGAGTAATGAACATTTTACAATCTGATTCTTGTATCTCCTACATTTTTCAGATTCTTTATCATCTCTGGCTCACAGAGAGCATTACTTATGCTTCCCTGGACTGTTTCAGATTTTCACAATACCTCTTATGTCGCTTCTATCATATGATATCAGAACATGGCCTTGTGATTATCTATTTACTTATGTGTCTCTGGACATGACTCTTTACAGACAATTACTAATTATCTGTCTGCCTGGCATTTGGTAGTCACTCATAAATGTTTATTGCATAACTAACTAAATAAAAACTTGGCCTTACATTCACCTCCTCTAATGGTTGACGAGACTCCAGCAAAGTTTTTGTATTATCTTGTGTCAGATCATTGTGCAGCAAATATTTACATCCCCATCTAAATCCCACGCAAGAAGTGTATTATTTCTACATTGACTCTGCCCTGGGCCAGGGTGCTTTCTTGGACAAATGGTATAGGAGGAGTATACAAATTGTGAGCGGAGGCGGTGTGCTTGAGGGGCAGGCTTACTGTCTTAGATCGCTCTCCTTCTCAAATAGGAGAACAGCCCATAGAAAGACACTGGTCCAAGGAGGGCGAGAAAGAGAACAAAGCACAGTCATCGTCTTGGGGATCCATCCAGCCTGTGTAAGCTGAATTTTCATGTATCTGCAGAGATGAGGTTTATTGTCTGCCACTGAAATGCAGAGGTGGGTTTGTGTCACAATATTCTTGTGGCTTGTGGCCAACGGAGATACACCCACATCAGAACCGCCTGGGGTGCATGTTCTGAATGAGGCATCTGAGCCAGCCTGGGCCTTTCAGCCTGGAGCTGCAGACATTTGTCACCATGCTGTTTACAGGGACAGAGAGAGCAGTGGGTTAGCCTCCAGGAAGCAGCTATATTTGTTTACTAAGATCTGCTCCCAGAGATTTGGAGCTGCAGTGAAGCCAGGGGACAAGATTTTCTCATAGAACCATTTCATTAAAGAAGTGGAAATTCAGAAATGTAAAGACCTCTTGAAGAGATTTATAATTGTGGCGTTAATCAAAAGCCATTCTTCCGTGCATGTGGCCACCTCATGGTTGCTTGTTTAAATTGGAATAAATTAAAATAAACCAGCCCATACAACATCAATGGCAACACAGTATTAACTTATTAAACAGGTATTTAGTATGTAATTGCTAAGTACTAGAAATTTCTGGAAGGCATTGGAAAAAAAATCCAATGTGCCTAAAATAGTCTCCTTCCCCAAAGAACCTCCAGCCTGCTTAGCTATGCTCCTTCGGTGTGGATATTGGTATTTGGGAGTTTCAAAGAAAAAAAAAAGGTAGCTGGGTATGGCAGCATCCATCTTTAATCCCAGCCCTTGGGAGGCAGAGGCAGGCAGATCTCTGAGTTCGAGGCCAGCCTGGTCTACAGAGTGAGTTCCAGGACAGCCAGGACTACACAGAGAAAACTTGTCTCAAAAAAAAAAGGTGATTTGGGGTTTTTGTTTTGTTTGAAATAAGGTCTTACTCTGCTGTCAGGTTGGCCTCAAACTGACAGTGATCCTTGGTCCTCAACCTCCTGAGTGCTGGGATTGTGTGTGTGAACCACTTCTCTTTGGGACCCACCTAACTTCCTGGTTCATGGACAGGATTCTTTGAGGTAAAACACAACCAGTCTGTCCTCGATCCTGCATTACTTCAGTAACTTTGTCCCACCACCTTCCTGAGAGAGTGCCAAGCCTTGCCGGGCAATGTGCCGGCTCAGCTGCTGTGCAAGAGGCCAGGCTCCTGAACGCGGGTCTAGGCCTTGCTATCACGGGGCCCTGGCATAATTACCCTTTCAGATCATGAAATCCATGTCTTAGGAAAGCATTTTTTCAGTCGTAGCAGATAGAAATCAAAGGACTGAAATCTTCAGAGAGCATTGCTCTGGGATTACTATGTAGCAGAAGAAAGCATTGATCTCTGGTATTTGTGCCTCTGAAGTTCACTGACTAATGCAGGGAATGGGTTGCTGAGGTAACCCTTGGCCACTGACTCAGGCACTTGGTACACTTATGTTTCCCTCAGTGACATAGTATGGCATGATTTTAATAAGTTGCCCTGTGACCTTTTTTTCCACACTATTTATCCAAACTAGGGCTTTGCCCTATGGCTTTAACGTCTAAAAGAGATGAATAGACCCATAGAATGAGTCCTTGTCATCTTCATGCGTAGTTCCCTATGGCATCAAATGCTGCAAACTCAAGCATTTGTAGAACAAGATTCTGGTTGTTTGATGTTATTTTCTGCCTAGGGTGCGTTAAAATGATGTTTAACAACTGTTACACAGGCGTGCAGAAGCAGGGAAGCTGTGGATTGGCTTCTCTGTAAAGTTGCCACTTGATTAACTAGACAACTCGGCATCTCAGAGTGTTCTCATGACAAAGGAGCCTCCTACCAGAACACTGAGAAATACCAGCAGTGACCACACGACATGGCTTAAGGAAGCTCACATCCTTGCTCCCGAATGGCGCTCTAGAACTGTAATCACCATAGGCTTTTGTCCTGAGTCAGATATGATTATTGTTGTCTGTGATGGTTAATTTTATGTGTAAACATGCCTGGACTAAGGGCAACGTATTATTGCCTAGAGTGTCTATGGAGGTGTTTCAGGAGCTGAGAGCGGCCAGTGGTCTCTCCGGGAGAACTGGGCATCCAGTCCATCAATGGGTTGACTAGGAGAAAATGGTGGAGGAAGGGCAGATTCATTCTCTTTGCCCAAGTGGAGATTTCTGGCCTTGCACATTGGTACTGCTGCTTCCCAGGCATTCGGACTAAGGCTTAAACGATCAGGTCCCTGGTTCTCAGATCGTCAGGCTCAGGCTGAATTATACCCCCAGCTTTCCTGCTTCTCTGCCTTGCATACAGCACATCACGGGATGTCTTACGCCACACAATTGCATGAGTCAATTCCTATAAGACATTTCTTTGTGTGTGCATCTCTGTTTAGCCTATGGGTTCTGTTTCTCTGGAAAACAAAATGTAATACAGATCAAGAGTGGTTCTAAAAGAACAGAATTTAAATGATATGTTTTCTGAATCATTTCTGGGACTGTTTTTAGAATCTGACTACTATTAAAGATGCTAGTGACTGCATTTCCAGCAGTAAAGGCAACTAAGACAGTTCATGTATATAAAGATATACAAAATGTCTCCATTGGACATGTATAGTCAATGACTTATAAGAAGTAGGAAATGGACACACGTGAATATGATCAAAGTACATTTTACATATATGTATGAAAGTGTCATAATATATATTAAAGATTCATTTCATCTATTTATATGTGTATATGTCTGTACATATGCGTGTGTGGCTAGAATTAGATGAGCCTGTGGGATATCTGCTTATTATTGTGTGTGCTGGGGTCTAAACTCTGATCTCATGATTATGCAACAAGCACTCCTTTTTTTTTCTATTTTATTATTTTTTTTACTTATTTTTGAGACAGGGTCTCACTATGTAGCTCTGATGGCCCTGGAACTTTCTATGTAGACCAGGCTGGCCTTGAAGTCACAGAGATCTGTCTATCTCTGCCTGCCAGGTGCTGGGATTAGTGTGTGCCATCCCATCTGGCTTCAACAAGCACTCTTAACTGCTGAGCCACCTCTCCCGTATCTGTCATAATACATATTTTAAAAGAAGCAAGGAGCTATGTGACTCTAAGAAACTTATAAACAATTTTGTAGAACAAAGGAATATAATGGCATTCATTGGTTGCCCTATAATCACTGAAAGAAAAAAAATAAAAAAAAGAAAGAAAAAGATGGACTCGGGGATTCAAATCTCTAACTCAAGCATTCATGACTAGCACAAGAACATCCAGGTGTGCTAGAGAGATCTCCCTGAAAGACATCCTTATCTCTGTAGCCACAAGGCTGAAACTGCTGAAAATCAAATGCAGAATCTCATCCTGAAACACAACACAAGCCAGTTCCCAGCTTTGCAGACTGTCTAGCTTTAAAACAAGGGCATTGAGTGTGATAGAAGACCTGTTAAGTTGACATGTGTTGTGGAATATTATTATTATTATTATTATTATTTTTTTTTTTGGTTTTTCGAGACAGGGTTTCTCTGTGTAGCTTTGCGCCTTTCCTGGAACTCACTTGGTAGTCCAGGCTGGCCTCGAACTCACAGAGATCCGCCTGGCTCTGCCTCCCGAGTGCTGGGATTAAAGGCGTGCGCCACCACCGCCCGGCATGTTGTGGAATATTATTTTAAGGTGTATTACATTTATTTGTGCTGTGGAATATTTGTTTTAGTGATGCAAAGATGTGTTGCATTCTTTTATGTTGCATTTGTTTAACTCTGTGAAGCTGTGTTCCTGTGCCTGTCTAAAGCACCTGATTGGTCTAATAAAGGTCTGAACAGCCAATAGGGAGGCAGGAGGGGGATAGGTGGGGCTGGCAGGCAGAGAGAATATATAGAATGAGAAGGAAGGTGTGAGAGAAGGAGATGTAATACAGATCAAGAGTGGTTCTAAAGGAATAGAATTTAAAGGATATGTTTTCTGAATCATTTCTGGGACTGTTTTTAGAATCTGACTACTATTAAAGATGCTGGCGACTACATTTCCAGCAGTAAAGGCAACTAAGATTGTTGTAATGTCTTACAACTGGGGACTAACCACCCAGTCACGCAACCAGCCATGGAATAAGAAGTAAAGAAAGGTATGTAGAATAGAGAAAGGTGAAAGCCCAGAGGCAAAAAGTAGATGGGATAATTTAAGAAAAGCTGGCTAGAAATAAGCCAAGCTAAGACCTGGCATTTATAAGTAAGAATTAGCCTCTGTGTACTTATTTGGGAGCTGGATGGTGGGCCCCCAAAGAGTGAAGAGTAAAAACAAAACAAAAAACAAACAAACAAAAAACAACTACAGACATGGGGACGTGTGTGCCGACTCTAATGAACCTGGGGTAATGAGTCCTTAAGTTCTGAGGAGTCTTCTTTGCTGGAGGAAGACTCTCCAAGCTCCTGACAATGGCCTCCCCACCTACAGTGGTATTAGCCTTTCCACCTCCACCTGCGGACATTAGCCCTTCATTCCTGAAGAAGTTGTAACAGCATCTTCTGAGGCAGTTGCCATGGTAAGCAGTGTGGATTCTCTTTGGGACCCCTTTCTGCTTCTGACATCTACGTTAAGCTCAAGTCCCAGCACATCCCTAAGTTAAGGTACAGAATTTGGACCCATTAGGGAGAATGCTATACTCCAAAAGGACCCCTTGACTTTTCTCATTTATACAAACAAGTATTTTGGGAATATGGATGGGAATGGATATTGCAGGTGGGAGATAATAGCTGAAGTAATATAAAATTGGACCAGTCTGAATTTTTTATACATTTTTTTAAAAATTTATTTTTATTTTATGTGCATTGGTGTTTTGCCTGCATGTATTTCTGTGTGAGGCTGCCAGATCTTGGAGTTACAGACAGTTTTTAGCTGCTATGTGGTTGCTGGGAATTGAATCCAGGTCCTCTAGAAGAACAGCCAGTGCTCTTAACTGCTGAGCCATCTCTCCAGCCCTCACTATGATCTTTTTTTTTTTTTTTGGAGCTGAGGATCAAGCCCAGGGCCTTGCGCTTGCTAGACAAGCGCTCTACCACTGAGCTAAATCCCCAACCCCACTATGAATTTTTGATGTGAGTGCACTATGTAGAGATTCTGCATCTAATGCTGCAATGTGGGGAGTCAGAAAAGGCTCTGGTTGGCCAGGTGGCTAAAATATGGGATGAAAAATGGCCAACCACTAGCAAATTGAAACTGCCTGACCTCCCTTGGTTGAATATAGAAGAGGGATTCCAAATGCTCAGGAAAATGGAATGCTAAAGTAGATTGGCTGTTTATGAGCTACTCACCCCTCTTTGCAGAAACCATAAGCAGCCCCTGTGGCCACTTGCTGTCAGTCATGGTCAACCCCACTGTGTCCTGTGACATTGGAGCCAGTGCTCGACCTTTGGGCCACATCCCTTTTGAGCTGTGTGTAGACAGGATTCCAAAGTCAGCAGAGAACTTTTGAGCTCGGAGCTCCGCAAAGGAAAGGATTTGGGTATTAGGGTTCCTTCTTTCATGGAGTTAATTCCAAGATTCATGTGCCAGGGTAGTGACTTCACATGCCGTAATGGCACTGGTGGTAAGTGAAGAAATAAGGATGAGAGCTTAATCCTGAAGTGTGCAGGTCCTGCTCGCTTGCCCATGGTAAATGCTGAAACAAACACAAAAGGTTCCCGGTTTCTCAACTGCACCATGAAGACTGGGTAGCTGGATGCCAGCGTGTGGTCGTTGGGAAGGTGAAAGATGGCATGAACATTGTGGAAGCCATGGAGCGCTTTGGTCCAGGAATGGCAAGACCAGCCAAAAGACCACCATGGCTCCTTGGACAGTTCTGATACTTTCGATTGGTTTGTGTGCATCTTAACCACCAGCCCGCTCCTTCTGCAGCTCCCGAGAGCTCCCTCTCCCCTTCGGCTTGCAGTATCCTGGAATTATTGTGCTCTCACGAGAGTTCCTTGGGTTCATATTTTCCTCTTCAAATCTAGATGGATTTCAGAGTGAAGTATAGGACCACGAATAAAAACTAAATAAGAAGCCAGGCATGGTATCGCATGTCTTTAATCCCAGCACTTAGGAGACAGAGGAAGACAGATCTCTCTGAGTTTGAGGCCAGCCTGGTCTACCAAGTAAGTTCCAGGACAGCCAGGGCTATATAGAGAAACACTGTCAGGAAAAAACAAAAACACAAACACAAAAACAAGCAAACAAATAAAAGAACTACTCCCTTACACTGGGGGTATCTAGAAGTATACCCTTAACCAATAGTTTGGGAAAGATTGTGCAGGGAGCCCCTGCACCCTTGAATGACTCCATCATTTCTCTAGCTTCCAGATCTTGTGGTGGAAACTGAAACGTTTCAGTTAAAAACCTAACAGTGATGGAGTGGCCATACTAACTGATCAAGGTAGACTAAGTGTAATGATTGTAATATACAGTGAAGTCAAAACAGCAACCAGAATAATCCAAGTTTCATAGACTGTGGCAATGGCTGGCTGTTTTTGGAGTTCCTAGAAGCAAACCAGGTAGGAATCCTCATAAATTCTTACTTGATCTGAATAAGCACGCCTATAATC
Organism: Peromyscus californicus insignis; assembly: GCF_007827085.1. Classification (NCBI taxonomy): domain Eukaryota; kingdom Metazoa; phylum Chordata; class Mammalia; order Rodentia; family Cricetidae; genus Peromyscus; species Peromyscus californicus. The sequence continues at coordinate 23,698,896 of NW_026294469.1, read as the reverse complement.
TCAGCATTTCCAATGTGGAGGTATGAGTTCAAGGCCAACCTGGCTTCATAGACAGACCAAAAAATCTCTCTTTGGATGTCTCTGTGTCTCTCTCTGTGTCTCTCTGTGTCTCTCTGTGTCTCTCTGTGTCTCTGTCTCTGTCTCTGTCTCTCTCTGTCTCTTGCACACACACACACTAAAAAGAAAGAGAGAGAGAGAGAGAGAGAGAGAGAGAGAGAGAGAGAGAGAGAGAGAGAGAGAGAGAGATTGATTCTAGGTCAAATAAATGTAATTTCCACTAGAATAAAATAAAATAAAATAAAATAGAGCCACAAACTCTTAATTCTCAAACACTAGCCTCCTTACAGATACAGAACACCCTGAATGAAGGGGAAGTCAAGTCCCTTGGAGGGAGTATGTCATCGTACTGAAACACATACATTATTAATATTTTCCCAGACTTCCCTAAGGGACAGACAGTCTTTCACCAGGGTAACTGCACAGAGTAGATCTTCAAGGACTCCTAGGCACTGGGAACCCAGAGTGCTTCCTAGGACCTCCCAAATATCACTGTGCTCCAGTTACAATAGAGGCTTACCCAGGTCTTAGATGTCTTCCTTAGTGGGTCTAGTGGGTCCCTGAATCCATTCTGCAGTTCTTTTCCAGGTTCCAGAATGCTTAATTAGAACAGAAATAATTAAGCAGCTGGCAGCCTCTCCATGCGGGTTCCCTGAGCAGCAGAATGAGGGCTTTTATGGTGGAAAAAGCTGAATGGAAGCCATTAGAATGGCTGTATTCTAGGGAAATAGTCATCAGAAGCATCCCCTGCTGCGTCCCCAGACAGAGGGACAATCAAATCCAAACCAAACCAAACCACAGTTCCAAACCTGAGGACTTGAGAGGCAGAGGTGATGATTCCCACCACACACTCCTTCAAGTCTCCTTCTTGGCCTCTGGAGAAGGTGGGCTTGGAGAATGTCCGTGGATTTTTGTAAGCTCACCCAAGTGGTGAGTCTAGTTGCAACTGCTATTCCAGGTGTGGGTTCATCACCTGAGGAAATTAACACATCTCCTGATTCGTGGTATGCAGTTACAGGTCTGAAGAAAACGCCCTCCCTCCTTCTCTGTGACAAGAGCCACCAGAAGCCATTTGCTCTCTGCTGACACAGCCAGCAGCATACCTCCACCGCCCTGTCTCAGGAGTGTAGTGATCCTTCAGCCCTATGGGGTGACTTAGACCACAGGCATTTTGATAGGCTGGCTGTCTCTTGGTCAAGATCACACTGGCTGCTCCACTGATGACATTGGGTTGATTGGACCTTATAATCAAGACATTCTCAACTACTCCAGAGTTACTGGTAAAACATCTGTGTGTTCAAGGCTGGGAAAGAAATTTAACTAAAATTTTAGGGGTCTTCCATCTCAGGAAAGTTTTTAGGGGTACAGTGATCTGTTGAGCTATCCTAGGGGGAAGGTTAAAATTCTTCTTTATTTTATTTTTTTGGTTTTTTGAGACAGGGTTTCTCTGTGTAGCTTTGGTACCTGCCCTGGATCTTGCTCTATAGACCAGGCTGGCCTCGAACTCACAGAGATCTGCCTGCCTCTGCCTCCCGAGTGCTGGGATTAAAGGTGTGCACCACCACTGCCCAGCTGAAGGTTAAATTTTTGACCTGGCATCTCCTGTATCCAAGAAATGCCTTCTGAGCCTCTTGGCATTTTAGAGGTAATTGAATCCTCATTGGGTCCATTTACCAAGTGAGCCAAAAGCTACTGGCTTTGTATGGCCCCAAACAAGAGAAGCCTCCATACCTAGGCAAGGTTGCTGAGCCAATGGCTCTGACCGGGGACTTTTATCAGATGTTGACCCACTGGTGCTTGAAGAGTTGCACGGGTATGAAGAATAATCATTGTGAGAGTCTCTGGATTTTGAAGCAAGATCATGCCCATCGTATGCATCATGTGCATATGAATATGTTAGAGGCTGTATGCTGTGGATATCGCTCTGTATGCAGCAAATGTGTTGCTCTGATTGGTTGATAAATAAAATGCTGATTGGCCAGTAGCCAGACAGGAAGTATAGGCAGGATAAGCAGACAAGGAGAATTTTGGGAAGGCTGGAAGGCTGAGTCAGGAGACACCAGCCCACCGTCCAGGGAGCAGCAAGTAATGGCACACAGGTAAAGCCACGGAACACACGGCAACATATAGATTAACAGAAATGGGCTGAGTTTAAATGTAAGAGCAAATCAGTGATAGGCCTGAGCTAATGGCCGAGCAGTTTATAAGCTTCTGAGTGATTATTTTGTAAGTGGCTGTGGGGTCTGTGGGGCTGGGCAGGACCGGAGAAAAGTTTATTAAAATTTTATCGACGACAAAGTCTGAAACACACACACACACACACACACACACACACACACACACACACACCTGTAACCTTCACCTAGGGCCTCACGGGGGAACTTTAGAGGAACTGACAGAGCAAGTGAAGACTCAGGCCTTGCTTATACATGATTGTGTACCATCAGGAAGCCCACAGCTGCAGCTTCTTGCTAGGACTATAGGAAGTTCAAGACCATGGTGTCAACAATGGCTTAGTTTCTAATTAATTTTGTATTAGAACATGAAGGGTATCGTGTGGTAAGATTTTTGCCTCTGTAATTGGTGGTGTGAACCTGGGAGAGCAGGGCCTAAAAATGAGGCCAGCTAAAGTCTCATGCAATGGCTGACTTTATTCAGAGCATCAGACAATTTATACTCTGAGGGTTCAGAGGAGTCACCTGAGTAAAGTATATAATCACCAGGACAAGACGCACATGGCAAAAACCTGTTTTTCCATAGAGGCCTCTGAATAACAACAGCTGAAGTCCACTCACTCCTATCTGCTACCCCTGGGAGGAGCAGGAAAGCACACTCCAAGAACAACCCATGTCAGGAAGAAACAGAGCTCACTAGACTCTTGTCTGGTTTGCCTGGAGTTTTCTCACAAACATTCAGAATTCCCCTTGCACTGTGTCCTGACAGTAAGACAGAGTATGTGAGCCAGAGAGAGCCCACTGTAACAGAACCACCGCCATAGTAAGTCATCAATCTATTAGCCCCCAGCCTTCATGACCCAGCCATATTGCAAAGACCCTTCCCAATGCCCCTGCGCATGAACGTATTCAAGTGACAGCTTCTCCTGTAACTCCTATTTGTACCACTGGGGTCCTTTGGTACTCTGGGGGCAGAAGTTATGAGAGGCGGTAAGAACACAATATGAACCTTAGATTGTCATAGGCCATAGACCAGTGCAGAGTTCTCTCACAGTAGCGACAGAGACAGAGCCAACTGGGAGGGTTTGGATGGAGGTGCAGAAAAGGCAATCTTCTGAAAAGGGTGTGTGGAAACTTACCTGGATATATGATTTAAGTGGGAGTTAGAGAATAAAGAAAACAAACATAGGGATATGCATGATTTTGAAACCTTAAGGCTCACTCCCAGTGACAAACCTCCAATAAGGTTTGTCATGTTCTATATTGGGTGTGGGTGTTCACGCGGGTCCGTGGAAAGAAGTACAGAGGCACCTCAGAAGTACAGGGACACCCCAAGGATGAATTTTTAGCCTTTCCTAGCTACGGCTGGGATTCAACTCTACAGACTGGTCCACTCTCTCCGTGAATAAAGGGCCCTTTTATTGTTATCCAATTCACACCTTTAGCAAGTCAATTCTATATACCAAAGCTTCTTATCTAAGGCCCCCAGAGGGCTCCATTCTCATTAAAACTACCTCAGTGCGGTAGAACAATACTTCTGAAATACTAATGTATTTTAATAGATATGATGCATTAATAAACTTAACAATCTTAATTAATGTATGTATGTATGTATATTAAAGAATTCGTCATTTGTGTTCCTCTCCATCTTTCCTGCTTCCTTGACTACCTGCTAAGGGCTGGGGGTGAGGGAGCAGAGGGGCTTCCCTGCTGTGGCTCTCAGGGAACACCCTGGAACAGCTCCTTTCTAGGTGATGAAGATGGGTACTGGAGAAAAAGAAAACTTACAGGAACAAAGAATTTTCCTTTCCTTGTTAGGGGGTTCCCCATAAAATGCTGAAAATCAGAGATACCTCGCCCTATGCTCTAATGCAGTGGTTCTCAACCTGTGGGTCTCAACCCCTTTGGGGGGTTGAATGATCCTTTCACAGGGGTTGCCTAAAACCATTAGAAAACACAGATATTTACATTATGGTTCATAACAGTAGCAAACTTACAGTTATGAAGTATCAAAGAAAATAATTTTATGGGAGCTGGAGAGATGGCTTAGTGGTTAAGAGCACTGACTGTTCTTCCAGAGGACCTGGGTTCAATTCCCAGCACCCGAATGGCAGCTCACAACTGTCTGTGACTCCAAGATCTGACACCCTCACACAGACATACATGCAGGCAAAACACCAATGCACATAAAATAAAAATAATAATAATTTTATGGTTGGAGGTCACCACAACATGAAGAACTGTATTAGAGGGTCACAGAGTGAGGAAGTTTGAGAATCACTGATCTAGTGAAACTGGAGACGAAATCTTAGTTTGGCAGAGAAAGACTCAGAGGGCCTGAGACAGTTCTCCGAGTTTCCCGCCTAAGCTCAGCAGTCGGGACTATATCCACTCTTGCCTAAGGCTGTTACAGAAGTACCTAAAAGAGGTCCAGCCCGTTAGGAGATGCTTCCCGCTGGGAAGATGCAGCCCCAGAGCAGATGTCCGTGTTGTCCCCACATCAGAGGCCAGATGGGAGCTCAGTTGCCTCTGTGGATGCCAACAGGGATAGACGCGGACAACTGATGGCTCTTGGGAACAGGGGCGTGGCAGAGGGTGCCAGCATGGAGAGATGACAGCCAAGGCTAGATGAAGTCCCTCCATGTCCAGATGTTCCTCAGTTTCCTCCTCAGGGCAAAGGGGGAGGAAGAAAAATCCAGAATGGATCGAATTGACCCGGAACTGACTTGTTTCCAGTTCTGACACTGAGTGGAACAGGGGCTCCCTGTAGAAAGAGGGTCCACATTGGACCTCGTGGCACAGGCCTGTAATCCCAGTGCCTGGGCGCTGAGGTAGGCTCACCATGAGTAGCCATTTGGGCTACATAATGGGTTCCAGGGCAATTGTAGACTACAGAGTCAGACCCTGCTTAAACAACTACTGAGCCAAACAAAAAAAAAATTAGAGTCAGCATGGACAATACAGACTTTTACATTTTTGTATAACTGAGTTATGAGGTCAGATACCTATGACTATTGCTGAAGTCATGCTGAATTGAGCAGAAATGCTTCCTGCTCTGGGGGACGGTGGAGATGCTTACTGTACAGAAAGGGTTCTGTTAGAAAAATGTTGGAAAACCGGGTGATGGCGGTGCATGCCTTTAACCCCAGCACTCTGGAGGCAGAGGCAGGCGGATCTCTGTGAGTTCAAAGCCAGTCTGGTCCACAGAGCGAGATCCAGGATAGGCACCAAAACTATACAGAGAAACCCTGTCTCAAAACAAAACCAAAAACAAGCAAACATACAAAACAAAAAAGAGAAAGATATTGGAAACAAAGCTAGGTATGGTGATGTACACTTGTAAAGTTGAGGCAGAAGGCTAGCAGATTTGAGACTAGCCCAGGCCACATAGTGAGTTCAGAGTTGATCTGGGCTATACATAGCAAGACTGTTAGTTATTATTATGTGCTGTGTTATTCATTAAGTGGTGCTGTTTACTATGTAAGAAAAGCCACAGGATATGACAAAACTCACTATAAGAGTTTATTAGGAGGGGAGTGCTTAGGTCTATGGAAGTGGTTGTGCAGGGGAGAGAGAGGAAGATGAGAGGGGAGGAGTCTGTGGCCCGGTTTTTATGGATTCCCCTTGCACATGTGCAAATGGGCTTACGAAGCTACACCACGCATGCGCATAGATTATGTGATCACGCTAAGCACAAATTATGTGACCACACAGCGTGTGGATTACATGCCCCAGGATGACTAAGCCTCTTGCTTGGCTACTGGACAGTGCATGTGTGATCATGTAGCAGCAAAGACCTCGACTAATAATTTTCAGATTGAAGGATGGTGTGGGGAACATTTCTCTTTGCTATGTAGAAGGGGATTTGGGTGCCACTTCTCCTGACTGACAGAAAGAAGGAACAGAATGGTCATGTCACCGAGTCTCCTGTTCTAGAAAGTACTGTAGTTTGTTTTCCCAGATTTCTGATGTAACAGTCGATCTCCAGTGGGAACAGGCACTTTCTGCTCCTAATGGTCTGGTGCTCTTGCCTCTCTGCTCAGTGACCCAGACACTGTAGCTCAACAGAATACAGGCTTAGGAGGGAGGATGGATGGCCACAACTTTGTCCCTAAATACGCAGTCATTAGACTCAGTTCCTCAACCCTGATTTCTCATTGGGATTATCTGGGGTGCTTTCTAGAAATACTGAGCTCAGAACCCTCCATTCGAGATTCTAGTTTATCTGATTTGGTTTGTAATTATGGGCTTCTAGAGAAGACAAACCTGCCTCATGTCAACTGGGATCCCACTACTGAGCACACTGTTAGATGAGAGAGACTAATTTTCAGTTAGCACAAGACCACCTAAAATAAAGGCTGAACTTCCCAGTGTCCTTTGCAATGAGATTGGCTGCTCAGTTGAGAATTTAGGATTTATTCAGTGTAATAAAGAGGAGAGAACAGAGCCCATGGTGGTTTAATGATGAGAATTTATTTCCTCCCAGGACAATAGGTCTTTAGGTTGCAGTCCAAGGCCAGAACAGTGGCCCAAGATATCATCAATTCCCAGGCTCTTCCTGCGTTTCCATTGTGCCATCTTAGCACAGTGGCTTCTCCTGTCACACCACGTGACAGTGGTTGTCGCAGTCCCAAGCATCACATTCTCATTTACTGCAGGAAGGAGACCTGAGGGATGGCTCCTGTTGTTTTTTTTTTGTTTTTTTTTTTTTTGTGGTTTTTTTTTTTTTTTTTTGTCTCTTTCATTGTTAAGGAAAGCAAAAAACTTTCACTGAATCTCCCTAACAGACTTCCCACACATATCTCACTGGAAGAACCACGACCTACGACCACTCCAGCCACAAGAGAGGCCACAAAGGAGTATTCAAATTGTTCTAGCCTCTGTACTGGAATGGAGTAAAACAAGTCGGGATGGAGAAGATGTTTGATCAGCCACCCAGCCGTGTCTGTCTTGTTCACTGGCTACATCTGATCAGCCAAAGTTTCTGTACATTACACTTCGTGGAGTCGCTTCTTAATCTGCATCACCAGAGCGGTCTCTGTTTGCAATGCGTGTTTGCTGAAGTATGTGAGAGCATTCAGTTTTTCTAGAAAGGACAAAGCAGGCAAACAGGATGCCAGCAGTTCATTAAAGGTGTGAAGAAGCACTGATAGCAAGTAAATGAGATGCAGGCAGAACACGGAAGATGTGTTAAGTAAAAATACGGATGAAATTAGAAGCGCACGAGATGGAAGTAGAATTCTTAAGGTGTGCTAACTGCAGACAGCAACAGGCCGCAAGGCAGTCTGAGGATGTGCAGAATAAGCCAATGTGATGTAACAGACAAAAGAGTGACAAAGAGGAAGAGATGAGTGTGCCCTTACTGGGCTGACAGTTATGTCATCCCTAAACCAGTCATCCATCCATTGGTGACACCCAATGTGAACACGGTTCCCTTGTGGTCCTGTGTGAGCTCCATTCAAGAGCTGCAGATAAAAATTGTAACTGTTTGGAAAGCTACAGCTGTGGTTGAGCATCACATGGAAAACTATGTGTCTTCAAGCCTTATGCTTTCTGTCTGTGAGGTCTGGTCCTCATAACCATACCATCAGTAGGGAAGGATGCTGAGGGGAGGTCAGGGAGTAACGAGTGCAAAGGGGAAGAGAGGGAGCGGGTATGTGCTTGCACCCTAGCCAAGTGTGTTAACACACGCCATTTCTTTCTCTTACTCCTCACTGATTGTTTTGGAATGATTCAGTCACCCATGGGTCTAAGTTACTTTGTATTTTCCTTCCATGAGTGACACACCTCTGTTTCTGGGACAGTTTACCTGTTCCTCTGTCTGTCTACTTCAGTGTCCCTTCCCTACACTTCCACCAGAGAGATCTTTCACAGCTGTGAATCTGGTCAGAGTCACCCTGTTTTCAACCCTGCATCGTCGTCTTACCATGGGCATCTGGGAGCACCAGCACCTTATATGGTGCTGCACTGGGCTCTTGGAGAAGCATACTCTGAGATGCAGATAAGCATGCAAAAGTGCACTAGGGGAGTACACTCGGGAGCATGCAGAAATGCACTGAGGAGTGTCCTCAGGAGCATGCAGAGATGCACTGGGGGAGTGCCCTCAGGAGCATGCAGAAATGCACTGAGGAGTGTCCTCAGGAGCATGCAGAGATGCACTGGGGAGTGTCCTCGGGAGCATGCAGAAGTGGACTGGGTGAGTACCCTCAGGAGCATGCAGAAATGCACTGGGGAGTGTCCTCGGGAGCATGCATAAATGCACTGGGGAGTGCCCTCAGGAGCATGCAGAAATGCACTGGGGAGTGCCCTCAGGAGCATGTAGAAATGGACTGGGGAGTGCCCTCAGGAGCATGTAGAAATGGACTGGGGAGTGTCCTCAGGAGCATGCAGAAATGCACTGGGGAGTGCCCTCTGAGCATGCAGAAATGCACTGGGGAGTGTCCTCAGGAGCATGCAGAAATGCACTGGGGAGTGTCCTCAGGAGCATGCAGAAATGCACTGGGGAGTGCCCTCTGAGCCCTTTATGTTCCTCAACCCTCCAACACCTACCAGTTGTTGAGTGTAAGTTGTCCCTCCATGTGACACTGTTGTCCCTCTCTGCAGCAGAGGACAACTCTAGAAAGTAGTCACTCTGATCCAGGTGCCTCTGCCCTGATCCAAATGGCGCCATGAAGTCCTCAAGACTTTACCTGGCCTTTGCCATTTTCTCTGTGTTAGTTCTTGCTTTGCTTTTATTAAAGGCGAGTCCACCGAGAATCAGTTATCACCCACACATCTCAGTCACCTTCCCTTCCCTGCCTGGGGCACACCATTTCTCCTCCTCCCATAACGTCTTTGCCCATGGCTCTACACTTCACACCAGCTGGACCCCTAGCTTCTCAGGTCAGTCCGGCTCCCACTCCCTCCCACCTGGCCCCCTCTGAGCTGGTGGGCCGGGTCACGGGGGAGAACAGAGCTGAAGCCCCACACGAGGCTCAGAGAGTGAGGACTTGGTCAGGAGGGCATCAAACGGCATCCTCTCTCCCGGGGCCTCTTCCTTCTCATCCCCACTGTACCCCAAAGCCAGCAACCAGAAGCCTGGGATTGTTTCCTAACAGAAGACCCCATTCTATGGTTCTAAGCTGTGCTTTGCCATTTTAATAGCAGGCTAAACTGGAAAACACAGAGGGAGCGTTTTGAAGATGCCCTGCAGCTGGATTTGTTTTATGCTAGAGCAGTTTTGCTGCCTGGCTGCTTCCCGCTGAAAGCACGGAGGATGTGCTGAAATGCTGCCTGCCACCGTAAACAAAACCAGCTCAGGCAGAAGCCTCCCTCTTGCACTGACAGATCCGCCTCATAAACCGTAAACCGCTGGCAGCGGTACCGTCTGACAGGCCCAGCGCTAGGAAGCGAGGGCTTCAACAATAACATCGGACAGCGGGGAATTCCTAACTCTGCAAAAGACATTAGCGTCATCCGATGCAGGGCCACTAGTTGACAACTGAGGAAACTGAGGCCAGGTCAGGCTAGGTCACACAGGTAATGAACGCGACTTGAACTTGGCACCGAGGTTGATTTTTGCTTCCTTACATTGTGTTCAATCTCATCACTTGGCCTTAATGTCTTTGTTTTGCCGTTGTGCCCTGCAGAGGACCCCATGTTATTTCCCCAAACACCAGTAATTACACTCTCTTGCTGCACCTGGAATGGCTCTCGGTCTCATCACGGGAAGGAACAGCCAACAAGTTCACTAATTGGCCTGTTGTATTCATTCCTATTCTCAAGGCTAATTATTGGTTTAATGAAGGCATTTTGCTTTGATCATAAATGCCATCACATAAAATATCTGATGAAATCTAGGGCTTGAGAGATGGCTCAGCAGGTAAGTTCCTATTTCTGTTGCAGAAGACTTGCTCGTCAGTTCCCAGCATCCTTGTGGAGTGGCTAACAAGCCCTTGTAACCTCAGCTCCAAAGGAGTCAATATCACGGGTCTCTGTAGGTGGGTACCTGCCCTCACAAGCATGTGTCCACACAAAGACATGCATGCTCACGCATAACTAAAAATAAATACATATTCAGAAATGTGATGCATCTTGA